>NC_140354.1:11346820-11951820 GCF_963514085.1 Chelon labrosus
CTGTAAACACTGCTGTGTGTGAAAGACTGGATGGGTCAAAAGCGCAAGAGAGATAATTTCCCCTTGTGGGATCAATACAGTATCCAAAAAAACTCACTCACACAGCAACTACAAGATTTCAGCTGCTCCCAGATCAGTTCAACAACCACACGCAGCTCGGCCTGAGGGGGCGGAGCCATCTGTGAAGGGGGGAGGAGGAGGAAGTGGTATTTGTGGCTGCTTTCCTGTAACCGTGGTGACATAAGGGGGACGGGGAGCGTGGGGAGGGTCTGTAGTACATGTTCAAAACAAAGAGACTTTCTAGGAATTTCAGGAACAGAGGAAGGAGGGACGAGGGACTCCCCCCTCCTCCTCCTCCTCCTCCTCCTCTAATGGAGCAAACGAGGCAGAGGGACACTGAACATGAGACACATGTTTCTCAGACCTTTGGCTCGCTGGTCGATGGAGTTCAGTCAAACATAATTAATTTAACATTTAGAGCAACAGTTATTAATTCAAATTGACTGTTTTATTGTTAATTGTTAAATAAAATATATATAATTAATTAGTTGTCCAACTTGACCTGTCCATGCAGCGCTGCTGAAAAGCACTGGAGGACAAGGAAATCAAAAAATGCAGATTAAGGGACCAAAATAGATGGTGGATGAATGGATGGACAGATGACTGATGGAGGTCGGATGAGTCGAGGATGGATGGATGGATGGATGGATGGGTGGATGATTGGCGGCTCCACGTGAGCCTCGGTCGCAGAAACAGACCGATGAGCAGATGGAAGCTGCGGGTTTTTTGCTGCCTACACTCAGACAGCGGGACGTCTTCATGTTCGAGTCGATGACCGCGGCGCAGACTGGCAGGAAATGTTCAGAGAGAGGGAGGATAGGAGGACAGGATGCCGAGGGCGGACGACGGGATGGGGACCGTATCGAGACGTTGCGGTCTCTGAACGTTTTTAGCTGTGAGGTTACGCGCATATTTCCACATCCGGCAGCTACAGGGGAACGTCTAGAGTCGGTTTCTGGGTTTTTGTTTAGCTCTGTTTTTGGTCTCCACCAACGAAAATCTTTAGTTTATAAATGTTGCTAACATGTTCAACGTCTCTAAGTTGCGTCAGGAGTCCCCTCCGCTGCGGAGGTTCATTAGAAATTAAGAATTAGAGCTTCCACTGCTGGATGAGACTGTGTGAAATAAACAAAAAGCTACGACTGCAGAAGAAGAAGAAGAAGAAGAAGAAGAAGAGGACTCGGGCACCACGCCGCTGTATCATGACGGGATTTGTTCATGTGTTGCTGGTGTCTGTCCGCCGTCTGCACGTGTCGGAGCCGCACGTGACGCCTCCTTTTGTCTGAATGACACATACTCTGTCTTCACACGTTCAGGAAGCAAGGCAGAAAAAAAAAAACACACACACACACACACACGCCTAAAATGATGCAGACCATCCCATCACGTGCTCCTCAGCCCCGTGGAGGTTTCTAACACCTGGATGTTCATCAGTCCGGGAGATGAGTTCTCCGTGTTTTTCTGCCCGCCGTCACGTTCGGTGACTCGACGAGACGCGCGTCAAACTCCCTCAATAACAACAAATCTTAAACGTCTACAAACGGTCCTGAAACGGCAGAAACACTAGTTACAACTTGGGTCATGGTTAGGGCTCGCCTGACAGGAGGCTTGTTGACTAAAAATGTTTGTACCTAATCAGTTTTTTGTTAATTATCAGTCATCTGCTGCTCAGGAACTATGACACAACGGGCTACGGTGGACATCACTGTGTCACTGCGTCTCTTGTGGTCATTTTGTCCATCTATATCTGTCGTTTAGCGCCCCTTTGCGGCTATTTTGTGCCACCTCTGGGTTGTTTTGCGTCCGTGTGCGTCATCGGAGGTCATGTTCTGCGTTTTTTTGTGTCATCTGTATATCTTTGTGGCCATTTTGCCCGTCTAAACTTGTGTTGTTTTGTCTCTTTGCAGTCGTTTAGCGCCTCTCTTAGCTCGTTTTGTGTCTCTCTATAACGTGCGGCTGTACGCACAAACATGAATCAGCTCTTTAAACGATGACGGTTGGTTCATCGTCGTTCGCTCGTAAGTGAGCGTCACGTTGAGGACACGGCGGCATCTCAGCTTTTTACAGGTTTGAGTCAATAACACAACAGAATCAGCCGTTACACGTCATGCACTGTGGTTGCCATCAGTCCATTCAGGAGCCCGAATGTTCTCCGCATGGATTCAAAAGAAACTTTAACAGACAGCGGGTTTAAAACTGAGGATGAGGGCAGAAGAGTAGTCCTGTTCAGTGTCCTGAGTCTGATCAGACATTACATAATGAGGATTTGGGTCAGAGACACAAGACACCTTTCACCAGCTCCACACTCAGACGCCACAAAGAGGCACACAAAAACCAGAGGAGCCGGATCACCTCGAGGCTCCGGGGCCGATGAAAGAGGACAAAACGGAGCCTGGAGACACTAAAGAAGATCAAATCAAAACAACTCTGGACTGAGCAGACCTCACATCACAATGACAGAGATTACGGAATATAAATTCTCCGGTGGGAGAGGCAGACATTCGGCAGGAACAGAAACGAGATCTGTGTTGATCAACCTGCTGCTGTCACAGATCTCTCACCCTCCCTCACCCTCCTCCCTCTACCTCCCTCCCTCCCTCCCTGCCTGCCTCCCTCGTGTATACTCGGTGGGAGGCTCGTGTGTTCTCAGTTCGTCACGCCCTCGAGCCACGTGCCTCCTCCTCACAGCCGGCTCCACAACGAGACCGACCCACCCACATCCGCCGCCCCCCCATGCGCTCTCACGTTCCCTCCATTCATTTCACACACATTCAGACGGGGACGCGCACATGGACCGAGTTCAACTGCAACACAGCGAAAACAAACTGTGCGGCGGCCGAACAAGCTTCACGCCTCCTAGAAATCATATTTCTACACAACTACACTACCACAACAGATATATTTTAAAGGAAACATCATGAAAACAAAATGATGAGTGTGGACGTGAGCCTGGTCTCTGGACACCGTCTTCCCTCCATACACCCTGACCTCCTGCGGACTCTTTGCTGTCACACACAAGCAAATATCTGGGCATTTTGACTGAAACTGGGTCGGTTCTTGTTCAGGTTGGTTCTCAGTGAGAACCGGACTCCCGAGTAGAACCGTATGGAGAAGTCCAATCTACAAGAACCCCATTAAAAACATCAAACCTGAGGGACAGCTGAGACTTGGACGGCTGTGGAGACCTGATAAGACAAGAGCAGTTTGGGGTGAACTTGGTAACCATGGAGACAGGTCTGCGGGAATCCTTCTGCACAGCAACAGCGGCTAAGGCTCATGGGTAACGTAGTTAGCGCGGGACCACCTGAACTCATTTTGCCTTCGCCGTTTCTAAGCGGTGCTCCGTATTTGTTTTACTGCTTGCGAACAGAACCGCCGGTTCATGTCTCCGGCTGAAGGACAAAAAAATGTCAAGGTCGCGCCTTCAGACGTCCCGTCACCTCCAAATGTACTCGCGCAGTGCACTGATAGGCTATAGCTATCTGCTGGAATGACACGTGATATGATCAACAGTCATACCAAAAGGAAAAAGAAATGGACAGGCCTATATTATCCTGTTATTACACTGTTATTATCCTGTTATTACACTGTTATTACAATGTTATTACACTGTTATTACACTGGTGCTATGACAGTTTACTATCCTAAATCAGTTTCACTTTAATTCACCACTGTTACTAACTGTATATATACACTGTATTTATATATATTAGAGATTTTCTTGTATGTTGTTGCCATAGCTTTTATTTTATTGCTGCTAAGCTGTACACACACACACAAATATTTTGCTCTGTGTGTTTTTGTGGTGATGAACCTTCAGATTTAGGTGATTTCTCTCTAAAATCAATGGCTCCTCATCGATCTCAGCTCGTATGAAAGCGTGCGAGAGGAACCCAAACACACGCTGAGCAGCAGCAGCAGCAGCAAGAGGAGGAGGAGAATTATGCAATGAGCTCGGTCTGAGCAGCAGCCAATCACAGCGCGGGGAGCTCCGTGAAAACAAAGCGCACATGGCTCGGTTTGCTGCTCCATGTGAACCGGCAACGGACGTTGTGGTGGCGCACGCTCTCGCACACACGTAGGCTACACACCACGTACGCATCCCCACCGCTCGTCGTCCACCTGACACCGAGCGACCCACCGACCCAGCGCTTGCCATCGTGACCCAGTTCCCCGAAACGCACGGTGACGGTCCCCGTGATGATCCGACTCAGACATGTGCGGACCGAGACGTCTTCTTCCTCTGAGACCCCCCCCCCCCAATCCACCCACCCTCCACCGCAGCTGGGTTACTGTCCCCTATTTGCAATTTAATGAGGCCAGTGAGGGACCAGACTGAAGCTGCTGGATCTGAACTTTTACTAAATCGATTGATTGTTTCTAACCTGCGCTTCATGAGCCGAGCGGCATGCCGCGCGTCAAAAAGCAGTTGATGCGGCACGCCAGCGTCCCGCTTTGTTTTGGTGTTTACCGCAGCGACAACAGGTTTATTTATCAATTAAGTTATTGATAAATGTAAAATATTCCAGCTTCAGGTATAAGTGACTTTAAAAAGCTGTAACAGTAGAATCTGACACAACAACTTCTGCCGCTAGCGCGTTTTGACGCTTCACTCTCACCTGCGTCCTGACGCCCTTCTGTAAAACTCGGAATAAAATATTTTGACCCTTTTAAAATCTTAAAAATCTTGTTTTAAAAAATAAAATAAAAAATAAAAAACACACCTGAAAAATGTCAACCTGTCAGACCCTCTAAACTCTGCATCGACCTTCACACTCACATATAGGCCCCTTTAAACTTATCCGGCGTCACTTGGCTTTGATTTAGAGAAGAGAGATGTTTGTTTACCTGTGTTGTTGTTGTTGTTGTTATTTGTGTCCATGGCAGTGGTCGTCATTGCTGAGCTCCAACAGATTCAGGAAGCGGAGCGTTTAGTAGTACAAATCCCAGATGTCTGCCGCTCCGTCCGCATCACAGTCCAGAAAGAAGTCAACGGGAGGACTGAGCACCGCCGAACAAGAAGAGTCTCATGGTTCTGTTTCTTCTCGCTCTGAATTCAAACGACGTACGTGTCTGCTGCTGCACGAGGAGCTTGTCATCTGCTGCATGCGCCCCGCTCTGTATTTTTTTTTTTTCCCCCTTTCAAACAGGGCGCGCGCGCAGGCAGGGCGACGATGGCGATGACGCCGATGTTGAATGCCCGCACGCGGCAGAAAACGGGACCATGTGACCGCGGGGAGAGCCTCGTGCCCCAGTGACACACTTTCCCGCCCTCCTCTGTGCTGCAGACACCCGTTTAAATCTCCGAGCACGTGGAGCCGCCGATGCTCTCCACTGGGGATTGTGGGAAATGTAGGCGAAGCACTTACTTTGTAGTCCAGCAGAAAAGAGGAAGATGTTGTACACTATTTTAACTTTGTCTAATGTTTTTTTTTTTTTTTTTTTTTTTTACAAATGAATCAGCAAAACGTTATAAGTATTTAAACATATTATTTTTTTTTTATTTTTTTTTGTAAATACTGTGTATTTAAAAATATAGTTTTTTGTTTTCCTATCTATCTATCTATCTATCTATCTGGTCTACTGGTCTACAAAATTATCACTCCACAACAAATATTATAAATAATGTAAGGAAGTGTTTAGAAAATACAATACAATACAAAAATAACACAACATTTCTCCCTTTTAGTGCACTTTTTTTCTTATTTTCGGGTTTTTTTTTTGTTTTTTGTTTTTTTGTCGGGGCCAGGTAGCGGGGGATTTCCATATGCTTATACAAGTTTGTTGTGTCACCATCACTGTATCTTACAGCCTTTTTACAAATAGTACAACTTGCTGTCGTTTAGTTTTCGGCCTGAAAATACAACCAAACAGCCCTACTCTTTCTCTCTGCCGTTCTCCTGCTCCACCTCTGCGCTGTGTGTAGTGTGCGCTGCTGCTGGCCAGTAGCTACAACAAATACACGGTGGGGGGCGAAGTGAGCCTGCTCTCCTCTGTGACAGCAGAGACAAACACAGTCATGTCGAATCTTTAATGAAACGAGAGAAAGTGAAACTTAAGAATGGAATTCGTTACATTCGGATCGATCCGCCCATTAAACTCTGAGCGGAAGAAGGAAGAGCAGAGAGAAAACGTTCAACTCTTACAGTAGACGTTCTCTGGTTAAAGGATTCCTCCCAAAAAAGAAAACAACCTCTGCCATGGACGTCCCCGGTCCGGACTGCGACTGGAGGAGCCCACAGTTCCGACAAAAAGTCGTGGCTCAGATGTGAGAAATTTTAGTTCTTTGTCTGTTCTCTTTAAAGAGAATTCAGTGTGTCAGTTTCCGTTAGCCTCGCGATCTATAGGCGACCGTTAGTTCGGCGGCCAAGATCGACAAACAAGTTCATTCATTCATCTTCTGTAACCGCTTGTCCTGCGCAAACATGGTACGAAAGGTCTCCATCCAGGTTATAAAACGGCTCAGGCCGAATTAAATATAACTCTGTCAAGTTTCTTTTTTTGTTGTTAGTGCTGATTAGTTCAACCTGCCGTTAGAGTTAGCTCTCGTTTTAATTGATTGACGTCCCCGTAATTATATTTGAATGTTAACGCTGTACCTATAAGTGAAATAACTGCACTGTATTTTTTATATAAAACGAGGTAACGTTATACTACTGTTTTCACACTCATTGAAACAAGGCTGCTTCATGTTCAAGCTTCAGATTTAGTTATATGCTTAAAAAAATATATTTTTTTACTTATATATAGCCTATTATATATATATAGGCCTATACTTAAATACGTGTTCGCCATTAATTCATTATAACATACACAACTCAAAATGTGTATTCTGTAATCAGGTTTATTACTATAATTTATGCCTATACGACCTAAATGAATTGTACAAAATGAATTACATACATTTTGTTAGTAGCATTATTAGCTATTCAATCTAATCCGTTGATGCAGCCAACTATCGCGTTATTTAGTCACTAACGTTTTTTGTAGTCGTGTGTTTATAGAAATTTAAACATTAGTTTTATTCAGTAACAATAAAATACATGTAGACATGCTGTTTTTATACATTTGTCATGTGTGACATGATGATGTGTGATGTGACAAAAGTGTCAAAGCAAAAATGTGGCTTTACGTTGTTTACTACAGATGTGTAAAACATGACTGACAGCTGCCATGTTCATTATCAATAATCTTGATTATTGATTTGTTTTGGGGCCACAGAAGATCAGAAAATTCTCATCCCAGGCTAACTGTCCAAACATCCAAAGGAAGATATTGATTTGTACAATTATATTCATTCTTTAGAAGCTAAAACTTCTTAAATGTGCTGCAGTTTTTACAACCAGACAAT
Source organism: Chelon labrosus (assembly GCF_963514085.1). Taxonomy (NCBI): domain Eukaryota; kingdom Metazoa; phylum Chordata; class Actinopteri; order Mugiliformes; family Mugilidae; genus Chelon; species Chelon labrosus. Next base: position 11,354,232 of record NC_140354.1, read on the forward strand.
CTCTGAAGTCGTTTATATAAAATTAAATGCAGCGCTACTAACACAAAGTGCTACTTTGTTGACAGTTAAAGTCCTGCACAGTAATTACAGAGGGAAATGAATTGAAGTTATTAGACTGTATTTCCTATGTAAACATAATGCGTGTGACTCTTGTGTTTTCCTCCAGTGAAGAAGCGAAGAGGAAGGCCGGAACTGCAAACACCGCGCACAAATCCGGCACTGACATGGAGAACGACATTTATGTCAAAGCCAAAACTAGAGTGAGTACTGACGGCAGCGAAGACGAATGTAACTAGACTGATGGCAGGTCAAAAATGCTTTAAGAAGTCTTCCTGATAGAAAACGAAGCCACTCACAATGCCACTAAGCCACTTTTGCAAAAACAGGAACCATCTGATTAATTCTTTACTTATGGATATATTTGATCTCACTCTGTTAAAAGATATATTACAGTGTATGAATCTGTGTTGTCATTTTGTTCTTCTCTGTGCTTGTCTAACTGACCTTTGTTGATTTAAAAAAATAAAAATAAAACAGTCTTCATTCTTCTTTCACACATCAAAAGTTCAGGGCGAGTTCAAATATCTGTTTTGTAATGGCACATGTGTCAAGATCATGTTGATTATGTATATTACAAGGGTGATTATTATAACTATTGTGTCATTATAATATTACAGAGATATTGACACAGACAACAGACAATTTAATGTACATTCTCTCTTTTCCAGGAGGATTATTTATCTCTGGTGGCAAGGCTGATCATTCACTTCAGAGACATCCGTAAGTTAATTCTCTCAGTTCAATGGTATAAATAACAAATATAACACATAATATGAACTTTGCTTATGTTGTATTTTGAGTGAGGATCAGACTTATTGATCACTGTGTCTTCTTTCCAGATAAGAAGGCTCTGGGAGGTCCAGGTGAGTCAGTGTTTTGTCCCTGTTTGCTCTTCTTTTTATTTGGGTTTTCTTTGCGGTGTTCTGTCCTCTGCTGGATCTGTCACTACCAAACTCATGGCGTTCATGATTTCTGCTGTGCATGTTGGAGCTGCTTAATATTGTCTGTTGTCTACCCTTCTGCTAGATCCCATGAATGCCCTGACCAGGGGACCAGGCACCATTGGCATGGGGCCTCGCCCCACCGGGGCTCCAGTAGGTGGCATGGGAACCATGGGGCAGATGGCTGGGGTGGCTGGAAAACCGCAAGACAGTGAGTGTGTTTCCTCCACGTGATGCTATATGTCTTACATGTATGTATTGTTTATGCCCTTTTATCCTTAAATGAGCTGCCCAGGGATGCAAAAAGAATTTCAGCACAAACTGACAAATAAAGTTGTATCGTATCGTATCGTATGTCTTCGCTGTAAATGCGCATCTTCCGTGGATGCTGAATGACATATTTTGGCGTCAGAGTTGGTCTTATTTTCAGTCACTGCTTCGGTATGTTGTGTGTTTGAGACTTCAGAGTCTTTTCAGGCTGGTTCTGGGCGGTGCACTCAGTCAGTCCTTCAGCTCCTTCTCTTTGATTCTGCAGTAAGAGGTCCAGGCCAGATGCCCATGCAGCCCATGGTTCAGCAGCAGTTCCAACAGTTCCAACAGCAGTTCCAACAGTTCCAACAGCAGTTCCAACAGTTCCAGCAGCAGTTCCAGCAGTTCCAGCAGTTCCAGCAGTTCCAGCAGTTCCAGCAGTTCCAGCAGCAGTTCCAGCAGTTCCAGCAGTCCCAGAAACAGCAACAGCAGCAGAACGGCATGCAGCAACAGTTTCAGGTGCAGCAGCCGCAGCAGCAGCTGGGGGCGCAACAGCTGCAGCAATAGCACCACCAGAACCATCGGCAGCAGCACCGCCAGAATATATTTGAACAATAATGAGTTTATGCGTTTGATTTTTCTTTTTAATGCTTTGTATCTTATTACTTCAGCTAAAGAACACAGTTCCTGCATTAATAGAATAAACTGAAATTACTCCATTACTGCAATTTTCTGCATTAAAATATCAAATATTGGATGGCAGAGGTGGAAAGTAACGAAATACATTTACTCACGTTACTGCATTGAGTAGTTTTTTTGTGTATTTTGTATTTTTCAAGTAGTTTTTAAAATCGGTAATTTAAATTTTACTTGATTACGTTTTGAGTGAAGTATTGTATTTCGGTACATTACAAATCCCATCCGTTACTGAGTAAAAAAAAAAACGTTGACTAACGAAAACCGAAAAAAAAATCGCGCCCGGAACCACGTAGTGAGTGACGTATGGTCAGCATGTAGGCTACCACTACCAAGCGCCAAGTCTTTCTGTAGGAGATTGAGAACGAGATGGAGGTGGATCAGAAGAGCGACGACGGTTCAGAGACAGTTTGATTGACAGTTGATTATTTGAAAAAGTTTTATGGGAGGGTCAGAACTAAAATTGCACATTATACCTTTCTAAGGGTCTTACATGTCATGTGTGACATGTGTTATGTTGTCATTACATGTGTATACATTTGTATAGAATTTTATACATTTGTATAGATTGTTCTTTAATTAAAAACTAAACAGTTTTGGATGTATGACCCCTTGTCCTATTTTCACTACATGGGAGAGATCCCCCGCCCCGTTCTACAGGTTTTTTTTTTTAAATGTAACTAAGTAACTTTTACTTAAAATACATTTTAAATTAGCTACTTATTACTTTTACTTGAGTAATTTTTCAGATGGGTAATTTCATTTGTACTTGACTAATATTTCATCCAAGTATTGGTACTTTTACTTGAGTACGATATTTTAGTACTTTTTCCACCTCTGTTGGATGGTATGATGAGTTAAGATGATGGGATGCAAAACAACCACAAAGAGGCACAAAATAACAAAAACAGCACCAAGATTAACACAGCAAAGAAGAGACAACAGGGAACTTGAGTAGGTGCAAAATACATCCACAACATTAGTTGTCATGAGTTTGTGTCTATTTCAGTCTGTGTGTAGTCGGGGGCCCCTTCTGTCGGGGTCCCTCGGGACGTCCAGAGTGTCTCTGGTTTGCAGCTGCCGCAGCGTGTTTGGCCGTTCCGTCCAGCAGGAGGCGGTAGCGGTTGTTAACAGAGAGCAGCACAGCAGCCGCCATTATCCTCTGAGCGGAAGAAGGAAGAGCAGAGAGAAAACATTCAACTCTTACAACTAAAATCCTCTAAAAAAAAAAAAAACAACCTCTGCCATGGACGTCCCCGGTCCGGACAGCGACTGGAGGAGCCCACAGTTCCGACAAAAAGTCGTGGCTCAGATGTGAGAAATTTTAGTTCTTTGTCTGTTTTCTTTAAAGATAAATCAGTGTGTCAGTTTCCGTTGGCCTCGCGAGCTAGGCGAACGTTAGCTCGGCGTCCAGGAGCGACACGTCTAGCCGTTGGTTAAACAAAAAACGGGGAAATTAACAACAAGTTGTCAAAAGCAAATTTGTCACGGGTGTGCGAACATGTCAGAGCACATAGCGCGAAAGGTCTCCATCCAGGTTATAAAACGGCTCAGGCCAAATTGAAAATAACTTCTCTGTCAAGTTTCTTTTTTAGTTGCTAGTGCTAATCAGTTCAACCTGCCGTTAGAGTTAACGCTCGCTTTAATTGATTGGCGTTCCCGTGATTATATTTTAATATAAATGTTGTTAACGCTGTATACATAAGTGAAATAACTGCACTGTAATATATTTTTTTATATATATAAAAACGAGGTAACGTTATAGGCTACTACTGTTTTCACACTCATTTAAACAAGGATGCTTCATGTTCTAGCTCCAGATTTAGTTATATGCTTAAACAATAATTATACATCTTAAATATACGTGTTTGCCATTAATTCATTATAAAATATACACTTGACAAATGTAAATTTGTATTCTGTAATCATGTTTATTACTATAATTTATGCCTATACGACCTAAATTAATTGTACAAAATGAATTACACAAATTTTGTTGATGCAGCCAACTATCGCGATATTTAGTCACTAACGTTTTTTTGTAGTCGTGTGTTAATAGAAATTTAAACATTAGTTTTATTCGCTAACAATAAAATACAGACATAGACATGCTACGGTTTTTATACATTTGTCATGTGTGATTGTAAAGATGTGACAAAAGTGTCAAAGCAAAAATGTGGCTTTACATTGTTTACTACAGATGTGTAAAACATGTTCGTTATCATTAATCTTGATTATTGATTTGTTTTGGGGCCACAGAAGATCAACTGTCCAAACATCCAAAGGAAGATATTGATTTGTACAATTATATTCATTCTTTAGAAGCTAAAACTTCTTAAATGTGCTGCAGTTTTTCACAACCAGACAATCTCTGAAGTCGTTTGTATAAAATTAAATGCAGCGTCGTGAATTGAAGTTATTAGACTGTATTTCCTATGTGTGTGACTTCTTGTGTTTTCCTCCAGTGAAGAAGCGATGAGAAAGGCCGGAACTGCAAACACCACGCACAAGTCCAGCACGGACATGGAGAACCACGTTTATGTCAAAGCCAAAACTAGAGTGAGTACTGACGGCAGCGAAGACGAGTGTAACCAGACTGATGGCAGGTCAAAGATGCTTTAAGAAGTCTTCGTGATTTTGCCAAAAAACAGGAACCATCTGATTAATTCTTTACTTATGGATGTATCCATCAATTTCAGTTTCATCTGACTCTTCTTTCACACATTAAAAGTTCAGGGCGAGTTCAGACGTCTGTTTTGTAATGGCACATGTGTCAAGATCATGTTGATTATGTATATTACAAGGCTGATTATTATAACTATTGTGTCATTATAATATTACGGAGATATTGACACAGACAACAGACAATTTAATGTACATTCTCTGTTTTCCAGGAGGATTATTTATCTCTGGTGGCAAGGCTGATCATTCACTTCAGAGACATCCGTAAGTTAATTCTCTCATATAATACATAATATGAACTTTGATTATGTTGTATTTTGAGTGAGGATCAGACTTATTGATCACTGTGTCTTCTTTCCAGATAAGAAGGCTCTGGGAGGTCCAGGTGAGTCAGTGTTTTGTCCCTGTTTGCTCTTCTTTTTATTTTGGGTTTTCTTTGCGGTGTTCTGTCCTCTGCTGGATCTGTCACTACCAAACTCATGGCGTTCACGGTTTCTGCTGTGCATGTTGGAGCTGCTTAATATTGTCTGTTGTCTACCCTTCTGCCAGATCCCATGAATGCCCTGACTAACCTGACAGGGGTTGGAGGGGGCCCAGGCACCATTGGCATGGGGCCCCGCCCCACCGGGGCTCCAGTAGGTGGCATGGGGGCCATGGGGCAGATGCAGATAGGCCAGCATGCCATGGCAGGGGTGGCTGGAAACCCACAAGCCAGTGAGTGTGTTTCCTCCATGTGGTGTGTTTGCTGTAAATGCACATCTTCCGTGGATGCTGGCTGCGTCTTAATGACATATTATGGCGTCAGAGTTGGTCTTATTTTCGGTCTCTGCTTTGGCATGTTGTGAGTTTGAGGCGAGGCTGGTTTCTGGGCGGTGCACTCAGTCAGTCCTTCAGCTCCTTCTCTCTGATTCTGCAGTAGGGGGTCCAGGTCAGATGCCCATGCAGCAGATGGTCCAGCAGCAGCAGCAGCAGTTCCAGCAGTTCCAGCAGCAGCAACAGCAGCAGAACGCCTTGCAGCAACAGTTTCAGGTGCAGCAGCAGTTGAGGGCGCAACAGCTGCAGCTTCAGCAGCAGCAGCAGCAGCAGGCCCAGAACCAGCAGCAGCCGAATCAGGTATGATGCCCTGATAGCACCGTTCTGACACTCATCTTATCTTGACACTCATTGAACTCACAGTTCAATCTAATCCAGTCTTTGCTTTCTGTGCCTGCAGATGCATCAGACAAGGATGCTGCAGCTCCAGCAGCAACATGCTCAGGCTCAGGCCCAAGCTCAGGCCCAGGCGCAAGCTCAAGCGCAGGCCCAAGCACAAGCCCAAGCACAGGCTCAGGCCCAGGCGCAAGCTCAGGCCCAGGCGCAAGCTCAGGCCCAGGCGCAAGCTCAAGCGCAGGCCCAAGCACAGGCTCAGGCGCAAGCCCAAGCCCAAGCTCAAGCTCAAGCTCAGGCTCAAGCCCAGGCCCAGGCCCAGGCCCAAGCGCAGGCTCAGGCTCAAGCGCAGGCTCAAGCGCAGGCTCAAGCTCAGGCTCAGGCTCAAGCTCAAGCCCAGGCCCAGGCTCAGGCTCAGGCCCAAGCCCAGTCCATTCAGCACATGGTGCAAGTGCAGCAGGTTCAGGGTCAGCCTCAGGGTCAGTTGCCTCCACACTCGCAACAGCAGCAGCTACCCGGCTTGGTGCCTCAGTCTCTAGCTGGACAGATGTCATCGGCCCAGCACGTTTCCATCAACCAACTTAGCCAGCAGCAGCAGAAGCAGCCGGCGCTGAATAATTACAATTTCCAGGTGAGACAGACGTCACTGCATATGTCCATGTTTGAATAGGTGCAGCTTTAAAGGAGGAGTGGGTGTGGCTAAATGATTTACTTTCTTTTATAATGATCAGAGGCTCTGTAACTCTGATTAGCATTGTGTTTCTGATCTTCAATGTCTCCAATAGAACAAAAATTTGATACAAATGCCTCCAAAGTGTATTCTAACCACAGCAGGTGTCCAGTTGGCTTTGGACTATAGGTGAAAGATCAGTGTGTAATTATTGTTGAATGCTGTCCCAGGAGACAAGTGAGCTGCTGTTGTGTTCAGACACGTTGACCAGGATTCCATCCTGGAGAAGAGCGCTAGGAGTATTTTGCACCGGACACGCTCTGCAGTTACGCATCGAGGGAGTGCTTAAGGAAGAGTTGGTCTGTCACACCGTGAGCAGCAGCTGGGACGCATCACAGAAAGCGTCGAAGCCTCAGCAGCCCTCAACGAACAGCAGCTCCAACAGGAAGCGACCGAACACAGACTGATCCAGGGTGTGCCGACTCCCGTTCATCATGCTTGAACGGCGTGTGGTCCATTACCTCAGTGCTGTCAGAGTTGTCTGCAAACAAGATGGCTGACCAAGACTTAGACTTAAAGGACAACTCCGGCGCAAAATGAACCTGGGGTTAATAACACATGTGTACCGAGTTCGACCGTTCTCTGGTATTTGTTTTCATGTATTTGTTTTGTTAGTCAAATGTGACCAGTTTTCTTGCAAACCGCTATTTAGCGTATAACGCTAGCCTTCGGGGCACACCGACACATAAAAAGAAATCGCTATTTCTATGCCACTAACAAGGCTCACAATATCACCACACTTACACGGTAGCATAACCAGGGTCTCTACATGTAAACCGAAGCATTGAGAACTTTGCAAGTATACAGGCAGTTTATTAAAAAAGGAACACAGTACCGTTCATGTCTGGCTCGCATATCCAGGCGGGCGCCATCTTGGGGAAACTGAACTGTCTGGGACGTGAACCTGAATCTCGCGTGAAACTTTGTTGCCGGAAGAGGCGTTGTACACGTGAAATATGATTAGGCGTGTTCGACTTCATGCAGATCTGCGCAGATCTGACTTGACGTGATGCATGCTGGGTTGTTCATGCTCATAGACCTCGAATATGATTGGTTAAAATGAGCTTCGACTTCAAGAGTTTGCAAGAAAACTGGTCACATTTGACTAGCATGAAAACAAATACCAGAGAACGGTCGAACTCGGTACACATGTGTTATTAACCCCAGGTTCATTTTGCGCCGGAATTGTCCTTTAACAGCAGCTCGGTGGAGAGTCACAGAAGATCTTGTTTCAGTTTTGAAGCCCACGGTCACTCTTGACAGAGTTACTGTCTCAAGGCAGCACTGCCTCTCTGCCTTTGATCCTCAATATGAACTCACGCCAGACTGAGAGCAGCCACTGAAGCACTAAAGGCCAAGCTCACTGCAGAGTTTGGACGTAGTTGGGATCTGACAGGGAGACCTGAAGGCATCATGTGCATGCATGTAGCTGCTATCCTCAACCCGCGCTTTAAAAAAAACCAAACTCATTCTTAGATGATGTGCAGTGTTAAATGAAGCGATCGCAAATCTGTCTGAGAGTGTTTCTCAGATCTGCGATTAAGGCCCAGAGGAAATGAAACTGGAGGAAACTGAAACTCCTTCAGGAAAGAACAAGGATGACGAGAAGAAGGAGACGGCCACGCTGATGAAGATGTCAACTCCTGATGAAGATGTCAACTCGTGATGAAGAGAATGGGATAAAGGCATACTTATTGGATCAAGTAAAAGCTGACAAGAGGGCCTCTGTAGTGGTGGAGAAGAAACAAAGAGTGCTATCGTATATCGGTTCGACAGCAGCTAAGCGTTTGCCTTGTATCTCCTCCACGTCAGCACGGCTACTGTAGCTCAGACTCAACAACTTGGAGGTGGACGGACTCCAACGGCATAAAGGCCAGAAATATGAGACTGCAGTGGACACGGGCTCTGTAACACTGGACAACGGAAGATTGGTACCAAAGACAAACTGGTCCTCTCTATCCATCTGATCTGAATCCAGTAAAGCACCCTCAGGAGATTGGCAGCATGAATGAAAGGAAGTGATAAATGAAGCCAACAAGAAGGTTTCAACATCTCATCAAGAACTAGAGTTAGCATTATGATCCTAATAGTGTTTTTTATTTAGTAGAAAATGTCACTGCGATTCAGCCTTTTGTTATTTGTGATGGTTAGCAGCACGGAGCCTCTTTTTACTGGTTCAGAGACCGAAACACATCCTCACCTTTCCTTCTGCTTGCATGCTTTGCCTTCCTGTGTGTGTGTGTGTGTGTGTGTGTCTGTGTGTGAGCAGGCTCGTGCAGCCCTGCAGCAGCAGCAGCAGCAGCAGCAGGCGCAGCAAGCGGCGCAGCAGGCCGCCGCTCAGGCGCAGCTCAATGCAGCCGCTGCAGCAGCGGCCGGCGCTGTACCTGGACAGGTGAGACCACCGCAGACTCGGGTGCTTTGTGTGCGTCAGCTCTAAATCAAAGCACACATCAAACATCGTTGCTCGGTTCACCGGTTAACCAGGAGATGACCGGCCGTGTGGAGGTTAGGGTTAGGGTGGATATTTTATTTGATCAGGGTGCTTGATTGGTTTACATATATTTGTAACCATATATTTATTCTTCATGTATCTACAACATGTTTTTAAATAATAGTCGTTGTAAATAATAAAACCATCCACACCATGACATTTTAATCAGAGAAATTTGCCAAACCAGGATGCAAAAATGATTCTTAAATCCAAAACTGGTTCATCGATCATCAGAATAGTTTCCCAGTTTCTTTCCTGAACTGCTCGACTGTTTGGAAATAATAAATCATTGTAGGTTAAATCATCTCTGTTGGGTTTCCATCACTAAATGATGATTTCCTTGAACTGAAAAAGCAGAAACCTGTTAGTGTCGTAGCTTAATGAATCCAGGTGTGTTCTGCGGTGTCTTGTCTGCGTCCTCTCTGCTCACGTGTCATCTTGTGTCTCTGCTGTGTGTCCTCGTCTGAAGCTGGTTCGTCCTGTGATGCAGATTCCCGCCCGGCCGCCTCGAGCTGCCCCGAACCCTTCTATACCTACTTCAAACGTTGCTGCTGCTGTGGTCGGAGGACAGACGATGCCACAGCAGGTATTGATTTCCAGTCTGGCCTCTGACCTCCACCTGTCCACGCTGTGCTTCTGTCTGTCAGCAGCTTTCCATCGTATCGTCCTATGTGCTCTGGAAAAAAAACCCTGTAGCAGTCAGGAGAGTTTTATTAGTGAGATTTCCTACAGTGTAGAAGTCTTAAGTAGTTGATTGTGTATTGTAGAAAGTCCAGACTGCAAACTTCCTGCCTGCCCTTACAGGAGCTGTACTTTGCCTCTGATTGGCTCATTTGTCTTCCTCACAGGTACAACAACATACCATGATGTCCTCACCCTCACCTGGTCAGGTCCAGACACCACAGTCGATGCTGCCTCCTCCTCAGCCATCACCCCAGCCCCCGACCTCACAGCCCAACTCAGCCAGGTACGACAGAAAAGATCCCTCTCTTGACCGCCAGTATTGACTCCTTCTGTCTAGAAAATTGTCCTCACCGTCCACCAGAAACTGGGCTTGTCCTTCCACTGATGTTTAAACCATCTGCTGTTTTCTGTCTCCAGCTCTGGTCCCACTCCGTCTCCAGGAGGCTTTCAGCCCAGCCCGTCCCCTCAGCCCTCACCGGGCTCCGCCACCTCCAGAACCCCCCAGAATTATGGAGTCCCCTCACCTGGACCGCTCAACACTCCAGGTAACACACAAACAACACAGCAGGTAACACACCAACAACAGTCCATGTAACACACCAACAACACACCAACAACAGTCCATGTAACACACCAACAACAGTCCATATAACACACCAACAACACACCGACAACACTCCAGGTAACACACCAACGACACTCGATGTAACACACCAATGACACTCCATGTAACACACCGACAACACTCCATGTAACACACCGACAACACTTCATGTAACACAGCAACAACACACCAATGACACTCCATGTAACATACCAGCAACACACCAGGTAACACACCGACAACACTCCATGTAACACACCAACGACACACCATCAACAGTCCATATAACACACCAACAACACACCAACAACAGTCCATGTAACACACCAACAACAGTCCATGTAACACAGCAACAACACACCAACAACAGTCCATGTAACACACCAACAACAGTCCATGTAACACACCAACAACACTCCATGTAACACACCGACAACACAGCAGGTAACACACCAACAACACTCCAGGTAACACACCAACGACACTCCATGTAACATACCAGCAACACACCAGGTAACACACCGACAACACTCCAGGTAACACACCAACGACACTCCATGTAACACACCAATGACACTCCATGTAACACACCAACAACACTTCATGTAACACACCAACAACACACCAACAACACTCCATGTAACATACCAGCAACACACCAGGTAACACACCAACAACACACCAACGACACTCCATGTAACACACCAATGACACTCCATGTAACATACCAGCAACACACCAGGTTACACACCGACAACACTCCAGGTAACACACCAGTAATATTACAGGTAACACACCGACAACACTCCAGGTAACACACCAACGACACTCCATGTAACACACCAGTAATATTACAGGTAACACACCGACAACACTCCAGGTAACACACCGACAACACTTCATGTAACACAGCAACAACACACCAATGACACTCCATGTAACATACCAGCAACACACCAGGTAACACACCGACAACACTCCATGTAACACACCATCAACAGTCCATATAACACACCAACAACACACCAACAACAGTCCATGTAACACACCAACAACAGTCCATGTAACACAGCAACAACACACCAACAACAGTCCATGTAACACACCAACAACAGTCCATGTAACACACCAACAACGCTCCATGTAACACACCGACAACACAGCAGGTAACACACCAACGACACTCCATGTAACATACCAGCAACACACCAGGTAACACACCGACAACACTCCAGGTAACACACCAACGACACTCCATGTAACACACCAATGACACTCCATGTAACACACCAACAACACTTCATGTAACACACCAACAACACACCAACAACACTCCATGTAACATACCAGCAACACACCAGGTAACACACCAACAACACACCAACGACACTCCATGTAACACACCAATGACACTCCATGTAACATACCAGCAACACACCAGGTTACACACCGACAACACTCCAGGTAACACACCAACGACACTCCATGTAACACACCAGTAATATTACAGGTAACACACCGACAACACTCCAGGTAACACACCAACGACACTCCATGTAACACACCAGTAATATTACAGGTAACACACCGACAACACTCCAGGTAACACACCAACGACACACCAACGACACTCCATGTAACACACCAATGACACTCCATGTAACATACCAGCAACACACCAGGTAACACACCGACAGCACTCCAGGTAACACACCAACGACACTCCATGTAACACACCAACGACACTTCATGTAACACACCAACAACACACCAACAACACTCCATGTAACATACCAGCAACACACCAGGTAACACACCAACGACACTCCATGTAACATACCAGCAACACACCAGGTAACACACCGACAACACACCAACGACACTCCATGTAACACACCAATGACACTCCATGTAACATACCAGCAACACACCAGGTAACACACCAACGACACTCCAGGTAACACACCAGTAATATTACAGGTAACACACCAACAATACTTCTCCTGCTGCCCTCAGGTAACCCCAACTCAGTGATGAGTCCGGCTGGAGCCTCATCTCTGGAGGACCAGCAGTACATGGAGAAACTCAAACAGCTCTCCAAATACATTGAGCCGCTGCGGCGGATGATCAACAAGATTGACAAAAATGAAGGTGGGTCACGCGTCCTGCTCACATGGCCTTCTTACATCAACCAATTTTTAAATACATCATTGCATTTGTACAAACTGAAGATAGTTCTCTGAGGAAGTGGTCACGATCGAGTCCTGATCTTTTCTGTCTTCATCTTGTGCAGTATTAGTTATATATTTATATAACTTACAAGACGTATTGAAGGCCAAAGATGGACACTGGATTTTGAATAAAAACGGATGTTTTGTTGTTTTCAGACAGGAAGAAGGACCTGAGTAAAATGAAGAGTCTTCTGAACATCCTGACTGATCCAACCACCAGGTAAAACCCTGTCCTCCCCACAGTTACTTTTGTTGATTATTTTGTAATGTAAAGTTTCACATGTTCAAAACAATTGACATCAAGTAAATTAAAAAACGGCTTTTTCTGCTGCTTTTAAAATCATAATCCTAAAACTCGCTAAAATTAGCTTTAACATATTAAAGTTGCATAAACAAGATAACACCAGGATGTGTACACATTGTGACTACATGTTGTTAGACATGATCGTCTCAAATCCAGAGCAGCTGTTTGTTCAACACTTCCTCTGATCATTTCTGTAACTGTCCTCTGTCCTGCAGGTGTCCTCTGAAGACGTTGCAGAAATGTGAAATTGCTTTAGAGAAGTTAAAGAACGACATGGCCGTGGTACAAGTTTTCTCATGTTTCCTCAGTCTTCTTTTTAACCGTTTCATATTATTTAAAAAGCTGTTGTTTCAGGTGAAGGCATCTTTTAAAAGAGTCTTGTGTTGTGTTGTTGTTTCAGCCGACCCCCCCACCCCCTCCAGTTCCCACCAAGCAGCAGTATCTATGCCAACCGCTGCTGGACGCCGTCATGGCCAACATCCGCTCTCCAGTCTTCAACCACTCTCTGTACCGAACCTTCGCCCCCGCCATGAGCGCCATCCACGGACCGCCCATCACGTAGGTTTTCCCTCAGATTAAAGCCGACTGTTTTCTATCTCAGTGCTTGATGTATTGATCTCCTCTTCAGGGGACCCAATGTTTCCGGCCGGAAGAGGAAGCACGAGGACGACGAGCGGCAGACCATCCCCAACATCCTGCAGGGAGAGGTGGCTCGCCTCGATGTCAAGTTCCTGGTCAACCTGGACCCTTCATTCTGCAGCAACAATGGCACCGTGCACCTTGTCTGTAAACTTGGTGAGACTGCAGAGCTCTGACCGATCACATTAAGGAAACATGCTGACAAATATGACTAATAACTATAGCTTTTAGTTTAACACCTGTTCTTCCGTGTTAATTATGTAGTGATGCCATAAATAGATCAAATGCAGCAGGTTAAAATAAACTCATAAAATACAAAGGAAACACAGAGGAGCAACTATATATTGGATGTTCCCATTTTTCTAAGTAAATGTTTCTTTGCTGAAATAGACGCGCTTCGATCGATCAGTCAGATTGTGGCGGCGGGATGCTGAACTGTTGTTATTTGTTCCGTTTCAGACGATAAAAACCTGCCCAGCGTTCCTCCTCTGCAGCTCAGCGTTCCTGCTGACTATCCCGATCAGAGTCCGTACTGGGCTGACGACGGAGAGCAGTACGGTGAGAAACCTCTGCTTTGCACTCAGACCACTGCTCCATTTATACTGTACTTAAAAAAAAAAAACAACACATCAGTTATGGTTTTATATAAAATTTGTCTGTCCGTTGTTTCAGACTGAAACAGCAAAACCTGTAAACATTTCTAATGAGATCAGCTTCTTCTATCGCTACAGACTGTTATCAACTGTACAAGGCCAAACCAATAAAACTCATCAATAAACATGATCTAATGCAGCAGCTGCAACAGATCAACTCTTCTTTTATCTGTATGAATTACTGGTCGTTAAAGTTACTCAGACTTAGTGGCCCAAATGAAAACCTGAAAGTCTTTCAAAGTGTAGTTTAATAATGACGCTGACTAAACAGCAGCAGTTCAACTTGATCAGTCTTTATGCTCTGGTAACCAAGACTAAGCAGACTGTGGATGTTTATGGACCAACACCAATAAAATAAACCTCAAGAGTTCAGATAATCAGAAATGCCATTTAATTTAAAAATCAATTGTTTCGAGTGACAGATAAAAACATTTTAGAATGAATTAACCGTGACCTGCACAAGATAAATATCTGGTCGGTTTGGTTTGGTTTGTACTTAAACTCGTGTGTTGTAAAATGTGTGTTTGTCTCCTTTAGGTGCGAACAGTTTCCTGCAGACGGTCCACAGAAACATGACGTCCAAACTGCTGCAGCTGCCAGACAAACACTCGGTGACGGAGCTCCTCAACACCTGGGCTCAGAGCGTCCGCCAGGCCTGCCTGTCCGCAGCCTGAAGCCCCGTCCCGCTGAGCTCACCTGCAGCCACAGTAACTGTCAAACTGTTTCCATGGACACTACAGATTGACGGCGCTTCAATCTATACGCAGTCCTGCGTAAGGACCGTTGAAGAGGAAACTGTATCACTTGCGTACGACTTTATTCCTCGTGCATTCTGGGTAATTTTTTTGCCTCGTTTTCTAACCTGCTGCTCACTTGAGTCGTCGGTCGGAGACTGCGCCCGCTGCATTCAGAGGTCCATTTGACAGACAGCAGATCTGATATGTAGACATGCATGTTTCTGACACAGCTTATATTCCGCTCCCTGAATGCATCACGAGCGCGTTTCCCGTTAGGTTAGAGGGAACCGGTTTCAGCTCTGCAGACATGAAGTGAAACTCACAGGTTTGTCTGCTATGTAAATGTTTTTCTATCATTAATAAAATCTGTTCAGTTTCAGTTTTTCAACCCGTGAATTAGTTTGTGACTGAATCGACACCGACACTTCCTCTGGTTGTTATACCTTCAAGAGGAAAGCTGAATAGACCTGTCAGATTAACGACAGCTGACTAAAAGAGAAGAAGACACATTCAGATCATTTTATTAACAAATGAAAGTTTAATATGAAATAGGATAAAAAAAAAAAAAAGATGTATAGGAAAGGTGATCAGAAGCTGAATGAAAATGCTCTGTAGGACATGTTGGTGAACACGTCGATGTGGTTGCTGCTGCCTCCTACTGTCAGCACCTGCAACACAAACATGTTCACTGAGACACTTAACACGTCAAAAACACGTGTCCTGCCGTCTGGGCTGGACATTTATATTCACTAATTCTTCAAGATTAATGAAAAGAAAAACATAATCAATAATGCTTTCACTAAATAGTCAATCAAAATATATTCTATCACTTAATTCATTCATTTGACAACAGAAATGTGGCATTCAGGGAACAGTGCGTGTTGAACAGAAGACATGTTGCGTTCAAGGTCTTACCCGGTTCTCGGTGCTGTTGGTGTTGAGCTCCAGCGTGTTGAGGCTCTGCGGGGTGCAGGGGATCTGAGCCTTGACTTCTCCGCCCAGCAGACAGTGGGACACAAACGCTCCTTCGCCCACCGCCAGGATCTACGCGGCGGCAAGTGAACGCAGCACAAACACAGTGTCAGCGTCCGTTCGACCTGTGACGGAACTTTTTAAAAAAAAAAGAAAAAGGTGACATGCCCTCACCTTGTCCTGGTGGAAGGTGGCCTGGCGCTGGCAGCCCCTCAGAGGGAAGATGGAGGTCGGGGACAGAGAGCGGAGGTGCCACAGAGACAGAGACGGACCTCCACCGCACAGCTGGACACAAACATCATACGTTGTTAACAGGCCATGAACAGAGGACACCGTCTAATGTCTGGATTTGTGGGGGATCGTGGCAGTTTCCTGGACATTAAAATGTCATAAAGGTGTTTTTTTTTTTGCAACATGATCTCCCAGGAGGACTTGAAAGCATCACGCATGTTTACTCACCATCCAGTCAGAGTCGGTGGTCACGCAGCTGATCCATTTCCCGTACTGAGGCCGTGCACAGCTCTGAAACACACCAGACACTGTTCATTTTTCTGTGTTTTCAAGGACGGTGTACGTAAAAAAAAAATAAAAGCTGGCTACAGATGTTCACACAAAGACTTGGTCTCACCTCGTATTTGTAGACTTCGATGCAGTGGACGCACTGAGCCGTCCTGCTGTCTGAATAACAAAAAACATCACATCACCATCATCATCAATCATCGGTCAGCTGACAGACGTCTGGCCAACACGGCTGCCGGTACTCACCCCATATCCTCACAGCTCCGTCCTCCCCTCCCGACAGGATCTCGGCCTCCCTCTCTCTCACGCTCACGCAGTGGACGTAGTCGGAGTGACCCTGAAGCACCGACTGAACAGACAACACACACACAACTGTCAAGAGACGCGCAACTGCTGAAGGACGGATCGCTCCTGTTACATGAGTGTCAACCACGTTCATTCTTGGTACCGGTAAGAAGGAAGCAAGTGATGAGACATGCCGTCATGGAAAAAAGATTCCTGTGAAGAGAATCACCTTGAAGACTCCGTGTTCCAGGTCCAGGATGTGGATGTTGTTGTCTCCTCCTCCGAGGACCAGAGTGTTGTCCTGACACACAGAGACATTTGTTTAACAAACACATCTGAATGACTGTCAGTAGAAATGGAGACTTAAAAATCAGCATCAGAGGCTTTAAAGGGGAACTAGTGTTTATTTATTTGTTTTTTTTAACACAACCTGGATCTTATTTCTGGCAAAAAATACGATCGTTTACTCGCCCTTATAACTTTTGTGTAATTTGCAGTCAGTCGGGAGATATTTAGATCTGTGTATATTAATATAGTGGAAGTGAATGGGGCACCGAAACGCAGCCTCTAAATAACACATAATCTGCCGCGAAACTCGTTAATTTCACCAATATTTTGTTATGATACGCTAGTGCTATTCCCCGTTGAGTCCGGAGTTACCTGTTATCATCATCCAGGTTTTCTGTCTGGATGATGTCATCTCTGAGCGCCGCACGCACCCGCGGCGGTCAGCTTGTTTACCTGTAATTTGCTACTGCTAGTTTTTTGCAACATGGCTGAATATTTTTCCGATTCTGAGGTTGTGGACGAACCATAGCAGTAGCAAATTACAGGTAAACAAGTCGACCACCGCGGTGCCCGTGAGACTCAGAGATGACATCATCCAGGTCAGAGGTTAGTAGGTCAATCTACAGACCCTGGATGATGAATTCAGGTAACTCCGGACTCAACGGGATATAACACTAGCGTACGATAACAAAATATTGGTGAAATGAACGAGTTTCGAGGCAAATAATGGGTTATTTAGATGCTGCGTTTCGGTGCCCCATTCACTCCTACTATATGGATATACGCGGATCTAAATATCTCCCGATTGACTACAAATTACACAAAAGTTATATAGGTGAGTAAACGATCGTAATTTATGCCAGAAATAAGGTCCAGGTTGTAAAAAACAGTTCCCCTTTAATATCTGTACAGTCGCTGCCATCTACTAGCCTGGTCGTTACCATCCTACGTTTCCGCCCGACATTTGATTTCGGTCTGGCACGGAGTCTGGCCCAATGTAATAGGAATCTGTCTCCGTAATGGGCGGATGCTTATTTTGAGGTTTAAAATGATTGGAGTTCCCTTCACCAATCAGCAACGTTTGGTAATGACGTATATTGTGCACCGGAGTTCAGGCTCTTACGCTTACCACTTCCGCTTCCAGTTAAATAAATCAAACTTTTCCCAAAGCCAGTTGGAAGGAGAGCTACGACGTCCTTGCCATTTATAAAATTGACAAGACAAGCCTCTTGTTCTGGTTTTAATTCCGTGATGCTCTCGAGAGTTGAAACAACTTCGCGGATGGCTTCTAGCGTCTCTTCCTCCGTCGCCATTGTTGCTATTCTGTTGAACTACAAGCTTCGCTGGACTACAAGCAACTCGGCATGCAAGTTCCACGTCATCACTCAACTGTTCGCTGATTGGCGCAGTTACACGCGAACCGCGGAAGTGCAATTTGGCCAGACTCCGTGTCAGACCGAAATCAAATTTCGGGCGGAAACGTAGGATGGTAACGACCAGGCTAGCCATCTACAGTGAACTTTAGTGCAACAAGAACAAAGTGAAGTTTGTGTCTTTAAAGTTGCCTCAGGTCAGTTTCCTTGCGTTAAACTGATTAACTTAACGTTAGCTACAATAACTGGTTTGTTCTTTAAATGTGTTGGCCATCGGCTGCCATCCTCACCCGTGGGTTGATGATCATAGAGTTGATCTCAGGGATCTCCAGACTGGACCTGCAGACAGACAAACAACAGAGAGCAGAGTGAGCGGACTGCAGCAATACAGGACACACGGGAAGTCTCACGAGTCGTCCTCACTTGTAGTTTGGCCTCTTCGTCCACAAAGGTTTGACGTTCTGAGGAGACACGGAGTCAGGCGTCAGATAAGACGTCCACAGATCGACACCTCTTTCTTTTTTTTTGTTTGAGGTTTCGAAGCGAGCCTTACCTTCTTGATGAGCTCGTTCCAGTTCCACGCGCTGACCTCTCCGTTCCCCGCGCTCAGGAGCTGACAGTCGGTGGTGAGAAGGGAAAACACCGGACCCTCGTGAGCTGAGACGAAACACAGGGTGATGAATGTGAGTCCTCTGGATGAGCTCAGGCTGAATAACTCAGTGAGAGGCGCCACCTGGTGGCTCAAACAGGTGCTAAAGCAAATCTACAACACATGAATCCTGTTAATGTGTCAGTAATAATTTAAATGCCTAGCTGCAATTATTTGACTAATCATGTTGATAAGTTTATAACAATGTTCAGGGAGCTATAAGGCAGTGCTCAGTATCACAGTAAAGATGCATGGAAATTTACAGTGTTGGTGTCAATAGCTTCTGAAACTTAAAGTCTCTTTTTTAACGTGATCAGTCCCTGTGATTTGTTTTTCTGTCTGTTCACAGAAATGACTTTATTTATTTGTAACTAACAAACCGTACTTCATTCTGAGAAACACACAAACACGTCCACTTCCGAACATATTGATCCACACGAATCAGTGTGCTTGTTTCCTCTAGACTTTACCTCAGTCTGACAGACGACACTGATATCAATCCTTCAAATTGAACCTTTTAATCCACCACAGAAGAAGAACTCTGTTCATAACCAGGAGGACTAAAGGGAAACTCACCGGTGAACGTCAGAACTGGTTTCTTGTTGACTTCGGTGGCGTCTGGACTCAGAGCCGCAGACAAACTGAAACAAGGTGATGATGATGATGATGATGATTTATACATTTGAGCCACCACACTGATGAAATGTGAATTCGATCAGGTGCGTTTGATGCGTCCCACCTGAACAGTGCGATCTCTCCGTAGTTGTTTCCGGCTGCCAGGAATCGACCGCAGGGAGAGAAGCTCTGCGAGAACACCGACATGTGGAGGAGCTGCAAACACAAACGTCATTACATTAGACTTCATTACTCTTTCTTCTATTAGCAGACAGAGAAACTCACCTGGTCTGAAGCCAACACTTCCCATCAATAAAAGATTAAACATGTATTAAACAGATGAGCATCACTGGTTGAGTGTAAACAGACTTCTGTCTGACACTGACACAGATCAGCTCAACCCTTTTTCTACAGTCTTGATGGGAAATAGTCACTTGGATCAATCAACAGCTCTAACCGATTAATAATTAATAAGTCCACCAACTATACTCCGAATTAAACAAGAGGCTCACCTTAATATGATTTTTTTTTTAAAAATGTGTTATTCATTGAGTGTGCTTCAACAAATACGGAAGCAAATATAAATTTAGCAGAATTTTAAACGGAGTTTCGTTTGAGTAGATCTCCCTATAAAGACGAACTCAGCTGGTAATAATAATAATAATAATAATAATAATAATAAATAAATAAAAAAGATCTACTGATTTGCAGTGAGTTTCCCAATTAACCATCAAACAAGTATATTTTAGATACCGTCAGTAGCTACATCTCTGAGAACAACAGCACGAAGCACGACTGGAGCTCAGCGGCGGATTTGAGTTCGTTTTACATTTTAGTTCCTTTATTTTTTTGTTCAATGCTTCAGTTTAAATAAAAAAAGTTAATAAAGTTCACCTCTACGGGACCCATCCTGCTCACAAACACTCCGAGGACTCTCCAAAACCCAGACAACACAGAAACACAGCGGTGCCCGCTCAATGATGGGAAAGGGACGAGTGGAGGCGACGGAATATGACGTCCGTTTTCACGCACGGCATTCTGGGACATGTAGTATCCAACCACGCAGCAGGATTTTTGAATAAATTGAACAGGGGAAATCATGTATTTCACAAATATAAGATACAACTAATGAAAATAAATAACTTAAAAACGTTATATTTATTATCCGTTTGTTTTTAACTTTATTTTTATATTAATAATAGTATACAATAGTTGTTTGTGTACATATGAGTATAAGAAAATGTTTTGTTTTTAATGTGTTTATCAGGTGTGTTGTAGTTTCTTACACAGACTCATCTCACAGCAGGGTTTCACCAATTTGTGAAATCATAACTGTTAGTAGAAGACACACAAGGTTAAGAAAACATGAAATAATTATTATATATCTTCTTGTCTGTTTTTATGTCTTAACTTATGGAGATGGGTCGCTTTGCACAAAATGAATACACAAATATATTAAAATATAATATTTAAATAATCCAAATTTTACAGAAAACAGTTTTGTTCGGCCAGAAACAGTTATTTCTAGAAATGTTTTGGTTTAAATAGTTTAACGAAGGATAAAAATGAAAATAACTAACGTGCATTTTCTCTATAGATACATCTGCACATTATTTTGTCAATTTTTTAATTATTTTTTTTAATCTGTTAAATGATTATTTGAGTTTTATATCAGCAGCTACTTAATATTTACCCAGTGACTTCACACCATGTCAGATCAGCATGGTTGTTGCTTTAATGTCACACAGCCAGAGACGGTTTATTTTTCCTGCTCTGTAACTTTAATGAAGGACTGCATCAGAGCCCAGATAGCGAAGCTCATTTTACTCTGTTTACATCCGAGTGCTAGCTACTGCAGAAACAAGCGTGTTTTTCCGTTTATTCGAGGATGTGCTGCCATAAACAAAAACAGACAGTTTTCAGACAGAAACCACTGACTCTCTCTTCCTCATTGGGAGCTCACTGACTGTAAACAACAGAGAGGTATCACACTTAAAGTTTCTAACTTCTGAAAAATCACACAAACAAACCTGCAGGAGAAGATTTATCTCTGTGTTGTTATTGTTTCATATGTTTAGTCTCTTATTTCTCATTTTAGTTTGTCCGGTTGTCTGCTGCTCAATGACCCCCTGAGCTTTTGCACCTTCTGGTCCCTGGATCAGGGTCTCTGGGTCTGGGTCTCTGAGGCCCCTTCAGTTAGGCTAATGGTGCCACGTGTTCTCTGGGGCCCCTCAACAGGCATAAATGATCAGCCGAGCTAATCAGTGACAGTGGCAGATGAATGTATGATGAATATTAGCTGCAGACAGTCACACCTGTGGATGTGATGTCCAGGTGTGCTCGTCTGCAGCGTTCTGAGCTCATTAATGACCTCGGAGTGTCATCTGGCCCCGCAGCAGCCCGGCCCGACTCGGCTCGGCTCGGCTCAGCTCTGCTCTCCAGCGGGTCACCGTCAAAACTGACACAGATTCACCTGACTCGGTCCCGTCGGACGTCCCGACAGGTGTGTTTAGAAGCCCAACGCGATGTTTTAGCGGCCCCCCGAAATTTTATTCTGCGCATGATGACGCGGCCGTGACCGCGCCACGCCGCTCTGCGCCGCGCTCCGCTCCGCTCGGCTAGCAGCGGCAGCGGCAGGAAGTATGCTGCTGAAGCGGCGGGAGGGGGACAGAGCCAAGAACCAAAAGTCGCTGGTTAAATAGGAGGAAAAAAATAACCATGCCTAATCCGTGAAACTGGCGCATTTTGCACCCCCTCGCCGAGAATCGTTGACTTTTCGGGCGCGGAGGCCATTTGAGGGTAAGTGGGCTGCATTAAACGGCCGAAAACGCGGTTTTCCATCAAAGGGGGGGCCGCGGTGTGTTTGTCGAGATCTTTGTGTAGCTCCGGGCTAGCCTCGGGTTGCTAATGCTACCGACGCTAGCCTCCGCGAGCTCCTTGCAAGCGGCGGTCCGTTTTATCTTTACCGCCGCCTCGGAGCATTTGGTGTAAAAAGTGAAAGCCGGCCGGGGCGAGCAGCTCTGCGCCGCGGAGGCTGCCTGCGCTTCCCCGCTTTGCCGTTTCGCTCGTTTTTGAACTTCCGTTTCGGATGTTTTCAGTGAACGCGGAGGGATGCTAACCGACTAGCCAGGCCCCGATGCTAACGCTAGCTCGGCCGTGCTTTTCACGTCTCCTCCCGCGGAGCGCTTTTCGTGTAAATAAACGGGGTCGACTCTGCTGTTATTTTCAAACCACGTTTTTATTAAGTGGGCTTTGCTCTTGCTTCTCCTAAAGGTTGTGTTTGTGGTTTTAAAAGGGGCTATTTAAGCCCGTTAGCTCGGGGGGGAAAATGGCTCGCTGCTTCGAAAGCCATTTTCCGATGGAAATGGGGTCTCAGTGAAAGCGGGCTTGATGGCTGAAGGTGTTGTCCCTGCTCTGCTCTGCTCGGGAGCATCACGTCGCAAACACACGGCCACAACCGGAGGCTCCTCCGCCGGCTTAAAACCCGGCTCTGCTCCCTGCTCGGCCGGGCTCCAGCGGGCAGTCACCCGGTTAAAGTCGGGGGGAGCCTGCCGAAAGGAGATGTCGCAGGAGTCCCGGCGGTGAGGATGCTCCGCTTTGTCCCGACAAATTCAATCCGAGGCTGAACCCGACCGAGGAGAGACGGGCCAAGGTCAGGGAGCCCCCTCCCGCTGCGGCCGCGACGGGGGGGTGCTCCTGTGTCTGATCTGCTTTTACTATGAAAAGTCAAGTGTTAAAAAAAAAAATGTGGAGGGAAAAGCTGCAGCTGATGGGAGAAATAAAAACAAAACA
This sequence comes from Chelon labrosus, assembly GCF_963514085.1. Taxonomy (NCBI): domain Eukaryota; kingdom Metazoa; phylum Chordata; class Actinopteri; order Mugiliformes; family Mugilidae; genus Chelon; species Chelon labrosus. The sequence continues at coordinate 11,377,572 of NC_140354.1, forward strand.
GACTCGGGTGATTTGTGCGTGCACGTTATGTGGGAGGATTGTTTTCATCCGGAGACGGTTTTAAACGACGAGAGTGGAGGCTGGAGTGGATGAAGTTTAATGAGTCAGGAGCGGTTTGTTTACATGATGAAGAAAGTTTTGATTGGCTGCTGCTCGGATTCAGATCTGACTGAGAAATCACTGTGGATCATTTCACCTGAAACAGAGACGGAGGCGTGTCAAGAGAGCAGAAAGACAAGAAGATATGTAAATAAACTCAGCCCTACAGAGCCAGAAATGACTGATGATGACCAATTCTTCTGCAGATTAGTACTAGCTCGGTTGATAAAAGGTCAGAGCTGAAGCTGGCGTCTTGTTTTAATCGAAAAGAAGTCCCAGAAACTTTTTTTTTTATAGTGAAAGAAAAGCAGCGGATCTTCAGTTTGGAGTCACTGAAAGAGACTGACGCTGGTCTGAATCTGGATGAGTACATCAAAAACATAAGGGCTGTAAATGCAGCTAATTTTTCCAGCGATAAAATATTTATAGATCTATAAATTGCTGCTGAGTTGAAGGTGATGTCTTCAAACACCTGGTTTTGTTCGGCCAGAAATCTGAAAACAAAGTGAGAGAGAAAAGCTTCAATTATCAGAGCAGTCGCTTGATCACTTAATAAGTCAAATCTAAACAATAACTATCAAATATTTACGTGTTAGGGAGCTTATTTTAATATAAATTAATGTGCAGATTATCCTAATTTGTTGAAACGGATTACTAAAGCCTCATTCAGACTGGATTAACGTCGCAGAGGGAGGTGGAAGGAAATATTCCTGCGGCTCTTTCATTTATCTCATCGTTCAGACAGGACTTTAATCTGATCTGAAAGAGACTTTCGGCGAGACCAGCTGAAACAGGAAGTAAACGAATGCAAACAAACCTCCTGAAATTCATTTGGAAATCAAAGCGAGACAGTTCAGAAGCCGCCCCCCACCCCCGAAAGTCCTCGTGTGTTCATGTTTTCGTCAGTTACAGCGTCTGTTACTGATACGCCGCCGAGAGGCCTGTATGTTGGCGTTGATATGTCCCCACAAAGCTGATAAAAGACACGGACTCGGTTAAAAATAAAAGAGCAGCCGTGATTTGTCGCGGCTTTAAAATCACCGTGGACGACTCCCGATATTCACACGTGAAGAGGAGAAAGTTTGACTCGTGTTTAAGTGATTATTGCTTTTAATTGTATAATCGCTGCGTTGTCTGTGAAACATTCATTAGCTCCTGTCTCGGTAACTGAATATCTTTGGAGACGTCACTCGGAAAAAGTCCCAGAACAGCTAATGGATTATTCACAGATGAAATAATTAGTTTTATTGTTTGTAGCGGTGGTGGAGGCGACCTTCAGATTACTTTCTGCCCATCAGTGTTAAATCTACATCAAACATCTGGACCAGCTCTGCTCCTCCTCCCTGTTCACCCAAAGTCTCACCAGCCTCTGAACAGTTATTTTTTGTTACTGATTAATCGATGAATTGCTCGGTTAAAAACAAAACATTAAAGTCTGTTTTTAAGAACTAAAAGAAAAAATCAACCCTCAGTTAATCAAGACGATATTCAGTAGATTATAAAGCTATAATAATTTCAGGTTAGTACTGCAAAAGAGTGCTGGAAATTATGTTTATTTTTATTTATTAATGTGCTGCTCATTATTTTTCTCAATTATCGGATTATTTATTCTGTAAAAAAAACTCGGTTTACTGTGAAACTCAAAGCTGGTGAATAATTTACTCGAAGCAACTCGTGGCTCCAGCTGTTAAATACCTGAGATTAAAAACGTGTCACGTTCGTGTCGGTGAGACGAGACCGCACAGCTCTGTCCCTTGTAATAGGAGTGTTTTTCTTTATTTAGTTTTTTTAAAGGACATTTCACCAGTTGTTTCCGATAATATGTGAAACAGAATGTGTTTGAATATTTATATAAAACCACGTGTGAAGACGTCGTCTAGAGGAAATGATATAGACATTTATTTTGACTTTTATAGAGAAAAAGCAGCTGTACAGGCTTTTTCACTCTTGTTTTGTTTCGTTTATGTAAAACTGACTGAATAACTAGTAAACCAGAACGAACATTAACCCTGAACTTAAGGCGGAAGATTAAACACGAAGCTAAAAATGTGTGTGAGAGGTGTGTTAGTTCGCTGTGCGCAGTAAAGAGGAATAAAATGTTTATCCTCTCTCTCTCATCATTCATTCATTCATTCATGTGTTTTCACTGCTCTTGTTTTCCTTTCTACCTTCAGACCACAGCTCCTCCAGAGCTCTGCCTCCCCCCCCCCCATCCTCCCCCTTTCCTCCCTCCTCTGGTTTCCTCTACCGCCAATCAAATCCTCCTCCACACCTTTATTTTCCTCGCTTCCCTTTTTTTTTCCTGTTTTTTTTTTTTCTTCCTTCATCCCTTTCTCCAACCTGAACAGGCCACCGGCTACCTCCCCTCCCCCATTCGCCCCCCACTCTTTCTCCTCTGCTGGCTTGTCTTTTTTTTTCTCCTCTCTGTATATTTTTCTAAAATCTCTTCCGTTAGTGATTAATCTAGGGCGACAACAAACTATTATTTTTTCAGTTGTCTGATCTATCAATTATTTCCCATTTCATTTGTTTAACCACTAAATGATAAACAATTTCCCCAATTAAATGTTTAAACTTTTATTAAAACGTAATCAAGACATGTTTTATTATGAAATCTGTGACTGAAGATTTGAGCTTTACCTCTCAACTAATGATACTGACAGTATATTCTGTCATTAATTAATTAATTTAGAATCCCCAATTAACCAAAGATGCACGTCTATGAAATTTGAGAGGGAGGCAGATGGTTCCCTAGCAAGGATGTTAGAACTAGAGATATCAAGATCAAGTTTTTTTTTACCTCCGATCTGATGCTATCTGATAATATTCAGTATCGGCCGTTCTGAGTCCAGATCCGATCTTAATAAATAAAAATGGTCTAACTCCGTAAAACCTCTCTGTAGTATTTTTCGTGTTGACTTTGTCTCCATGAAACGTTTCTCCTTTATTAAATGCGGCGTCCAGTGTTGTTTCGGTGCGGGCTTTGCCTGACTTTTCTTCTTCCACCAGTGTCAAATCAAGTTGCTAATATTGAAAGACAATCTTTTTTGGCAGCTTTGACACTAGCCACCGAAGAGGAATAAGACTTGCTGACGCTGCAGGGACTTGGTTTTGCTTCATGGCAGAGCTGAAATAAATAACGACAAAAGATCCTGTTTTGCTGGAGCCAGATTCCGACTGTATCAGACTCGATACTGATCGGGACATGCCTAATAAGAGCCCAGCGCCTGATGTGACCACTCCTAAACACTGTTATTATTGTCTGCAAAAGGTTGCTTAGAGTCCACTTAGAGTGTAACATTAATGGAAATCTGCATTATTTAGTTTTGTTGGTCTACTCTTTACACTTCTCTGTTGAGGCGCTCACTCTCGGCGGCTACAGTGGTCGGCGGTTTCGTTTTTAGGAAGTGGTCAACTTGCTGGTTGCGAATAGTTGATGTGTTCTCCACACATGACTTTGTCGGGTTGTTGCAGGCCTAGGTGAATCCATTCATGGTTTCTGCAAACCATTATACTGTCGTTAATGTTTGTCCAGCTGCTGGAAACATCTGCTCAGGTGGAACCTGCTCGTTAGTGCATCCAGCTCCGTGGGTGTATTAGAAGATTCATACCAGATTTCAAGATGGCATCTGCCCTTTAAGCCCCACAGAGCATGGCCCGCACCATGCGTCTTAATTAGACGGACTGACTTTTTGTTGGATTTCTGTAAACATGATTGAAAGGACTGTTCAAATGTTGCTGGACCGAGCAGACCAAATATTTTCCAGTGTTTTTTTTTCTTTTGTTTATGGAAACATGGAGGCGGTTAGAGGAACTGTTAGTGTATTAATCAAGCTGGCTGAGCCGACTGACAACAACTCAGGAATTTTAACAGCTTCATGTTGACTGTCCGTATTATCAGAGGCGGGAGGAGACTGTTCTTTATACGAATGGAAGGAGCGCTCATTTTACAGTCTGTGCAGCCTGTACAGAGGGTTAACAAACACACCTGTAATTGTGCGCTGTTAAACAGGAAGAGCTGTGGACTACAGCTAACCTACAATACAATTCTTACAGTTGGACAGCATGGAACATTTTATGTGATTAAAATTTCTCTATAGATACTTGTTAACTTCAGCGCGGTTTCTTTGTAGCTCACTGGATTCAAGTAAGAATAGAATATAATGGCTGGTAGACAGTAAATGAAGGCGACTGTGTGTTTGCAGTGAGTAAATGAAGGGTTAAAGGTAGTTTTGAAAAGATAAGTTCCCTCTCTGCATCCACAGTAAACTGCCTCTGTTGATGAATCCTCTCATAATGACTGAACCTGAAAGCTCTGACCTTCAGATGTTTAAAAAAAAAGAAATTCTTGGTAGAGGCCAGCTGACTGATGAGCAGCTGTGGCAGGATGAGGAGTTAAACCAGTGCAGGATTATCAGGTGGTGTCAAATTGATCTTTAATCTGAATCGGGCAGGAAATGCGGATCTTGTTTCTCAGCAGGATTTCCCTTTCCTTGAAAGTCATTCAAAGTCCTTGAACGACAGCGAGAGTTTGAATCCTGGTGGTTGTAACGAGATGATCACGGCTGTTCTGTAATCTGCTGCAGATTACAGAACAGCCTGTTAAAACTGACACTCGCTAGCTTTAAGCAAGTATTGATCTGATTACTGACTGGTCAGAGAGATAACGTATGTATGCAGGCTGTGCTCATGCAAAGGTGCTGTGTTTCCTTGCAGTTTCCCAATGTCTTTGGACAACAGAATATTATGAAATGGAATAACAATAGTGAAAACCTTAAATAACATAAACATGAGAAGATGTTGCTTTCCTGTGTCTAAAATCTGAATTTTTGATTGGAAATAATGAGACACTTGACGATGTCACTGTGGCCTCCAGGATATGATGCGTTCTTGTTTTTTGTTTGTGGTTTTGCTTTTGATTCATCAAAGGATTAACCATATAATAAAAAGATTCCCCAGTCACTTAAATGTAATGTAAAAACTGTGGGTGCAACCTACACTGTAAATGGTTCATTGTAATGTCTGAGGACAGGTGTGTGTCGAAAGTTGTAGTTTTGTTGTGCACCTGGTGGCAGGTGCGGCTCAGACTATCATGTAGCACCTGGAACAAACAGCAGTGAGTCCATATTGGAGAAATACAAGCACCTGCTTTTTCTGTTAACAAACACATCTTGAATAATCAGTCCATTTTGTGATTGTGTGATTTCTGAAAGGTTCACTGTTCAATACAGGTTTATATATATATAATGCCAGCACAAACAAAGTGGTACTTCACAAAACCCAGAGGCCCAAAACACAGCAAATAGTCTTTGTAAAGCATGATGTGGAAAAGCAGTAGAAAGGTGAATGCTTGAACTAGTTGTTAAATAATCGGACATTTGAGATTGACAGTTATAGTGTTTGCGTTGGGGCAAAATACTGTGAAATCAAATGAATATGAGTTAAACCGTGTTACCATTACCGAAGTGATTGTTTTAAGAGGCTTGGTTAGTTGCATTTTAAGTAACCTCATTTCTTTTTTCTTGTTTCCACAGTGATACCTCATTGGCTGGTGTGACCCCCAGAGGCCCGCCACCTCCCAGGGTGGGCCCTGATTGGCTGAACCTGCACTGACGGCTCTTGGGGAAAAGATGGCCGCCAGCGCCACCCTCAGCTGAAGAGATAAGCCCTGCTGTTTCCTCCCCCCACCGCCCTAGCATCACTGTTCATTACTATGCTGTGAACTGTGATTCCCTCCAACCAGTTTGCGTCAGAGTACTATGGCAATGCATGATATGAGTCGTGCCAAGGGTTTCCCCTGTAAAGAATGTGATATGGTTTGTCCGAGTACTCCAAGTCTTCTAGAACATATGAAAGCACATTATCAGCAAGAAGAGACCGGTCGTTTTGAGTGTGAACAGTGTGGTAGAATTTACAAGCACGCAGCTAGCCTTGCCAATCATAAAAAATCCCACGAAGTGGGATCATTCCAGTGTCCTGTTTGTACACGTACACTGCCCAACGCAGTAGCTTTGAAGAATCACCTGCGGATCCATACTTTGTCCCCTAGTAGTGCACACACAGAAGAAGAGAGTGAGGAAGTGCCCGAAGAAGCAGGCCACGACGAGAGGGACTACGGTCTCGCCCAGGACCTCTCGGACGGGTTTGGGCGCTCACATTTAAACAATAGTGGTATGGGACATAGTGTCCTGCAAAGCCACGAGACAGACGACCACGGAAAAAAAGGCTCCCCTGAGTCAGACGACGCTTGGGACAGACCATTCAAGTGTGATCAGTGTGACAGAACCTACCGGCATCACGGTAGCCTGGTGAACCACAAGAAGTGTCACCAGCAAGGAACTTTTAAGTGTTCTGTGTGTTTTAAACAATTTAGCAACCTGGCTGCCCTAAACAGCCACGAGAGAACTCACTCGAAGTTCAAGACCCCCGGTGCATCCATGGTGAGCAGCAGCAGTAGCAGCAGCAGTCTCCATGACTCGGAGCGCACTACTGGCACCCAGAGTGACGACACCACCTCCTGTTTTTGCCACCTGTGCCAGGTAGCGCTGCCGAACAAGGCGGACTTCCAAGAGCACATACTGCTGCACAACGCTGCTTCGCCCTCTCTCGGCCTGCCACGCAGTTTCCCAGGCATCATGCCCCACAATCTGAGTGCGGTTCGATCCCCAACGTACACCCCAGCCCTGGGGGACCCTCTGCCCCTTCCGCCTCTGCCCACTGAGAAAAGAGGTCCTTATGACCCCATAATGGGCCCTCCAGTCAACAACCCCATCTACACATGTGCATACTGTGGCGCAGGACATCCAGATTTGGAGACATTGAAAGTCCACTATCTAACCCATGATCCTCATCCAGCCTCCCATAGTCAGGACAGCTCCATCCTCAACTCGGACACTCTAAGTTCTGGATCGCAGGGCTCTGTGGCTTCTCCCTCAGGAGGCCGTGTGCCCCAAGCTAATTCTCCAGATGATGGAGAACGGCGATTCAAATGTGGTGAGTGCGGCAAAAGCTACCGGCATGCAGGAAGCCTGGTTAATCACAAGCGCTGCCACCAGACAGGTCACTACCAATGTACCATCTGCTGTAAGCAGTACCCTCACCTAGCAGCGCTACACAGCCACCTACGAAGCCACAAGGGACGTCCCTCCAACCAGCCTATCAGTAATGACAGCAATGATTGGCTATCTCCAGAGCCACTAACTCTGGACTCCCAGCAGAGCTACGTCCAGGAAGGCAGTGGTGCCACCACTCCAATCTCACTGCCAGGAAACCTAGGTGATGCTGCACATTTTGTACCAGATGGGGGCCACAGTAGTGGGTTAGACTCTCTTGAGTTCCATGATCGCTTTGATGGCAGCTCACTCTCCCAGAGTAACTCTGCTCACCGGCAGGCTGACAGACATGTGTGCGCTGACTGTGGTGAGATGTATGGAGATGTATCTGGCATTAAGTCACACATGTGTCCCCGTCGTGGCCAGCAGCCACAGCAGCAGCAGGGCAACATGTCTAATGGTTTCATGGGTAACATGAATTACCACAGTTCTGGTGGAACCTCCCTGCCCGCAGGAAATTCTAGCAGCCTGAAAGAAGGTAGTAGCCAACGACAATACACACAGAGCGCAGGCAAGAGAATGGGCAGCAATGACAAAGATGACGATGATGATGGAGAAGTGTATCAGTGCTCAGTGTGTGGCAACCATTATGCCAGCCTCAGAGCCCTCAGGAGTCACCTGCGTAGCCACGCCAATAATCCAACAGGGCCGGGACCATCCAACCTGGATCAAGACTGGAGGATGATCTGCTCCACCTGTGGACAGAGCTTTTCCAGGAAGCAGGACCTCTTGAATCACCAGCTAGTACATGGACCCCAAAGGCCAGACGGACAGCAACAGGGTATTGCAGGTAGTTCAGCAAATGGCAATGAGAAGATGGATGGTCGCAACCACATTTGTGTTGACTGTGGGATGTTCTTTGCTGACCGCCACCACCTTATCACTCACTTGTGCCCCGGAAAGAACCGGGCAAGCTCATTGAGCAAGCCGGGCCTAAATGGAGCCAAAGTAATGTCTGGAGGAGATGGTGTTGGTGGTGGGGTCGCGGGAGGAAGTCGTGATGTTGGTGGTGATGGACGCAGGCCAATGGTTGACCAAAGTGACAAGCCCCACAAGTGTGACCAATGTGGGCGAGGTTACAGACACCCCTGCTCACTCCTCAACCACAAGAAGTCCCATAAGACTGGTGTTTTCCGTTGTCTGGTGTGCCAGAAACGCTACTATAATCTGCTAGCTCTCAAGAATCACCAAAGGACACACTTTGACTTGAAGAGGTAGGTCCCTCATCCTGTCCATTTTTGATTTTGTCTGGATAGATTGTGCAGAGACTTTTAAGATAAAATTATATTTTTACACACATTTATGAAACAAATGGTAGCGAAAGTTGGTGCCAAAATTACCAAATTCAATATATGGCTACATATGGTGTCGCTTGTGTTGCTCTAGTTCAGTTGAAAAGTGGTCAATTGCCAGTTCAGCCAAAGCATAACTGCTGCGTTTAGAGTGGCTAGTAAGGTTTGGGATCAGTGTTAATTTGTGACCTTTGAAACCGATCTGGTGAGATTTTGCATTATGTATTTGTGTTATGCTTTATTTCAAAGAATGGATAGTATGTTGCCAAACTGGTTGCACTTTAGTCAGCCACAACAGCATAGCTGCAAAACTGCTCTCTTTATGAGGAATTTGACTCTTGGCCACAACAGAAGCCTATACAGGGTCTTGTTGTTTGTTGAAATGTATTAATTAGATGTGTTTCGATATTTTGTGTTATCTTCACCTCTGCCCGTCCCTGTTACAGGCACAAGTGTGAAGAATGTGGCAAAGCCTTCAAAATCCAAAAGCAGCTGATCAACCACCTTCGTCTCCATGAAGAACACCGGGCCAAAGGTCTTGTTCGGACTGGTCCAAATGGGTCCCGCTTCCAGCAGCCTGGTCCATCTCAAATGCAGACTATGAGAGGAGAGGCATCAAAGAGCCAGGCAATGGGAGTTAAATACAGCCATCAAGGCTTCAAAAAGCCCTACTCTTCAGCTGGCACATCTAGGCCACAAAAGTTTGACCCTGCTGAAAGTGGACGCCGGCCTTTTGCCTGTGAAGAATGTGGGAAGACCTACCGTCATGCAGGCAGCCTGGCCAATCACAAGAACCTTCACAAAATTGGGGAGTACCACTGCAACGTATGCAACTCTACATACCCCAATAGACTGGCAATGAAAAACCATCTTCGGCTCCACTTTGCCCAGAAGAAGCACAACTGCCAAGAGTGCGGCAAGGGCTTCCGCACCCAGAGGCAACTAGCTACCCACACTACAGCTGGCCTGTGCAAAGGTCCGCAGGGCCCTGGAGCTCAAATGGATTTTGAGTGTGATGGCTGCTGCGAAGGATTTGCCACAGCTGATGAGCTTGCAGCTCATGACTGCCCGGCCCAGCACCTTCCTTCATCCTCCTCCACCAACAGCTCCACCAATATTAGCTTGGAGAGAAGCTCTGTGGACTTGGACTCTGATGAGAGACCCTATGCCTGTGACTTATGCAGCTGCGCATACAAACATGCTAGCTCCTTGCTGAACCACAAGCACACCCACAAGACGGGCAACTTCCGGTGCAACTTCTGTGACAAGCCCTATACCAACTACATGGCGCTACGTAACCACATGCGCATCCACACACAACGGAAGAAGCACATCTGCCACACATGTGGGAAAGCCTTCCGGCTGGCCAGGTTTCTCCGCAACCACCAGAAGGTCCACGAGGAGGGGGCTACCCCCTTTGGCTGCCCCACCTGTGGGAAGAGTTTCCAGGGGAGGTCTGGTCTGGCCAGGCACCGCTGCGGGGACAACCAGGTAGGCATGGAAGTCAGGAGGAAGGCCACTGCACCCGCGGGAGAGGGCGAAGAGTGTCGGTACACGTGAGTTCTCGTCAGTTGTTTGTGATTCTTCGAAGTTGAAAAAACAAATAGTGAAGATAAATTTAGGTCTCTACATGTCTATTACAGGTATATGATCTCCAATCCGGCTTCCTTGGGACCATACGCGTGCCGGAATTCGGATTTTTCTGAAGTTTGGACAAATTGAATTAGTGGAGAGACCAGATAAGTCAACCCCGTTTGCTTTCAGTTAGCATATATCACACACTTTAGTTTTTAGGTTATCGCAAATATTTCATGTCTAGATGCACTGTTTACATGCTTTGTTTTGATGAAGTATTGATGTTGTGTGTTCCTTGCTCTTGTTCTGATTTTGATTGTAGTCTTTGATTTGTTTGTGATTGTTTTGATACTGGCCAGTTATTAGACTAGAAACTGCAGTTTTTTTGATGGGGCTGTTGTATTTTGACGTCTGAAAGGGAAGCGTAGGAAGTATTTGGAGCTAGCTGCACTGCACATGTCCAAAGTGAATGTTTTCTTCACTACAGTATAGTCGCTGTCACAACTGACAGGACGGAAGTTCTTTGGGCATGTTTGATTGAGTTCTCATCACTGCATTCCTAATTTAGAAATCACCCCAAAGAAGGCTTAGAGAGAAGGTTTTTGAATCTGTTCAGACTGTGAATGAAGCTGTTTGATTTGTGCAGTGCAGGAAGCAACAGATGCCTCCCACTTTCCACAAAAATCCCAGCAGTAGTTTTTCCCCATGTCCCTTTCCTCCCCAAGAAATCTTTTCCCCTATAACCTATTTAGGAATCATAACGTTAAATGGTAAACCACTTTGTAGTCTTCTTTAAAAGATTTAAGCCGGATTTCAGATCATATACCTGTATGCATAACATCTTATGTATATTTCAGTAATTGAAAGAAAAAGTGGTAACCGGTAACTGAGATTTATTTGGCTGGAACAGTGAAAAACATCCATCGTCAGTTACTAACCTTCCCCTTTCTCTCTTTCTGTATTCCCTCTCCTTTATCCCTTTGTTCCTCCCCCGTGTTCTTCCTTGTTTGTATCTGCACAGATGTGATCAGTGCGGCCGTTCCTACCGCCACGCCAGCTCCCTCCTCAACCACAAGAACACTCACACTGTTGGCATCTATCACTGTGCCGTGTGCCTCAAGACCTACTCCAACCTTCTTGCCCTGAAGAACCATCGCCGTATCCACTCCGAGACGCGGCGCCACCGTTGCCACGACTGCGGGAAGGCCTTCCGTGTTTCCTCTCAGCTCTACAACCACCGACGTGTCCACCAGAAGCAGCGGGAGCTGACCTGCCGGTCTTGCCAGCGGGCCTTTCCCACACAGGCCAGCTTCAGGCTTCACATGGAAATCACCCACGGCCAGCCACCGCAGCCCCGCCAGCCCAGACCCCAGCAGCCCCGCCCAGGGGGCTCCCAGGAGCTGGGCTGGGGGTCAGGTCTGGACCTCACCTTGATGCAAGAGCAAGGACTTGACCCCAGCAGTATGGCCAAAGCCCGCAGCAGAGGGGGTAACAGTGAGATTATAAAGTCCCATGTCTGTGACCAGTGTGGACGTTCTTACCGCCACGCCAGCTCCTTGCTCAACCACAAGAACAGCCACAAGACCGGGACCTACTTCTGCAACTCCTGCCAAAAGGAGTTCCCTAACCTGATGTCCCTCAAGAACCACCGGCGCATCCACACCGAGCCCAAGCGCTACCAGTGCCCCGACTGTGGAAAGTCCTTCCGGGTCTCCACTCAACTTATCTGCCACCGCCGCATCCACACCAAGGAAAAGCCGTTCTCCTGCCAGCAGTGTGACAAGCGCTTCTCCTCCAAGTCCAACCTGAGGCACCACATGAAGGTGCACTGGAGCGGCTCGACGGCGCCCCCTCCCATGGCTATGGGTGCGCCCAACTTCCTGGGTATGCCCGGCGGCCCCTTCATATAAGCTAAGGGATGAGGGTGGGGCTTGGGGGATGTGGGGGGCAGTCACTTGCCAAGGTTTCTCGAGGTGCCAAAATGTAGCCTAATCTTCCTCCTGCTCACCCTCCTCTTTCTCATTATCCATGTGTGTCTGTGGTGTGTGTGGAGAACAGGCTGCTTGACAACATACACACTACATGGACGCTGCACACACAAGACTGAAAATGGAGGATGTGCGCGCACACACACACACACTCCCTCTCACCGATTTTCCCATGAGGCCCTGGTAGATCAGTCCGGCTGTCCCCACAGACTGACTGACAGCAGACTGGACTATAGACAGACACAGTGTAGTTTCTATGAACTGGAAGGACTTCACTACACCTGCCTTACTGCCTGCTGCATGTTGCCCTGTGAAACTGAGCTTCTTTGAACTCTTCTTGTTGTGGACCAGACCCCGCACAGCTGCAGCGACTGAGCTGTACCCAGACTGTAGAACCCAGCTAGAGAGACTGGTGGGTCCTGTGCAGGGGACTGTTGGAGCTCTGAGGGTCCACTGAAGGTGTGAGGGAGTCTGATGCTTGTTTTCATCTAATCATTATGATCCCAGGAGCTGATTGGTCCACTGTTGCAGTTGTTTTTTCTGTTTCCTGCCTCCATCCTGTTTCTGATGGTGTTTCTAGGGAGTTTTGTTCGGATGAAATGTTCTCGTGGCCTTTGTCACAGTGTTTTTAAACCATTTTCAGACTGAGTCAGTCTAAACTGTTTCTGTCACCAACATGTGGGATCAGTGTTTTTTTTTTGTACCTTATTGTTTTGGCGGGAGGCAGCAATGGCTTGTGGGAACGTTGAGGACTAAAGACGGACGGTTTGGTCTCTGGGGGCTGCTTTAAATGTGTGCGTGTATGTGTGTGTGTGCGTACGTATGTATGTGTGTGTGATGTAGCTTCGACCACTTCAGACATCTCGTTCACACGTGTGGACTCAGAAACGCTCACTGAGCCATTCTCTCATGTTCAAGTTTTTTTTTTTCTTCTGTAGCTCCTGAAAGCTTGATGAAGCAGCGATCAGCTGTTCATGAATAGGAAAACCATTTGTATGAAGTGTTTTTAAGGTTCCTGTGTTTGAGACCATGTTATTGACAAGTGGTGAGGTTTTTGAGCAGTGCGTTTTGAGTTCTGTTCTCATTTGTCTGAGTGAAAAAAAAAGATTATTTATTTAGGGAAGGTTTCAGTCCTTCGTCAAACCTTTTTAACCTGTTTATTTGTGAAATTGATTTCATTTTGTGAAACTAAACATGTAACTTAATATTTAAGAATCAGCTTTAACAGTTTTAATGGTGATTGATCAGCAGACGGAATCTACAGGGATTGACTGTCAAAGTTGAACCGGGACATTCAGTCGTCCTGACTCTCTTTGACTGCAAAACTAAAAGCTACACAGTGGAAATGAGGTCAGTGTTTTCCTGAAGGCTGCTTGTCGCTGTCGCAGGTCACGGAATCTGTTGTTACAACAGTAAGCGAGCGCTCGTCCCTCTCAACTTATCTAAACTTCTAGATGTTGGACAGAAGATAAAGCGTCCTTCCTCCTGGTGATGTCAAATTTTGCAGATTGACTTCACTGACTTCAGGATGTCTCAGTCGGTCCTGATTTGCAAAGAAGGAGAAAAGACTGAACCGTTAACGTTTCGATAAGAGATTCACAGTCTGCAGGTCTGTTTTTAAAATGCCTTGTTTCGTCAGAAATACAGTTTCATGGTTGTAACTTTCTCATTACTCGGTATAAGCCTCAGTTCAACAGGAAATATGAGAAGCACATTTGAATATCGTAAAAAAAAACAAACATTCAATTAATTGTTCAGAATTCTTACTGGAACAGTTTTAAAGCGTCAAAGCTGCACAGAATAATGCTGCCTTCTTCTCTTTCTGTCAGCAAGCGTTTTTTTTTTTTTTGTTTGTTTTTTACTTTTGAATAACCTTTATTGAATTGTCAAAAGTAATCAGCAACTCTTGTTACTTCTCCAGCGTTTTCTAGACAAATCAATCCACTAATCAGTAATGAAACAACAGTCGCTCCTGCAGGTGTGGAGGAGGTTTGTTCTGGTCCAGTTTTTGAGTCCACACGTGTGAACAAGAAGTGATCATCTGATCGAGTCCACGGGCCGCGGTCGGCCTCTGACTCGACTGAAAGAAAAGAAGAACGGCGCGAGGATTGAGTCGGCTCCTGTAATGTAATCGTTGTTTCTCTGCAGAAGGAAAAAAGACGACAGATCGTGTAGTAATGCATTTATTTATATGATTATTATTATTATTAACACTTGTAATGGACAGCGCTAGTCTTTAGGATGTGTGAGTTTAGAGCTGTGTTGATGTAAACACCCCCCCCCCTCCTGTACCCACAATGCCCCTGTTCTGTGGAGCTGAAGGACTGACAGACTCCGCGGAGACTCTTGAGGACGCAACGTTCTTCTCGCCTTCTTATAAAAGTGATGTTGTGATGGTCTTTCTCAGCCGAGCCTTCCCATCATCCCCCTCTTCTTCCATATTTATCTTCTCGTTGACTTTGACTGAACTCCCCCCTCCCTTCTTCCCCCCTCCTCCCCCGTTGTCAGAAATCAAACTTGCGTTGAAAGGGACGCCTCTGTGCATTCAGTCCTTTTTTATGTTACACTTTATGGTAACCTCTTGTATTTATTGGTGTTTTTTTTTTTTTCCTCTTTATTTAATTGCGTTGTTTTTGGACTGTTGGAAGCCTCTGTGTGTTTAAAAAAAACACCGTCTGTCAGCGTTTTCAGGAGCACTGGTGCTAGTTTAAAAAAAAAAAGATTAAAAGTGAAAAGCCGTGCAGTGACCGTCAAGTGCTGTAGGAGTCCGTGTGATCTAGAACACAGAAATAATAACTGTACATTCTCTATTTTTATTTTGCCGGTTTCTTCCTCCACGGTTGGTTTTCGTTGTTTGGACACTTTCCCGCCTGCATTTCAAGTAGTTTTTAGAGAAGACGAAGAAGAAGAAGATTGGTTTGGAACAACTATAACCCCTTTTTGTTTGAAGTTCTAACGTTTTGTTTCCATGCATATATATGTAATGCTTACTATACACTTTTATAAACTATGTTTTGATAATTCATTTCTTAACAGAAAAACTTGTCCATATACTATAACCCTTACTGCTGAGTACTGAAAATAAATAGCTGAAAAAACACAGTGGAGCTCAGTGTTTTCAATCTGCTCATATTCAAATCTGCAGGTCTCATTTCAGGTTCCTAATCTATACCTTATCTGGCATTAAAAGTCTTAAATGCTTCTTAGTTAAAAATATTTACATCAGGATTATTTAGTGAAAACTGAAAGGCAATTAGAATTATTGGACCATAAATGAGCTTTATAGGTTGAGCTGGTGCTGAGAATGTTTTAATACATTAAGTTAATGTATTCCTATGTCTATATGTCCATAAGGTTTTAACTACACTTAAGCCACTTTGTGTAGATAATCAGAGGTTAGCATAGTTAGCTTGTTCCATGTAGATTTATAGAAATCATTTACTTCTTTCTGGTCCAAGTTACCAATCGATTTAGACTGAAGTTAGAATCGCCCACCTAATTGATTCACTGACGTTTGATCAAGAACCATTAAGGATATTAAAAACATCTCCAAATATATATTATTTGAGTCTGATTGTATAATGAAGCCAGCGTCTGATTTATAAACTGACAAACCTTCAGGATCACATCTTGATCATTCAGGGACAAGCATCTCCTGGGGCACATGTTATTTAAAGTTTTAAGTTAACAGCCTGTAGTTTATACACATACAGTTAGCCAGCTTTAATACTGTATATTAATTATTCTGTTCTGGTTTTGCATGAATTTAAAAGCGAAGTTTGATTTCTTGCCTTCCTCTGTGGTACCACCAACAACTTCATAATGGCCAGACTGAAACCTGAGAAGATCAAACACAGACGCTATCATGCAGTTCAGTTCCCTGACATTTAAAGATACAAAAGGTCTCTGTGGTTGTTGTGACATAAACAGAATGAACTGTTTTCACCAGTGGATTAATCCCTGTTTAGTGCTGTAGTGGCAGCTCTTGGAGGACTGAATGGTATCATTCAGTGAAATATATACAAACTGATCACATTTGGAAAAGAATCAGCAGTGATGATCATCACTTTGGCTCTTTAATAAAAAGGGTTTTGTTTTTCTCCATTAAGATGAGAATATTTTACTGGCTGCATTGTATTGATCTCTGGAGCTCAGTGTTTTTAAAATCCTGCATCCCAGCTCCCAGTCTCTAGGTAAGACAATAAATGAATGTTGCATTGTCCCTCTTCACTTCATGACTGAAAAAACAGGACATGCTGTGATTTAAATCAGTGGTCAGCTCAGTCAGAGCTACCTGTACTCAAGTATTCCTGCAACGGACGAAAAGCATAAAATGTGTATATGTTCTGGAGGAAAATAACCATAGAAAACACTGATTAGTTCAATCCTAAAACAATAGCTCACTAGCTAGCTAATGTATCACTTAAAAGCCACATGGTGACACAGAAAATTACTGTGATGGAAAAACATTTGAAAATGTTAGGTAAACTAACAAAGCTTAACTGAAAATAGTGGACAAATAGTTAACTTCAAACTGTTTAGTAACCTAAAAGTACTGGACAAACAGTCATATAGTTAGCTAGAAGTAAAGGACAAATATTTTAAATAGTTAGCTAAAGTAACAGACAAACAGTCAAATAGTAGTTAGCTAAAGTAATGGACGAACAGTCAAATAGTAGTTAGCTAATGTAAAGGACAAACAGTCAAATGGTAGTTCGCTAAAGGTTCAGGCCAAACAGTCAAATAGTAGTTAGCTAAAATAAAGAACAAACGGTCAGTTAGCTAAAGTAACGGACGAACAGTCAAATAGTAGTTAGCTAAAATAAAGAACAAACGGTCAGTTAGCTAAAGTAACGGACGAACAGTCAAATAGTAGTTAGCTAAAGGTTAAGGCCAAACAGTCAAATCGTTAGCTAAAGTAAAGGCCGAACAGTCAAATGGTTAGCTAACGTACACATTCAGTTAAATTATTTTGTTGGAGTAAATTTGGGACTCCTGTGTGGTTTCCCACTTTGCCAGATTGGTTATCAGTTTCTGACTATATTATTTTGACACAGTGAATCTCTGATCTAACAGAAAGTCTGAATCTGCAATAACTTTCCCTTTGTGAGGTTGTCTGAATTGAAACTGGTGTTTCTCTTCTCTCAGATCTGAGTCCGGTGGGTTCGAGCACCAGCTCCAAGAGCTTCGTCTGCAGTGAGTGTGGACGTTCCTACCGCCACGCCAGCTCGCTGCTCAACCACAAGAACAGCCACAAGACAGGGACCTACTTCTGCAACTCCTGCCAAAAGGAGTTCCCTAACCTGATGTCCCTCAAGAACCACCGGCGCATCCACACCGAGCCCAAGCGCTACCAGTGCCCCGACTGTGGAAAGTCTTTCAGGGTGTCCACGGCACTCGTCTGCCACCGCCGCATCCACACCAAGGAGAAGCCGTTCTCCTGCCAGCAGTGTGACAAGCGATTCTCCTCCAAGTCCAACCTGAGGCACCACATGAAGGTGCACTGGAGAGGAGCGTCGCTATCCAGAGGAGCATCGTCCGCCTTCCTCACCGTTCCCTCCAGACCTTTCTGAATGTCTGGTTTCACTGTTTGAACTACACTTTGGTCTGGACTGGAAAGACAACTACACCAGACCCAGACCACATAGTCTCCTGAGGAAGACTGCAGCTTGAATCATCTTACAATCAGCTGAATAGCTGACTGTGAAATTTAATCCTTCGTGCTGAGATCTGAGGCAGAATTTGAACATTTAGTCAACATTTTAATTCTACAAAATATTGTCAGATTTCACACTGAGGTATTCAGTTTATTACTGACGTAACATCAAATGTGACAGCATTTCCAAACTAGCTCCACCTGGAAACTGAAACTCCCTTCACACAACCTGAAATGCTGTGTTTGTCGAGTTCCTCTCCATTGGTGGTAAACGTACTCTGAGTTTCTCAGCCTCGTGTTCTTCTGCTTCTACAGTAAACCCACAAACACTTTCTCTGCCACAGATTGACCTCTGCTTGCCCCCATGGACAGTCAATGGGTTTCAGAGTTTGGAAGCTTTGGTCAGTTTTGATTGAGCTTAACTGACAGACTCTGGATCATGAAGGATTATAGGTCTTGTATTTTTTTCCACTGCAGGATTTCAGTTTTTATACCGCAGATGACAACTGAATCATCTTCTCTTTGATTACTGTCGACACTGATCACGTGTTTTTGCTTGGTGTCGCTGCGCCAACAGATGAGATGCACTCGATTCCTTTAACTCTTGTTACCTCTACTTGTTGAACTACTGACGTCATCCTCTTCCTCTGAATTAGTCTGAGGTCAAAATCAGACTTGTTTTCTTTTTCCTGCTGGACAACCAGTTTGATAGAGAACTAGTTTGAAGACCTGAACAAGTTTCTTCACCTGGGTTCTCACCTTTACCTTCACCTCTCTTTAACAGTTTGCTTGCCTATTTCTTCGCCTGTATCCTCACCTGTTTCATTACCTATATTCCCACCTGTATTCTCACCTGTATTCTCACCTGTATCATTACTTGTGTCCTCACCTGTTTCATTACCTATATTTCCATTTGTAATCTCACCTGTATCATTACCTGTATCATCACCTGTTTCATTACCTGTATTCCCAGCTGTATCATCACCTGTATCCTCACCCATATTCCCAGCTGTATTCTCACCTGTATCATTAACTGTATCATCACCTGTATCACCTGTATCCTCACCGGTATTCTCATCCGTATTCTCACCTGTATCATTATGTGTATCCTCACTTGGATCCTCATCTATATTCTCAACCATATCCTCACCTGTATCCTCACCTATATTCTCATATGTATCCTCATCTGTATTCCCATCTCTATCATCACCTGTGTCCCAACCAGTATCCTCACCTGTATTTTTATCTGTATCATCACCTGTATCCTCACCCATATCCTCACCTGTATCATCACCTGTGAAGTCAACATTTTTTTTTAGCTGTTTCCTCGCCTGTACCCCTTGATACATTCTCACCTCTTTCCTCATCTGTTTTCTCACCTGTATCCTCAACATCATCCTCGCTTGTATTGCCGCCAGTTTCCTCACTAGCTCAGAACATTGATGAAAGTTTTTTGGCAGAAGTGGGTTTCTACAAACAACAGTTAAAGATGGCCTCTGAACACTAATTCTTTCTCGTCGTGGGTTTCTTTCAAGGACAAAGCTGATGTCGGGAGCCATGCAGTTTTGTCTCTGAGGAAACTCCCTAAAACAGACTTCGGCTTCATCAAGAAGCAGCCTGAAGACCAGCAACATCAAAGAGCAACCTTTGTCATCTTTATCACCTAGTGTTTGTAATGTAGTCAGGTAGTTTTTGGGCACCTGTATTTTCTGACTCTGTGCCTGATATCTCTCATATATAGATAATTAAAGGGTTGTGGTACAAACTAGTGAAAAGTAGGCTCTTCAAAGTAACCATGATGATGATAGTGCGTCATCTGCTTTCACTCAGCCACAATCTGCAGCTGTTTTCACTACTTTGTCACGAAAAGTGGATGAAACACACGTACATGTGGTGTGGTCGGTTAGAGTTTAATGTGGTTTATCGGATGAAATAATTTGTGGCAGACGGACAACTGCAGTTATTGTGTCGGCCATTTTGGGTCCCTTCACCAAACCCTTATTTCTGCGGCACAATGCGTTCAACAACAGAGAAAGTAAACACATTCTTCTATTCTTATATTTATCAGTGCTTTTGTTTTGCTTTTAACCACAATTACAATAATATAATCATAAAAAAATATTATTTTATATTTATGAGAAAGAAAAAAGATTCATATATAAATTTAAAGCACTTTTGACAGCTTGTTCTGATTTATGTGTACCACTGACTACGCTTACATGGACAATATTCCTTTATTGAGATCAGAGATGAAAATCAGAGATGAAAACCTTATCAAAGGTTTACACCTCTCCTCTCAATTTGATGGACAATTCCTATTCTGATTGTGGTGGGTACATGGTATCGTTATTGGAATATTAGAGTCCATGTAAACGTAGCCTCTCTGCAGCATGATCAGAATAATCTGGTTTACTTTAGCTGAGGATGCAAAATTGTGCAGTAGAAAGCTACAAGTAGAAGCGTAGCAGTAAAGTCTTGGTGCCGGTTTGATGATGTATTGTTATTGTACCTCTGTGTCACCTTTTATATCTATATCTATATACACAGTATATATAAAATATATAAACAAAGTTGTTTATGCTTCAAAAATGATTTTTTTTTCATAGAAGAATGTTGTAAAACCAGAAAGACAGTTGGAAGATGTCATGAGATTCAAGAAGTCTGACACACACTGCTGGTTTGAGTCTGCACCACTCACAATCAGCAGAAATGAACCACACCTCTCACGTGAGTTCACTCACCTGCTCGTTCAGCCCGTTAAAGCTCTGCTGGGTCCTGCCGATCTCCCTCTGCAGCAGCAGCAACAACAACACATGCTTCAGTGCAGTGAGTATTTACCAGTACTTTCTGGTTTGCTGACTTTATTTCCTCTTCAGATCAAACACAACAGCAGGATTTGCTCAATAACTTTAGTTTTAGAAAGAACCCTTGCAGCTCTGGTCTAATTTTGAGAGTAATAATTTCTGGTGAAGCAGTTAAAATATCACAAGTGGGAATAGTGAGGAGGTCAGGGTGGATTGATGTGTCAACAAAACATTGTTAGACTGTTTAATATTTCAAATCTGAATTTCACTTAAGCACCTTAACCTTAAGGATGACACATCGATGCACCCTGACCTCCTCACTACCATCTTTTAAATTCTCCACCAGAAATGATTATTCTCAAATTGACAGTTTGTCTCTGGTGGACGTTCCTGGACGTTCCTGGGTAACCCTCTTGTATATCCCTCCCCCCAAATGTTTCTGAGTGAGACAAGCTCGCTATCAGCATTGTGAATTTGGTGGTATGGAAACCAAAGTCGTGAATGGTGTTTCCTTGAGGTACATGTTTGTCAGTCAACTATATCCATTGCTTCCGTTCATCACGTCAAACTTGAGATTAGTTCAACTTGCTCCCCGCCCTCCTGACATCTCCAGATTTTTTTTTCTCCCTCATCATCTCTACCATTCTCTGAATTTCATTAACATTCATGGTCTCTGGTCAACACATCACTGCTGGTCTGTTCCTTTGTGGACCAGCTTTTAGTCTTCTATCGAATCAAATGGTTGTGGACACAACTGTGCAATACTTCCTGTTAACTGTAGAGGTCCCAGCGAGTCGTAGGAGGGACCCACACATGAACTGACTTTTTGAAGTGAAAGTCAAATAACTTACAGCAAATTAATTACTTATCAATTGCTATTTTTTTTATAAACATTTTGTGTTTGTTGTGAGCACATCATCTTCCTTTATTCAATGTTCCTCATACTTATAACGAGCCGGACTATTCTTTAAATTTCAGTATAAAATGATCTAATTTACTTGAAAACCTTATTGTTTTTATGAAATGCAAAAAACAAAAAAAAACAAAAAAATATTAAGTTGTACTTTTAATTTGAAACATCTGCAGGAAGTGTTCATCTGAAGGAAGTGGGATAAAAACAGTTAACTAGTGATGAGAAAGCAGCGTATGTCTTCGTACTGATGGAAACAGACATGAGCTCATCATGTCAGACATTTAAGAAAAGGTTAAATGTTTCATCAGAGCGCAGATTTAAATGAACAACAGAAAAACATGGACGTGATACTGAAGCGAGAACAGAGATTGATCAGAAAGACACAAAGCAATAAAGATCCCGTCACATCAGAGGAGTACACTGAACAATCCTTTTCTTTATTCATTTTTTGTTATCATTTCAATATGTCTGTCAGGGTTTGTTTTTTTAAGTTTTTATTTTAAATTAAAATTTTGACACACTTATAAAAGACAGCATCTGCATAGAGTTGTCATCTTAAAGATCCATGAAGAGAGAGGGAGGAGGGGAAGGGAGGGGGGGCAAGAGAGAGGAAAGGGGAGAGTGGGGGGAGGGGGCGGATCAAATAGGAAAAGAAGGGGGGAGGGGGAATACTGGCACGTCACATGAACTAAACAGAACAGCCAACAGCAGTACGAGAGAGGGGGGAGGAGGGGGAGACAGGGCTAGAAGGGAGGGAGGCGGAGCGTGTTTTTCATTTTTTTAGAGGGGGAGGGAGGGGAGGGGGGACAGATCGCTTTTACATTACGCTACGCACACATACACACACACAAAAAAAACGGGACACAAGTTGCATTTCCGGTCAAAGTTGTGTTTTCAGAGCGATGGCCCTGTCCTCTTTCTGTAGCTTTTTTAGAGTTTGGACATTTCCTTTCTAACGTCACATCGCCGTCTCTCGCCTGCCGTTTTCAACCAGAGAGCTCCTCTCGTTATTTCTGCCCTAAACAACGTACTTGCCCAGGGTCTTATGGACGCTGCATTAGGTCCATTTTCTAAATCATATAAATTGGTTAAAGGGGTTCCTGCAGGAGGTCTGCGCTCTGTGGCCGGCCTGATCGCCTCTGCATGATAAAGAAAGCCCTTGTTTCTCTGAATATTGCACGCTTTGTTACGATAGGCCTGTGTGAGGCAAGAGACCGGGCCACGAGTTAGGTGGCGACTCTGGGAGGACCTATGTTCCTCAAACCCGTCAAAGGCGTGAAGCTGAGATGCGCTCAGACGTCTGAGCAACTAAAACCAGAAGGTTTCCTTTGTCCAGAGACACAAGCAGCTTAAATCTGACTCTCAGACCTCTGAGTGATCTCTTGTGCTTGGACACCTTTGAGGAAATGGCGCTAAGATCTCCTCCAGGAACTCGGTGAGGACTGAAAGACGGAAAAAGAAACGTAGAAGGAAGACTGTAGTAGTATTCTGAGGTTTGTCACGACGGTTTAGCAGACGCGGAAAGAAAACTGGTCTTTTCCTAAAAGCATTCAAAGGCTAACTATCTCATCAAACATATGGAGACCAAAACCTCTTTGGGAAACAGCGTGATGGACGTGTGTTAAAACCAATAAGCAACTTATAGCGAAACTCAATTTAGTGGCTTTGATCTGACGGGCATAAGCAACATGGCACTACGACACTTTGTCGTTGATATTCTGTCTCAGGTTGATGGTAACTCAGGCTGTCTATGGCTGCTAACTGGCAGAGAAAGTACGTTGTTTTGGGCTGAGCTAATCTCTGTGGAAAACAGGCGGGAAGAGAGACCAGGTTTTCGGTGTGTTGTTCGGCTAGCTAGCTGCGGTTGAGAGACAGCCAAACAGCGAGAGAGAGAGAGAGTCCGGAAACCGCTAACAGGGCTTCCAAAGTGATCGGGGGCGTGCCCTGGAAAGCCCTGGAGGCGGGATTAATTTTCCTAATATGGAGGGAAGCACTTTCATCAGAGGAGCCAGTGGGTGGAGCCTCTGGAACTGGGGTGATGGATGAAGGTGTGGTTGTGTCTGCGTTTACTCCACAAACACCTGTCGATAAAGGAGGTCTTTTCATTTCTGTCTGAACTAGCCGGAGCTCTCCAGGTCGTTCCAGACGCAAAGAAAAATGATCAGAGTGTTTTGAAAAGGCCCAGCAGTGCGTCGGAAAACACCGTTGTACCTTTTCTCGCACAGCGTCTGAACGAAAGCGTGGCGGGTGACGACGACGCTGGAAGCTATGTCTCTCTGTCTCCCTGCTGTCGTCTCCCTCCCACATTTAAAGAATAAAAAGGAGTGTGCAGATGGCAGGGTGAGGACGGGTGATGTTGACGAGGGGGAGGGGGGGGAGTGACAAAAAAGGACAGAGATCGAACTACTTGTCAACTTTGACGGGAATAGATATCTCAGTAGATTTATACATAGACATGCAAGTCATTTTTTCTCTCTTTGAAGTTATTTACAATAATTACATAACACAAAGAATCCAGTTTCAGTTTGACAAAATTGCGAGCATTCAATATTCAATATTACTACTATTATTTATGATAACATAACTCCGTTTGTACTTCTTTAAATCATTGCTATTATAGAATCATCATGACCTCCCTTTTTTAAAGATCTCTTCATGTGAAGCCGTTCTCATTCCTCCTGGGTTTTTGCAAATGTTTTACTGCATTTTATTTGTAATTTATGGTAGTAATAATAATAATAATAACAATAATCATAATGATGATAACTATGTTATTTAAGTGTCTTTCCTACTTGCTATGGCAGGGATTGCGTGGGTGTGGCCTATCAATGTGACCCCTCCCATAACTCCTCCCACCCCTCCCACTAGGGAAAAAAAACACTGATACAAACCAAATACTGTTTTTACGATGAAGAGAGCACAAAGACGTCTGGGCGGAACATCAACAAAATCATCATCAGAAACAACAGTCAATATCAAGCTGCAGCTGCGACTGCTGACGAGAGCAGGTTGAAGCCACAACAAACAAACAAACATTTTCATTTTGTCATGATCCAGAGCAGGACGCTGAACAGCTTTTGGTTTTTGAAAATTGTTTCAGGAAGACAAAAATCATCGCAGAGAAGAGTTTAACTGTCCGACAGCGGAGGAACAAAAACCTCCTGTCTCTCCGTCTGAACTCTGTGTCTGTTGACGACAAACCTGGAAGACAGACACTCATCTGCAGACGCTGCGCTGCTGGTCTGAAAAGTTCATTTGCGGAAATAACGACTGAGCATGTTGCCTCCACACAGAGACAGCCTTTAGTCGCTAGTCAATATCAGTGTGAAACAACAAGCCACGTTACTTCCAAACTTGGGCTAATGGCTAACAGCTAACGGTAAATCAATCTTTGGGTCTAGGTGTCGCACTCAAACTCTCTCCGGATGATTTTTTCCTGCTTTCTGCACCCCGCTCTGACAGGAACTGTACACAACCAACAGAAGCAGTAAAGGCTACACAGCCACATACATACAGGTAGAGAAATGCAGTATGTTGGTGTAAGATTTATATATGTTCTTGCCTATATATGTGACTTCAGTAGACAAGGCCGCAGCCGTTTCTCACCCAGGAAAATGCACCCTGTAGGTTTTTGGCAGCCAGCTAGTTAATTAGAAAGTGCTGGACAATAAATGACGATGATTTGTCAGCGCCCAGTTTTAGGATCAATCATCTGATTGGTTGGCGTCGACTAGTCAGCCATGTTCTAGCTAGCAGAGCCTTAAAACCTGCAGGCAGCCGTTGATCCTGAAGTGTTGACACGGCTGGTCTTAAAGAAAATAATGACAATAAAATAACATGGATAACAGCAATTAATAAATAGAAGAAGAAAGCACCACCATTGTCTCCGCATGTGCCTCAAGTGAAAGACAAGATTATGAATATGCATCATATTTTTCCACTAAACTAACAGCTACAGGCAGAAAGGAAAGAGAAGGAGGGGCGGAGGCAGACATCGTTGTTGTGGCATAAGATAAGTGTCAGGTTTGTGGGTTTGATTAATGGACAGACCAACATGCAGTGAGGGCTGGTGGTGGGCGAGGGGGGGCTGGGCTTTTTGTTTTTTTTGTAGTTGTGATTGCATTAGTGGTTTTGTATTTTGTTAGTACTTCACCATTACAAATTACCGTTACAAATATCTTAGTGTAAACTTGACTTGCGTTGTGCTCTTTGATAAGTAGCGGCGAACATTTTGAGAACACATGAGGGAGGGGCGAAAACGCTTTGGTTTGAATTGAAATAAATACAACAGTAACAGTGATCATGGCGTCCTTAAATATGTCTGATCTCTCCTCTGTCGCAATTTAAAAAAAAAAAAAAAATCATAGTGGAATTTTTTAAACGGCCTGCGAGCCGTCGACCTGTGATCAGACACTTTGCACATCTAAACAAACTTGTGCTGCTCCAACACACACACACACACACACACACTCATGCACACATTTGGACGTCTTGTTTCACCGAAGAGGAAGGGAGTCATGCTGCACACACAACGCTGGGTGGAGGGAGTGCTCAGACAATTCTTTGACAAAACACAAATGCAGCAGCGAAAACACACGTCAATGGATAATGGTGGTATGAAACCTAGCGGGAGATTCGGAGGTGTGTTAAGGTGGGGTGTTTGAAAATGTAGCCTTTCACATTAAAATATGAATCCAGTCTTTAAAATAACACGTGATTGACTTTTACATAAAAATGCAGAGTAGTTAGGAACAAGTATTTCATCGGTAACAGCTGATGTGCTAACCAAATTGTTTGCATGGGCGATAAAGTGCACGACATGGAGGGCGGGGCGTGGGGTGGGGTACAAAAAACACCATCATGCAAACTCCACAACGCTTTTGCATGCCTTTTTTTTTATTATTATTATTATAATTATTACACACAGCAGGATGGGCGGGGTCTGCAGGGGAAGGGGATTGGCAGACTCCCGGCCCTCAAGGACGTCTTTTTGTACCAAACAACTACAACGCAACAGGAACAGGAAAGACAAGAGGACAGGGGGCCGAACACCTGGACAAACCATCGAACCTTCACCGAGCAGTTTTTTTTAACCATTTAGCCTTACTGCCTCTGTGGTTTTGTGATGTTTGTCTTTGTTTTTAAGAGGATGGTGGCAGGGCCTGATGGATAGCTACAAGACAGGAGCAGGAACTTGACAGAAAACACACACACACACACACACACACACGGCAAAGCAATATCAGTGTCAACAGACTGGCTGGTGCTACGACGGCATCCTCTCATTGTTGATCTTTATCCACCGCCGAACCATTGCGAGACTACCGCGACGACTGTGACGCCACCTGGACAACCATCGACCATCGCGAACATGAAGCTGGATTAAATATTGTGTGTTACTGACTCTAAAAAGTCAGAAGAGTTGTGGAGATGTAGGTAGAACATGCAGACTGGTTTGATTTAAAGGAGAATGCATATTTAATCTACCACCAATCTAAAAAACAGATGGAAAACACTTGTAACGGCAGAATGCAGCCGAAAATGTTGACAGTACAACAGCAGAGAAATTGTTTACAGAAACTTCATTTGAACAGACATCTGCTGGAGTTTTCTGCTTCGAGGAGTCGGGGGCATCTGTGAAGCTTTGGCGAACACATAAGTCAAGTTTTGGTTTTGGGAATCCAAAGAATAAAACAAAAGCTCCTCTCCACACCAGAAGTTAAACATCCTCTTTTTTCATCTATACAGCATCACAGACATCTAAAACTAATGGCGCTAACAACTACGACTCCTGAGAAAACACACGATTCCACAAAGCAGTGACTACGTACTCATGTTCGCTCATACTAGCCACGACCAAGCAACAACACGTCATGTTAGCTTCTTGCCAGAGCGTGGCCTTCTAGAGAAACAGAGCTGCATAGCGACTTATTAAAAAGTCAACTGTTAGTCACCCAACCAAAAAAAAAAAAAAAAACAATCTAAGGACATTAACATGCAGAAATGACCAGAGAAAGCACAGCTGCTAAACTGGAGGCTGTATCCAGACAGAGTGAGCTAGCTAGCTAGCTAGCTTACACGTTTTCTGTCTTATTGCTTTGACACCGAGTGTAATGTGAGCTCATGGAGTGGTGTTTGTGGTTGTTGTCGTCCCGTGTAGGCCTCAACAGAAGAAGACGAACCTCCGTATCACAGAGCCTTAGCACTGACGAAACCCTTCTCATTCTAAAGCTACAGTGTGATAGTTTTCAACCCAGCCATGTGTCCAGTTTCTTCTCAACACAGACCTCATTATAATCAACAAAACTAAACATTCGGTTACTACATTTAGCCTTTGATAATAATTTATTTTACTTTAATTAGTATGTGCATTTGTGTAAAGAGTGATATTAATTTGTTCTTGTGCGGAAATACAGCTAGTGTTTAATGCTAACACAAAGTGAAAATATACATATATACTTATGTTGGTAAAAGCGGTCTGTGGAAAAGTAAACTGCTTTTCTTCAAATTTGACAAAATAGCCTCACTAGCTAGCTACTAGCTTTCTAACCCCTTGTGAAACCATCTTTTCGCAACACCGGACACCAGACAGAAAACTTCTCTAACTTTAAAGTAGACCAGAAAAGACCAGAAAACTGAGAGCAGTCTCCAACAAGCAGCTTCTACACAATCTACATAAAACACAAGCTAACGCTATAACATGCTCAGCAATGCAGTCTATCCCTAGCACTAAAATTATGTGCATGTGTTAAGGGGAGTTTCCAGTATGAAAAGTGAAATGAATATCTGAGGTGTCTATGATGTGGATGTATATGAATGTGTGTGTGTCACATGTTCCACCTTCCACAGAGAAAATCCACCAATAGGAAAACCCTCTGCTGTTCAATAGCACCTGTGCAACTCGACCAATCCAATGGTATGAATAAAACACACACACATACACACACACACAGTCAGGCCAGAGATGGAGGGATGCAGGGAGGAAACAGGCAAATGCATCAAAACGTACGGACTAAACATTAACCTGCTAAACAATGTCAGGCCAATAAGCACGGACGCGTCACACACGCACCAAAACAGCAGCACCACGGAAACAACGAAGCAACAAACGTTCCCATCAAATAATAAAACAGCAACGATATCACCGCAACACTCACGTAACCAGGGCAACCAGTGTCTTCAGGTTTCCTACATTTTCTGGCTTGTTTGTTAAATTCATATTTTATTTTTCTTCTTCACTTTTTAATGTGTTCTCTCCATTTTTTTAGAATCTTCCGGAAGAACAGCTGTGACAGCTTGGAGATGACGCCCGGCCGCGACTACCGTGTTTTTCTACATGCGATGTGCACGTTGTTACGGTAACGTGAATCCCTGATCCTCATTGGCTATCTTGGTTTGGGGAGGTGGGACAAGTAGTTTCCTCCTATCGTAACTGCATAGATTAACTGTCCATCTCCTCCCACCCTCCTTTTAACCCTCCTACCCCTCTTCCTTCCTGGCGTTCACCAGTTAGTCAAACTTTTTTATTTGCTGCTGGCCAGTCATATTCAGCAGGACAACGAGAGGTCCTCCCTCCCACTGCTCTTTGGTTAGATAGGTGTGACAAGAAGGGGCAACTATTGTCGTGGAAACCTGTCACATTGCAGTGACACCCCCCTCCCCCCTCCTCTACTCAACGTTTTCCCAGCCAGTTGGCTGGCTCTGGAAACATCTCAATGGGAAGCGTGTCACATTCTTTCCTTGTTGATTTCTAAACGGCATGTGGCAGGTCGGGCTTTGCCAGTTTAAGCTAATTTAATAGGCTAACTAAGGTGAATGACAGGAGTGGGCAACCAATGAGAGGTGGTCTAAAGAGGCTGAGCCAACGGCGAGGTCGGTCCCTCCCTCCCAGAAACAAGGGAACAAATCTGGTTCTAGCACAGCCGGAGGGTGTTCGTCCTGCAGGGCGACCTTTTGCGAAGCTCCAGAGTTACTGGTAGCATTCCAGAACCCCTGTGTGTTCCAGAGCCAACCCCTCTGTTCCAGAACAGAACTTCGGATGGTTATAGAGTTTCGGAATGTTCCATAAAGTTTTTTTTTTTTGCGTGTGTTTGAGATCAATGTGTTCCAGAAGGCGCAACGAGCGACAGAAGCTAATGGACAGATTAGCCCTGCAGAACTCGCACCCAGCAGCCGTCACCATCACTGCCCTCGGAGACTCCCGAAAAACGAAAGAAACCGTTAAAAAATAAGGAAAAAGGCAAAACAAACAAACAAGTAAATGTTATATTATAGGTCATCAGTTTTTACAGGTAGCTAACCCATGTGTTGTTTCATATGTTCAATACATTTACATGTACATCTGTAATAAATAGGTTTATTTGTACCCTCTTTTGTATACGTTAAGTAGTTAAGTCAGCTATAATGTGATGGCGTTTATTGTGTTTTTTTTTCTTTGTTTTTTGAACCCCACCCAGACCCGTGGTGTTTCCTCTTAGCTGTGATTGGATTGTTTTCTCTTCCTAGCTGATTGGTTATCTGTCTTGCATTTGTGTTTCAAGTTTTTGTGTTGTCGTTGGTGTTTCTTTTCTCTGCTGGCTGTCGGTCGGACGGTCGGTCGGTCGGTATAGGTCGTCACGGCAGCGGGCGGTGTAGCGTCTTACATGCCCAGCGTGCCTCCGATGGACGACGCCAGGACCACACCGAGGATAACACAGCAGATGATGATCATGATCTTCTTCTGCAGGGAGACAGGAGAGAAGACACATACATGGGACGTATTACATTTCTGGAAGGTTGGAACTTTCCAAGGCAAGGAACTAAAGGTTCCTTCAGCACATCCAGACCTTCACATCAAAGATCACCACTGGATGTCTCCTTATGCATAAATACTTAATAAGGACTGAACCTGGTCGAACTCTCTGAAGCTTCACCTTGTTGTGTCAAAGCTCAGTGAACCAAAAAATGAAAGCTATTTGCAGTTGCAGGTATTTAAGGCACTGGCACAGGACCTGAGCTCCTCAGGAGCTTCTAGTCCTTGAGGAAAGTTAAAGACGTCTTAAAGGGCAGTGTTCATCTTCAGAGGGTTACTCCCTGCAACAGGTTTACTTGGCTGCCTTCCCTCTTTAACAGTTTTCATGCCGCTGTGATGAACACGTTACCTTGCGAGCCTGGCTCTGGTATTTGACGGCCTTCTTGGTGTCTGAGACGGCTCGCTCCACATAGTCAACGGAGTGCTCCACGTTGTACTCAATTCTGTCAATCATCTCTCCCTGAAACAAACACACGCATGACACAGTTTAACACACACTGTCCAAACTACGTCCGACACGTTGCTGCTGTAATTCCTTGTCGTCACCTGGCTTTCGACCAACATGGCCATGTCGACGAACATGTCGTGCAACTCGCGGATGCTGTTTTCCAGCTTGATGATCTCGGTGTGTCGGGTCTCGATCTCGTTCAAGGCCTGTTTGGTCATCTGTGAGTCCATTTTGATCTGTGGGAGGAGTTTGGAACATTAATTTGCTCTGACACTTTCAATTAAAAGAAAAAAAATGAACACAACAATAAAGTGAAATCAGACATAAAACAAAAAATATATGAAGCTGACGTTTAATATGATGTGACATGATACAATGCTTTTCATTTGAAAGTCTATAACTACAGGTCTGCCTGTGAGTATTTGGGGTTCGATTGTATGTTCAACTGTTACAAATGCGTATGAGGTACTTTTAACCTATTCTTAAAAACGGCTTCAATACAGCCCCTACATTAGGTTCTGGTTGCTGTGACATACTTTAATTTTGAAGGAGTAGTTTGCCGCATTTAATTACAAAATCTGACATACCCATTGACCCATCACTTTTGGGCAATTTGGTTAATTTCTGGATTCATTAGAGCCTGTTCACCAGCTCCTGTTTGCATCCTGGTAATTTTATTTTGAAAGTTTAGCAGACTTTCAAAATAAAAGGTGTGAGTTACACTTGTGTACATGTCTGTGTATGCCATGGTGAGTGTCTCTTTTACAGAAATGCCACCAAATTGACTGTAATGTCTTCATAGTTTGGTGCTTTTATTTTGAAAATCAGGCTTGCACACAATGTCTCTCCTCGTGGTCCTCGCTAGGTAGTGTGTTGTGTATTGTTGTATATGTGCATATAAGACTGGGGGTATGTCTGTCAGAAACAGAACCTATTTATTCTCATGTCCTCATCAGTCATATAAACGTGTGTGTTTCAGTTATGTCCATGAGTCCCAGTGTCTTGTGTGTGTGTGTGTGTGTAGGAATGTGTTGTGGGGTGTGTTTGTATGTCTACCCAGTCAAAGGAGGGGAGGGGGAGGACTCTGTCCTCCTGTGTGGATGTCAGTCTTTGCTTTTTGTGGCAGCCATGATGGATTTCAAGACTGATCAAACAGAGTCCTCTCTGACTTACCTGTTGACCGAGTAACTTCACACCTGCCGTGAACCTATGAACTCCGCTGGTTGAAGCACAATGTGCCGTCGCATCTATGGGTGTGGCTTTAGCCAGAGGAGCTCAGTTCTGGTTTCCAGCTGGGTGTCCAGTTACATCACATCATATGAGAGCTTTTAATTTGAAGTACCACATGAACTCCTTCAAAATAAAAGCTCTGCTGTCTCACCCATCCTCCCGTTGCCCCCTCCCCACTGTCATGTGACAAAGGCCGTATTCACTTGATGTCTCAGCGCACCTCGTGGCCATTCTGCATCCCCTGATGGCGACCATCGTGGGATGCACAATGGCACAGGTTAAAGTGACCCGTAGCTACAGCAGGGCTCAGGTGCGGTGCTTACATCATCGGTGAAGATGGCCAGTTTGCCACTCTCCAACATATCCTCTAGCTCCTCGTTGGTGGTGGTTCTTCCAGCTGCGGACAGAAACAAAAGACAATGTTTAGAGCCGGGGACGTCTGAAGAATCACCTCACATGGAGTATCATGTGACTGCAACTGGAAAACACCTAAACACTGACCAAAGTATGAGTGCCGCCTTCCTCGTTTGCGGCTTAAATTGTTTCGACACGTGGCTACAGTCTTGGGCTGTCCGCACACTTTTGGTCATGTAGTGTATTCCTAGCAGCTGTGGATATGTGTGTGTGTGTGTGTGTATGTGTGAAGGTCAGCAATCGACTGAGAGGAAAATAGCTGCACTACCTCTGCAGTGATTACAGCGTTTATCTGTCTGCATCAGTGTGTGTGTGTGTGTGTGCGCATCCACTTTTTCCTGGGTGTGTGTCCTGCCTGATAGTCTAATTTGTGTGTTGTTCTCTGATGTTTATCTGCCAACTGAATCGACCTCGCTTATTATTAACCTCTGTGATTCTCGGTACCTGCGGGACGAACATGGAACGGTGAGTAAGAGCTCAACTAAAAGAGAATTATTATTTAATTCTAAAACGATCCACATGTTGTGTTTGTGAAGAAAACCATCTCAGACAAAGAGGTTACAACAGCCAGTTACTCATCTGTGCATATAAACCTCTTCCAGCCTTTTCCTCCTTCTTGGTCTTTGGTAACATTTGAGTTTTGTCTCTGAGCAACTCCGTGTTCACCGTTAAACAGCGTGTTTAATGTTTTTGTGCTACGTTGGTTCAATAGAGTAATTATTCATCACTCTCCAGTGACTTCGGATTGTGTGGAGTTGCTCCCTGTTCACTAAACCCTGGAACCATGGTGGAAGCAGGAAGAATAAAGGTGGTATGCATCTACGTGTGCAGCAAGCATTTGACAAATACACTGACTGGCCAAAAAAAAAGGCCACACTCTAATCTTTCGTTGGACCGCCTTTAGCTATGATTATAGCGTGCATTCGCTGTGGCATTGTTTCGATAAGCTTCTGCAATGTCACAAGATTTATTTCCATCCAGTGTTGCATTCATTTTTCACCAAGATCTTGTATTGATGATGGGAGAGTCTGACCACTGCGCAAAGCCTTCTCCAGCACATCCCAAAGATTCTCAGTGGGGTTAAGGTCTGGACTCTGTGGCGGCCAGTCCATGTGTGAAAATGATGCCTCATGCTCCCTGAACCACTCTTTCACAATCTGAGCCCCATGAATCCTGGCATTGTCATCTTGGAATATGCCCGTGAACATCAGGGAAGAAAGAAATCCTTTGATGGAATAACCTGGTCATTCAGTATATTCAGGTAGTCAGCTGACCTCATTCTTTGGACACATAATGTTGCTGAACCTAGACCTGAGCAACTGCAGCAACCCCAGATCATAGCACTGCCCCCCAGTTATCCAACAGGAGGCTCGTACTAATTTGCCTAGTTAAATCCAGGTGGCAACTTTTTTTTGGCCAGGCAGTGTATATAAAAAGTACAGTTTTAGACTGTTTGAGTAGAATGTGGATGGATCAGAAAACTCTACAGTTACAGTATGCCTTTAAGGACCTTATCTAAATCCAGTAGCTTGCTAACCCTGGTGGTGGTGGCTTCCATGAATGATCTCCAGCTCTCTGTGTTGTGTTGCATGTTGTTAGCACGTTGTGTACTAGCATGTTGTTAGCAGGTTGTGTACTCACTGATCTCCAGCTGTCTCTGGATACGATCCTTGCAGCGGTCACGGTACTTGGACTGCGTGGTGTTGTACTCAGTCATCACCTCCACAAACTTACGTGACAGCGTCGAGTGCTGCAGGAAGACGAGAAGAAAATTTAAAACACCTGCACACCTTCCTCTTTTCATTCCTGCTGTGGTTTGTGTAACTGAGAAACATTAGCTCATTGATGTGTCTCTAGCAGCAGGTCTAAATCTTCACCTCAACTTCATCTCAGGCATAAATGACTTTTAAAAATCTGTCTTTCTATAACTTGATGTATCTAAAAGAGTTTTTGTTTTCTGCACCACTTTATATCATGTATGTTTTTGTTTTGGTAGTAACTGGGGCCGTGAAAATGCCTTCCTTTAATGCTGTTATTTATTTTTGACGTGTGAATTACGCACATGCATTCTGTTTTTAATACCTTGGCCAGCAACATGGGGAAATTGGGAAATCAGGAAGTGATCAAAACAACAGAACCCCAAGCAAGCAGAGCCCTCTTTCCCCATGCCAAGGTCAGACCTGGATTTATGCAAAGGAGATGCGGCATATTTCTGAGCATGCTTGTCCTTTAAGTTATGCTGGAGAATGTTCAGCACTCGAGAAAAATAACCTGTCTGCTGAGCTGCTGAAGACCTTTTATCATTGCACCATCAAGAGTGTTTTAACTTCTTGCAACACAGTACGGTATGCCAGCTGCACAGAGAATGACAAGAAATGCCTCGATCTGCTTCCGCCAAGCGAGCGATATTCTGCAGGGTAGAATATACCCGTCACCCCACCCTTTCTCTCTGCTCCCATCTGGCAGGCATTACGTGGCCTTCAAAGCTCGCACCACCAGGTGCCCCTCGGTCAGAACAACTGCACCATTTTTATTGTTTTTAATCACAACAATGTGCAATATGTGTTTTTAATTTGTGATTCCTCTTCTTCTTAAGTATTTACGTATTTTATATGGGTGTGTGCGCGTATGTTTGAATACTGTTTTAGAGGCTGCATGAGCAAAATTCGTGGTGCTGTTTTTTTACTGTGCAGTAACAATAAAGGTAATTCTAACTCCGGACACTTTTGCAAAAATAACAACATATATTTGCATAAAGCAAGCATATTTGTCCACTCCCATGCTGATCAGAGTAATACAAGTATGAAAATAGCCCTTTATGGTACACTTAGAACAGATTAAAAACATGTGATTAATTTGCGTTAACTATAGAACTCATGCAATTTATTGCAATTAAATATTTTAATATATTGACAGTTTAAACAGTTAATTTAAATTTTCAGTTTGTTACACCCCTCTGCACCCCCACTGGCCTTGCAGTGGCAGTGCTTCTGCTTAATCACCTTAACCAGCCACACCTGAGAAGATGTGAATAAAGGGCGTTGCTGCAGAGACCTCAGAGATCACTTTTCAGCTGCAGAAGCTCACCATGTCTCACCTGTCACCTTTTTGTTTTTATTTTTAATAAAATAAACCCTTATCTTTGTTACTCTGCCATGTGTCTCCACTCTATGTTGTGGCCCTCGAGCCACGTCGCAAAAAGTTTAATTTCTTGATGTGGATTTGCTTTATTTAACTGATGAAAGCATAGCTGAGCAACATTATTTAAACATAAATAACTTACATGACTATTTTGGCTGAAAATACAGCTTTGTGACAGTGTTTTCATGATACTGTTTGTGTGACACATGCACCTTTATTTTTGTATCTGCGGACATAGAGTGTGTAATTTAATCTCTTGTGTGTGGAGGTGTCATCTTGACCAAAACACACACACACAGATCTGTAGTTGTGTAAGCTGCTCCTGCTGCTGATGTTGCAGCTGTGAAGCGCTGCAGCTCTCCTTTGCCCACTGGGAGGCAGCAGGGAGCAGACCGACAAAGTAAGGGAGGCAGCAGCCAATGACAAAGCAGAATGCTGCAGGGTCAAATCACACATAGAGGCTGCGAAGGAAAACTGCTGCGAGTCACATGTCTCCTGCTCAAATAAATGATCAGACGATAAAGCTCTGCACATGCTCAGTAGAGACTCTGAGGAAGGAAAACATATGCCAACTAAAAATCCATGTTGAGGATAAAAATGGCTTAATGAGTTCACGCACAGGGCCTCAAGTGGTTGAGGGGTCCCTGGAGACAAACCCCTCTAAAATTACTGCAAAGAGACATGACACAACTGCAATGTGTGTTGTTGAGAGCCTTCAGTGACTCTAAAAACATCCATCATGTTAGAAATTGCTAACACTCCCTTAAAGCTGCCGCTGTGTTGACACTCAGCCTGCGAGATATTTAATCCTTTGGTCATTTGAGCTTTTAAATTACTGTGAAATGTCTATATCGTTATAATAAAGGGGATGATGGACGGCTAGTCAGTTGTCTCACCTGTGTCTTGCGGATCCTGAGGTCCGCTGATGATCTGTTGAGGCCCTCCTCCTGCTCGATGCTCTGCTCGATTGCTGCAGGAAAACAAAGAAGATACGTTGAATAAAGTTGGTTCAAACAGGAGAAAACATCCTCTTTGCATGTCAGCCGATGTCTCTCACATTATGGTGCTTCCTTAAAGCTAATAATTCCTTTTTGCTGTTTTAACCTGTCTTTCTGGAGGATCTTTTACTGCGGGACATAGAAGCCATAACTTACACATGTAGCCTGCGCCAGTGTGAGCCATATATAGTTGTGCACTAACAGCGTCAATTTGACTCAGAAGTCTAAATCTCCTATAAGTCTCGTATTCGGTTTCCAACGTGCCCTCCTCTGTCTCTGAGGAAGGTAAAAGACTACACCTCCCCCCTCTTCCTCCTCCTTTCTCCATCACCATCGCCTCAACACTCACGGTTTAATAATGTGCATGGATATTTTTGTCCGAGGATGCCCGCTGAGCTGAGATCACTGCAGCTCTTCAAGAAAACACAACAGGTCTAAAGCCTCGCAGACTCTGATTAAAGATCATAACTTATCATGTAAACAGCACATTTAATTAAACACTTATTGTCTTATTTTCTATGTTTTCTTTTTCTGACAGTTAAAGGATTTTGGTGACAGGTTTATTTTTATTTAAATTTTGCTTAATAAGAGATTAATTAAAGCAGCGATGCTCCCCTGCCTTAATCAAATTAAATTAATTAATTAAAAGCCTTTAACGATCAATAACAGTTTGTCAGTGTGTTTGTAATGAGCTCTGCAGCCTGTAGGAGGCGCTGAGGGACGTCTATTTGAATCACTGAACGTAATGACAGACAGAGAAACATGAAGGACTCATCTGAACTGATGAACATCCAGGTGTTAGAAACCTCCAAGGAGCACATGATGATGGGACGACCTGCGTCACAGACATGTGTGTGTGTGTGTCTCTGTGTGTGTGTGTGTGCCAGTTTGTGTGTGTGGACACCATGGCAACAGGTCTGTCCTGGTGTCATGTGACTCTGATGTCAGTTTGTCTCCAGTGTGTGAAGAGACCAACTCAAACGCTTACATAATGTTTTCCACTGAGTGTGTATCTTCCTTTAGTCACGTTGTGGGGACCTGCGTCTGATTGGCAACACTGTGAGGACTCGATGTCCTCGTAGTGTGAATCCGTGAAAATCGAAGACTTTAATGTTTGATTATGTCCCCAGGAAGTGAATGCAAGTCAAAGTAACATCCTCTGAAGCAATGAGTCTGTGCGTTTGATAGCTCATTGCTGCTGGATCCATGATGACTCAGCAATATCACACAGCACTGTGTGTGTGTTTGTGTGTGTGTGTGTGAGTGACAGTGAGATGAAAACTGGGTGAGTAAGCAACAGATTGTGAGTCCTCGTGTGTGTTTGCCTTTAGCATCTTTAGTTATTTTTTTTGTTATGTAAAAATCTGTCCTATCCAGACCACAGACTAAGCAATGAAATACAAAAATACAAATATATATTGATAAAAATACTGACCTGCTGTTGTTCTCTTACTTTTGGAAACAGGAAATATAAAGTTGCATTACGCTTGGTTTCTGCTTTCTCAAAAACTGACTATCTATTTTGGGACCAAGGAAACATTTTTTTGCACAGGGAGGACATTAATACGACCATGTTTGTGTTCATTTAGTCCAAATGTCAAATTAAAAGTCGCTGAATTCAGACGAACATCACTGATCTTGAAGAGGCCGAAGAAAATTACAAACCGACATATTCTGAACCATCTGTCCCTCTGAAGGTTTACTCTGAAGGACATATGCTAATTTCTGCATTTAACCGCTGGACTGAGGTGATGATTTAAATGTACTGTCTCTTTAAGAGCTGCACGACTCCACAGCCTGTACCCGACAGTCGGTCAGACATGCTGACTTTTTAAGAACACGAATCTGTTGTGGGCGGAGCCTCTCACCCCGCGCAACACACACATACACGCACTCCTGAGGATGAGAAATCTACAGTGGAAGATGCTGCAGTGTGTGTGTGTGTGTGTGTGTGTGTGTGTGTGTGTGTAGACAATAACACTGGAGGCCTCGTGGGGATTCTAATTATAGCTTCATCTCCAGCATCACTGCTATTCTCAGACTGCCTATGTACAGTCTGTGAGTGTGTTTTCACACACATTTTAACATGGTGTGTGTGTGTGTGTGAGTGAGTGTGTGTGCACAAGTGTCTGCAGATCTGCTTGTGTGTGTGTTTGTGCAGTGCATCCTCTGGCTG
Organism: Chelon labrosus; assembly: GCF_963514085.1. Lineage (NCBI taxonomy): Eukaryota > Metazoa > Chordata > Actinopteri > Mugiliformes > Mugilidae > Chelon > Chelon labrosus. Next base: position 11,416,209 of record NC_140354.1, read on the forward strand.
TTCAGATTAAAGCAGTGATGTCCTTGAACCCTCAGCATGAACCGACTGTGTGTGTGTGTGTGTGTTTCTATAGCTTTAAGCTCATTGGAGTGTGTACGTATTTGTGTGTGTGTGTGTGTGTGCGTAGCTGTCCCAGCGATTACAGCTTGATAAATTGCCACCACTGTTCCTGAATATTTTCTTCTGAAGGTCAACGCTCGCTTTCAGTAGCAAAAAAAAGAAACATAAATCCTCTAATAAAAGGGCACTCAAGAGTGAAAAACTGGTGGCTTATAGAAATAACCAGCGTGAAAAGATATTTTTACTGACATTCTGGCATTAGGGAAGTGTGGACTCTCCTCCTCTCACCTCCTGACTCACCCGTTTTCAGCCTCCTATTTCTTGCGAAGGCTTTGGTTGAAGGTCACCAACAGCAAAGTTTGCCTTCTGTGCTGGGACATGTTTCATTTAGACGTTCAGAATGGTAAGGAGCAGACTAATGAGTTAATGGCGGAGGTCAAGGTGGGCTGAGTGTTTAAGGGCTGGATATAAACCAGGGTGTGCACCGATCAATTGATAAATTCTCAACCAATCACAGCGACAAATGGAACGAGCTTCTCTGGGAAATTATGTCATTGCTATAAAAGGAGTTTTATTTATATTGATACAGTAATGAAGGAGCCGCTTATATGATTCAGTTTCTTAAATGAAGGAAGCTGCCGAGTGTCAGTCTTACACACGATTTAACAACGTTAAACTCGGTGGACGCTTGTGTTTATTGTCCTGCTGCTTTCAGACGCTACAGAGCTTTAATGAGCAGTATGAAGGAGCTGTGGACAACAGGCTCTTACACTGATTTCACAGATCAATACAGACTGATTCAGTGACATCCTCCTTCAAACACTGTTGAACTCGCTGCAGTGTTGAGATGTCGAAGACAAAGCCTGAGGCATGCTTCTGTCTAACTGATCAACAGCGGCCAGAGTCTTCTGCAGCGTCGTTTTACTGAAAGACGTCCGGACCAAAATTAACCTTGAAACAAATTTAATGTGAATGTCACAAGAGCAGGAACAAAGATGTCTGCGCCAGGATTAAAAGATGCCTTCTAAACTCCCTGTAGTCCTCCTGAATCTGGATCCTTTTTGAAAGTTTTTAGGGATAAGTGTGATTCTAAATGAGAGCGTACCTTTTAATTTTGAGCGAACTTTATTGGCTGTCTTCTTGATGTCAGCTGTGAGGTCCTCCAACTCCTGCTTGGTCTCTGCAAAGGAAGAGAGAGTTTGTTGAGTGTTTTCCGGTCACATCTGATCTGAACGTTGACACCAAAGATAACGACAAAGCTCTTTATGAGCAAATCTATGTTTTATGTTACAGCTTTTATTCACTGGAGCCCAGCGGAGTGATTCAAACATGAAGATCTAGGAAATTCAATTAATTTATGAAATCACTGAAATCGTCATTCTCAGTGATAGCAGATGTACTCTAATCTTTTACTCAAGTATGTCTGCAGAAATTCTCAACTAAAAAGGCAGAAAATTTTATCTCATTCAACATAATTATTTTAATTTTGGACTCCTTCATAACATTTGATTTGGTCAAACTATGACACACATTCTGCTGATAACTGTCTCAATGAAACGTGACATTTTTGTACACTTTTTCCAGAGCATAAATTTCTCATTTTTTTAATCCAAAGCCTTTGTGGACGTCTTCGGTTCTGACGCCGTGAACACTGAAAAGCCTCAAGAAGAAGCTGACTCGTCCGGGAGTGCAGCCTGCGAGGAGGAGGACGATGAGGAGGAGGAGGAAGGAGCAGTAGCATCGCATCATGTCAGCCATGTTGGAGGAGGACGTGCACTAACTGCAGCAGTGCAGTCAGATTTACGAGCGCTGCAGTGCCATTCAGCCTTTTTTCCACCTCTGACTCACGCTGCTCTCCGTCTGACCACTGCTGCAGCTCCACCTTCACACCCGCAGCCCTCGTTAGCATCTATTGCTAAGCTCAGGGACGGAAATCTGCTTCTTTGACATGAATATTAATGCACAAGGAATGCTGTATAATCAGCCTTATAGACAGAGCTCTAGTCAGCATTTTCTAACTTGTTAATTAAATTAAATAACTGATAGAGGTGTTGATGAGTGCAGTTTATCCATGAAATTATAAGTAAATTTGCGATAATTAAAAGAACATTAATCTGATTTGATAATGTTTCTATTAAACGATAGGTGTTACTAAGGCTAAACCGACCTGTTGTGTATTTTATTGTCTATTGATTATCACCTTTAGTGTCATTAAACACCAAAGCTATCAGTCAGTAAACATACTCATTAATAAATAGACGGAAAATGACTATCAGCTGAGTTGATAACTGTTATTTTTGACACTAAAAAGGAAACTGGTTTGTCTCGTCCCTCATAAAACATATTCTGTTGAAGATATTTTGTTGTTTCGGAGTCTGCAGTTCAGAACCACAGGCACATTTAAGGAGATTTTACTGAGATGTTCCAGCTCCGCAGGCGTCAGACGACACGACGCCGCGGGAAGTGTGCGCTTAGCTTGTTGTTCATTTCTGACCAGTCTACGTCGGTCAGAGGAAGAGGAGAATAGTGTCGGAGAAATGAAGCGATGGTGTGAGGGCAAACAGCCTGGTCTTTATGAATGGCTGCGGTCAAGAGCGCAGCGCTCTCACTACAACTCCCATCATGCATTATTCAGGCAGAAACACTGGAATGCATTTTGTATGACGGCCCGTTGGCAGCTGAGAGCGAGCTGACCCAGAAGTGAGTAGAAGAAGAAGAGAGAAAGCGACATGCTTTCACCAGGAGGGAGAAGACGGGTCCGAACGTCGACTCCGATCAACACGACAAATATCTTTTCCTTTTATTCTTCATCTCGCTGCAGTCTTCATCAAAATATCTGATATTGTTTTACACCTCCTTTGTTAACCTTTCTCATTATTTGCAGCTGATTCCTCTTCAGATCACTGTGAATGAACCTCAACACTTCCTCAAGAGGTTTTTACAATAAAAGCTTCCAGAATGGGCGACAAAGAAACTGGAAGAGTTTTAACAATCCTCTATGAGAAACATGCTGAGGCATAATAGCTCTAACGCTAATATCAATTAGCCATCACTGGTTTATTTGTCAGATACTGTACACTCCTAAAGAGGAACTGCATGTTCCCCCCAATGGTTTTACATTGTTATGTTTCCAAAGCTCAAATTGGCCCCTGAGGGACGAGAGGAGTTTTCCAGTTTTCTACATAAACTTACAGAAATGAAGCGAGAGGCTCGTCACTCACATGTCCTCAGTGGTTAACCTCGTCTCCTCTGAGGTTAACGTCACTTCATGCAGTTTAAATACAGCAGCATGCAGCAGACACAACACAACGGCCAGAGGAACGATGACAAACAACACAGGAAAAGAAAGAAAGAAAGAAAGAAGAGGGAGGGGAAAAACAGAAAAAGAAAAAAAAATCACTTGTCATGCAACACCTAAACAAAAACGTCAACATGCAGAGACGTCAAATCATCGTGCAGAAAAAAAACTGAACATGAACACAGAACATGAAGATGGGTTCAGGCTTAAACCTATCGATACTTCCTTTAACTTCAAGTAAGAAATCTGAGCACATTTCACAAAACTGTCCTCAGTCAGAGTTAAAAATAAAAACTAAATCAGATGAAAGATCTCATTGATCTTAGTGTGAAACCTTTTTGTGCTGAAATTTTAATTAGAAATCAAATTTTAACTCAATATGACTGAAAAACCACATGTTGATGAACTATCCCTGTAAGATTTTAGTTTTGACATGACATGGACTCAGAGGTTCAAAGACTAGGTAAGACTGAAACCTGATTGAAGCCTGATTGAATTGAAACTTGCCAGGAACCTGAGTGAAATCTGATTAAAGCCTGACTGAAACCTAATTGAAGCCTAATTGAAGCTTAATTGACATCTGATTGAAATATGGTATATGAACGTGTTCGAAACCTAATTGAAACCCCATTGATGTCTGATTGAACACCTGATTGAGGCCTGATTGACATCTGATTAAAATCCGACTGAAGCTTACCTGAAACCAGACTGTAAAGCCTGATACATAAACCTGTTTGAAACCTGATCAATCGAAGCATGACTGAAACCTTAATGAAACCTCATCAAAGCCTGATTGACATGTGATTGTAACCTGGTACATGAACCTGTTTGAAACCTGACTGAAGCCTGAGTGAAGCTTGCCTGAAACCTGAGTGAAATCTGATAAAAGCCTGGATGAAACCTGATTGAAACCTGACTGAATCCTGACTGAAGCCCAATTGGCATCTGATCGAATCCTGGTGTATGAACCTGTTTGAAACCTAACTGAAACCCCATTGACGTCTGATTGAAAACCGGATTGAGGCCTGATTGACAACTGTTTAAAATCCGACTGAAGCTTACCTGAAACCGGAGTGTAAAGCCTGATTGACATGTGATTGTAACCTGGTACATGAACCTGTTTGAAACCTGACTAAGGCCTGATTGAAGCTTGGCCAAAACCTGAGTGAAATCTGATAAAAGCCTGATTGAAACCTGATTAAAACCTGATTGAAACCTGATCGAAGCCTGATTGACATGTGATTAAAACCCGACTGAAGCCTGATTGAAGCCTGGTACATGAACCTGATTCTCTCTCCGATGATGAGGACGGTTGCAAATAAGACTGTTTGCCGTGCAGCCCTCCGTCAGCACAGACTCTGCTTCAGGCATCAGCGCTGACATTGAGTCATTGTTGCTGAGTCACAGTATGTCGGGGTCAGGGTGAACGCGCACACACACACACACACACATTCTCCGACCAGAGACACTTTTATTTTTTGCTCATGTGTCAGGAAGAGTGGCGGAGTGATGGATGGCAGCGCTCCACAGAGAGCTGCAGTCCTCGTCAGGTTTAGGTTTCACTCTGAGTTACTTTCTGACACAATATTCAACACTTGATGTCTGAGTTTATAGTCCGAAGGCGTCTACTCATCTCTGCACGTCTAACCTCAGCGCCGACACATACGTAGCATACAGAAACAGCTGAATGACATAGATTAGCTTGGCGGATGGATACGTGGTTTCTCATCAAGAAATAGTTCCAACATGTGACTTATTTTTACATCTGTTTTTATATAAATTAAACAAATAAGAAGGACAAATTGCCTGCTACCAGGTAGTGACAGAAACTTTGAGAAGAAGAAACAACATATTATTCCCGTTTCTGCTTCATGATGTTTTAAATGTATAGTTTTTTTCATTTCAGGAGAACAGCTTTTTAGATTTTCGAAGCTATCGCTATTAGATCAAGACATCAAGCGCTGCTGCCACCATCTGTCCCGTTGCTGATATGACAGCGTCCCTACAACCATCGATCAGACACATTTCTACGCTCGGAGGACATTTAGGAAAATCTCTGTTTCTGGGAAAAAAATAAAAATCTTGGCAAAGACTCTGCTTTAGATTGCGCGATAACAGCTGATCGATTCTCTGCAGAGAGAGAGAGTCCGGTGATGACTCAGTGTTTTTCTGGGTTTGTGTCTTACTTTCGTCAGGGTTGGGTGCGGCCAGGATGGCGCTGTGCTGCTTCTTGACCTGCTCCACATCCTCCGACAGCTTTTCTATACAGCCTCTGATCTCCTCGACCTGAGCGCACACAAACACAACAGAGTCGCAGTTCAACGCGGCGCACTGCAGCACGCCTTCCTTTAAAGCTCGAAATGACTTTAAGATGATGTCAAATACAGGAACAAGCGCATCAGACAGACCACATTTATATGTTTGTGTCTACTGTTTGTCTGTGCAGTCAAATCACTTCAATCATGTGGATGAAGATGCTGTTAGAGTTTTTAGGGCAACTGAATGCCCAAAATGATGTTTAAGTTCTTGCACCGCTGGAATTTTCTGACCCCTGTATTAACCTCAGGAGCTTCGTGACTTGACGGCAGGTCCACATGTACCCGAGTGTGTGCGGTCATGTCTCACCTGTTCAAAGAACTCATCCATGAAGTGGTCCCTGTCCACCTGCACCACCTCCTCATCATCGTCGCTGTCCTTAGCCTGCAGACAGGAAACAGTTGTTAGTATCACAACTCTGCAGAAACATGGAGGTTTCATGGATGACGGGCGTTACAGATGGATACACAAACTTGTGCTTTGACATGATGCATTCCCTGGCCCCTTAAGGCTCACTTAAGGTGCTGCGGGACATAGACGCCGTAACCTACGTACATAGCCAACGCCGGTGCGAGCCATTTATACTTGTGCGCTCGTCAGTCTGGCTCAGTCTGTAAAAATGCCACCCAACGCTAGTCGGCTTTGTGTCTTTTTTGCCAGTCGGCTTAATTTTTGTCTCTGCTTCCTGTTTCACTTTCAGCAATGGCGACTGAAACCTTCGCCGAAGATGAGTCGTACAAATGTCTTTATCTCCGAACCTCCTCAGTTAACCTTTCCTTAAAGGGAACTACTGTTTTTTACAACCTGGACCTTATTTCTGGCATAAAATCGTTAACTCACCCATATAACTTTTGTGTAATTTGTAGTCGTTCGGGAGATATTTAGATCTGCGTTTATCCATATAGTGGGAGTGACTGGGCACCGAAACGCATCGTATTTTATGCCAGAAATAAGCTCCAGGTTGTAAAAAATAGTAGTTCCCCTTTAATGTGTTCCATCTTTGTTGAACCAAAACAATCAATTCAAAAATTGTGGAGATGGAGAAGCAGCCGGAAATACTAAAGCGGAAATATGCTACTACCAAGCGGACCAATCACAGCTCTTGCGGTCTGCGTCGCCGCGGTGTGTAGTTACATTTCTTGGGAGATGCACGTTAGCTACAGCGTTAGGGTCTGCGCTGACACCCTAGCTATGGCGTCAAATTGACGCAGAAGCCTAAACCGCCTTTTACTCTAATTCTAATATCTGTAACCCTTAACCTAAAGAAAAGTCTTAACAAGTTTTAGCCGTCACAAAGTTACCACTTAAACCCACGTCGTTAGTATTCCATAAAAAATTGTCCCAACAACTCAACAAAAACAAGACCACACACACAAACGCGACCATCTTGTTCAGACAGTTTCCACATTTCTAATATCAAATACAAATGAGCTGCTCAGACTACAGAAATGTTTCCAGGGGAAACTAAAGACTGATGGACAGTTTGTTGTTGCCACTGTTTTCTCATGTAGTTACCCAAATCAGCTGTTGTCGCGTGCTTTTTTTCCAATCAACAAAAACTTGTCTGTCTACAGGTTTGAATTCAGGGCCGCATTGGATATCGATGTCTTCAAAACTCTCTTACAAATGGGAAATACGTCCATAATGATTTTTATTTGTCAAGTTACTCGGAATAAAACATGCAAAACAGGACCATGGGCATTTTCAAACAGCGCTCCAAAATACTGAGTTCACCACAAAAAGAGACAAAAACCACCAACGAAAAGAGGCGAGACACGTTTCCACATAAATAGTAGAAAATAATTCCATACTACAAGACACAACAGTGACTGTGTGAAGAAAGGAAAACAGAAAAAGGAAAGAAATGAGTGGACGAAAGAAATAATGCAGCTTTACAGTAAATCGTGCTGCCATAGAAGAAATACCGAGCAGGGACTTCTTGATTAACTTGAGATTTTGTTCATTTGTGAGTCTTTTGCAGTGTTCTGCCTTTTATTGTTCTTTATTTTTTTGCATTTTTCCTTTTTGTTGTTTGTGTGTTTCTTCCTTGAACTGACCTCTGCTGTCACGTCCGTTTATTATCCGTATCTGTCTGGATTTTGTTGTTTTCTAAAAGCAGAAATCTGCTGCACTCTGTCTTTAAAGTGTCTCTCTGCCCGAATTCAGTCTGAACCTTACTTCATTTTATCTTTAATGTGTTGACGTATTACTGGGCACAGTGACGTCAGCATCAGAAGTTCTCTCGTACACATTTAATGTCAGTCATGTGAACAGTATATTATATATGTTCAATTCATGTTCCTCGGTCTTCACTGTTACCACGTTCTCAACGTATGCAGCAGACGTTTCACAGTTTATAATAATTATTGTTATTATTAATATGCAGTCAGATTATCATTAGTTGAATTTGAGGGGGATCAAATCAGACTGATCGACGACAGAAGATTGACAACCGCTGACTTTTAAATGCAGGACAGAAGAACTGAAGGTGTCACCTTAATGTCACTGTTTCCTGAGTAAAGGGCCATCGATTAGACTTTAGTTTCCTGGTTTCACCTTGCTTCACATGGACACTAGTATTACACTAATAGTCAGAATAAAAATGCCTCAGTAGAGCTCCCCCTGGTGTCTGGCTGCAGTATAGGTCATAAGCTCCGCCTCCTCCATGTTAGTGGATGGGACTTGGGCTGATGGTTTCTGTCATTTTAGGTAGTTAATATAACGCTAATGCATGTTCAAGAGTCAATTCTTTGGATAAGTTTAGTCTCAAGATGGTGCTGCCCGTATCCCGGGAAAATAGCGTCAGTTTGGCCAATGCAAGGAAGTGGTAATGTGATAAGTAATCTGTTCTGGCTCCTGACAATCATGTAAACACTTGATCTGATCATTTCTCTCTGGTTGAAATAAATCCTTGTGGACAGCACCGTTGGAAACGTGGCTCCATCTTCTTCTACTGAATGAATTCATTGTCGTCAATGACCGACCTTCTTCTTCTGTTGTATTTCCAGTTGATCTGATGCGCCACATCGGGCAGCACCAGACTAAGACCAGAGTCAGCCTTAACTAGAATCATCCTTTTAGGTGTAAACAAGTCCTCTGTGTCCCGACCAGGTGTCTCCACCTGTACCAACCCCCCAACAGAGCCTGATGGCAGCGTCCTCTGTCCTTCCTGCCAACAGCCCTCACTGTGTGTGATGCTAATGATGTCAGCTTACTGCGGGCGCTCACTCCCGATGCCCGGCGACAAAGCGATGCCAAAGACCTGAGGCCACAATATTCCACACAAACACACTGAATACACACTGGAAGCACACTCACACACTAAATACACATCAGATCAGGAGAAAACACGGTGGATATGACTGTGCATGAATAGACTGAGCCCTGGTTCTGATCAAAAGCGAAAAGCGAACACAGCTGATCAAAAGTTATTGTTTGTTATTATCGGTCAGTTTCAGACACATGCATCTGTCCACATGCTTCTGGTAGGACAGGACAAACAGCCGCCGAGCATCATGGGAAAACCCAAAGACACGTCTGCTCCCAGCTGATAAGGTCGAGCGGCTCCCGTCCGCCAATCAGCCGCTGCCATCAACACAACAACAATGACCAGGACGCGCGCACACCTGTCACACCTGTCAGAGTGAAGTTATCTCATGCGACGCTCGTAAAGGTTTCAGCACCTCGGGAGAGGAGCAGGGGCTCATGGGAAATATTTCAGCTGCGCTACATAATATTCCTCTTTCTTCTAATTCTGTTTCATCGCCTCACGTTAGAAGTTCTCAGACCAGCGGTGCTCATCATGCAGATGGTTTGTTATTCCTGATCCCTCGCGGCAGAAAAACGCAGCTCATGTCTATAAGTGGGTCAGCGAGAAAAGAAAAAAAAAAAACACTACAAGAGGAAAATAATAAGAGGACAGAAACAAGTTCATTGATCATTCAGCTTCATGAAGCTCTGTGCCCTCTTCTTCTTACTGTTTACTTCGACTGCACTCAGTTCACATGCAGAACACATTAAAAAGCTTCCTGACCTCAGAGGAGGCCAGAGATCAGTTTGGGTGTTCGGGTCAGAATCAGGGTTAGGCTCTGGGAATGGGTTAGGGTTAGGGTCCTCACAAAGATAGTAGTGTGTATATATGTGTGTGTGTGTGTTTGAATCAGACATGGTCCTTGAAGGCATCGCAGGGCTCCTCCCTGTGGAAATCCTCCACAGAGGTTTGTTCTCTGGATGTGACAGCAGAGGACTCGCTGACCTTCGGAGAACCAACTGGTCTGGGAGACGCCCAAGAGGCAGACGAAGCCCTCACCAAATACAATAAAATTAAATTAAATTAAATTAAAAACAATTAAAATAAAATAAAACACAAAATAGCATAAAATAATATTTATTGTATTGTATACTACCTTTAATTTAATTTAATTTGTTTTAATTTATAAAGGAAAAATACAATATAAAATAAAATCCTACGTAGGCTGAAATCAAGATATATAAAATAAAATAAAAAATGTAACAATAAAACTAATTTTAAACTTAAATCTTACAACATACAAACACAAAGCTTTATAAATATTTTTTTTAAAAAGTGAGTTATCCATCATCCATCATGGGACTCTGGCTCTCTGTGACAAACCTGCCTTCAGTTCAGAATCACAATCATGTGATCAGAGATTTCTGTCACGTGTCCTGCAGCATGCACACACCCACCCACCCACACACACACACGGTAATGCAGAGGTCAAAGGTCAGGGGCTGATGGAGCTCTGGAGGTAATGGAAGAAGTTTGATTAATAATAGATCAGAGTGAAATGTTGTTCAGCGAGGAGCCGTATAATCGTGCAGCTCTGAACTGTGAGGGTGGGCCTGCTGGTCTGCAAAGAGAACCAGGTCTACATGAGAACCAGATCTACGTTAGAACCAGTGTGCGGTCGAACCATTCGTCACTGGAGCTGAATCAGTGGTCGGCTCCAGTTCTGGTTTGTGTTCACACATTTACTGTAAATACTGATCTAAGTACAGCAGATCAGAGAGACGGCAGCTGCACCATCTCTGTGTGATCACTTCATTAATATTTAATCAGCGCTGCACCACATCATGCCTCTGTATGCTTTTACGTTGTGTCCAGGACGTCCTGCATGAAGCGCTCAGACGGCAAGATGCAGTCGCAGCGGCACAAGTTCTTCCAGGAAATAGCCACAAAGATGTCAGCTCTGGTTCCTTCAACTTTTAGCAGCAAGAAATTAAAGAAATTGACATTCAGGGGCCTAAAGATTAAGGGGCCGGGGCCACTACCTCTGCTTGGTGTGATTTACCAACAAGATCACAAAGAAACACAAAACAGCTAAATCAACCATTTCTCTAGAAATAAATCAACCCGATGAAGCCAATTAAAATAAGAGGTTGTTCTCAACCTCACTTTGCCTACTACTGCACTCCACCTTTGACAGGTGTGTCAGCGAACATCAGTTGCAGAGAGGCCGGGTTTAGTCTGTGCCGCTTTGAAACCTGACATTTAAAAATCAGACAGCGGTGAGTCCGGTTAATCCACTCAGAGAAGAGTCTGACTGATCAGATGAATGAGAGCTGCAGTCAGAGCTCGGTTTCTCTTCAGGGTGTAGTTCTTACTGTAATGAGGGGGACGGCACTGACTAATATCTGAACACTGTTACATAACATCAGAGACACACTGCTGTTTTCTCTTCATTCAACCATCTGAGGACTCACTGAGGAGGAGGAGGAGGAAGTGGAGGAGGAGGAGGTGGAAGAGGATGAACAGGAGGCAATTGATAGAAAGCGGCTGAACATCCAAAAAATAAAACATATTCATATCATCTGTCTAAATTCCTTTTAAATTTTTATATAAGATATATTATTATTATTAAATAATACAAATAAAACAATTTATATAACTATAAAATATTAATTAATATAAAATAATATATGATGTTAAACAAGTTATTAATTACAAATTTAACACTTCAATGAAATATATAATATACAATAAGTACAATTAAAATACAGAATATATAAAGCTCAATATTTTAAACTATATAGCTAAACCTATAAATAACATATTAATAATATGTCATAAATATTTTATTATTTGTATTTAAATATTAATGAAACTAGGCAGCTTTGAAATGGCATATAGTCTTTTATGTATATATATTTTAAAATACATCAGTTATAAATCAAATGAAAATATAAATGAATAAGCCACATAACACAACCCAAAACACAAGACTCGTCTTTCAGTTTGGTTCAATGTTAATGCCAGTGATACGAAGATAAAACCTGATAACCCTGTTTTCATGAGGTAAAGAGGAGGAGGAGGAGGAGGAGGAGGAGGAGGAAGGTAACTGAGCGTTTGTAGCGGCTGTTAACACGTCTGTAATATATCAACATGACTGTGTGAGTGGGAACATGTTCACAGTCTGTCAGCATGTTACATGTAAATAAGCAACACACACACAAACACGCTCGCACGCGTCTCCATTACTCCAGAGCACACTGCAGTGTTTTACGTTCACATTCTGGATGAACAGCAGGATGATGCAATGTGATGCGATTCAGTATGATACGATACGATACGATACAGTAAAATACGATAAAATACGATACGATATCATTACTGTATTGGTTTATTGGCTAACAGAGACTTTCCAGACACACAAAAATACTCTTTTAATCTACTCATGCGGGCTCAAATATGTTGATATTAGTTTTATATATTCATTACAGTAACAGGTTTGAATAACACCGCATTTGTTCCATAGAAATGAACTACAATCAGCTACATTCAGAGATTCTGTAAGAAGCAACCACAAAGAGACACAAGTCATGTACACAGAACGATACTTGATATGATTCAACATGACACAACACAATCTGATACGATACGATGCGATGCGATGCGATACGATACGTGGATCCTATAGTACAAACCTGATGTGGATAATGTCTCAGGTTTTTTCGAGTCCTGAGAACTCTGATGAATCTTTTACAGTGTTTATAATTCCGAGAAAATAAAAATTTGCCTTAGATGAGCAAGACAAATGAAACAAACACACTCTCCTGTCAGTGTGTGTGTTATTTATACTAAACTCTGAGGCGAGTCTGGATGGAAAATATTGCAGTCATTGTAACCCTGATGCTCTACCATAGATTCAACCTGACAGCTGAACAGACGCCTAATTTCTGGAGTCCTTTTGGAAGCTGAAAACGAGGTCAGAGGTCAAACGAGGTGAGTGACGATTAAGCACTTTATCAATAAGAGACATGTTTTTTAATTAAAGCCAAAGAGAAAGAGGCGGCGTGTCACTATTCATGCGCCCCTATTGTGCTCTTTACGTCAAATGAGTCAATGTGAAAACACACATGTGTGTTTATGAGCAAATTAATTTGATTAATGTGAGTGAATGAACAGTGACGCCCGGCAGCTCTGCACACTGTGCAACGATAGAGAGAGGTAGAAATAACAGGGAGGGTGAAAGGAGAGAGAGAGAGGAGATGAAGACGATCCAGAGAGACTGGGAGAGATGGGGGAGGGGAGGAAGAGGAGGAAATGATAGGGGAGAGAGAGGAGAGAAAAGGGGGGGATGGGCAGCGGTGGAGAGAGCTGTGCAGGGTGGGGGAGGGGGGAGAGGAAATCTGGTGCTGCTGTAAAATCATTTAAAAATAACAGTTTGAAGACAACTAAATACATTTAAATAATTTAAATTTAACTTTAATATTCAGACACTGAAAAAAAATCTATTTAAATTCTGTCTTGTTTTGTAATTTCAGTTATTTTCTGCCATCATAATAATAATAGAAATTCTCTGTAACAACAAAGTTTCTTATTATTATTATGATACTTTCCCTCGTAGAGGTTTATTCTCCCTGATACAATGGTTAGAATACACAAATGTAGTAATTTATAAATTAATGAATAAAGATAAAGTGACTTAAAGTGGTAAACATGAGAAATGCCTCTTTAAAATCTAATAATAGATTTGTTGTAATGATGTGAAAAGTTTTAATTATTCCTTTTAATTCTGCTCTTCTTCTCTTCACGTTTTATTCATTTAATTCCTTTTCGTCTTTTAATTTGTATTTTTTAGATGCTTTTTATTCTTCTTTCTTCTCCTTCCATTTCTTTTTTCTGCCCCCCCCACCATGTCAGGCAGACTTAAATCAGGACGTTGACCTCAGGTGTCAGAGTGTGTTCTCATGCCAGCAGTGTGTTTGTGTGTGTGTGAGTCTTTGCATGCATGAATACACACACTGTATTTCTGTGTGTGTGTGTGTTAGCAGTAAACCATGCCAGCAGCGAGCCGTGTTACCCACAATCCACTGGGATCTCTGGCTGTACCCAGAGTCCATCTGTGCTCCGTGTGACCGACCGACGCTCGCTCAGCTCAGACTTAAACAGAAATCTTATCTTCGGCGACCGAAAAGCTATTTTAATGTTGTACTCTGATCTTCTCTTGTCACGTGATGCTGAATCAGCAGCACTCAAAATTCAGAGGCTCTTGTTAGCGCCCGAAGGCAGCGTCAGTCTGCAGAACTGCATCAGGATTCGAATAACCAACGATATGTGTGTGGCTGAATCTAAACATGTCATAGCTTCCACTTTATTGTGGAAATAAAAAGAAACATGAGTCCTACATGTGGCTTTACATCATTAAAATGCATTAATTTGTTAGAAGACACTTTTCTTGGTAAGAGTAACGAAGGATTTTCATTTTACCAACTCGTCACTATCTGTCAGTGAAGATTTTTTGACCTAAAGGAATTTTGAATTGCTCTTTGGTCTGCCTTACTGCTTCCTCTTGTCTCTTCATCACTGTCTTCAGGACAACATATAAAATAAATCATCTTATCCCCTGCAGGAACATATCTGTTGTTTCTTACATGCTTTTCTCACTGTCAGCTTTTCACTTTTTGATTTTAGCTCTTCATCTTGTGTTCAGGAATATAAACAATATGCTCATTATCACCGAAGCAGGTCACTTTAAGACTGTAGCCAAGGGTTTGCTTAAATTCTCACTGAATCTCAGGCAGTCAGCAGGAGGAGCTCTGGGTGGATGGAGGGCATTCAGCGTCCCTCCTTGGTTTAGCTGAGATAAAAACTAGACTGTCCTGGATTAAACCAGACCTCATCACATTTGAAGAGCTAAACGACTCTTAATTAAGACAAGTCAAGATGAGTTAGATTGAGATGAGTTAAGATTAAAAGTTACGATGAGTTACGTTTAGATGAGTCAAGTTAAGTCTAGTTAACTTGACTTAATGTTTGTTGTTGCAGTTCAGTTGCAGAGACAACGAGCTCTCTGTTACGACAAGTTTGTTAATTATTGAAGCTCCTTCTTGACCAGTTGTTCTGACAGAACTACACAAAAAGTTAAAACAGCAGACACACACACAAGGCCTGTCGTGTTTTTCTTTAAGTCTATAAATAAACAGTCAGACGGCCGTCGACTTGTCGTTCCCAGCTGAGGAGACGCCAGAGGGACAAACGGAGTTGAATAAAGAGACGGAGGAGAAAAGAAAAGGAAGGACATGGAGGAGGCTGGAGCTTTTATAGTTTGGTAATGGACAGAGGCAGAAGAGGATGACGAGGGAAAGGAATGAAAGGTCTGGGAGGAAGACAAGGAGTTCCTTAACTCTGATGAAAGCAGTAAAATCCTGCGAGAACAGAAGTTAATTTACTGTTGATGAAAAGATATCAATGTGTCTGTCGTGTCTCTATGGGTCAGGCTCACTTTACACTCTCGTGTGATTCACCATGAATCCTTTAAACTTCTGATCTCACTTTATCCCCGTTTGTTTATTAAAATGCACTTAGAAAGAAGTCACAGACTAAAACAGCACACAGTGTCACCACTCTGAAAACATACGTGAGTTTATGATGTACAAGAAAATCATCTTCGTTCCACCCCTCCGCGGTGCTGAGGCACTCTGGGTAATCTAGTCGTTTTCCCAGGGTGCACTGAGTCATGGAATCAATAGATAATCTTCTTTTAGTCTCATGGCGGCTGGCAGGCGGCCTCACGCTGGATCTGTGTGTCCTCACAGCAGCACTCAGAGGCTCGTTACCGTTTCCTGCATTCTTTAAACATCCCCGCACTACAGAAAAAATACATCCTAACATCTTATTTCAGGTCATTTTCATTAAAAGAAACAAATTACTGAGGTCAAAGAATCGGATCAATTTATAGACGCTTTAAAGCTGAAAGAAATTTATTTTATTGTTTTTGCTCAGACTAAGGAGACGCTTGACCACCAACATTCAGAGCAGCTTTGATCCAGTTTTTTCTTTATGAAACAACATCTAAACTGATTGCTTTCATTTAAGAGGCCTCTGGCTGCTGCTGCTGATGTGACTAAAATGGATGCAGAATGGTGTTGCATCAGATTTGGTTGATTTGGTCTGATGGAGACAGATTTATTTTATTTCCAAATTTTCTGTAGATTTAATTTTTTTTTTTGGATTTACAGTTAGTAACGAACCTCCCTTGTTCATACTTGATATACATTCTTAAATTTAGTAAAATGTAAAGACAAACTATCTTATCTGAAGCATCTTTAATTTAAATATTGTTGTAGTTAAACATTCTGAATTCTGCGACTCTATGTTTTGATCTTTCGTTGCCTCGCAGCATTTCAATAAAATGTATTGAGGACAAACGATTTTACACATTTTACAGCCAAAGCCAAGACAAATCTCCATCTCAAGTCTTAATTAGTGAGTTTTTTCAACAAGAATCCAACAGAAATAATGTTTCTTCACTGAACTTAAGGTGCGGTCTGTAAGAGGACAGTGACTCCCTGCATTAAAACAGGAAACTTAAAAATTATCGCAACGCCACTGATTTTTACTGAAATGCTAAATATCTAACCAGAGACCTCCCCTTGTGCCTTGTTGGATCTGAAAACATCTGTTACATTCATTTTGCAGCACACCTGACACAGCATCAATAAAGTATTGATCAGGTATTGTCACCAATAAGCGGAGCCACACAATCAGAGCTTCTCCTCTGAGTATTGATCAGTGAACGTGGTTCAATTATTTAAAGCCGCCAATTTAAATGTACTGAGATTACGTCGCAGTTTAATTTTACCAACATTTTGTTCCAGTTCTGTTTTAATATCTTAAATAAACATTTGTTTTATCCGAGTCAATCTGTCGCCACTTTCCTGATGAACATCACAACTACCGCAAAACAAGTAACCTTACAAGACTTTTGAAAAACTGTAGCTTAACGCTGAGCTCACCTCTGAAAGCAGAAAGTCTTTTAAAAAGCTGCAGTGAAGATTAATAAGAAGTGTCGGTTTCTAATGAGGAGAGAAAGGCCAATTTACAAGATGAAGCTGTATTGGTTTATTGGCAAACAGAGACTCTCCTCACTCACACATGTGAAGACACGCCTGTAATCTACTCATGTGGGCTCAAATATATTGGTAATTGTTTTATATATTCATTAAAATAACTGGGTTGAATAACGCCACATTTGATATGTGGTCTGATTAATAAAGATAAAATAGAAATCAACTACATTCAGAGCTTCTGTAAGAAGCAACCACAAACGTACAGAGAGCGATATTCGATATGTTTCAATACGACACAACACAACCTGATACAATGATACATATCACAACGAAAACCATCTACAGAGAGCCACTAAAAAACTACGGAAACACAAAGTGACTACAAAGAGATGCAAGACATCCAGAGAGATGCAAAATGACCAATATGGCTCCAAAAAGTTGCTTAAGGACTAGAAAAATATGAAAAATTACTACAAAGGGATGCAAAACTACCACAAAGAAACACAATGCGACTACAACGAGATGCTAAACAACCAGAGATGCAAAATGACTACAGAGAGAGATGCAAACCGGCCACAAAATGACACAAAAGATACATACGAAAAATTACATGACTACAAAGGAAAGAAAAACATAATAAATACTACAAAGACGAACAAAATGACTACCATGAGACACAAAGTGACTGCAAGGAGATGCCTATAATTGATGCTGCTCATCTGTAGGAGGTCTGGCGGTCTTTAAACCTGAGTTTAACTAAATCCAGGCGACAATAAAACTGAAATGTTAGCTCGCAGACAACTGAACCTTTGTCTGAACTAAACTAAGCTAAGGTAAACTAAGGTCAACCAGAGGTGAATACAGACTTGTGTATCCTCAAGTGCCCAGGTTTCACACAGTTGGATTCCTCATTAGCAGTGAGGCAGCTCAGGTGATGATGGTAAATGTTTCCTGCCATCTCCCCCAATTTAAACCTGTAAATTCAGATTGATGAGAGGATGTTTGATTCATTCATCTGAAACCTCTAAACAGGTCTTACCAACTAGGTCACCTGATTTCTGTTCCATTAAGTCATTCATCCTCTGCTTCCTTCACTTTTTCATTTATCCTGCCTAGATAAGATGCACAGTTATACATAGTACAAAGCACAGTGAAATGCCTCTATCTGTGTTTAAGAGTATTCAGATGGTTTTTGTTGGTGAAAAATATGAAAATGATTTCATCATCACCAGTTGGACGTTCATAAAAAAAATCTGATGATAAAGAACTAAAATTAGCAACAAACTATTGAATTAATTCTATAATTTATGAATCTGATGACAAGTTTCTATCTTCTTTCACTCAAGTAGCAAGTATTTGGGTAAATCTAAAATGTTAATGTGGCCTTGTTCTTTTTGAATCAAACGTCCTTCAGGATCAATTTCCTGTGTTCCTGAAATGTCCTGATTCCACTTCCTGTTCCCCAGAGAGTGGTAGCATGTTAGTACGTGTGTGTGTGTGTGTGTCGTGTTTCCATCTGCAGGTGGCATTGACCCAAATCTGATTTTTCTCTCATGCGTGACACAGATGTGATTTTACTTAATGATGGTTTGAGCAGAAAGAAACACTTCTGTTTGAATTTGAGTCAGGTTGTTTGTATTTATGACCAATAATCTACTTGTCTTTGACCACAGACATTTCAACTTCTCTTCTGGTTCTAAAAACTACACTGCTCATGAGCCCCCGATATTGGTGAAACTGCTGAAGCCGGCAACCTTGTCTCACAGAACCTGGAGTGTAATTTTGATTATGAGTCCTAAACACGACCAAGAGCTACATGAATCATTTGTCCAATGTTAAACAGAAATCTCAACTGAAAGAAGTCGGAAATCAAATACAATTTGAGTCAGGAGTCAGTCAAAGTCATTTGGCTAAGCCAACTTTGTCACTGAAAAAGTCACAGTGCAGAGTCGATTGAATCAAAGAATTAAAACACAAGACATATCCAATTTCAATAAATTAATTACCCCAAGTCCTTTTAATCAAGTCTATAAAAATTCTTGATTAATTTCAACTTTGATTCAAAGTTGAACTCTCCAGTCAAAACAAATACAAGTAAAGTCTCTTTAGAAAGTCCAAATCATTCAAAACAAGTCCAAGTCACCGAAGTTATTCAGATGAAAAGTTCAAGTAAAGAAAACTCGACATGCAATCACTCACAAACAAGTCCCAGTCAAGTCGAGGTCATTTGAAACAAGTTAGACTGGTGTTTCCCAAGTCTTTCAACATTGAAATCAAGTCCAAGTCATATCTTATGCATCAATTCCAGGACACTCAAAAATAAACGAATCCAAGTTCAAACTCTTCAATAATCAAGTCTGGATTCTTTCAACATCTGAAACAAGTCGAAGTCAGAGTCCCTATTGTGTTTCAGCATTTCAAGACTTTAATCATTTGAAAAACAATCTCTTGAAATCTGTTCAAATTAATTTGTATATCATGGACTGTTGCGTCTCATAAATAACACTGGGTTGATTCATTTTAATTAAGGACTGGATATTCAATCAGACTCAGCAGTCATCATTCCAGTCATCAATCTGTTTGTTATGAGGTAATGGCAGCACGCAGCTTGGCTTCCTGTCAGGCTTTTGCTGCAGGAATCTGTTTAAAGGAAAGAGGTGAGGCAGCGTTAGTGCTTCTTACTTCAGCCGCCCACTAAACCTTTTAATGGCTTAATTCAATTCAATAACTGCTCCTGAAATCACTTTGGCTCAGGACTATTTATACTGCACTTCCTCCACTGGATCTAACACAGGACCTGGGGCAGACAGAAGTAACAGCTGCCAAAGTACCCATGAGCAAGACACCAAACATTGACTGTCTGTGGATTAGACAAATAGAGACTTTTTATTTGAACACAGGTCATAAACAATTATAATATTTTGTTTGCAATTGTTTCCATTCACCTGTATTTATGCAGACCTTCAATGTATATTTCAAAAACTCGAACAATTAAAATCTCCAAATTATGTTTTTGTGATATGACTCAACTGGTTTTGAGGATTTTTTTGAATTTTTTTGTATTTAAAATTATGTAGATGATAATTAAATGCAGTTAACCTGGTCTGGACTTACCGACCTGGACTTCCTGCCATAATCAGAAACCCACGAGACATGAGATTGGTCATTAATTAAAGAATTTCTAATTATTTAATTAATCAGATCATCTGACCTGAACAAACTGTTTAAATTCACCACGATAAAAAGCTCTTCTGACTTGGCAGACAAAGAGAGAAATAATTTAAGGTTAATAAAAACAACACTAATACACAGTGAAACCGGTGACTCAGAGGACACACATGTGATGTCAGGATCGCATCACTGCCTCGCCTACATTTCCCATCAGTCTGCAGCACAAGGACAAGCTTATCCTGCCTTCAGCATCCTGCCAAAAGCTGTCTCTGATTGATCAGAATAAGCTGCCATCTGATTGGTGATCAGGTTCAATATTTATTTGTTTAACGAATAAAAAAATGAGGAGAAGAGGAAGGGGAGGATGTCTGCTGCTGTTACGAGGCTGCTTGCCATGCTATACGTGGGGGAGGGTAACATCTATAATACATGAGGACACACACACACATAAGCAAACACATAAAACGCACACACAAGGAGGAGATAGCAGAGCCATTAAATGGAGATACAGCCATAAATCACATGACCAGCCTCCTACTGACCAATCATCCCACACACACAGACACACACTCAGGATTGTCTTCAGTCAGCAGATACTGCACGGTCAATATTACGTAGGAGGAGTGTGTGTGTTCGTACAGTTGTCATTGTGAGGACTGGTTTTTAGACCTGGTATGTGAGGACATTTTGGTGACAGAACAGACACCATCAGAACAAAAGGACGTCTTTGGAAAGTGAAGATGATTACAACATCATTTATTGTTTTTCAACCTGTGAGGACATTTTCTAAAAAATAAGAGCCTTTTTTGTACTTAATCAAATGTCAGTTTAAAAATGATAAAAATGTGACAAAACCTTGTCTTCAGACAAGATATCTAAATCTAACTTTTTTTTCCAATACTTTTTGCAAAGTTATCTGTAGACATTTCATTTTTAGAACTAAAATCCCGACTATTAAATTTCAGCTTCTTCAAAGGGAATGGAGAAACAAATATTCTATATAATTGTGTGTTTGTGTGTGGACTAAGAGGAGGAAATTGCTAATCTAATCATACCACAACCATCTACAACAACTGCATTTCACCTCAGAAACATTGAAACCCATCAAACGAAACATGTCACGGTCAAATAGCTGAGAACAGCAGAGGTCAGAGGAGGGTTAACTAGTAGAACTCAGTAGAGATCAGTTGAGATGAGTAGAAAAGTACAGCAGAGACTAGTGTAAACAGTGGAGATCAATAGAACTCAGTAGAGATCATTACAGATTGGTAAGGAACAGTAGGAACTAGTGTAAACCAGTAGATACCAGTACAGATCAGTCCAGATGAGTAGATAACCATTGAGATTAGAAAACAGCAGAGAACAATAGAGACCAGTAGAGATGAGTAGAGTAGAGACTATGTGAGCAGAGAATAACGTGACGATGTGAAAGTGACCTCCTGTGTGCAGCAGTAATGGTGTGTTTGTCCTTGACTTGGCTGAAGGAAGGATGGCCTTCGGCACATCCAAACGCACACACCCTCTCACACACACACAGACCTTCAGACTGATGAGCTAGCTATCATTAGCATCAAGCCTGTAGCCAGGAATGTATTTTCAGAGGGAACAGCGACAGCTTCCTCCAGCTGCAGCTCATCCTGCAGTCAATGTCTGAAGTTAAAAACTCCCGTCTTCAGTAAACGAGCTAACAGGAGATTTCACTACCTGAAGTTCAGGTAATCTGCGGGTGGAGCGTTTACCAGACCTGAGGGCTGTTGTTGTCAGCTGATAATAACAGCTACATGTTAGTGAACAAAGCATGAACTCATTAGGACAAAGAAGACCACACAGTCTGTCTCTGTGGTCACTGTGCAGGACTACAGTAACAGTCTTTTTTCTCTGTGTAGTCATCTTATGTCTCTTTGTTGCCACTTTATGTCTCTTTGTAGTCGTCTTGTGTCTCTTTATAGTTGTCTTGTATCTTTTTATAGCCATTGCATGTCTCATTGTAGTTGCAGGTCACTTATTCTTACTGTATATCTTTCTAAAACATCATGCCTGAACAGATTCACACAGACGCTCAGATTCAAGCACAAACTGATAGCAAACTATGAATCAGATGTTAATGAAACATCTTTATATTGTAATCTGTGAATAAAAAAAAACAAACAAAAAAAAAAGCTTTGGTTTGTTCATGAGTCAAAAGTACAAGAGTGCTCTGATACCGTTCTCTCACCATGCAGGTAACTAGAGGCGTGTTCTAACACACCTGGTCTGATGTGTTTCTGTTTCACCAGTTAATTCGTAATAATGTAGAGTTTTATTGTCTGGAAACTAAAAACATCACAGACGACACGTTTTCAGGCCTTGTGCTGTGATTATGACTCATTATTTTAACATCTCATGAACATAACTAAATAAAACAAAATAGACATATTAAGAAATTGCACAAAAAACATGGTAAAATGTAGAGACTTCAATGAACAGGGCTGATTTTCAATTGCTTTTGCAGCATTAATGTGGTTTAATTTTAAAGAGTCACACAGCAGGAAGTGGAGCTCAATGGAACTTTAATTTGAAGGCCATCAAGGTGCCCTTGAGCAAGTCACTACAGCAGGTGTGGGTGTGTGGGTGTGTGTGTGTGTTTCTTTGTGTGTTTCTGTGTGTGTGTGTGCGTGTTCTCTGGGTAAATAAAGCCAAACAAACACAGTCCCGCCCACCTGGTGCTGCCAGGAGGATGAAACAAACACACACACACAGAAACGTGACAGCAGCTGTCTCTGAATAGGAAAGGACAGAATAATGTTGTCAAACGAGGTCCTGATCAGTCTGTTTTCCAAATGCCAACAAATACGATGATTTCTCTTCGAGGCGTGTGTGTGTGTGTGGCTGCAGTGATACTTGGCTTTTCTATTAATCTATACGAAGCCACTGAAGATGAATTATGTTCCTACTTAGAGCTCCACCCAACCCCCACCTGCCTCCCCTCCTCCTGTTATAATCAATGAGACTGAAATGGGATAGGCTAATACACACACATACACGGCCTCTCTGTTTCTCCATTTGCACAGAAAATAAATCTGGCTCTTTAAAATGATGTCGAGGCTCGGCGACAGCCAACAGCATTCTGCAGCAGAGCCCCTGAACGCATCATCAGCAAGCTACTTCAGCACATTTCCTCTACTATTAACTGACTTGTCAGACGATCAGTGAAGCCACTATTTCTCTTTCCAGATGCAGTGACTACACATGCGTTCACAGAGCTGATCTCCTGAACCTTGGGAGCCAGCGAGATGCCCTGAAACGTGCGACCGAGCCGTGAGGCGGCGAACGCCACGACAACGTGACTGTATCCGCCGCTGAGTGAAGCTCTCTAACGTGACAAAGCGTTCTGCTGCAGCAGGTGGAAGAATGATGCAGCACTTTTTAATTCCCTCAGTCGTTGTAGTGACGCCGCTGAATCTGCTCTGCATCGCATCTGTTTGAGTTTTATCTCAGTTTCTGGTCCGGCTGTGAAAGAACTGAGAACCCCTTTAGCACTTGAACTCATCAGATTCATCCAGATTATAGCTCGGATCGACAAAAATACGAATCAGAAATTTGGAAAGTCGTGAAACTACTGAGGGAGCTGAACGTCACGAGAAGTTAGTGCGTTTTACACTGTTAAAAATAAAGATCATTTAAGAGAAAGAATTAATGTCAAAGTTTAAATCAAGCATAAAGTGATTTGAAGGTGATTTTCTCTGTGAATCTGTGTGATAATATGGCTTCAGTTAGAAGGATTATTATTATTTTTTCTTGAAGAATCTGTATAATATATTATAGTTTGCATTTTATTTTCACAGCCTGATGTTTAAAGTGCACAACAAGCACAACATCATGCCATATAATAGAGTCAAAAGTATGATACTTGCATTTTTGTGTCCTGTTTTAACTATGTGAACGTGTCACAGCAGCTTTATTTTTGTTTCTACACACTCACAGTGTTCGGTCAGATTCGGAAAAGCTCGGCGGCAGAGGAGGAAGAGGAAGAGGCGGAAGAGGAGGAGGAGGAGGAGGAAGAGAAGGAGTGGAGGCAGCGTCACTGTGATGTGTACGATTACATAAAAATATAATTATTACTACTGAGCTGCTACTGCATGATACAGCAGCATCTGTTACCGGCAGGATTACGTGAGCCGGATTTCACTCCGGTGATCATCCAACATGGCCGACAGGAAAGGAAGGATTCGGTAACAATAAAAAAAAAAGAAGAAGAAGAAATAAAGAAATGCTGCTGACACCGAAGGAACAAAAAGATTTAGTTGTCAGGAAGCAGGAATAAATCAGGTATGGAAATAAGTGGTAAACAAGAGAGGTAGAGTGATGGAGGGACTGATGATAAAAGGATGGAGGAGGAGAGGGATGAAGAGATGCAAGAAGGTTAAAAAAGGTGGAAATAAGTAAGCGTGACAGGAGGAAAGCAGAAAGGGAAACAGGAGGGAATGTGGAGGAGAGTGATGAGCAGAGGGACGGAGGAAAGGAAATACATGATAGATGGATGGAGGAAAACTGTAGTAAAGGAAGGGTGGAGACGGCAGAAGGGTAAAAAGGAGGCGGGAGGAATGGATGAACGACTGGGGGATGGAACAATAAGATGCAAGAGAGAGAACAGGAGGCAGGAGGATGAAGAGAAGGAATGAAGGGGGAGGTGATGGCAGGATGGAGGAATGGGAGACAGGGAGAGAAGTGGAAAAGAGGCACAGGAGACAGGAAATGGAGGAGAGACAACCAGGGGGTAAAAGACGGACACGCCAAGTGGACGGAGGGATGAAAGCTGGGAAGGTTGATGAGGACAGGGGAGGGAAGGGGAAGGCGAAAGTAAGAAGTGACGGAGCGAGGTTTTTACTCCATCCGACTGAAACTCAGCAGGAAACTGTGGCAGCAGTTTATTTTACAGCATCTCCTCTGCCATGTGGACGCCGCCGGTGTCTACGGTCTGTTTCCATGGAAACTGACGTCTGTCTCAGACAAAAATTAAACCAGAAATATGTGGAATGAGTAGTTTATCGGTTTAGCTGCAGCTGGACACACCAAACCGACATGAAAACTACAGTAGGACGACTGTGATGCTGTCAGGACCACAAAGTTGCACTTGAACGCACCACGAAGACTGTGGCCAACCACTAGCCGGTACGTACAGTCTACGCCCGAGAGGAAATAACTCTTCACACCAGCAGGTGGCAGTAGTCTGGGTTTGTCGCTCAAAAGGGGGAAGGGGAAGCGCTACTATTAGCTAGGAGGCTAAGAAGAGCTATAAACCATCATACAGAGCTGTTCTCTCCTGAATCCCGTCGCTCTACAGTTTATTAATTCTACATGATCATAATTCCGTGAAAATATCTGAAAGACGACTTCTCTGTGTGACCTTTGAACTTTGTCGTTTGTTTGCTTTTGTCACTTGCGCCTCTCCTCTCGTGCTCTGGTTCTCCGAGCTCCACAGTCAATCAGAGTGATTTCTTCCGACTAGTGCCAACGATGCGGGGACCCGCACGCAAAAAAACACGCGTCCCCGCCAACGGCCCGGCGCTGACAAAGGCCGACTGCCTACTCGCCGTGTCACGGTCTTATGTTCATTTCTCATCAGCTGACTTCATCACGTTGAAAACACTAAACGTCAAACTGAACTGTGGGGTCTCTGAGTTCATTTAGACTCACTGGAAAACAAGAGGGAGAGCAGTCAGTGCAGTCGCTTCTGTTTTTGGTATCTGTTTGAGCTTCTTCTGGCTCAAGAATCAGCAGAAACGACGCTTTATCGAAGCCGCCGTATTTAATTCTAGCTCCTGATCGTTTTTTTGTTTTTTTTTTGCCGATTGATCAGTGTGTCGATTCAAATTCAGAGCATCACAGCTTTTCCAGAGCCAGTGTCTGGCCTATCAGACAGCCTATCATCTGTGTGGACCTCTGTGAGTCCCGTTTAGACGAACATTTTTCATTTCCTTCTCCGTTTCCACTCATACCGACTCTTAACCTTTCTTGTGGTTTTCACATCGTGTTTAATGCTTCATTGAGCACCTGGCCACACTGACTTGTTGACAGCGGCGGTGAACAATCGTCCCTGACAAAGGAATAAACAATCGCGGCCTTTCGATAAATCCATTTTTTTTTTCCTCCCCCCCTCTATCGGCACAAAAAACAGGAGGATGGAAACTGATGGGTGGATGGATAAAGGAGGTGGAGGAGAGGGAAGAAGTGATGGATAAGGATGGAGGAAGGGACAGCAGTGCGGTAAACTCCGGGCGCTGCTGAGCCTGTCACTTTTCTAATGCAAATTACCTCCTCACACACACACACACACACACACACACACACACACACACACACAAACACACACACCATTCAGCTGTTGATTTATTGATCAGATATTATTGATCAGGTTCGGTCTGCCTTTAACCCCCAGCCTCCAAAAAAAAAAAGACATATGTGTGAAAGCTCTCATAAGAAAAGGAGAAAAGAGCAAGACATTCATAAAATGTTTAATGGATAGATAGATAGATAGATAGATAGACAGAGGTGGTGTTCAGTTTGTCTCTGTCTGACGCGAACCCGGTTGAACCCGGGTGGCGGTGGTGGTGGTGGCGAAGGGAGGCGTGTGGAGCTGCTGCAGAGTTTGACCAGCTGATGTGACACCCCACACATCTCCTCCCCATCCCTCCCTCCCTCCCTCCCTCCCTCCCACCACCACCAAAAAAAATCCCCCACCACGTTCCGCCCAAACCGCCGGCATCAGCTGTTCGCCCGAAGCGGCCGCAGAAAAGCCCGCATCGCTCCGCATACCGCACACGCGTCAAAGCCTCCGCTCTCACCCGGTGCAGAGACACACAGTCATAAAATGGGTGAGGCTTTGGTACAATGACACCCCCCCCCACACACACACACACACACTCTCCCCCATCATCC
The DNA here is from genome assembly GCF_963514085.1 of Chelon labrosus. NCBI lineage: Eukaryota > Metazoa > Chordata > Actinopteri > Mugiliformes > Mugilidae > Chelon > Chelon labrosus. The sequence continues at coordinate 11,443,285 of NC_140354.1, forward strand.
ACCCCCCACCCCTATCTTCCTACCCCTCCCTCCCTCCCCACTATCACCCGTACGGGAGGAGCGGCAGAGAACACGCGGAAAAGCAGCGGATAAAGCTGCATCCTCCGCTCCACCTGCACCCTGATTCATCCAATTCATCCATCCAGCCGCGTATCGATCCCTCCCCGCCTGATCGGCACTGATGCCCCCACATTCACGCGGCTCTCTATCAGGGAGGAGGCTGGCTGCAGGATGCGGCCTCGAAAAAAAAAAAAAAAAAAAAAAAAATCACTGCATTTTGGTCCGCGGCTCATTTCAGAGTCAGCTCTCCTCCTCCTCCTCCTCCTCCTCCTCCTCCTCCTCTTCCTCCATCCTCTCCATCAGGTCACCCAGGCACGCATGCATGCACATGCACGGCTGGGTCGGAATTAGCATGGATGGGAGCGTTTGAAGCCGTTTTCCCATCATGCATGCAGCGCTGCATGAGGAGAGAAAAAACGATGGAAGAGCCGAGCAGGGCCTCTGCGTCTAAAACCGCCGAGACGCGCTCAAATAATGGGCAATTAAAGGCGGAAAATACCGAAAATAAAGGTGTCCGTGCTGCAGCCGTGACCTCCAGCCGGCGCTCACCTCACCACAAACCAAACATCCACTCATACTGACAGAAAAATCAATTCAGCGTCTGAGAAAAGCCTCCATTTCAGGCTCCATCCTCACACAACTCTGCAGCTACTTTCGCACACTCTGTATTCACAGCATGAAGAGCTCCGAGCTGCGGCGCAGCCCGCCTCCAAACCTCCGCAGAGCCTCCGAAAACCCGCACGAACGAGGCTCCGAGCGGCGTTTTCCCCCTCCGCACCGCTCCTCCAGGATGCAGTGGAGGAGAGGCGGCAAGGCCGTGAAGCTGCGGCGGCTACAGGAGGAGAGGAGGTGGAGGAGGTGGTGGTGGTGGAAACATGGAGGCCAACAGGGATGGAAAGATAGAGGAAAATTTCATCTTACACTTCGCAGTTCCGCCGTACGGTCCTTCATGGTGTCGCCGCGCCGAGCTGGCTGCTAGAAAACGGAGAATCGGCCCTGGTCCGGGAGGGGAGGGGGGGGAGGTTTCCAACACCGCGTCGTTCGTCGTTTTGCGCTCCGAGATTCCCCAACAATTTTTATTTTTTTTCCTGTTTGTCCCCCTCTTCGGCTTTCACCTGTTCTTCAGTTCCCCTGGAAAGCGGAGACAGAGAGATGGAGGGAGGAAGAGCGCGGTGTGACGCGTCTCCGCCTTCTGCTTCTTCTTCTTCTGAGGTATTTTTTTATCCGTGCGCTGACGGCGCGTTCAAACCCTCCTCCTCGGCTTTTTCTGCTTTTTGTAAATCGTGCCTCTCCGCCGCTCTGGCTCAGGCTGGCCCCCCGTTCAGTCCGCGGCTTTTTCCTCTTCCTCCTCGGTGCGGTCGCAGTGTGGCCCCGCAGCGCGCAAAGCAGCAGCAGCCCGGCAGGAAAACCGACCGAGAGAGATAGGGAGAGAGAGAGAGAGAGAGAGAGAGAGAGAGACAGGAGGGAGGAAGAGAGGGAGGAGGAGGAGGAGGAGGAGGAGGAGGGGGAGGGGAGGGAGTGTGGTACTGATGCTGCAGAAAAAGAGAGAGGAGGGAGGGGGATGGGGGGGAGCGATGCGGAGGGGATGGAGAGGCAGAGCGCAGGCGCCAGCTCCTCCCGCCCTCCTTCCTCCATCTCTACCTGCTGCTGCTGCCTCTCCCCTCCCCCCTCTCCTCTCCTCTCCTCTCCTCTCCTCCGCCCTGTGTCCCCCCCCCCCCCCCCCCCCCCACACACACACACACACCCCTCTCTCTCTCACTCTCTCTCACTCTTTCCCCGCAGCAGCAGGGAGGTGTGTTTGGTTTCAGGTGAATGAGGATCAGGATCAGGGAGAGGGGGGAGGACGGACAATCTGTTCACTCTCCCTGTCCTTATATGGGTGGTGGTGGTGGTGGGGCAGTAACACACTGATTCATGGTCACAGATGAATATTAGAGCCCATACTATAGAAGACACATGTACTCACAGTATTACAGAAAGAAACAGTTTAAACTTTGAGATGAACAAGAATGCAATATTTTAAACATGTTTTTAAACAGAAAGTATCAGCAGAAAATAACAAATAAAAGAGCCAAGATGTGACATAAAAACTGAAATCCCTACATCACGGTGTAAATGATTTGACGTGCATGTTTGCTTGTAACCTGATGACTTTGTGTGTTGAAAGTCCCTAAAAGAAAAAAAGAAAAAAATCTGGAAAATTAACTGGTGATCATGATCGTGGTCTTGGACCCAAATGTGAGCCTGCTCTTGATCCTGATTCTGATTCTGATCTTGATCCTGATCCTGATCCGGATTCTGATTCTGTTCCTGTTCCTGATCCTGATTCTGATTCTGATTCTGATTCTAATTCTAATTTTGTTAGTTCCTGATCCTGATCCTGATCCTGATGCTGATGCTGATCCTGAACCTGATTCTAATCCTGATCCTGATCCTGATTCTGATTCTGATTCTGATTCTAATTCTGTTCCTGATCCTGATCCTGATCCTGATCCTGATTCTGATCTTGATTCTGAATCTGATTCTGATTGTGACTTTGATTCTGATGCTGATCCTGATCCAGATCCTGATATTGATACTGATTCTGATTTTGATCCAGATCCAGATCCAGATCCTGATATTGATTCTGATCTGATTCTGATTCAGATCCAGATCCAGATCCTGATATTGATTCTGATTTTGATTCTGATTCTAATTCTGATTCTGATCCTGATCCAGATCTTGATATTGTTTCTGAATCTGATTCTGATTCTGATTCTGATCCTGATCCAGATCCAGATCCTGATATTGATTCTAATTCTGATTCTGATTCTGATTCTGATTCTGATTCTGATCCAGATCCAGATCCAGGTCCTGATATTGATTCTGATCCTGATCCTGATCCTGATCCTATGAATACGGATTGGAAATCTTCATGTTCAAACTTTATGTTGAATTGTAATCCTGATCCTGATACCGGAACCATGGTGACATCTCCACCTGGTCCTCTTCCCTCTCTGATTCTGATCCCGATTCTGATCTTGACTCTTATTCTGATCCTGGTCTTGATTCTGGTCCTGATCCTGACTTTGACTCTAATCCAGATCCAGATCCTGATATTGATTCTGATCCTGATTCTGATCCTGATCCTTATCCAGATCCAGATCCTGATATTGATTTTGATTCTGATTCTGATCCAGATCCTGATATTGATTTCTGATCCTGATCCTATGAATACGGATTTGAAATCTTCATGTTTGAACTTCGTTGAATCGGAATCCTGATCCTGATACCTGAACCAGGTTGCATCTCCACCAATGAGATGATGTTGGATCCAAAATAGTGCTGCTTTTAATCTGAAAATCCATCTGAAACTTCCTGTCCACTCTCGGGCGATGAGAGTTTTATTGGGTGATAAATGACAAAATTGAGTTTTAATGATGAAGATGGAGTCTAGAAGCTCCGGCAGGTTGGCTGGACGCCCAGAGGAAACACCCCACACCCCCTCTTCATGCTCGCTTGTAAAAACTTTATTGAAATATTTGTTGCTCGACAGGGAAAACAAGCCTTTTGTGTTCAGACGTTTGAATTGATTTTCTCATTTCCACAAGTTGATACGCTTCTTTCATGACTTCATGGAATCTCTGTTAGATGCTTTGGTTACAAATTCTCAATGATTCAATTCCCCTTTTAATTAGAATGAGCCATTTCAGCGTATCGCAATGGGAAGCTCTGAAGCCACATCAGTCTATTTATCTGTGCTGGAGCTGAACCCAGAACAACAGGAGACCCCCAAAGATGTTCAGCAATAAAAGTTTGAACAAGACGTTTCTGAATGTTTGGTGAACTTGCTACTTTGAGCTGCTGTTCACAGGCCCGCCGGATAGCAAACAGCTGGTAAATCGAAGATGAAATGAACTAGATGTTTACTTTAGTACAATTTATTGACAGCTAAACCAGGTACAAACTCTTATTGTTTGAAAGATTGCTGCACCAAATACCACAGAGCTCTTTAAACAGTTATCCCATACAACATCATGAACAGCGCAATTGATTGTCTATGGATAAACAGCATAAAAATACAAAAATCAATGAACAAGTTACAGAAGCTTTGTATGCTGCTTTTAGGGCTTACTGGGCCACGTGGAATCAGGGTGGTACTGCTCTCCGAATAAGGACCCTGATGTTCGCAGAAGCTACACAGGGTCCAGACCAGCCCTTCATTAAACAAGAGCAACAGGCCACAGTGAGTATAACAAGTGTTTCACTCTCTCCAGGACATTTCCCTAAGCTGGCAGCCAGGCCACACACACACACACACACACACACACACACACACACACACACACACACACACACACACACACATAACTAAATGTAGAACAGGCTACAAAAGTGAGAATTTCATCCAGCGCCCCCGTACAGGCATCAGAGAACTTGTTTCATCAATAATTCACTTGTTCAGCTCTGTCATTGGAGGTTCAACAGGACAGTGGACAGAAATATTGTCAGTGTCTCCATTTAAGATGGAGATCATACTTCTCATTCATACTTTTATTTTGTTATTGCAGTAGATTCTTTCAGAAATGAAATAATAAGTAGATATATGTGCTCCTCATTCAGGTGTGGTCACCTCACTGTCATGGTACAGACTTTTGAATATGTTCTACGTTGATCTTTTGTTTTTGGTTCCTCTGTTGCAATCCTGTTTGGTTTCTTTGTTTCCTGCTTTTATTTTGTAAGCTTTTTGTCCTGTGTGTCTTGTTGTGCTTTACTTCCTGTTTGTCCAACTTGATTGTTTGATTGGTTTCCATTTTTGTGCTCCGCCCTCATTTGTTTCACTTTTGTCACCCATGTGTATATATAGTCCTGCCTTTCCCTTTGCCCTTTGTCAAGTCCTCTGTTATGTTTTTTTTCTGTGTGAAGTCTTCCCTTTCAGTTCTTCGTGTTCTCGTCTTGCCTTTGGATTTTGGATTACACCTGTTGTTGGGATTTTATCTGATTCACAGCTGCAGCACTTTTTGTTTTTTATTACTGTTTTTTTTATTAAAGTTATTTTGTTTCTTACTACTGCCTCCCTTTATGTCCTGCATTTGGCTCCTACCTCCCAATCTGAAGGTAACACTTATATTTCCAAGTCGCACGACTAGCCATGTCTCATTTTCTTCTGCTGGAGACCGAATGAACAAACTAATCTTCGTACACCCAAGTACACAAGTACGTACACCCAAAAGTGATACGGCAAATAAATAAATGACTGAAAATTGATCAAAAACAAATGTCAGTTTTGGCCAAAAAAGAGAATAAATAAATATGAAAATACAGAAAATAAAACTTTTAAAATGGGTATATCAACTGGGATGTTTAATGGAAGTAAATGTGTAAATAAAAAATAAACAAATGACCATAATAAATTAAAAGTAAATACTTTAGAATGTTAACACGTAATCTCTTTATCTCTTGTGTACCGAAAAAAATAAAAAATAAAAAAATTCATCAAGTCACACCCACTCTTCTTCTTCTTTCTCTTTGTGAATTGACCCTCTCAGGCCTCCATACCTCCAGATCAGGCTGTCCTTGTCTCTTGGTCACATCCTTATTCTGCATCAGTGAGTTGAAGGAATCAATCGGCCAATTGGAGCGAACAAGTAAAACCCCAACTTCAGCTGTGTTGATGTGAAATATTTAATTTATTTTAATATTTAAGACTTTTTAAGACTATCAAGTTACAACTTTTTAAATGTCCAGTTTATATCTCTGTAAACTGAACATCTCAGGGTTTTGTCTGTTGTCTTTTCATTGCTTTATGACTGTGTACAGGCTAAAAAAGACTCAATGTCAGCGAATCAGATGAGAGACAACGCTGCAATGTTTGAGTAAACAAAGTAGCCTACGCATTTTGTATCAATCTTTATTAAAAAGAAGCCAGTGAGCAGCCTTTGAGTTTCCAACCGACCAAACCCCATACAAATAAACTGAACTTTAAAAAGATAATTCTTACAAACATTTCAATACAATTCAGTTTAATTTATAGAGCATCAATAATAATCTGAATAGTCTCGAGATGCTTTGCGGAACCTGAAACGTGCAGAGCGGCACTAAGGCGACGGTGGCAAAAAAACTTTTGAGCAGAACCAAGCTCATTTGAGGGAAACCATTTGCTTGAAGCTGGCTATGTTGAGACAGAAAAAGAGAAGAGATGAAGGGTTGATCGATGTCTCCAAAGGGCTACAAGTAACCAGTGAGTTGAGTATACACTATTGTATATATAGTAATGTATGTTTGCATGTTACATGATCTGGATATTTGGATATTAAAAAATTCAAAGTATTTATATGGGATGCTGTACATTTTGAACTTCTGTTTTTTCTGAGCAGTCAGTTCTTGAGATACGTTTCTGCATCAGCAGTGAATAACTGTTTACTACAGCCTGTGTGTGTCACACTGTCAGCAGTGTGTGTTTGGACAGTTTATCGGTCAGGACTGCTGACAGCAGCTGGAATTTTCACTGTTTCATTCTAGCTGTCATTAACGTTTCAGCCTCCCATTTCACCTTTACTATGCGCTCCAGCGTGATGTTGTCACAGTCAGGTTTGAGGTGGAGTTCAATGCCTTCTGAGGTCTCGGTCAGGTTTTCGGTTCATTATCGTCTCACATCACTCATGTAAAAAGTGTATTTATAAGGTTTAATTGATCCAAAAGTTACTAAGGAAGAACAAGTTCCACAAAGATAAGCTTGAAGGCTCGAGATTCGAGTCCCTTGGCCGAATGGGGCCTTTCTGTGTGGAGTTGCATGTTCTTCCTTTGTCTGCATGGGTCCAAAGACATGCTGTGTTAGGTTAATTCGTGATTCTAAATAGGCCTAAAGTGTGAGTGTGAATGGTTGTCTGTCTCTCTGTGTTAGCCCTGCGATGGACTAATGACCTGTCCAGGGTGTACCCCTACAGAAAATGAATGAACGAATGTCTAAAACAAAGCAGCTGGACTTTTCTTGAAGACGTTTCACTGCTCACTTTAGGTTTTTGTTTGTGGTGGGGCACACCTGAAACTCAAACAAGCCCAAACCCCAAGAGGTTTGGACTGCAATAAGATGTTCATTTCTGCAGAGGGTTATGATGGGGAAGTTCCTTGATATTAATTCTTAATACATTATAGATTACAGAACTTTTGGTGGAAAAGCTTGAGGTGTTGTCAATTTACAGAGAAGGCGAATTTCCACCAGAGGAATCGGGGTCTGAATAGTTTTTCACTCCAAAGAAAGTCCCTGATTGCGAAAGTTGGTGTATTTTCTGTAGGTTTAAAACTCTGCAGCTGCAAAAAGGCCATTCTGCTTGTAGTTGACAATACCAGGAAGCAGAAGAACAAGGGATGTTACAACAACAAAGTTTTTTTCACAGGACACTTTCAGTGCGTAAGTCTGTACTTTGGAAAAGTTCATGACAGAAGTTCTTGGGAAATTCAAGTTTGGGATATGTGGAAAAAAAACAAGCAAACAGAAATATCTAGAACAGCAAATCTCAAACGGTGCAGATACCATGACAAGAAATTCAACAGAAGGAGCTCCTGTGGATGCGTTCAGCATTCTGTCACACACTCCCTGATCCCCAGTGGTCCTCCTTGTCTTCCACGTATCCCATCGTATCCTCATAGGTTGGCGAGGCGTAGTAATGCTCACACAGTGACCCCTGCAAGCTGGGGGCGCACACCGCAGAAGTCCGGACGTGCAGCCAGCCGTGTTTCAACTTGTACTTCTTATTGATGTTTTGACCCACTGTGGGGATGAGAACCGCGGTCCCCAGCCAGTCGTCGTTCCAGACGTTGTCCCGGTCCCAAACCTCAAATTTAATGGGTCTATTGGAGAAATGCATGAAAAGAGCTGAGGACACGTGTTTATCAAAATGTAGGATGATTGTCACAAATTTATCTTATCTGCTCTTTTTACTTCCTGAACATAGGGTGACCAGATCCCAATTCACCAGATGTGGGACAAAGACTACGTTTGCGTGGGACAATGTGGGACAATGTGGGATACCAATGCCAAAATAAACATTTCTATTCTGCCCCTTTGCTTATAACATCACTATGCTTTGCCATCTGGTTGATTCAGTAGCACATAACAGCCTGCAAATAAAAATGTAACTCCTTTTGAGCAACACGTTTTCTGTGAAACGGAAAAATGACTCCAGCAAACTTCACAGCAACCTTTACCAGACTCGCCTTGCACTGGTTTCACCCAGGGATAGATAGTTTCCCAGTCTTTATTATAGCTGCATTTCCTCTTCTTAGCCGTACGGGTTGTGCTTCCCTCCATGTCTCGCGCTGCATGGCGTTCTGATCTGATTTGCATTTTTTGTTGTTGGTGGGCGCGCCCTTAACCTGCGTCCGTGTCCCCGTTTGATTGACATGATCAAACAGCCCGCCCTGCCCCCTGATGACAGCCCTCACTGCTTTCTCCAAACAGCTATTTGATAAATGCCAGATTATAAAACACGCATTTCAAAACTGGAGTCTGACTGTCAATAACAATGCGGGACAACGTCTCAATTTGCGGGACGTGTGAAAAGTAATGAAAATGCGTGACTGTCCCGCACAAAGCGGGACATCTGGTCAACCCACCTGAACACCTTGTAGAGGAACCACCTTCACTGTAGTTCCTGAATGCCTTATGCTTATTTTAGTTTTTAGTTTGCTAACACCTCAGGCTCATGCTAACCTCAGGTCAAAGTAACTGTGATGACTTCAGATGTACTTAGAAGAATTGGACTCACGTTCTGTTTCGTAGGTTGACGGTTTCAAAGCGGATAAGGTAGTTCCACTGGGGGAAGTCATTGTTCCAGATCACCGGTGTAGCGTCTCTGTTACTCCCGTAGAAGACCTTAACGTATCCGTCTGTTTTGCTGAAATAGTCGTCCCACAACCCCTCGGCTCTGACAACTGTCACGTTCATGCGGGCTATGCCAGGTTCATCGGGGCAGCAGTTGGAGTCAACCATCCGGTGTCCTTGGCATTGGCATGCACAGTTTGGTTTCCTGTTGCCCATCTTGCAGCGGGCGGGGCAACTGAGTGGTTTGGCATTTCTGCGGATGTAGTCACTGATGGCTTCTCTCAGGCTGGACCTCAGAATGGGATTGTCTGTCACCTACAGAACAGAAGCAAATACTGCCCTTTCTGTCTGCACACCATTTATCTTTCTGAAGATGAGTATTCATTCCGGTTCAATTGGTAAATTCACGACTAGATACTACTAAAGCCTACACGCTGATCTAATTTAACACTTAGCAACTGAAGGACTGAAGGAATGAAAACTAAGTATATGTCCACAGTGGTTGCAGATTTACCATCAAAGGTTTCAGCAGCAGATTTTCCCTGGTGTAGCCAACTAGCTAATTAACCCAACAGGGGGTCTAGACTATGAATTTTATGGTCCTGCATACCTTTATGAATGGTACCATGCTAACAGTCTAGGGCTAACAAGTCCTAGGACATAGTATCATTTTAAGAAACTCAAGCTAAACCTAACAAGTCCCAGGACATGATTTCATTCTGGGACACTCAAGCTAAAGCTAACAAGCCCCAGGACAAGATACAGTATAATCCTTACAAACTCGGGTTAAAGCCAACAAGCTAACAATTCCCAGGATATGATATCATTCTAAGACACTTGGGCTAAAGCTAACAAGTTCTAGGACCTGATATCATGCTAACAGTCTCCGGCTAAACCTAACAAGCCCCAGAACATGATATGCTAACAGACGCAGGCTGAAGCTAACAAGTCCTATGACATGATATCATGCTAAGAGACTCAGGCTAAAACTAGCATGTGTCAGGTCTTGGTAATAATAGGTGACAAATTTTTAACAGACTGAGACTAAAGCTAACAAATCCCAGGTCATATTACCATGTAAACAGACTGGGGCTTAAGGTCATGACACTGAGCAAACATAACATAATTAGCTGTTTCGCTCAAAAATATCTCTGTTATATTATGATGGGTCATAGCAGATGACATAAAACTGTGAATAATAATTTTTTCAAGTCAATTTGCCCTATTGTTTCTCACCAGCATGTGCAGGGGGCTGATCTGGTAGGACACCACACCTGGGAGCATCTTCAGGGAAGTGAGCCACTTCATGTATGCTGCAACTCCGTTGGGTCTGAAGAGGATGTCTTCCAAACCTGCGTCTCCTCCATGAACCTCGGTGTGCCGGTCAGAGAAGGCCTGGCTGAAGGTGGAGCCAGCTTTAAGACTCTTGCTCTTTTTGCGACAGAACTTGGTGGCAGTATTGGAAGTGATGCCTGCCATGGTGAAAGTGGCCTCTACAGAAAGACAGGTACTGACTGTGTGGGCAGACAGCTTGCTCATAGCAGCCTCACAGGTCCGGATAGCTGTGATGGAGTGCACTCTGCCCCCGAGCTGAACTCTGCGGATGAAGTGGGTCCCATACACGGAGATGAACTGTAGGTAAGCCGAAGTGTTCTTATGGTGGTAGGTGGAGGGAAGGTTCTTGAGAGAAACTTCAAACTCATGGCTTAGTTGAGGACGGGAGTGAAGACGAAAGCTGAAGTAGCAAACAGTATTTGAATAAAGTGTCAGATATGTTAAACGGCTGAGTTTCTAACTGTGATGGATGCTAAAGTTAACAGGTCACAGGTTGCAATATTATACTGAGAGACAGATGCTATAGTATGGAGGGAGGAACATTTTGTAGGACGTCATAATGAAGACTGCACTCAAACTCACGTGTAGTATTTGCATTTGACTTCATGGGTGGTGTAGGAGAACTTGTCTTTTTTGCTGTGACTCTCTGCAAACTTTGATGATGTGGAGTGCGATCCTCCGGTGGCAAACCCAAAGAGGCTCCTAAATTTGAGTCCCACCTGGGTCATATCACAACAGGTACAACAAACAACGACTACAAGCAATAAATCACAGAGTAGTGTGTGAAGTGTTGGCGTCACTGAAGCCTCCTACCTTCCAGCTGGTTCCCAGAGAAGAACTCGTATCTTGCATCACTGACTGACTGGACTCGAAGACCTTACTGGTCAGACTGCGGTGGCAGTGCACCTAAGGCCAGAGGAGCATGATGTGTAATACTGTTGACCTAAATATGGTCACATGATTTACAAAGTTTTACCAGTTCACAACTCTATTCAAGGAAGCAAAGTGTCGAACCCAGAGGCGTATATACTGTTTCAATGTGATAAAGATCTCTAATGTAGTTAGCAAATGGGCTAATTTCAGGCCTTTTGGGAAAGCTGTTCTGATGTGTTCTGTTTTTCACTCATTGTTAAAGACCAAGAGGACCATAAAGACACAAGACCAAGAAGACAGTATGTTGGGTTACCAAGGTCGCATTCTCAACAATCCTATTGGTCAACATCACAGAAGAAGTCATATGAGGTAAGGTACAGCTTGTTTTTTTGTAATGACACATCCAAGACAGATCACTGGTTCTTGTCAACTGATCTTAATGAATCTTTCTAATGAAAAGTTGCCTATACAGCTTGTATTTCCTCATCATCATTGCCTCAGTGTCAAGAGGGTGGCACTAGTCCAAGTGTGTCTGTTCACATTTGGAGGTCGCAGGCTTCAGTATAGCCAAAACTCAGATGGCAGTGCACATTTCTGACATGTATTGGCTTCATTTTTGTCTTTGTTTTCAGTCTACCGAGACAAAACCACCAACTATGGAACTTTCACAGACATGACTGGACAGCCTATACTAGATAGTGGTAGATTAAGACTGAGAATTAATAAGCATTGGTTCTGGAGTTCTTGTCATGTCAGTGTCAGCGATCTGGATTTAGGTTTTAAAAATAAAACCAGAACCAGGAGTAAGGACTTATGTGCTTGTCAATATAAAAATAAAAAGCAGGCAAGTTACTGGATTTTAAAATAATACTAATCAATGGATTTTGTTTTTACTGACCTTGATCCTCCAGTCGAGCACTGACACTGGCAGTTTCTGGGTCTGTTAGAGGAATAAATAGTTTTTGTCAGTGTGTTGAAACAAGACTGAGTGAACTATCAGATGGAAGTGTAGGTGACGAGGCACCTTGTTGAGGAGGTGGTTGTGGCACACAGTGCAGTTCCCTTTGACCCCTCCCACCATGTAATCCCTGACGTTGATCACGCTGGCTCCACTGGTCTTCATTGTAACCACGTTGAAACCCTCACCGACCAGATTGTGACCTGGTACGAACTCAACTTTCTGACACTCAGTGAAGGAGCTTGTCTGACAACCGAGGCAGCGAGGAAGGAGGAGGAGGAGGAGAAGGACGTAGGAGAGCATTGCAGCTGAGAGGAAGGAGGTGAAGAATAAAGTCAAACTGGACACTTTGTCTGCATTTAATCTGAATTTAAACACAGACCAAACTGAAAAATGTGATTTATGTATTAGGTGATATACGTAAGGGCACTGACTACAAGTTAATGTCATTCGCATTCTTCATTTGATTAACCGTTTAAAACATATCAGATAAAGGTGATAAATGGAAACTTTCAAAACTATGAACTATAAACTACAGAACTATGAACTAATATGGCTTTTTCTTCGCAATACCTCATTCTGAAGTTTACATTTCAATAAATAATTTGAACTGACCTTCATTTCTTTTATTTTTACTCTTTTAATCATTAATACTTTTTCAATATTAACAACTTTTTTTTCTTGAGTTGAAGCAGAACACATGCTACAATCGGCTGTAAAAATGAGATGAATAAAGAAAATGTAACTCAAACATTTAAAATACTGTATAAAAATGAATTATTAATTAAGACATTTCAGCCAGTATTATTCTTTAATGCCTTGTGTATTAATTTCATTTGTTTATTCTTTTCAAGATATTTGAGGTGCAAATTTGAAATTTTCACTTTTTTAATTTAATTTAATTTATTTAAACAAATGTTATGTTATTGTCTGAGGTTTAATCCAACAAATATGAAGCTGTGACATGATAAATTTTCCTAGGCACAAAATTTACTTTTTTAATTCAGTCAGTTGTTATTCTAATAAAACTATAACTAATGCATATTGCTTCCCTTATTAGATATTTATTTATTATATATTATAAATAAATAAGAAAAATTAGAGCATGTACTGTATGTTGAATAATTTTTTTTATTTTTTTGGAAAGTCAGATATTTGAGATTAGTTTAGATTATACGAGGTTTTTTTTTCTTTTTATTCACTGTTTAAATAGATTATAAAAAAGTTTAAACTGAAATTTCATCAACTTACTTTTTTGTTGGCTCTTTCACCCTGAAGCTTCAGAGATGATTAATAAATCTTCTGCTTTAGGTCTGGACATTAATCAAACAATTCATTAATAAATAATTTTACAGTTCTGTGATGTGCAACTTTGACGCTATTGTGTGTAGTTTGTGACTAAAGTAGAGTTGATGTGAAGAGACTCACCTGTTGACGGGGACGGAGGTTTTCAGTGAACTGAGTCTAGATCAGAAATGTCTGTTGAGTGACGAGAAGCTCTGTGGAGGATGTTAAAAACACTTTGTCAGAGTGTGACCACACCTTTAAACAGAGAAAATGCGGCACAGCATTTTCATTAAACACAAACTTATTAACAACTGCATTTACAGGAAACTTGACCACTGTGTCCACCATCCAAAGACATGCTCATTAGGTTCATTGGTGATTCCAAATTGGCCATAGGTGTGAATGTGAGTGTGAATGGTTGTCTTTCTCTCTGTGTTAGCCCTGCAATAGACTGGCAACCTGTCCAGGGTGTATCCTGCCTTTCACCTGAAGACAGCTGAGATAGGCTCCAGCAGACCCCGCGACCCTTCACAGGAATAAATGGTTACAGAAGATGAATGATTGAATATTTGTAGTTTCAGTTTGGAACAAAAATTTTGAATTCAGTCGTTAACACAACTACAAAGGGAAAGTCATAAAAATGTATGTATTTAATATTTTTATTATTCTTTTCCCCATTCTCAGAAGAAGTTCTGTCAGTAAACCTTTCTTGGCATGTGATCACTGCAGAAAAAGGGGGTGCGTGTGTGTTGGAAGTTGTGTGTAAACCTCCTCCTGTCTCAGCAGAAAAGTTGCAGTTGAAGTCAAATTGTTATGAAACCACAGCGAACGGCTTCCTGTAGAAGTGACGGCTGAACAAAGTGTCGTTCAACAAATGCTGAAAAACAATAAAAAAAAACTATTTATATATTTTAAAAACATATAAATATTTTACTTCATTTCATAAATGTCATTTCAATTCACTTCAGTTCACACGTGCCACTTGGACTAAAGTGAAGTGAAGTGACACGTATGAACTAATTTTTGCTGCCCGTTGGTGTTTACTGATGTTGTGAGTTTTTGCAGTCTGTATTCAGTTGTTCTTTGAGTTTGAGTATTTGCAGTGCACCTGTTGTCACATGGATAAAATTTGCTTGTGTTTTGTCTATTTGCATGTATTTTCTCAAATTGCAGTGCGATAAGCTGTCTCACCCACTGTATTTCGTCCCCTTAATATATTTACTCTTTAATAATTTTTTTTTTCTTTTACCTTGTCCTAGTTGGTATCTAACTTGTATTTTTTTCTTCATCTTGCCCTGCTGCTGTGACACCCTCATTTTCCCACAGGGATCAGTAAAGTCTGAGTCTTATCTAAACATAAACAACAACAACACTGCAGCTATTACTATTGTTATTTTTATTATTATTACTGATGTTTCACTGTTTGTTTTCTGCACTGATATAGAATATTGTGTGTTTTTTCCCTCTCTGAGTGCTGCGCTGCTGCCCGTGCAGGCCCTGTAGTGACTCTTCAGCATCCTGCTGCTGCTGATCAAGCACAATTCAGAGAGACGAAACACAAATGACAACAAATCCAGCATTGCTCTGGATAGTCTATCCCAATGTTTCTTATTTTTCTCTCCTTCTTTACATCCTTTGGTCAGGCTCTCATGTTCTCTTCATTGTCGTCAAACGTCATTGAATTTAATTACTAAAGAATACTTTTAAAACTTTTTAAATGTAATCTCTCTGCTGTACTGCCTGTTGCAGCAGTGAAGGATTAAGTTGAAAATAAAATATCAAATACCATACACTGTAGGAAAAATAACAATAAACAAATCAATAAAACATTAAGTGAAATGGGAAAGATATGTAAAATATTCTATAAATACACGTGAAATAAAGATAAATATGCTGAAATGTCAGAATATATATATATACATATATATATATGTGTATATATATATATATATATATATATATGAATTAAAATTGTTGCATAGATAATTCCTAAACATGAAATGATCATTACAAATAAAGTAAATTCTTTTTGAGTTAATTTTATAGAATATTGAACAATCAGCAGAGAGATGAATGTGTCACAACGTTTTATGTAAATTAATAAATCTAATGATTCAGAATCTGATCTGTGTACTGAGAGTCAACGAATAAATAATCAAAAAAGTTTTATTAGCAAATTAAGACCTAATTACCCGCACCAGCATTACCTGCACATAATGTCATGAATTGATATGGAAACTACAACAACAATGCAAATGCTAAACACAAGATACTACATGTATCTTCTCTGTTGTCTCTTCCTCCCCCTGCTGGTCGCCGGCCAAATTGCAACTGATGGAGAGCTTCACCTTGGGTGGAAGGTTGAAGGGCAGCTGTGTGTGGGGGTGTGCGTGCATGCGTCTCTGTGTGTGTCTGTGTATCTTTATGAGGACCCTCCGTCAGAGGGTCGGATGTCTACTCAGACCTGAACCATAAATCAGCATATGAACCCGTAAACCTATTCAGGTCTGTCCACAAATAGTGAAATATTTTTGTTGTTGTTATTAAGTTTGAACTGCATCTGGTTCACAGTGAACATGTTAAATAAATTAGTTTCTTTCATGAAACCAGATCGATAATCACTCATCTGTGTCTTCACAATCTTTTCTCAAAGCACCAACTCTCTTTAGGAAAAACTCCCCAATAAAAACTTTAACGAGGCAGCAGAGCTCAACCCCCCACCTCCAACTCGCTCTGCTTTATGGAGACAGTTTGACTTCTCGTCTTTCTTGTCTTCAAACTTGAAACTTTCCAAATATGTTTTTAATGGGAGGAAACGAGTCTTGTTCTCTGAAATGTGTTTTACTAAAACTAACTGAAAGAATGAATAAGACACATACATGTACATACACTTATAATTTAACTATTTTATTTTATTTTATTTGTTGGGATTGAAGACAGCTATAGACCGATGTTTAAAAAGCCAGTAAAAACTGCTGAAAACTGCCTCTGTGACTGTAACGGAGAACAGAGAAAAGTTAGACTTCCTGCTTCAGCTCATCAATAATTCAAACATCCTTTAGAAAACAAAACCGTTTTCTGTTTTTGGTTGTGATGAAAATTTAATTTCCTCTACGAGTATCAGCAGACGTCCAGCTGCGACAGATGTTCGTCATCTGTTAACGTTCATGTCTGTGCAGACGACAGGTACAGACATGCTTGCTTAGCTTGCGAACGCTGGTGGAGGGAAAATTGAACCCTGAGGCCTTCAGTGATGCAGCGCTCTGCTGTAAGATGAAACAATCAAACTGTAATGAATCAATGGTTTCAGAGTGTGTAGCTTCAGATATAAAATCAGCAGTCAGAAATTCAAGTTAAATTCAGTGAAAGCAGAAAAATCTAGTTTTTAGATTTTACAGATTTCTGCTCCAAGTCTTTTTGTCTCTGATGCATTCACAGGCCTTAGATGTGTCAGCAGGAAGTACCAGACTGTATAGAGCCAGACTGTGGACGCTGCACTTTCAGCATGTATTCAGGTCCCTGAATGAAGTAAAAGCACTAAAAGTAAAAACTTAACTTGAATGGTTGAAGCCTTGTTTGACAGCAGTGTTAAAAAGAGCACATACTCAGGTATGAATCTTCTTCCCTGGCCCCTCTGACCTGTGGTGTTCCCCAAGGCTCCACTCTGGGTTCCTTGTTATTCTCTATTTACAGGTTTTTATTAGGCCACAGTGTGTTTACAAACACATCTGTGACCCATTTAAAACTGTGGGGGAGAAATCTACAGCAGATAATTTCCTTAAATGTCCAGCTAAATGAAATAAACCTCAAACCTAAGACAGAGTCACTCATGTTTTCATCCTTCCTCCAGTTAAAAAACATTTCAGAGATCCTCTCTGACCTTTTACTGTGTTGTAATTCTCTGCTTTCAGGGTGTGAAGCCCCCCAAACTATTTCACACGCAGTGCAAAATAGTTTTACAGAAAAGATCATAGTGATTCTGTAAATTAAAATGATCAACACTCATCCATCCACATTTCTAGATTCCCTTCAGGACTGTTTTCTTCCTGGATATTTTCTGAGCGGATCTCTTAAAAACAAGCGTTCCTAAAAACAGGCTGGTATCCAAGGCAGACACAATAAAACCTCTGTAGCAGCAGCCTATAGGTTCAGTAAATACAGGCCCATACGGGCACACATGCCTCATAAAACCAAGCTGGGCCCCTCGGCTGCAGGAAGAAGGGCGACTGCCTCACTCACAGCAGCCAAAACCTCCAGGCATAACACCACCGCTCAAGGTCAGCCCGTCTTTGTTTGAGGAAGACGAAGCTTTGAGTGATCCCTGAGGGTAAACATGGAGAAACCCCCAGAAACATCCTGAAAGAAGATCAAGAAAACAGGAAATAAAGAAACAGCTGAAAAGTCTAAAACAGAAAGAGAGGTGGCGTGGTGGTTGGCACTGATGCCTCACAGCAAGAAGGTTCGAATCATCGGCTGACTTGGGCCTTTCTGTGTGGAGTTTGCATGTTCTCCCTGTGTCTGTGTGGGTTCTCTCCAGGTACTCCGGCTTCCTCCCACCGACCAAAGACATGCTTGTTAGGTTCATTGGTGATTCTAAATTGGCCGTAGGTGTGAATGTGAGTGTGAATGGTTGACTGTCTCTCTGTGTTAGCCCTGCAATAGACTGGCGACCTGTCCAGGGTGTACACCGCCTCTCGCCCAATGACAGCTGGGATAGCCCCCCCTCAACCCCCGAGGCCCTTCACAGGACAAGCGGTTACAGAAAATGAAGATGAATTATCTATAAATTTTCTCGGTCATTTAACTTCTGTATCTCTTCTTGATAATCTGATGGTTTTAAATGTGTAATTTGCTTTTATTAATCCCAGACTGTTAAGTTAAAACTAAAATTTAATATGTCAACATCTTAAATCAAGAGTCAGATTTTGACTAAAGAAGCAACATTTTTGAAAGTTATGTTTTCGAAGAGAAAAAATGCAATAAAAGAAAGTAATAATATTTGTACTGACTTACAGACCCTTGATTTGGGTTTTATGTCCCACATTTTCATTGTGATCTTTATTTATATTTACGTTTTTTCTTTTCTTATCAACAGCCTTCTATTACATATGGTCATTATATGTCAACATACCATAAACAGAAACATGTGCGGGGTTTTTTCAGCCCTGCATGTTTAATCTTTTAAAACTTTTATGTTCACACAGGAAGTGAAAAGTGTCAGTTTGATCCTCCACTCGTTGCAAACTTGAGATCGGTTGTCAGTTGAGATTAGAGTGATTAATTCATGTCACGAAGATGAACTGGAGGCACCACTCATGTGTTTTTAAATTCGCAGTCAGGGTCGGTGCCATTTAACAGAAATGGGCAGGAAATGATGAAACCACTTCCCCGCTGCAGGAGCACGAACTGAATCGACAGCATTTACAGCGGACACGTCTTCCAGCTTCCAGCCGTCGCCGGAGCTCTAGGGCGCCGCTCGGCTCCATGCTGCCTGCCGCAGAGGGAGCGGAGGCCGCGGGGAGGGGAGGGGAGGGCAGGGGTGGGCAGGTGCAGCTCCGCTTCCTTCAGCTTCTCACGACAACAAAGCCGCAGATGATCGACGTGAAGACCCCGCCCACTTCTCAAACTCAGGGCTTACCTGATTACCGTAATATCTGGAGGTGAGGCGCACCGCTTTTTAGGGGGAGTGTCGCTGCGCTGCGGCATGCGCTCAATCAGAGGAGGGGAGGAGGAAGGGAGGAGGGGGAGGGTTGCATCGTGTTGTCAGTGATGTAATGCTGAATTAAAGGGCCAGCGAGGCCCCAAACAAAACCACCACCATCGCTGCATTTACGTGATACCTGATCATTATGGCTCAGCCTGAACTCATCTGGCCTGCATTTTCCTGGCGCCTGCACTCTCAGAGTGCATCTTAAATATTCAGCACAAACAAGTGACTGTCTGTAATGTTTTATTCATTTTGTACACCTGTAGAGTCTTCAGATCAGACAGGTAATTAATGCTGCTGCAGGGGGGGAGAAAAACAGCGGCCTGCGGACCAGACCTGGTCCTCAAATGTAAACTTTCAGTCCCTCTTTGAATGTTTTGGTTTGTTTTCCTGCTGTACGTGTCCTGGTGAACTCTGTCGATAATCTAATGTATTGACGTATCATAGTTTAGTGCTACAGTAGAAAGATTATTTTCCTTTTTTCTGACATTTACCTGGTGCACAGAAAAAAATGACATCAAACAACAACAGTACATGGATGTTGTGCAGGTATTCATAGCAACACGATGGCTAAATATATGTAACTAAAATGTGACAGGTCTGATCATCTCTGCTGGTTTATCATCGAAACAAAAGAGTCAAAAGAGTGACTGGGCCAGACATTAATCACATGTTGCAGACTGTAATCAATACATGCTGCACAGGGCATCAGAAGCTACCCAACATATGCAGTTATTGATATGAACAGATGTGGGTTTGACAGATTCATTCTGCAGACGTGGCGTTCATTCATTCTTACTGTGAAACCAGAAACCAGTTTGTAACTGAAGGCTGTTCTTGTTTCATATGTTACATAAGCATCATTTACTGTGTGTCCCTGTACAGAACTCACACTGAGGAAACAAGGCCATCTCATTTACAATGCAAAGCTGAATGACACACATTGCATAGCAACATGTACAATATATACTCTACTGCAGGTGGTGGCAAACAGAGGTTTGTGGGCCAAACCTGGTCCTCCAACACTGCACTTGCACTACAGTAGCTGTCTGTGCCCAGAGATGTTGTTTGTTTCCTTATTGTAATATGTTTTCAGGAACTGAAACAGGAAGCTAATGCAGGAAGTGCCAACAACTGCATTTCCTCTAATATTCACTACGGGCTGGCACCAAAAGTGACTCAATCTCTGTCAGTCTGATTTTTATATAACTCACCTTTTTAATTCTGCCAAGGCTCTGATAACAGATAAATAAGGGTGTGGCTGCTTTGAGTAACAGATGGGTGTCTGCACAGTTTGCTGACTGTCTGCCTCAGCGTTACCCGTAGCTCCGCCTCTTTGACCTTTTTTGAATTAGTCTGGCGTTAGGCGGAGTCAGATACTGTCAAGATGGAGATGACAGAGGACACCACAGTGAGCTTCAAAACGCTTCAGATAAATCAAACCACAGTTTGATTTATATTTATATCTAAATTCATATTTTTATTCATATTTATATTTCATTCCCCTCTAATTCAGATTTAGATCACATGTTTTTTCCTTCTTTTTTTTAATATAGTTTTAGTGTTTATGGGGCATCTTACAGAGCTTTAACAGAATCTCATTGTACAACGTGTGTTCTGCAGTGACGGTAAAGACTATTCTCATTCGTGTGTTTCTTATCCATCAGATGATTCAATAAAAAACTTGAAACACAAGCATGGACTAGCTTCAGCTTTAATCTCGAGCCTCCTTATATATCAGTGATTAATGTGGAAAGCAATTAAGAATTATGAAGCCACGTATTTGTTTGATGGGCTCTTTAGTGCAATGACGGCACCAAGACCATGACTAAACATGTATTAGCTTCTTTAAAGAGAAAGACGCCTTTATTGGGAGCTGGTGGAGACCAAAATCAGAGCTAAAAGAGAAGAGAGAGAATACTGGAGTGTTGAGATGTCAGGACAGACAAAACAATATATGTAGCAGGATTAACTTTACGTTAACTCCAACAACAATACAGTATATTTTAACAGCGTCAGTGTGAATGTTGACTCAGTTTTTACTGTTTTTCGCTTTTGGGTCGGTTTATATTATTTGATGATTCATATTTTTTCTTTCTTATAATTCACAAACACTGTTAACAGTGTTGGATCCTCCATCTTGAAGAGAGATGACACATGTGTGAAAACTGCAGCCTGAATATTCACCAGTAAGGAGCGGATCAAGAGATATTACCTTGTTTCCTTTAAAAGGACTGAATGACTGATGAACAATGAAAGCCCTTGCAGATTAATTTTCTTTCTATGGACTAATTATTTCACTTTATACCAGTGTAAACACGTCCTGTGTGATAATCAGCTGATATTAACTCTGACTGGTCTGATGTTTTATCCGGGGCCCCTCCGCCTCAGTCTGCGGATCTATGCGGTCCTTCCTCGCCTGCAGTCTGACATTTGGAGTGACTGATGTTATTTTCTGAAAGCCAAAATGGCGTGGCTCACTGCAAGGGCGCGAGCGTGCACGGACGGCGCGGGCCACGACATGTGGGCGGAAAAAAACCGGTGCGCCTCTACTCGGGTGTTTCCGGTAGACCTCTGAGGAGGCTGAACACGCGCGGGGCACCGCGGCGGAGAGAGCAATAGAAACCGAAGGAGCCTAGCCGAGCACCCGCCGGAGCAGCGCAGCGACCTGGGGCCGATTTTCAGCCAGATTTTCCGTCGGGGATTCAGGGCAGGGGGGTGGGTTGGGGCGCGGGCACAGAAGAATGAGAAAGCCCTCTTACCAGAGGGGGCAAAAACATGAACGGGGCCGTGTACATTTCGTTTTTCCAGGGCCAGCTGGAGTCCGTGCTGGAGCAAGTCGTTCAGCTCGCCGTCCAGGAAATAAGCAAGACGGTTGGCTGCAGCCTGAACGCCCTGCTGCTGGAGACGGCCGTGAAGGAACAAGAAAACCGCCGGCTCAGGCTCCAGTTGCAGTCCAGGGAGACCCGGGGCAGGGCCAACGCAGACGGCGGAGACACCCCGGCGGCTGGTAAGAACAAGGCGGCGGGCGACGAGAGGACAAAGCCCGAGACGCAGCAGCACCAGCAGCAGCAGCAGCAGCAGCTATACGCCCCCGGATGGCAGGGCACCGAGCCCGGCGTACCCATCGACACACGCCGCCTGGAGCAGAGAGGACGAGTTGTGGGTAAGGGCCCGTTATACAACACACACTGACACGCAAACAAACAGGCGGCGGACACTCCTCCCTACGCCCGCCTCAACAACACAGCAACGCGGCATTGCGTAACCTGCAGGCCGACGAAGGCTCCCTGAGTGTGGGGAGCAGCAGGGAGGTCTGCAGGTGACCAACCAGGGGTCATCAGGGTGAGACCTCATCACTGCACTGTGGAGGTATTTATTAGAAGGAGGCGTCTGGACCGTGGAGACGTTCCTCCCCATAAATACCATGTCAGACATATTTACTCCGAGACTTTGACAGAACAGGTTCATGAGAGACAGCAGCAGGTCGAGCAGCCCATGCACAAAGAGCTGCTCCATCAGAAATTAAACCAGAGGCCTCGGATCTCGTAAAACGAGGCAGGGGCAGGGGCGGCGGCGTTTGTGGTTTCAGGGAAGGAAAAGGCTTGACGGGATGAAGGAAAAGGCTTGACGGGATGGAGGGCCGGCGCAGGGATGAGGTTTATCCACGGTGAGAGAAAGAGAGGGCAGAGCTGGGCGGCAGGTCCAGGTGAAGGACTCCGGAATCAGGTTTAGAGGAGATGATGGAGAGCAGAGAGCCGAAACGGGGATGTTCAGAGACGGCTGGTCGGGACGAGAAGCTCCAGTGATGGTGCAGAAATATAGTCTGAACAGAGACACCCCAACAAGAACACGTATTTATTAAAGCACAGATCGCAAGGAGCCATTTTAAGGCTCACCTCAGGAACATGTAGGAACATGAGCGAGCGTTTCTGCAGCTTCACTTGACGCTAAACGATTTGACCCTGTTGGCAAAGTTTCAGCATTTCTTGTCAGGTCCCGATTATGCTAAACAAAAGTCTCCTTAAATGTAAACGGAAGCAGCCGAACAACAGCTTGATGAAAACAAATGATCCAATCAGATGCTGAGTCGACTTTACTGGCGACGGTTTGGTCACATGCAGGTTTGGGATACGCCAATGCGGCGGCCTCCAAAGTGACTGAAACGGCCTGAACCCGGAGAAAGAAGCGGTTTGTGGGAAACAAAGCGGCCGACCGGCGTGCACGAGCATCTCATCGGAGGCGACGGCAGCGTCTGTCCTTGAGCTTTCGCCAGTGAGTGTTGTGTTTCAGACAAGAACTCAACAAAGACCCTCCGGAGCGGATGCCAGCACGGAGCGACGCTTCCCTGTGCATTTACGAGATGTTTCAGCGCGCGCAGAGCTTCAACATAAACCTGCACAGATTTCCGTTAACGTCAAGCTCTAAGTGGGTGGAAGGAACCGCCAGTAGACTAATAATACAGCTGTGTTTCACATAACGGTTAAATCGTACTCAAGGCTGCTCCACGCTTCATACATCATCTTTCTTAATTGCGCCGATTAAATCTGACCTTCTTTAGTATCATCAGGCGAAAGATACAGTTTGAATCTTCAACGGGCAGATTTCACGTTTGAACAAACTGAACTTAAATAAATCAGGAAGAGACGAAACACAACCCTCGGCTGACGTCAGACGTGCTGTTTGTTTGTCCGCCTGTTTGTAGGTTTGTTTGGGTGTCTTTCAGCTGCACGGCTGCGGCGCAAACGCACGTCCTCATGCAGGGACACGTGAGGGAGTAAAGAAAGAAAGACGCTCTCGCATGCATGCACACATCTGCTCACTCGAACGCGAACACACAGCTGACACGCAAAGCCTCCCTCCCTCCATCCCTCTCTCCCTCCCTCCCTCTCTCCCTCCCTCCCTGAAAAACCAGGCCACCGCCATGACGCGCCGCAGACGTGACCCGAGGGCCCCTCTGGTGCGGACCGTGATGTCAGCGGCGGCGGCGGCCAATCGCGTCCGTTGCCGTCTAGTCTGACAAACAAAAAGAGCGGCTGCGTGCGTCACGATGTTCAGGCACACACAGTAGCGTAACGGCGCTAACACACACACTAACACTCTGAGGTCAGAGGGCACGAGGCTTCACGTGAAGAAAGTAGGCTACGCTTTCCCTCCGATGTCTGACACAAAGGACGGACGGGGGGAGGAGGAGGAGGTGTGTTAGTGTAAATTATTAAATGAAGCTGTACAGCCGCGAGGAGGCCGGTCTCAAACGAGAGGACGCTTCAGTTCACACCGATTTGTTCACGCCGTGATGTCTGTGGAGCTCCTTCATCCGAACAGGAAGTCACCCGGCAGAAATGCTGACGAACATTCAGCCAGACATATGAAACGGTCTGAAGAATCTTCCTGTTTTACAAGATGGTGGAGCATTAAGCACTGTTGTGATAGACTGAAAATATGTGTCCTTTGACTTAAAAACCTCTGAAGACGTTTGTGATTCCTCAGGGCCGAGCTGATGTAACAGAAATAATTCCTTCCCGTTAACTGAGCTTTGTGTTTTCTTCCTGTTCAAACAGGACGTTTGATTCAGTTGTTTTTCAGAATAAAAGAGCGTAGGTTGGCCGCCTGGATCTGTCCAGATGGCAGAACTGAAGCCGCCTGCTGCTCCGGCTCTGATTAAAATGGACGCAGATTTGTTGAGTTGCATCAAAACGTGGCCGAGTTTGAGATCCGGGAAATTTATTTTTTCCACTTTACTTTTTGTAGAGGTGAAACTGCTGACAGACGCACAGAGACTTATTGTATTTCAAAGAGTCTCTGTCCGGGCCTCACAGCCGCGCAGCTGTTACGACTGAATCTGCAGCTTTTACAGGCGGAAATTCCTAGAACGTGGCCCGGGGCTCAACGGGTTAACGCTGCTCTGAAGTACGCCGACTTTAATAAACCGTCTTTATTTGTGAACTTTTCTTTCTTTTTTCTTTCTTTTTTTTTTTTTTTTGTGTACTCCTCACGTTTTCAGGCGAGTTTAATGAGAACCAGATCAGCCCCGGGTCTCTACAGGTCGGAGGTGTCGGCCCTGATTCGTGTCAGCTGATCGCTGCTGGACTCTGCGAATGAAACACTGGAGTTATGAGTGAAAGTGAATCTGCTGCAGCAGCGCCAACAGACACAGGTCGATCGCAGGATCAATCGGCTCTATTCATCCAGTCGTTGATCCAGATTCTCCAACGTGAAGATCTTTTGCAAATCGTTGATCAACAGAAAATACGTCTGCAGATGTTTAAATGATCTAATCATAATTTGCTCCAAAGAATCAAAGAAATAATCTACAAATTAATCAATAATTAATCAGTAAATGTAAGGGCTGGGTGTTGGACCATGCTCTGTTGCTGCTTTTCTGACTTAATCGACTGTGAATGCTGTCGTTAATATTTTCATGCTAATTGGACGAAATGAGAATTTTCTGGATGACCGTGAAAATAATAGTGTTGAACCACTTTTAAGGAGACTTAACAGTTTGAGGCAGAAAACTGTTATCTTAAACTACGAATGATTATTTAAGTTTGTACAAACCGAGAGAAGACCGTCATGTGTTCAGCCTGAACGTGATCTGAACAAACCCAGAGGTGACGTCTCCTCTCCTTCAGTCTGAGGAGTTTCCTCTTCACTGTTGTCGCCGTTGGAGGATGACTGTGGCTGTGAATGAAAGCCCTGGTTGTCTCTTTGTTTCTGGGGCAGTGACGTGTCGCTGATAATTAAAGGCCGACGCGCCCTCGGCCAAGTTTTCTGCGGTCCGACTGATGGTGGGGGTGTTTGTTGCAGCCTTGAGTTAGTGATGGTTCAAACACACGTCTGTGCCCCATCTGTTCATTCAGTAACTTCTCTTCTTTTCGTTTTGATCCAATAAAATGAAAGTCCAACACTAACTGACAATAAACCTGAAAAATCTTTAACTGTGATCATCAATGCAACAAACTTTTACAAATATTAAGAAATAACCTCAGAAATGTGAGGACTTGGTTTTTGATATTTAAGGACATTAAACTTAAAAAAACACTCAATGAATGAATAATAGTCAGTGAAAACATGTTCAGCTGCAGTCTGAGAAAAAATGGGAAGAGAAAAACCTAAAAGTTCAAAAAGACATCACATCGGTGGATGTCTTATTTCGGGCATAAAATACGATCGTTTACTCACCCATATAACTTTGGTGTCATTTGGAGTTGTTCGGAAGATATTTAGATCCAGCGGAGCGCCACGTATATCCATATAGTGGGAGTGACTGGGGCACCGGAACGCAGCCTCTAAATCAGTGGTTCTCAACCTTTTTTCAGTGATGTACCCCCTGTGAAATATTTTTTCAGCCAAGTACCCCCTAACCAGCACAAAGCATTTTTAGTGTCAAAAAGTCAGGTGGCTTACCGACGTGACATCCATGTTTTGTATTAAGATGACGCTGCAGATGTGCTGGCTTCATGCAACTGTTAGCTAATTTCTCCCCACAGAAAAAACACAGTGCACTGGGTGGGTTGCAACTTGTGGACGTAAATCCAAATAAAACATACTCTTCAAGATACAGCCGGAATTTTGCCGGCTGTGGTTTGGCCTTCTTTGCCACTTGTCCCTCCGTGTTTTCAAAAGAATTGCCGCTACGCTTCAACCACGACTCCATCAGTTTTAACAGTGATTGACAGGTGATGGCAGGTACGTGACAGGTTGGGTCAAACCATCCTGGTATGGGGGGGACTCTGGGTTTTTAGGATAATGAAATTGAATAGCCTACTGAAATATAAAATTCATTTTATGAACTTATATTTTCCTGAAATATTTATTAAATAATTATTTTTAAAGGATTTTTGCATGGATGCTACTTTTTAAATATATGTATATTTTAAAATCTCAAGTACCCCCTGGAGTGCCTTCACGTACCCCCAGGGTTACGCGTACCCCCATTTGAGAACCACTGCTCTAAATAACCCATTATCTGCCGCGAAACTTGTTCATTTCACCAATATTTTGTTATGATGCGCTAGTGCTATTCCCCGTTGAGTCCAGAGTTACTTGGTGAAATGAACGAGTTTCGCGGCAGATAATGCGTTATTTAGAGGCTGCGTTCCGGTGCCCCAGTCACTCCCACTATATAGATATACGCGGCGTTCCACTGGATCTAAATATCTTCCGAACGACTCCAAATGACATCAAAGTTATATGGGTGAGTAGATGATCGTATTTTATGCCAAGAAATAAGGTCCAGGTTGTAAAAAACGGTAGTTCCCCTTGAAACGGCTGTGTAGACGATCAGTAAATACAGTGAGATTCAGTTTTATTTACCTTACAATGAGTCTGTCCTCTCGCCTGTCTCTGATTTATCTGTGATTCATGAAGCGCTGAGGGGAGACTGTTCTCACTGTGACCAAACAACAATCAATAATCGTAATCGCTCTCATCACAGATTCCAGCTTAACTGTTTACACGGACGCTAAGTGAAATGTCCTGATAACATATCTGTGTCTACATGCCCCACAACATCAGTGATTATATCATTGATGCAGGTTAGCGTTCTGCCTTGTGTGCTGCGTAAAATCTGCTGGAAATATAACAGAAGAAAAACTTTACTGATAATAATTCACTCGACAGAAGAAGGTGACGAAGATGTAGCCGCGTTTTCAAGGTTGCTGTCCATATGGATTCCAACTTTGTTCATATTTTCAAACCATAGACTGTTGGTGTACGACAGAACACCTCCTCAAAAGTGAAGCCAAAGCATGTAGAGCTCTCCCTGCATGGTGTCTGGCTGCAGTATAGATCATAAGCTTCACCTCCTCCATGTTAGTGGATGGGACTTGGGCCAAACTAAAACACGTAATTTTTTTTTAAGGGTGGTTTCTGTCCTTTTAGGAAGTAGCACTGATGCAAGTGTCCATTTTTCTGATAAGAATTATTCATTAGTTTGTTATTTGACGCTATAAAAACAGGATGTGACATCACGATGACTACAAGTTGCCATGCCAACCACTCCGTCAAGTTGGTTTCATTCCAACCAGAGAGAAATGATAAGATCAAGTGTTTACATGGTTATTATGAGTTTATACTTTTTGGTTTACACCACCCCTCTTAATCTGATTGAAAGGTCCTTCTGATCAGACCGGTCTGTTCTGACTGAGGTGATTGCATGAGACATTTTTATTCTGATTATTAGTAGAAAACCTGTTGTTATATCACTACGTGTCCTTTAGGTCTGTTTGAGTTCTTTACTGTTTCCAGCTGTTCTTTCAGTGATGATCAGATCAGATCTGGGTTTTATTGATTTCAGTTCTTCTCGTCAGTCACATGACTCCGAGTTCGACTGGTTTTCATCATGTTCTCCTTGGTGACGTGGTGATTTAATGGCAGCCGTCTTAATGAGGAGATGCTGCTGTTGTTTAAAGTGACGTGAGGAGAATGTGATCGTTTCAAGACAAATCATTCATGGGACGTGCTGCGTCCACTGTCTGTCAGCTGTTCAACAGTAACCACCCCTCTCCTCTCCCATCCTGCAGACCAGCTGAAGTGCGTCATGAAGCAGGTGCTGGATTTCGCGGTGCATGAGCTGACGAAGATTGTGGAGGCTTCGTTCGACGACCTGCTTCTGGAGATCACCAAGATGGAGCGGGAGCAGCAGGTCCTGGAGGAGAGGCTGGGCAAAGGCTCCGACCGAGGGGGAGGAGAGAAGGGGAGAGGAGGAGGAGGAGGAGGCGGCGGCGGCGGTGGTGGTGGGAGGAGGAGAGGGTCGGAGAATGACTCTGTGTCACCCAGCGGCTCGGAGGACGCCCGGGAGGAGCTGGCTGAAGTCACCGTGTCCAAAGATAAGGCAGTGACAAGCAGTGAGTGATCAGATGATCAAAAGTAATTAGACACTGCTTCAAAGGATTTCAATTTAAACATGTCCGGCTAAACATCTTCCACCTTTTTCTCCCTCATGCCTTTCACTACATCTATTCCTCCTCTATCTACCACCTACCACCCTCAGACTCGGAGCGTCCCCCTGTCCTTTCTGTCTCCCAGGACTGGGTTCCCATCCTGGACAAAGTCTTCGGTCAGAAGTGGTGCAGCGACGTCTGGCAAATCAAAGGAGGAGGGGGAGAAGTGGGGGGGCGAGGCCCGGGTGAGGAACGGTCACAGCCTGCTAACCCTCTGCCGGCCCCCTCCGTGACCCTGGAGCCCTCCCCCTCCTCCCCTCAGCAGGACCCCCGATGGACTCCTCTGGAGGACATGGAGGTGTTTTCTCCCGACGCCGAAGACGCCACAGGGAGTAAGAGGAGCAACGCATCCAACGCCACGACCGCACCTCCACCTGGACCTCCCCTCAGCCCCACAGGTAAGGGCGAAGCTTTAATTAAAGGTAGAGTTGCAGATTATGGCAAAACATTAGGTACACTGGTGAAAATGAATACATTCTAATATAAAGGTCCTGCACTAAATCCCCCTTCATGACGGTTATAATGTTCAGTTAACGTTCAAACAACGTCAGAAAGGTGGTGATTCTACTCTATGATAATTTTAGAGGATGTAGTTTGTGGTTCTGTTTAACTGCGCTGAATTAAATACAGCAGTGTTTCTGTTATTAAACTAGCCAACTGACCGTAAACCACAGCCTCCAAAATGAAAACACAGATGAATCAACAGCTCTCAATTATTTAAAGCTAATGCTGACTACTATAACCTTCATGCAGCTATGATTTAGTGCAGGACTGTTAATTCTGTATTAGATTTTTTACTAGTGTACCTAATGGACCGGCAAGTGAGTTTATACAAATACATTTAAAAAAAATAAAATAAAATACTCCAGAAAGTACAAAAAAATAAAAAAAAAGGAAAATATTCAAATATTTTTAAAAATTACCGGGTATAAAAGCAGCTAAAACTAGCTGTAACAAAATAAAAAACAGTCACATATATATATATAAAATCATGTATATAAAAAAAAATGAATAAATGGAAAAAATAAGATATAAAAAATTATATATATAACCTGATATTCAAAGCAAATTATATTTAGAAAAATAAAATATATTTAAAAAGTTCACATGATAGAAAATATAAGAAGACGTTAATATATGTATAGTATACACGTCATTTGTTACAGGTAATGGTAAAATACATTCATTTTTAAAGAAACACAATCTTAAAAAACAACTTGATACAAATAATTAAAAACATTTATAAAATATATATAAATCTTTGTGACATAATCATCACTAAACTATCAATTATGATTATTTTTTTTAAAGGTAAAACTACAGGTTCATCAGCTCTGTTCATAACACTGTGGTGTATTTTAGTCTATGTGTCGCCCCCTGGTGGACTTTCTAAATATTGTCATCATTGATCAATCAAAGTTCAGAAAAGAAGCTTTGATTCTGAGCGAATTAACAATAAATAAAGTCTGATCAGGCTCTATTGATTAATTCTACAGCAAAATATTTTTATTTCTGATACCGATTCATGCAATCAGCTTCAGTTATTGATCTGTTGAGGCGTGAGGAGAAGCTGATGGTTTACTCACCCTGCAGGTCGTTGCTCCTCAGCCTCCATGCTCCATCGCCTCCTGACTTTACCGTCGCAGCTGCTGGAGGACGACAACGAGGACGCCAAGGAGACGCTAGTCGCTCTGGCAACCGACGGCGCCGGCGACCGCCAAGACGGCATCGAGCAGCCCGAGCGAACAGGCAGGGAGGAGGAGGAAGAAGAAGAGGAAGAAGAGGAGGACGAGGAGGGCAAAGGGAGGAAGGTGAGGATGTCGGTCGTCTAGTTTGAGATTAAAGAGCTGATGTTTCAGATCCGCTGCAGCCGAGGTGACAGAACATCAATAATAATATTTGTTGTGATGTCAGTTTTATTTCCGGCTCTTGATTTAAATTTAGATCCAGACTGAAGGCTACAGCTCCATGTTTGCTGGTTACCATGGTGACAGCTTGACCATGTGCCCTGTAGCTCAGCTAGCATTAGTTGTAGCTAGCCGTCCTCTCTCACCTGTCCTGTTTCTTTTGTTTGGCAGAAGAAGCGGCGCAGGGTTTGGTCGGAGTGTGAGGAGTGCGGGCGGAGGTTCAGCCGAATGTCCCTCCTGAAGGCTCACCGCCAGACTCACGCCGCCGGAAACGTGGCTGCCGAAACGTCATCCCCATCCTCTCCGTCGTCTCCGCCCACCTCGCCGCTGCGCTGCTCCGAGTGCGGCAAGAGGTTCTCCTCGTCCACCCGCCTGCACAGCCACGTCAAGACGCAGCACCCCGGCAGCCGGTCCTGAGCCGGTCTGGAATCCGGCGGGTCGCCAGGACGCTGGTAAACGTCGCAGATCAGAACCAGAGGTCTGAGTCAGCTTCTTCTTAAAGAAAAACTTCTGCCAAAGTTTGTGTTGTTTTACAGAACTGAAGATTTTTCATCAGTTTGAATATTTAACATTACAGAAATTAAAAAAAAAAAAAAACACATTTGAACTTTATGCTCAGAAGAAACGGATTTTAAAAGGGAAGAAGAAGAAATCGATTCAATGCTGAAACCTGAGAACCAGATCTGAAGAGCTGCAGTGATCAATTGCTGCCTCGATTAGTCAATTAATAGATCAGATTCATTAATATCAGACAAAGAAAAATAAATTCTCACACTGGACTGGAAACAAGTTTTCCCAGTGTGACTCAACTGAGCTGCCTGACTTTGACATGTCTGATGTGATCGGGAACAAACTGACACGCTTCTGATGAGGAGGCCTCAGGCCGGAGGTGATGAAGGGAAAAACGCACACACCACCCTCTTCTTCTTCTACTCCTGTAAAGTAACCCTAAAGGTGGACGGGGAGTGAGCTCCAGCTACTGCAGGTGAGTTTCGAGCCCCCGCAGGTGAATTGTTTTTTCCGCAATAACGTGGACACTGCAGCAGTCGAACACTCGGAGCAGCGTTTCCCGTCTCTGCTGGTTTCTCGTGTTAACGTCTGTACAGCGTGGACACCAGAAGACGTTCTTGAAGTGCCCTTTGTTGTTTTCGGCAGACACTTTTCTGTCCTTCTCTGTGACTGTTTGGATTATCGTCGAGTGCATTTCTGTGGTTCTATCTGACTTTTTTTGGGACGTCACTACAGGAAAACGGACGAAGATGAACTTCTTGTGCATCAGTGGCATCTTTTGTTTGAATGTGAATCTCAGCGGTTTGTAGAGTTTTTACGTTTGTTGTACAGTTTTTAAGTTTTAGACGCAAACGATGGTGAAACAAGAGAAAAGAGACAATTTACTCCTCAGCTTGCTTCCTCATTTCCTTCCTTCCTTCATTTTGTTACTGCTCAGTTCGGTTCAGAAACCTCACGTCAACACACGGATACCTCCTGACAAACACAAACATGTTTCCGCCAGAAAGAAAAATGCTAAAAAGAATCGGCTCTAAATGCGAAACAGAGTCTGTGGAACAGAGTTTCCCCAGATGTTCAGAGGGCCCAGGAGGTTGAAATTTAAGTTTCATTTTATTTCACATTGGTTCTTTTCATATTTATAAAAGAAAGCCGACAGCACTTATCATGCAGCCAGAAATCTGCTCAGTTCACAAAATTAATGTCTGAGATTTAAAATTTGGATTACTGGAATAATAAATCTGGCACATAGAATCATCAAAATTATGTTGATTAATTATATTAGTTATGTTAAGTATGTGATGAGGAAAAGTCGTAACACGTGAACACAGACGATCTTTGTGAAGCTCCCAACCCACATCGAATATTAGTATATACCATGACCTGGATGACTGAGAACCTTCACAGACGTCAGATATTAGTATTTTAACGTAACGTCGGCTAGCATTGTGGATAAACCATGAATGCAGGTTCATTTCTTTAGTAAAATGGGCTGCGCTAGTTTTATCTTCTCACTATTGCTAATGTTAACATCCACAAAACAAACAAAAAAAAGGTTTTCTTAGTCGATGATTGGGGGTACCATCCACAGGAATATGTCCGCTGTTTGATTAGCCATTAGCATCCAACACACCGACCACATACATGTGTTTATTTATTTATTTATTTTTATATGAATTCAGCTAAGGCGTTCTGAACCTGAACTCTTTCTTTTTTTGTTGTTTTTGGGGCATAACTGGGCTCCCATATACTACAGCTACAAATGACAGACCATTAAACATGATAATACCTTTAGTTCCCAGGTGACCAATCTCTTCAGTCGACTGATAAATTCTGATCACCAGATCAGAAACTAAATCAGTTAATCAATAAACTCTCTGCTGTGACGTGTTGTGTGTATGGGAGCCCCATATTGCCAAAAATAAATGAATAGATTTAATGATTCTGTTTGATTCAGTTGAGACATAGTTCTTTAAAACTACAAAATGATATCAGTTCCTGAACAGTTTTCACTCAAGTTTTTATTTCGTGTTATTTTTTCCCGTTGGACTCACGCTGGGGGTTGTTTTTATTTTAATCATTCCGATCTTTTCATCTGTCCGTGTTTTGTACAACACGAGGAGAGGGATGCAGAACTGAATGAAAGGATCCAAGTACAGAAAATGTGTCAGTGATTTATTTTGATAATTCTTAGTGTATCTGTGAAGTTTCTCCTCTCCCAAGCTCCAGCACAAATATAGTTTTTAAGCTTTGTAAATGTGCAAACGTTTTCCTAGCCAGAAGGCGATTCTCTTTTTACTCGTTTGAACAAAAATGTCTCTTAAAGCAATATGAAGCCCAAACTCTGCAGAGGAACATGAGTTTGATTTGTTTACGTAGAAGAAGAAGAAGAAGAAGAAGTTAACGTTTGCAAAATAAGCAAAAATAAAAACGTACAAACCGCCACTGAAATAAATCAGGAGTTAAAGATCTGAGGCTGGTTTAATGTTCGCAGGTTGTGAACCTGGGTCTTTTGATGAACTGTTTCATTTCCTATCTTTGTCCCTGCTTAAATAACTAAAGCTTGTCTGCATTGCTAACATCTGAATTACCAACCGCTTCTCTACAAACGGCGATCATCTTATGTTTATTTTGACTCGTCGCACTTTCAGCCTCCATACATGATCACATACCTCAGTCTTGTTTTATTTTTTGTTTCCTGTTTTCTGCGGACCTCATTACCTCAGCAGACGTACAGCGCTGATATTTGACTACATTGATGTGTGTTATTTTAATTTTGCTGTTTCATTTTGGCATTTTTAAAAAAAAAACAAAAAAAAACAAAAGCCTGAAGCCGTTGGGTAAAAACCGCACAACTTTAACACGCAGGATTCTTTGATTTGAAGCCAATACATTTTTATAGGGGTATGTCCTGAATCCGCAAGATTTTTTAGGAATACGGAATGAGAAATATTTTTAAGAAGCATTGTCAACTTAGGCTGCTCTGTACTTACATATTAGATTCTGTCATTTGAACCAATAATATTCTGATATAATAATCCTGATATATGGAAGCTTATTTATTCCAATACTATTAAAATGGATAAAGAAATATTAAGACTAATAAGCATACTCGAGAAAAGCTGTCAAACAATAACTGCTAAATTTTATCAAAAACTAAGCTGAGTTCAGTCAGTTAAATTTAGTTATGTGGTTTTTACAGGACAGCATCTGCTTCGATGCACTGTGTAGATGAGGGAGAAATTCTGTTGCTGTTGTCAGAGGAAAACTCTCCGTCTCTGCACATTAATTTCTACTGCAGTTTGAGTTTAATGCTGCAAGGAAGAGTTGGACCAGCAGTTGTCTGCAGCACCAAACAGAAAGCTGAATGTTAAGGTTTTCTTCTGATGACAGCAGCATCGTGTGACCTGTTAACCAATCACTGTCCTTGTTTACAAAGCCAGGAGAGAGAAATGCATCTGGTTGTAACCAAAACAAAAAAGGGAAGTCTTCACTTCACCAGAGTAGAAATTATTCCAGTTTTAACCAAAAACCTCTCAAAATGCTGACCTGCTAGCAAACTAATCAATGCTAATGATTGTAATTGTTCCTCCTTTCCATAACGTAAGGTTGGAGATGGTATAGTTCTTTGTGATGTTGATCTTGAGATGTTTTATTTTAATTAAATCATAGTATTATCATACGTCAGGACCTCATCGTGAGATGAACATACTTGTCAAAAAAAAATCCTTTCTTTTGTCTTTTTTTTTTTTAATTATGTGATACATAAATGGGAAAGTATGTCATAATTATGAGATTTCAACCAGATGCATTTCTCATCCAACATTTTTTTTATAAAGGAGGCTCGTTCATTGTATCATTTTTAGCACTGAGACGCATTCAGACGCCATTTGTGCGTACATATCATGGAGCACGTCTTTATTCCTGTGATTTTTTATTTTATTTTTATTTTATTTGTTGCCGGTTTTCTCAAAAGTGGTTGTGTGGTTCCCATTTGGAGACGATGTTACACATCTGCCGGCTGCAAACAAGTGCAAAGACTGAAATAAGGGAATCAGCTCTGCAGTAAAGGACAAAGGATTTAGCACTGGGAGCCCAGATCTTTAAAAAAAAAAAGTAATCATACTGGTTCCTTATAGAGACCCTGTGTGATCAGTTTGTAGATGTACAGCCGGAGTTCCTCAGGGAACAAGTAGAGGTCCTTTTGTTGTGTGATGCAAATGTGGGAATGAGGGGATGAAAGGGATGTTTTAGTATTTTTTTTAGTTTTAATTTCAGTTTAATAGTTTAAAGTAGATTGTATGTTTGTAATGACACATGGAAATGTGACTAATGTTAAAATATTGGAGGCTTTCTGTTTGTTTTTTTGTTGTTTTAAAAATATCCATTTCTACTTCCTGTATAATCCTGATGAACTGACTTACTTTGTTTGTCAAAGAGAGTTCATCTCAATGTTTGGATTTCATGCAATACTTTTGATAAAATATGCCCTTTTTTTGTAATTCAGTACTCTAAAACCAAATCTAAAAGTTTCCTATTTAATAATACGATTGAAAAAGTGCTGGATTTTAGTGATGAAGAGTCGGACAGTTCAACTGTCAGTCAGGAGATGGAAGATACATTTCCATCACCAGCCAATGTAAAAATTAACTCAGAATTGATGTGACCTTTGCCCTTTTGTGACCAATATCAGTTTTGAGTGGATTATTGCCAACTTTACATAAACCAGTGAAATGGTGAATATTCACAGATCAGTTTGACCTTGTGCCCTGTGTTGATCACAGCTGCACCGTTTGAATGTCATTTACGCCAAGTTACAACTGTTTGCCATAATGATATGATGATGAAGGCTACGGTGATGGTGTTTTTTGTTTTTTTTTAATACCCGTTAAGTCTATGGGACTGGGTACTTTTTAGTGTTAAATTTCAAGCAAAACCAATAAATGTTCACAACTACCAAGCTGGGCCTGAAGAATTTTTATGAATGAAATTTTGGAAGTCATCTTGTTTGCTTCATGTTTAGTTGTGATGTTAACATAAAAACTTATTTTCTTGTGATAAATACTTGTAATTACTAAAA
Source organism: Chelon labrosus (assembly GCF_963514085.1). NCBI lineage: Eukaryota > Metazoa > Chordata > Actinopteri > Mugiliformes > Mugilidae > Chelon > Chelon labrosus. The sequence continues at coordinate 11,479,746 of NC_140354.1, forward strand.
GATCCACATAAGAATCAGGTTTTAAAAATCCTGTGATACAAAACTAAGAATCTTAAAATGGGAACACACAACAAAAAAGCTTTGGAATGATAAGCTAATATACGACTGATTTCTCCAAGTGACTTAAACCCTTGAACTTTTTATTCTCTCCCTGAGATGCAACTCCTCCGTTAGCAAAAAGGAAGGTTGACTGTAGAGGCCCTTTTACAGCCTACATCATGACAGTGAGCTGGAGGCAAAACAACTGAGAACTGGAGGCAACAACCAATTGCCACAGAGCAGAATAGGAGGCTACCATTCACTTAAAGTTAACAAAATGTAATTTTGCTGTGTTGTTGGGTGCCAGGATCGGAGGAGTAAGGTTAATAGCTTAAAACTGAAATGTCACTGTATACTTGTTGCCACTGTGAGTCAAAACGATCGAAGAAACCTGTGGTTACACGCGATAAGACAAAAGGATTGGACCAAGGAGATCAGCAAAAATGCTTGTGTGTCCAGGGAAATCAAAGTGAAACATGTTGCTAAACAAGACACAGCTATCAACATTTTGCTATGTCATTAGCCTCTTAGCCATTAGCCTGAATAATAGTCTCCATTAGCATATTCATTAGCCTATACACATACATAGTTAACTTTATGGTTGACAAATACAAAATGTAAGCAGCCCACTACAGTTCACTGTCAAAGACATAGCTGTTGGTTCTGTTTACCATAATCCAAGCCTGATGCATGTTTGTTTTCTGGCCTTGGAGCTAATTAGGCAGAAGTTTGCCTCATACAAAACAAAACTCATCTGTTAATTCTAAATTAAGTCTTGTTCATGACCACTCAGGAATGTAAAGATTTATATACCTCATTTTCTCTTGTGAGTTGGTTTCTCATTCAAGTATGTGTAAATGTACCAGCTGTTGAAAAGCAGATCATCCTGTCGGATCATACATCCTTTGTGTTACTGCATACTTGTCAGCCAGTCCTGTTGGTTAATGTTACCGTTTTCCAAGTGACACTGTTGTGTAGTGAGTGACTGTACATATTGAGATTAAGAACACTCTTGTTTTCTACCACCATTGTCAAAAACAAGCTTACACAAACCCCTAGTCATAGTTCACTAACGTATTCCTGTGGATTGTTTTGCCCACAGTTAAGCCCCGCCCACAGGAAAACATCAATTTGTGTTTCTGATACATGTGGCTCACATTAATGCAACTCTCCATGTGATCATTGAGGTTAGCGTATTGGGTTGGTTAGGTAACTTCTGTAATTCTAAATTCTCAGCTCTAAAATGTCAAACTGGGGCTTCACAATGTTATTCACAAACCACAGAGTGATGTAACTGTGGCTAAGTCCACTTTTTTTTTTTAAGATAGTCTTTGGCAGATTCTCATTTTGAAATTTTAGTTTAAGCTTTTGAATCACATGTTGTTTATATTCACCTGTTTTTGACTTGATTCTTTTTTTTTTATCCTAATAGTTTACATTTAATATATTTAAAAAAAAAAAAAAAAAAAAAAAACCTGCACTTCTTCTTCGTGTCACCTTTTACCTGTAGAACTTCAATTTGTTCCGGACTTGGTGACGTCAAAGAACTACCACTCGACCGCGCTGACCCGGCTCAGCGGGGCGCGTGCTGCTGCCGCTGCTCCTCATTCACTCATTCATTCATTGATATTAATACACTGGCGCGTGGAGGCAGAGGCGCGAGCGGAGAGATCAGAAGGGGCGCGAGGTGACGACGGCGCTGATTTTGTAACAATGTCGCGAGCGCGTGCCCGCTTCTCCGCGCACACTCAAAGCTGTACCCACCTACTATCGTTGTCATAGTTACCTACATACCCGCCTGAACGGGTATGTGCACGAGCGAGCAGGGAGGGAAGGAAGGAAGGAAAGGGGGAAAGAAGCGAGAGAGGAAGGAGGGAGGAAAGGAAGGTAAGAAGGAGGGAGGGAGCAGAATTAGTCAGTGATATAGAGGGGAGGAGAGGAGGAGAGGCGGCGGGTGTTCTGCCGAGGTGGACGTGGCGGGTCCGGCGGAGTTAGCTACAAGTCACGGGCAGCGGAGCCGAACCGAGGCGGACAGCCAGCCGGCCATGAACCGGACCACCCGCAGGTAACGTACCGCCGTCACCGTTAACGGACACTACTCGGCTGTGCAGTGCCGCTTTTTCCCCTCACTGCAGCCGCCGCCGCCGCCGCCGCGTCGCTTCGCTCGGTTTCCGGATTTTAACGGGCTGCCGGACAGATAATGACCGTGGGTGCTTGCTCTCGGCCGCCGCCGCTCACAAATTTCATAATTTGCCACAGTTGGCTTCTTTTGTGTTGGAAGTGTCAGCCGCTCCCCGCTGCGCTCACTCAGCGTGCTAAACGCAGAAACTCTCCAGGACCGCGGAGGAAGCTAACCTACCGCTGCTCCCCCCGCTGCTGTCTCTCCTCCCCGCCTCACTCTCACTTTCTCCCCCATGCTAACGTCAGCTAGCCCCGCTAGTTAGCTTAGCAGCCTGTAGTCGACGCTAGTGTGATAAACAAGATGGCCACTGGCTAGCTGCTAGCTAGCGAGACATGGCAGCTTGCCCCGTCTTTGTACGGCAGGAAAGAGACAGGAAAGCGGCTGTGAAGCGTCTCCTGGCCTGTCAGCAGCAGTTTTCACACCGGCCGCAACAGTCTGACAAAATAAAAGTTGTGTGCTGGACGCGGAGGATGGTGTGTTACTGTGAGCGGCCAGAAACATCCTCAGAGGAGGAAAAGGGAAAAAAAAAAAATCACCGCCAGATTGTAGCAGCAGCAGTCCGTCAGTCAGTCAGTCAGTCAGTCAGTGCGCGGAGGCTGCGTGGCGACTTGAAAGGCCACCTGAGGGCTGAGCGGACAGGTAACAGGGACGCAGGTAACGAGCCGGAGCAACCGAGCTGCAGCTTTACGTCGACTCTGCTCGTTTTGTCACAGTGAGGCTCCTCTGAAAACTTTTCTGTGTGTGTGTGTGTGTGTGTGTGTGAGGGAGGCCGATGCACGCACACGCTCCAAGTTGTTTGTGTCACATCAACGTGTCTCGTCTGCTTCTACTTTTCACAACAGTAAACACGAGGTGTCAGGTAACCGGGCTGTCTGTGCAGTTTCTGAAAATCAACAATAACAGTTCAGAGTAAACAAGCAAAGGATTGAAATGTCTTTTAGAGGCTTCAATTTCATGACAAACGCCTTGAGTGCATTTCCACGCCTGCAGTAAAGGTGACCTTTTTACCTGTCAGGGGTCAGGCTCGTCAACTCCGATCTTTAACGTGTTAAAACTGATGTTTTTAATTGAGAAAAGCATCCTTTTTAGTTTTCTGATATGTGAGGCGCCCTCCTGAATTGTTCCTGGGACTTGAAGAGGCTACACAGTGACGGCACTTTCGCATATTTGTTGTAGTTTTTAGGGTTAACTCAAAAAGTTCTGTCAGCTCTATAACTTTCAAACAATACGTATTAAGAGGTTGTAGCTACACAGTAATGTGACGTCCACGTGCCGAGAAACGGACGCGACAACTGTGACCGGTCCGTAATTCAGTCGTCAGTCATCCAGGTCTCTCAGAAACTTCTTCTGCCTCCTACACACACACACACACCCATCTATTTTTACACGTCTTCTCTCTTTTCCTTTGCGTTCATTTCATTTAAAGTAACCGTAGTTCAACATTTATCAGCTCCGGCTCCAATGTGAGCTGCTCGGTTTGAAGTACGCAAAGAAACTCGCACGTATACATGCTCCCTACGACGTGTTGATCTGACACGGACGTATAAATGTAACTTCAGGCTCTGCTCCAGAGATTCTGCGACCCCTTGAGTCTTGACCTGCTCGGTAACTCGCGGTACGTAAATCCAGGTCCTGCTTTTATTGAATTTTGTTCAAATATGTGACCTAAATGTTACTTAATATATATGTAACTCCAGGCCTGATTGATAATCGACGTTAAAAGAATCAGCTCTTCACAAACCCTGAAAAGAGCAAACCTTTGTAGATCAAACAAAAACATCCTCTGTGGAGGCTTAAAAGTTTTTTATTCGTGACGAGAAGCAACATTAACTGATTATTCGAAGAACAAACTGGCTTCCATACGAATGTTACGAGCGTAAATCTGCAAAGAAAGCATGGATTAATTGTTTTCAACCGCTACTGTTTGTCAGATTAACGGCAGGTGGATCTAATCTTGCCATCAGTGCCATTAATCTGCTGCCAAAGAAGAGGTTTGGTGTCTTAAAGTCACTCATAATGGTTTTCTGCACAAAGAAAAACATTTAAAAAGAAAGATCCTGTAGGTGAGAGAAGGTGGAGAGATGTTGAAAGTGTCCCGAATATTAAATAAAGGTTTAAGCGCCCTGGATTGTGTTTGGTTTGTTTGTGCTCACTTATCTTAACATGTTCACAGCTGCTGGTTGTTAAACTGTTGTTTACATGTTCTGACATGCGTCTCGTGTTCCAGGCTGGTCCCAGTCAGGTGTGGGTGCTGACGTCCAAGTGAACCTCCACATCATCATTGGATTATCTCGGGGATTCCCAATCCCCGCAACCCCTTCTCTGTCAGGACAACTCCTCTAAGCAGCAGGAGGGGAGTGGAGGAAGGGGTGAGCGAGGAGGAGGAGGAGGAGGAGAGGAAGAAGCTGTACTTCAGGTGTGGTGAGAAGGATTGGCTCCGCCCCCTTGCCATGACAGACTTGGAGACTGAGTGTCTGAGCCTTGGCTTGCCCCCCGAGTGCTGCTCTCCTCCGCCGCCTCTGGACCCCTCACTGCAGGTGGACTGTGGCCCGGGGCCCGCTGGTTCGGCCCCGACCCTGGCCCTCCTCTCCTCCGACTGCCCGACGCCCACGCTCAGCTCGCTCGCGGCAGAGATCGCCGAGCCGCTGGTGATGCTGCCGTGCGTGAAGAGCGAGCCGGAGGACGGGGACCTGGAGCCCATCAGGACCGTCGACCTGTCGGAGATCCAGCCTCTGTCCACCGCCGAGCTGGGCCAGGACCAGATCAAGATGGAGATCAGCGGCCTCGACTACATCAAGTCCGAGCACCACAGTCACCACTGCAACCACCACCTCGGCCCGTTTCATCAGAGCGACGCAGTCACAGAGCTGGACTATAAGTCGCACTACGAGCCCAGCTCTGTGTTCGACTACATCTCCCAGGTAATGATGGATCCGAAACCAAAGCCCATTTAAAATTCTGCTAATTTAATGAAATTGCGTCCATTTATGAAACACTAAAGGGTAGGGATGTAACAAATTACCGATATGAATCGGAAATCGGTTTTGATTTAAAAGATGTGAGTGCATCGATACACAAGCCCCTGGACCGATCTAAATGTACCACGAACCGGTCGATGGCCCGATTACAAAGTTATGAATCGGGTTATTACCGTAATTTCCAGACTATAAGCCGCACCCAAGCCGCTGGTGTTTTAATGTTTAATTACCGTAAGGGTTTCTTCTACCACGGAGGGGATTGTCGGGACATAAATGACTGTTTGGAAACGCAAAGCGTCCCATTTATTTACATTTGAGAAACACAATAAATCTTTCAATCAATCGATCGATCAAACTTTCACATCTTTGACATTACAAACAGCATTCGTGCAGCGCACAAATAATACAACGGTGCGCTCCTAGCGTACTTCCTGCAGTCATAGTACCGTAGTAGTGCAGTATAACAAAAAACAAAGCTTACAACGCTTGACGAGGCAATAACAAAGGCTAAATTTAATTCGTTTGTACGGCAGCAAAAGTGCAGTAACCCTGCTCAACAAAATAACCAGCATCTTTTTCTTAAACAGCCAACACAGCAGTAAAGGTGCAGTAACACGGCCGTTTACTGTATCAAAATAACCAGCCTACTATACCAGAAAAGTCAGCCAGATCAATCGCCTTTAACTTAAAAGCAGCTCTCGTACTGCATTTGGACTCACTTGGTTTGTTTCGCTCTCGTTACCTGGCGCGAACTGTCTGTCTCGCTCCTGCGCTTCCATGATAGTGCGCCCCTGGTGACCGTTAGCTGTAAGAATCCATAATTCGTTGTATAAACCGCAGGGTCCTAAGCAAGTGACAAAAGTAGAGGCTTATAGTCCGGAAATTACGGTATATCAGCAATACAGCTGGAACATTCATAATGTAAAATGTCTACTTTAAACAAGGAACTATATCGGATTACTCTCTAGGCAATTGAATCAGGTTGAATCAGGTCAACTGGACTTGGTTTTTGTCTGTGTCTGCGGGCTAGTCAGACTTGCCTGCTACTCTCTCGAACTGATGAAGCCACTTGGATAAGGAGCGAAACGTCTTCACAGACAAAAACCAAGTCCAGTTGACCTGATTCAATTGCCTAGAGATGCCTTTGACCTGGACAAATGAGAATTTGCACAGACTCATCGGATTACATCATATTGCACTGAATCGTACCGAATCGGATCGGATCAAATCGGTTGTTTTTAAAATGTGTCCTTCCTGAATCGTTTCGTACCCCATGTATCTAGATACGTATCGAATCGTCTTATATTGGAGAGATGCACACCCCTACTAAAGGTAGTAAATTTCTGCCGTCATGTGATGAGTAGCAGCAGAAGTTGGTTAACGGTTGGAGGTTATCTTATCAGCTATAATAAAATTAAAACGGATATAAAGAGGGTTGGTGTGTTTTTAGGGGACCTTTCCCTTTTAAGATGGTGCTGATTGTTTCTGTGTTTGACAGCAGAGACCAAGTCTGTATCTGGTTCAGGTCTTAAGACCATTAACTGACAACTGAATCCGTTTAAACCGACACCTGAGAGCCGAGCTTCATTTAAACGGCCTTGCAGCACAAACACGCCGTCTGCACAGATAGCTCCGTCAAAGGCTTGTTCAGTGAGGTGCTGCAGTCATTTCCTTTGAGAACATTCCTCTTATTTATTGATTTTTATTTGTCTTTAATATGAAGTGAAGAACTTGACGACGTATTCCGAGACCAGAGCAGACTGAAAACTAATATTAGAGATCAAAAAGCTCCTTTAATGAAGTATAAAATGGATGAAAAACTACAGACCTGAACCACAAGTCCTCCATTAAGAGCTGGAGGACAGATTACTGCATTAAATATTTATGTCGGATGCCGTTTGTCCGTTTCGGGGACAGATGTGGACTGCAGCTGTGTTTTCTGATTGCAGGTCACAGACACTCTGGAGTACATAAAGTCCGACCACCACGTGGATCTGCAGTGTTACTACGCCACGGAGCTGAGCTCGCTTAAGACCGAGTACCTCGAGTCCAACGCCATGTCCACCCACCTGCCGCACAACGGCCTCGAGTCCATCCACATGGCCGAGCTCCGCACCGAGCTCAACAAGCTGCGGCCTGACGCCCTGCTGATGGACGGCATGGGCAAGGTCGACCCCGAGTTTGGAAGCGGGGCGCTGTACGAGTTGCAGAACGCCGAGGAGGGGAAGACCTCTGCGGATGCGACGACGGGTCAGGGGGGAGGGGGGAGCCTGGTGATTACAACTAAAACCCAGAGCCCGACAGTGAGGAAACCTCGCAACATGCAAGGGGAGAAGCCGTTCTCTTGCACGCAGTGTGGGAAAAACTTCAGCACTCTGGGAAACCTGAAAACCCATCAGCGCATCCACACCGGCGAGCGGCCCTACACCTGCTCGCAGTGCGGCAAGAGTTTCGGCCAGGCGGGGAACCTCAAGCGGCACCAGCTGATCCACACGGGCCAGAAGCCGTACGTGTGCGCTCACTGTCCCAAAGGCTTCACCAAGGCCGATGACCTGCGCTCGCACCAGCGGCTGCACACCGGCGAGCGCCCCTTCATCTGCACCGCTTGCGGGAAGAGCTTCAGCCAGTCCAAGGAGCTCAAGGCTCACCAGCTGAGCCACACGGGCGAGCGGCCGTACTGCTGCCAGCACTGCGGCAAGAGCTTCACCAAGGAGACGAGCTACCGCAACCACATCCAGATCCACACCGGCGAGAAGCCCTTCACCTGCTCGCAGTGCGGAAAGACTTTCAGCAACTCAGGCGTCTTAAAAACCCACGAGAAGATCCACTCAGGCGAGCGGCCGTTCGGCTGCACGCAGTGCGGCAAGAGCTTCGGGCGCCTCGGCCACCTAAAGGCACACCAGCAGATCCACACGGGGGAGCGGCCGTACGCCTGCCCCCACTGCGGGAAGACTTTCAGCCAGTCTGGCCACCTCAAAGCACACGAGCAGATCCACAAAAGAGAGCGAGCGGACACTGCGAGTAACAGCAGCGACGGCGGCGGCGGCAGCGGCAGCAGCACAGTGGGCAGTGACAGCAGCTAAGACGAACAGAGAACCCTTTAACCTCCCGGAAAAACAAAGTATTATTCCTCTTTTTTTATAAATACTATATATGAATCTTTTCCTTATGAGTTTTTCTTACATTTTCATACCTTTTTGTGCTCTTTTACATTTTATCTGTGGGCAGAGTGGACTGACTGATTTGCTTTTATGCAAGTGTCTGTGTGTGTGTACACGTTATATACTGTGTGTCTGTTGGGGGGGGGCTGTAGATACTCTTTAAAGTACCAGTACTTATTTTTGGAGTACTTATGAAACACAAGCACAAAAAAACGTCAGTGACCAAGTTTGAGTACTTCTTTTTGTATTTGCAGTTTTTTACTGAACTGACCAGCAGCTCCTGAAAGAGCAGGACCCCAATCACTGATCAATCAACAGGATGTACGCACACGTTATGTATTCAGAATACATACATACATACATCAGAACTAACAGATGAGATGAAAGTATCATTTCATCACCTTTCAGTCTGTTAGATTTAAAATCAGTAAGTGTTAATGTCAGGCTGTCTAAGACGCGGTGATCAACAATCTGATTAGTTTGGATGGCTCTTGGTGAACGGGGTCCAACATCAGGTTCCTCTCTTTGTGTTCATGGCAGTGGGAGTACTTCAGTACATGCGAGTACTCTCTGCCAGTTTACTAGTATTTTACATGGAGGTGTGGGTACTGTACTGTTAAAATCTATTTCCATTTAGATATCTTTATTGACCAGTATTGATCGATAAGGACACCACAGGCGTCGTTTCATTGCTGACGATAATCAGAGGACGTTCTTTTTTTTGTTTTGTTTTGTTGTTTTGTAGCAGCGTTTTAAATGATTCTCAGTTTCCAGCTTCGTTGGGATCCAAAGGACCAAACTCATCAGCACAAAGGAACCCAACCCCCTCCCCACCCCCTACCCCCTACCCCTTACCCCCCGTCCAGATCGCTCACTGTGTAAATCTATTGATTATGTAATTCCTAAAAAATAAAAAAATGTAATAAAACTAAAAAAAAAAAAAAAACAACAGTGGGAAGGAGGAGGTGATGCAGCATCTTGTACTGGAAGAAGAATTATTAAAGAAACTAATGGCACATCCAGCTGTTTTCTTCTGACGTGTGTTGAACTGTTGATCTGTTTGGCTTCTGTTTATATTTTAAATGTCAGTCAGTTGTCTGCTGATAAATTAAGAGCAGACCACTGATAATGCAGCTCTTTGCAGATGTCTCTAACTGTCCTCACTGACTGAACGTAAACATGGCGTCATCAGTCCTCTAGACTTGTTTTGATTCATCCTGAGGGTAACATGACTCTCCTGCTCCTGGAGGCGCCTGTTCCTGTGACTTGATCAACAGAAACACTTCAGACCAGAACCTGGACTCAGGTATGTTTTCTAAAGGCGAGTTCAGAGCAGCTGGAGAACCGTCATGGATGTTAATTGTACATCGTAAGATTCGGAGGTGGAAATGAACATTTACATTTTGTACTTTAAAGCAGAGCTGGTTGACACGTGTTGATGTAAAGCTAATTAACAGATTCATTTTCTGTCCGGATGAAACCCCTGATAATTCTCACAGTTAAACAATAGTCTTAAAAATAAACTCCAGTCACAATCCAAACCTTTGGAAACTTTTAGAAAAATCTGACGTAGACAATTAAGTCAATAAGAAGGAATGAAAATTTACGAAAAATATTTAGTATTAATATTTGTGGTACATTTTAGTGTAAACATTAAAATATTTGTTAATGTTGAGTTTTTTTTTACCTGGTTTATTAAAATTCAGACATTTTTGGTACACTTTTTAACATTATTATTTGATGTTTTTTTTTTTTATTATCAGTAATATTTTGTAAACCTTTTCACATGTCCACAGAAGTTTATTTTTTTGTGAGATTTCTTTTAGATATTTTAAAAATACTTTTTAATCAAGTTCTGTTTTTTTTTTTCCCAGTAGATTTTAAATATAAATTTTTACAATTTATTTTTTGTATTATATTACTATTATAATACTATTATTTTATATTTTTTCCAACATTTTTGTTTTTTTAATAATTTTTTTTGGTAGCGTTTAATGATGAGCATCAACATCTTAAGTGTTGTTAATATGTTCGGTAGGTTTTATTAATATTTAATGATTTTAATATTTTTGAAACAATTCCTGTATCATCAATATTTTTCATTGATTTCTGAATTTTCATTAGTATTTTTTCCGTATTTTCAGACACACATTATTAGTATGTGAATATCTACGACCATATTTATTATAAGTAATATTTTCAGACATTATCAATAGTGTTTTATCATTTTTGAAATATTGTAATAATATTTTAAAGTTATTTGATCAGTTTTGTTTCCAGCATTGTCAGTAAATCTTAAAAAAATTAAGGTATTTTAATGTATTTGGACATTTTATAAATTTGAGTCCTTTTTATCTTATTTCTGTCAGATCTGAACTGAATAACTGCCTAAAAAAACAGCCAAACCACTGCTAAACCTAAAGAAACTTTAACCTCCTGTTAAATGAGTCGAAACACTTTGTTGTTTTGTTCTTACCCCAAAATTAATTCTTATTCTAAGACAAAGTCTTAGTCATTAATGTGGACAGACAGCAAATTCAGACACTTGTTGACTTTAATTGGGTTTTATTTCTTGTTGGCAAAGCTGGGAATTTTCTTCCAACAGAAAGTGAGACAGTAAAGTTCAAAGCTTAAACCGTGACGAAGATGAGAAAGGCTCTTCATCAGGTGAAGGTGTTCCCTGATCCAGCATGCAGGAAGAGGACAGACTTGACTCCGCCCCCGGTCAGACAGACGTGTGATTGGTTTCAGTTGGTCTCCTCAATGACCTTTGTGATGACAGTTCTTGTGGTTGTGGACGACATCGATGACGAGCTGCAAGAGAAAAATATGTTGGTTACAGAGAGAGGTGAAAATTAATGTTTTAACCAACTCTAGGTCATTTTATGCTTTGAGTGACCTGAGGTGTCTGTGAGTCATAATTTTTCTGGTTAAACCCCCCCAAAAAAAAATCAATCTTGTGCTGATTAACAGTTTAGTCATCTACCCCCATGAACCCCCAATGTTGGCTCTGCACGCGGTTCTTACCTGCTCCCCTCTCCGTCCATCAGCCTTCTGTACTCTGCGATCTCCATCTCCAGCCTGGTCTTGATGTCCAGCAGCATCTGGTATTCACCCGACTGGCGCTCCAGGTCAGCCTTCAGAAGCACCAGCTGCTCCTCCATAGACGTCACCTGCACAGGTGGAGGTCAAGTGTGAGTGCTGAGGATCAAAGTGGCCACCAGACGTCAAGACACGGTCAGAGTCCATCTCACCTGCATCTGGTATCCGCTCATCTGCATGCCGTAGCGGCTCTGGATTTCAGACAGTGTAGCTTCAAGAGATGTTTTCTGCAACGAGATAAGAGAGTTAGAAGACGGAGGACGGCGAGGACGAAAAGCAAGATGGCAGACTAGAGATGTCTCTGTCACAGAGTCTGTCATTGTCTCTTCAAGTACTTATTGTCCCTGTACTACTAATGTTTGTTGGCAAAGTAAAGTGTAGCAAAAACTCACCATGCTGAGTTGAGACTGGAGCTCAATCTCCAGAGACTGAAGTTGGCTCTTCACCTCCTTCACCTCGGTGGATGTTGTCTTCATCGTCATCTCTGTGGTTGCCACCTCCTGAACGATAGCCTCAGACTAAGAGAGGGAGAAAACGATGGCGTTAAAAAGGTAACAGGTTTTATTAGTTCAGCTCTTAAACATATTGTTGGTTCTGTACTTTGGTCTGGAACCAGCTCTCCAGATCTCTGCGGCTCTTGGAGGCGACGGACTCGTAGTGCTCGCGGATTTCCTCCATGATCTTGGTGAGGTCCACCTGAGGAGCGGCGTCCACCTCCACGTTCACCTGGCCACTCATCTCAGTGCGCATGGACATCAGGTCCTGCATGGGGAGGAAGGACAAGACGGCATGACCTTTAACCTCAGTCATTACTTTGTGTGACTTTGTGTAATGTTTAGCATGTCAAAGTGACATTAGCATGTAATCTCAAAGTATAACTCTGTAATGTCAACATGTTAATGTTAGCTTGGGTATCTGTTAAAATTCACTTGCTAATTATGCTAGCTAACCATAGTCACATTTACATTCATTACATAGACTGTATAAATATGGACTGCAGAACTGCTCCTTAAATGTGAAACCAAAGCAAGTAGAGCTCCCCCTGGTGTCTGGCTGCAGAATAGGTCATAAGCTCCACCCCCTCCATGTTAGTGGATGAGACTTGGGTCAAACTAAAACACTAAAATACATGTCAATTTTTTTTTTTCAAGGATGGTTTCAGTCATTTTAGGTAATGGTAGGTAAGGTTAATATAATGTTGATGCATGCTTGTGGTTAAGTGTTATTTCAGTTTGACACTTTAGAAACAGGATGTGACATAAAGGCGGCCACTAGTTGCCAAGGCAACTGCTCTGTAAAGCAGTCCCGTGAAACTGTGAGAGTTGTAAAAACAATTTTTACAATTTCTTTCAATATCGTGGCTCCACTCTCGAACTATACTGTGCAGACTCAGACTCCAAAGTCGCAAGATGGCGGGAAAACAGGTCAGTTTGGCCAATGCAAGGAAGTGGGGACACCCCGTCCATATTTATACAGTCTATGATTCATCATGAAGCATACATTTAGTATCTTAGTGTATTGAGTTAGCATTAATATCAAAGCACTGCAGAGCTCCACAGTTTAGCCAGTCATCAACTGACATGTATTAAGATATTTATGTTAACCTAGATTACGAAAACGTATGCATCTACTGAAATACTGCATTTGTGCCAACTAGCTTCATGTGTTTCAACGATGCCTTCACATTTTCTTTTTGTAACAACTGAATTTATATTGAGAGGTATTCTGCTGCAGGTCGTGGTGGATTTTCAGTAAGGCGGCGAAACCAGCGTCGGGTTTCTGGTTACCTCAGTGTGGTTCTTCTTCATGGATGTCAGCTCCTCGGTCAGGCTTTCGATCTGCATGCTCAGGTCAGTCTTGGCCACGCCCACCTCTCCCACCAGCATCTTCAGCCCGGCAATGTCGGCCTCCACTGACTGACGCATGGACAGCTCGTTCTCATACCTGCGGAGTTTATCACGGTGAGACTCTACTGCGCTGATAAGATGCTACATTTGCCACAAGAACAATAAACCTACAAACAATCCACGAGAACACATTGAAAATTAAGCAAAAACTGAAAAGGGTTTTCATAAAAAAAAGAGAGGTGACTTAAAACATGATAGTTGACTTTGACTTTACAGCAAAATGTTTCTTTAATCGTCATTTTATTACTTTTTTTTTCCGAAGATGAAAAAGGCACATTCAAGCATAGGCTGAGAAATAAAAATGTTAAACATCAGTATTTAATTTTTGAATTAGACGTGATTCCTCCGTTCACTCTGATAATATATACTGTTTGTAAAGCTATTGCAGTTCAGCCTGCTGCCAGAAGGTGGAGCTGCTTCCCCTGATAACATGCTGCATGTGAGAGGTTGCTCACGTTAGAAACCATTCAGTTATAGGTTGATCACCATTGATCCATCTGCAGATATTTACTCGTGACTCTCATTAAAGGGTGGAGGGAAAAAATATATACAAAAGGAGAGAAAGTAGGAAAGAAAAACAATGAAAGCAAAGGAAGGACAGACGGCAAAAAGTGATAGTGAGGTTTACTGACTTCATTCTGAAGTCGTCCTGAGCCAGACGGGCGTTGTCGATGCTCAGCATGACGGTACCTTTGGCAATGATGGCTTCCTGGATCTGATAACACAAGAATAAGAAGTAAAGTAATATGACTTCTAGTCACTAAATCAATAACACAGACGAGTGTAAAGTACAAACAACGATGCAGATTATATGTGCAAATTGAAAAAAAAACAAAAAAAAAACAGTATAATAATGATAAGCGTAATTGTTCCCTCAAAAAGAAGGCACATAAAAAGGACAAAATTAATAGGGCAATGAAAGAAATATGCAGCATGTGTGCAGAAATTAAGATGGAAAATAAAACTTGCCAAACAGATCTGTACCATTATTTCACACCCACCTGTTGGACCAATCACTGCAGCTTCTTTCATGACACAGAAAAAATGTTTTGGGGAAAACCGCAGCTCATATTTCTTGCTGTAGTTAAATGTAAAACGAGCCCTTTAACAGCGATCGTCTTGTGGGTGTGGCAGCTTCTCCTCGATCGCTTACTCACAGGTGTGGTTCACCGAGACCTCCATCCAAACCCTGAGAGCCCTGATTCTCTTTTCATATTTGTATAAACTTTTTATCAGACGTCCCAGTTTTCTTTAATGTAATTTCGTATGGAAGTCAAGAGCTGCCGTATTTTATTCTCTCTCGTATTATTGGGTTGATTTTTGCTTTTCAGTTGTTGTCTTCTGTATATTGATTTTCGGGTTCGAGTCATTCTTGCAATTGTTACAAATTGTAAATAAAAAATGAACAATGCAACTGAAAATAATCAAACTTTTTTAGATTATCATTTTAATTTAATGCCGCGATTGAAAAGCCTAGGATGTTCTAAATCAAGTTTTTTAAAGATCACAAATTAGTTGTCTGTGACATTTTTTGACTTGAGATAATTATTGAAAAGTTATATAGTAATGGTTAATTATTTTGAGAAAACAACTTTAGCTTAAATGCAAAACTGGCATCTTTCATTCTCTATACCTTTATTTTTTGGTCTCCTTTCAAATACCGGCCCCACCCTCGACCACTTCTGAACACCATTTCCCATGATGCCCCGCTTCCTCACCTTTCCCTGCAGCTCTGCGATGGTGAGATAGAAGGCGCTGTGGTCTCTGGTGGCTGGGCCGGCCTTGTTCTCCACAAACTGCCTGATATTCAGCTCCAGCTCAGCATTGGCTTTCTCCAGCGTTGCCACCTTGGCCAGGTACGTAGCCAGACGGTCGTTCAGGTTCTGCATGGTGAACTTCTCGTTGCCGATGACGCTGTCCTCCATCGCTGCTCCTCCACCGAAGCCAGCCCCGAATCCTGCACCTGCACCACCTCCAAAGCCTGCACCACCTCCAAAGCCTGCACCACCTCCAAATCCTGCACCAGCTCCAAAGCCTGCACCACCTCCAAAGCTGGCACGACTACCGCCGGCAGAGAAGCTCCTGCTGGCCTGTGAGACCCTAACACCACCTCCTCCTGCACCTCCTGTCATGCTGTAGGAGCTCATGCCTCTGCCGAGAGATGCTCCCCCAAGGCCACCACCGCCCATCATGGAGCTCCGAGAGGAGGAGTACATCATAGTTGTCATGATGATGGAGTTGAAGTCAAGGAGGTGTTTGTCAGTCTGTCTTCTCCAGAGGAGGGAAAAGGAGAGAAGTGAGAAGAGACAAATCGGTTTGCTGCTTTTAAAGACGCTCAGGTGGGCTGAGCTGCAGGTGGTACGTGGGTGGGGTCACCGCTCCACACCCACAGAAGAGAAATGTAAATCAGTAACTTACAAGAGTGCTGCAGGATACTTTTAAAGATACTTCTCATCAGATTTTCTGCTGTTTAAACTTTTTTTTTATCAGTTCATCTCTCTAAACAGCACCTGTGAGGACATTTTAAAGTGTTTTTTATAATTAAAAACATATTTGCCATTATCACAACCAAGTGAATCATGTGAATATTTAAGGAAGAAATTTAAAACTTTACTTTTGTCCTGTATTTTTGTACATAATAAGTTTTTATCTCCAGATCCTTGATGTGTACATTACACACACCCCTCTGTGATATAACAGGCTGCAATGAATCATGTGTTCTGTTGGTGTTGCAGTATCCCTCTAAGCACAAAGAGATCTCAGTAAGATGATGGTGGCGTCTCAGCTGCCCCTGGCATTAAGTGCTCACCTGTCACTTGACAGCGTCGTACTTTTTGTACTCAATGTGGGAAAATGCCCCTGGCTCAGTGACAGCGTTGGTTTGTTGTATCACTATAGCGACCTTGATTATGAGCTCTGGTTTGACTTTTCAACCAAAACCCTCCATTTATAGGCTTTTATTGGTCTCTGCATCATGTAACACAGTGTCGTTATTGGAATTATTGGCACTCCAAGGTCATTGGAGTGCCAAGACTAGTGCCAAGTCAAAAACAAATCCCAGAACAAGTGCCAAGTAACAAACCAAGCTGAGACCATGAAGCTTAGCATGTCACAAGTCAAGACCAACACATTGTTGGAAGAGAACAAAAATAAGACCACAAAGCTCACAATCTAGTCCTAGATTAAGACAAGTAAGGGCCAATGACAGAGTAGAGTCAAGATTATGCAGTCACAACACAAGTGCCAAGTCAAAGCCGACAAATCACAACTCCCATCATAAAGCTCCACAACAAGGATTCAAGGATTCAAAGAGTATTATTGTCATTTCAACACATGTTGGTACATGAGGTGGAATGAAATTAGTTCCCGGTGCAAGCCAAAGCAGAAACGGTATACGTAAAAGTATAAAAATAAAATAAAATTAGCTAACTAAGTATAAAAGAAAAATAGGCAAATAAGTAATATAAATATAGAAAATAGAAAATGCAACAATATACAGCTGAGCAATATACAGCGGAATTAAATTCCCAACTCATGAACATTGAGCCCAAAGTGAAGTCCCCAACCGAAGATAGATGAGAAGCAGTTAAAGAACAGAGTCAAGACCAACTAGTCCCCAGTAAAGTCCCAATATGTGACAGAAGTTGCGAGCTAAGACCATGAAGCTCAACAACAAGTCTCAAGTCAAAATAGATGAAGATAAATTACAGAACAGAGCCAAGAAACAATTTCCTTGAAAGATTAATGAAGTATTCTGATTATGATTATGAAGACAAAGTCAAATGCCACTAAGAGACCATGAAGCTCCCAGGACAAGTCTCTAGTCAAGATAAACAGGAAAACAATTACAGAACAGAGACAAGAGTAACAAGTCCTAAGAATACTGTCAAGTTAAAAACCAAGCCTTCACAAGTAAAGATCTCAAGTAGAGATCGCAGTGTGAGGCTCCAAATCAAGGCCCAAAATTAGTTAAAGGTAAGTCAGAAGACAACTCCCCAGTCAACATAGACAAGAGCCAATTACAGGACAAAGTTAAGACTAACAAATCCCATGAAGTCTCATGTGAAGTTAAAGGATGAGCACATAAAGCTCCACCAGAAGTCCCAAGTTCAAAGTAAAAAACAGGAAGTTACAGTTAGCTAGGTTTCAGCTTGACTCTTTATTTGATGAATTCTGTTTGTTTTTGATCTACTTCTAAAATGTATTGCGCAGTGCAGATGCATGCTGCATTAAGAGTTAGTCTGCTCAGCTCACTTTAGCTCGAGATGCCTCAGTGAAAAGTTAAGGATGATTGATGGCATCTGCTGTCACATGTACCAGCCCAAACCCTGCAGCCAGCCCTGAAAGATGATTTGTAGGCTTATGTGCCTCTGCATGCTCTGAGCAGGTATGTGAGTAGTAACAGCTGGAAAAAGAACTCTTGTAGCTGCAGGTTGACCCTCCAGCTCTGTTCTCGGCTTAAATTTACGTTTAATTAAAAAGAATCTTGTCACGTCGTTTTGCTGACACATCAGCAGGAAGAAGGTCAGAATTCAATGCGG
The DNA here is from genome assembly GCF_963514085.1 of Chelon labrosus. Lineage (NCBI taxonomy): Eukaryota > Metazoa > Chordata > Actinopteri > Mugiliformes > Mugilidae > Chelon > Chelon labrosus. The sequence goes on from NC_140354.1 coordinate 11,497,656, forward strand.
TGCTGAAATTTTGATCATTCATTCATTCATTCATTCAGATTATGCAAAGAGACACGATTCTGAAGCTGTAACTTGTTGGTTTAAATTTGGATTTAGTTGCTACAGTTTTTGCAGTGTGTCTGTTTTACATGTGCTGCATTGCTTTTCAGGTTAACGATGACATCTACCTGCTGAGACTGATGTCATTCTTTATGTCTCGGGCACATTAAAACGTGGACATTCTGGTGATTAAATAAAAACAGGTGCGTGGATGTGTCATTAATGTGTTTATGTGTGTGATCAGTTGGCAGCCAACTTTGAAATATGCAAATCTTAATCAGATCATATTTGGCTCGCAACGCATTCAGTTCAACTCAGCTTTCTGGCTGAGTGCCTTCAATGCCTTGCCCTTCCGCTGGTATGATTACAGTGCTTTTATCCTGGTGACTTCACTTTGTATCAAACTGTCAACACACCTGAGTGAAGCTTAAATTCTGTCAATCAACTCCAACAATGAGAGTGAACTCTTTGAAGTCACAATGACTGAACTATCTGAACTAATGCTCTACATTAAAGGCCTTGTTGGAAGGTTTCAGAGACATCTAGTGGTGAGGCTGCAAATTACAGACTGAACGCTTCTCCATTAACACCAATTTAAAGTGTACAAATGATTCTGAAGCTGTAACTTCAGTATTTAAACGTGAAGGTGGGTTTGAGTCGGTGTCTGTTTGTCTGTTCTGGGCGGTTAAAGAAACACGGAGGAATATGAAGAGGCGCTGCTGCTTCTGCACACATGAAGGAACTGATTACATTTACTTGGACAATACTTCTTCAACCTGATCAATCAGTATGCTCTAAAACAAATGCTAAATAAAATAATCCGTTAACATACATGCGTTTACATGTCCCAAAACATTAACCGTGGCTTTATGACAAGTTAGTTTGAATCTGTTGGAAATATAACAGTAGCAGAAGAAGCTTGCTCTCCAACTTTATAAACACTAAACACCAAATTCATTCAGTAGAAAGAGATGACCAAGATGGAGCCACATTTCCAACGACGCTTTCCGCTTAGATTCAGGTTTTCCTCATCTTTTCTGCATTACTACCATCATGTTTCTGACCCTCCTGAAAACTCGTCACCTGATCTTTAGTCCCCGTCAGGCAAACGTGCAGAAAGAGTGGATTTATTCCAACGAGAGTGTTTACATGGTCTTTAGGAGCTGATATGTTCCTGTTGAACAGATTATCAACTGTTTACACCACACCTCTCAAGCTTATTGAAAAGTTCTTCTGACCAGATCAGTCTTTTCTTTCTAGAGTCTATGTCAGTGTCTTTTAAACCACACACTGTTAAATGTGCAGGTGTTAAAGAGACATGAAGATTCTAAGTCGAGCGCGGTAATTGCTGCATTCTTTCCTCTTTACACTGTCAGATGAGAGTCAGCCATCGGCGTCGTATCAGATCATAAAATTTACAGTCAGCTTGACAGCAGTCTTATATAACCGCGGGAGGTTTGACAGCCGCCCGAGGCTCGCGTGTATCTGTGTGTGACTGATAAAGGAGTGAATGTGAGTTCAGTGCTTCAGGCCGACGCCAGTTACTGCACAAACCAGTCAATTAATAATTGGAAGCCTTATCAGTCGCTTAAACTCTCCATCATAACGCCTTCTAGAACAGCAGCCTTTATTATGTGTTGACTATATCGATTAGAATGTTTGCTCATAAAATGTCTAGGAAAACTTGTTTTTAGTGTCGGTTTGAGTGTCGCGTCCTTCGCAGTCAAAACAGCAGTAAAGTAAGACAGAGCCTGAATTTCTTCTAATGTGATTCATATCTTTAAGGCGGTAGTCGATGGTTTAAATCTTTATGGGAACTGGGAACATTTAGGAGCGAGAACACGTTTTTGGGCACATTTTGTGAGACGCTCTGTTGAGGAGTGTGTACTTGTTCACAACAGAAAGTGTTTCTAAACTTGAACTGTGTCTGTACCAGTTCTTAAAAAAAGATTGTGTCAAACCGCCATGTTTCTGTTATTTTGACAACCCCATCTCAGTGGGTTAGGCTAAATAACAGAAAACACTTTAAAGTAATTCAATACAGTGCAGTAGCACCACAAACTACATTCATTCATTCATTCATTCATTTTATGTAACCGCTTATCCTTTGGAGGCTCACGGGCGATGCTGGAGCCTATCCCAGCTGTCATTGGGCGAGAGGTGGGGTACACCCTGGACACCCTTATAGTTTATAAGTATGTTCAATGTATGTTAGTATGTTCAATGTATGTTACTGCTACTGGATGTTTGAATTTCCTTCGGGATCAATAAAGTATCTATCTATCGATCTATTGATCTATCGATTGATCGATCGCAGGGCTAACACAGAGAGACAGACAACCATTCACACACACACCTACGGCCAATTTAGAATCACCAGTTAACCTAAAAAATGTTTGAATTGTTTGACTGAGCCAACAAACTACAACCCCGATGAAGCAGAACGAAGTCCAGATGCAGTCTGGAAGAAAATTAAAGTTCTTGAGGTGTCGAAGTCACGGATGAGCAGCAGAGGGCAGCACTGTCACTGAAACCAGCTGATCACTGATCCATTACTTTGTCTCTTTGCCCATAACTCTGTCACACCATCACTTTTATCAGCTTGTTAAGTGTAAATGATCTTTACAGTTTCCATTATTATCACATCTCTTTATATTCATGAGTTTCATCCACATTTATCTGATCATTTATAAAGCTTTACTGAATACTGGAATCATTTCTCTTTTCTCTCTCTCTTCTGTTTAGTTTCCTGTGGAAATCTAATGACTGACTGGGAATCGCTGATCAGTTGGACCTCGGTAAATGAAGACAGACACACTCAGTGTTAATGTGGACTCTCGTTTTATTGTCACGTCAGATTCTCTGACAGAGAAGAAGAGACGGTGATTCTGATTTGTCGTCTGCAGCTGCAGCTCGCAGCTCTCAGCGGGCCAGTACGTAGGAGGATGACTAGGTGGAGGTTGTGACCCTCCTCCCATTAACCTCTTCCACCACTGTCACCACCTTCCTGGTCGAAGAGGTGGTACTGGAGGAGGTGCTGATACTGTGGACCAGTCAGAAGAGAGAACAGCTGAGTCTCCACATCGCCTGCTAGCTTCAGCATCATCGATTGAATCTGTGTCAGTCTTACCTGCTGGCGGCCTCTCCGTCCAGAAGTCTCCTGTACTCTGCGATCTCCATCTCCAGTCTGGTCTTGATGTCCAGCAGCATCTTGTACTCTTGTCCCTGGCGCTCCAGGTCGGCTCTCAGCTGCACCAGCTGCTCCTCCAGACACGTTACCTGCAGGTCGACCGGAGGCACGTTCACGGGTGAAACTAAGCACCACAGTCTCACTGCTCGGCATTTGTGACATATTCACTCATGCAGCGTCTTACCTGCGACTGGTATCCACTCAGCCTCATGGCATAGCGGTTTTGTGTTTCTGCCAGGGTCGCCTCAAGAGATGCTTTCTGCACAGGAAACAAATTAACAAAAATAAATCAAAACAGTTTTTTAAACACTTATGTTACCTTATAGTTGTTGGTCATTTCAAACTTTACTCATCATGTGTTGCTCACCATGCTCATCATGGACTGCAGCTCGATCTCCAGAGCCTGCAGCGTGCGTTTGACTTCTGTGACCTCCGACCTGGACGTCTGTAGCGTGGTGGTCTGAGTGATAACCTCCTTGTTCAGCTCCTCTGTCTGCAACAGGAAACACACACTTCAGTCCACACAATACCACAACGTGAAGGTGAAGTCGGCAGGAAGTGACATCGTTGTGGCACCTTTGTCTGGAACCAAGACTCCAGTTCTCTCTGGTTCTTGGCGGTGACGGCTTCGTAGTGCTCCCTGATTTCAGCCATGATCTTGGTGAGGTCTTCTGCTGGGGCAGCGTCCACCTCCACGTGAACCTGGCCGCTCATCTGTGCGCGCATGGCCACCAAGTCCTGAAACAATCAAAAATATCGGTTCGTTTTTTAGAGAGTTTGTTTGGGTTGCTTTTAAAGAAAGTCCTTCAGTTATTTGCTGGTTTGCTTAGCTGACCTCCTCGTGGTTCTTCTTGAGGAAGATCAGCTCCTCCTTCAGGCCCTCGATCTGCATCTCCAGGTCGGTCCTGCACAGAGTGAGCTCGTCCAGGACTCTCCTGAGCCCGGCGATGTCGGCCTCCACCGACTGACGCATGGACAGCTCGGTCTCGTATCTGAAGGCAGAAGATGACAGTTGAGACCACAAACATCAACGCACATCAACCATCATGTAAATAAAGACAAAGAAGATAAAAGAAGCACGAGAGAATCATCAGAAATTAACCTAACAAACATTGCTGTCTGCTCCTAAAATCAATAACGCCTTCAGGTGTAATGATCTTTATATAAGTGACTCTGCAACCTCAAGCCGAAGCGTTGTCTCAGATTTCTAAAAAAAGTGAAGCCCTGAGGAACGAGCTGCAAGATCAGACATGACCATTAATCTCTGTGTTCAACCTCAGAAGTGCACCTATACCACCCAAGTCCAAAGCGTGCTGATCAGGTTTCTTATCGCCTGAATCTGTGTTCTCGTGGTTTCACCGACAACGGTGTAATTATCTTATCAGCGGTTTATAAAAGAAGATTCTGCTTGGAGTATTTCTGCCTCTACAGTTACTGATGCTGCTTCCTGATTCTCACTTTGTCTTGAAGTCTTCAGCAGCCAGGTGAGCGTTGTCGATGCTCAGGTGGACAGCTCCGTTCACTTTGATGGCTTCTTGAATCTGCAAACAGGAAGTTAATATCACTGTCACTGTTCGGTGCTGCAAACTTCCTTCATTGATGCAATAATACAGTTTATAAAGAATAAAATAAACTCAAACATTATATCAGAATTAACTTAAAAACAGATTAACAGAGGGATCTGCTACAGAAAGGCTGAGATTTCTGTGTTCTCTTTGGGTTTTATGTGCTAAATCTTTGTTTATTCTGTTGCTTGAAACTGCAGCTGTGGTTTATATACTTTTGTCTACACCTGCAGGATGAGGATAAGGGTTTTACCTTTGCAGTGATTTCTGCAATGGTGGTGAAGAAGGCGCTGTAGTCCCTGGAGGTGGGTCCGACCTTGCTCTCCAAAAACTGCTTGATCTTCAGCTCCAGCTCGGCATTGGCCTGCTCCAGAGAGTGCACCTTGGCCAGGTATGTGGCCAGGCGGTCGTTCAGGTTCTGCATGGTGAACTTCCCGTTGCCAATGAGGCTGTCTTCCACGCCGCACACGCCGAAGTTGCCGGAGGAGTAGCCACCACCGGAGGAGAAGCCACCACCGGAGGAGAAGCCACCACCGTAGCAGGCGCCGAGGCCTCCACCCATGGAGGATGAGGAGGAGATGCGTACGCCGCAGCCGCCAGCCCCACCGTACACACTGCCAGCCCTCATTGACATACGAGAACCGCCGCCGAAGCCGACCATGGAGTTGCTGGAGCCCCCCATGGAGGTCTTAACAGTGTGGGAGGAAGAGCGAGACATGAGGGTTGCCATGATGGATGCTGCTGTTCTGCTGTGGCTGAAGACGACACAGAGAGGAGAGTGAGGAGCAGCTAGTCCGTCCTCCTATTTAAGCCTCAAGAAGGTATCAGTCACTCAGCACATGTCGTCATGGCAGGCAAGGCTGTGGGCCAAGTATGTGCACAGCAGGGCAGGCTACATGGGGCGTGTCAGGGATGGTCAAGGAAAAACGTAACCTTTACACATCTTGGTAACAATAACGGGATCAATGGCAACGAAAAAGTTCTGTGCCACCTCCAGGCATCTTGTGACCTTTAGCGGATAACTTGCAAAAAGACAGCTAAGCAGAGCTGTCAAAACAGTCGGGTAAAGTTTAATCAAGACCTTGAGGCCCCTCATGCAGGTTTAATGCCTTAAAGCTTCGGGGCTTAAGTGAAAGCTCCTGTAAATGTCAGCTAACTCCCTTGAAATGGGAGAGTGCGTTTTAAATGTCACAAAGTGCAGCAGAGGGCTAAGGATTGCACTTTAAATCACACACCCTGTGCTATTAGAACATTAAATTTACTGCTGCTTCAGTTTAACTCAGACCTTCACTCATATACTTCTCAAATACAAACTGTAAATTTGTTTTAATGAAGCCGTGCAAATGAATGACTGAGTCGTAGCACAAGGTAAAATCCATGCACCCCCTTATCCTCTGCTCTAGACTCAGTGCAACTCATTGAGGATTTAGAACAGGCTTGTATTAAAAGGCAACGGTTGCCCTAAAACCCTCTGACACTTAAAACATCAAAGTCTACTCCCCTCTCACTACACCTTTTCCACTCTGGCTTTTTCTTGTTTAAAACAGAAAATATCTTTAAACACACTTTTTGCAGCTGTGTGTTCACAGATTTGTGTTTTTTGCAGTGGGGCGGAGTTTAGAGTATAGAGTTGGCGTCCGTCCAGAATGTACACACAGGTAAAGATTGTGAGCGTTGTGTAAACAAAATAAGCAGAAAGATAAGCACATATTTGCACCGAACTGAACATCAAAAGTGACTGAATTCTTATCAGCTTATCAGCTTTGAACTAACTGAGCCCGTGCAGCTCGTTTTGATGTTCATTCATTCTTCACACTAGCTGTTGAACTGATGTCAACATTTGCAGCGAAACATTCTGGATTCCTTTCACGGCTTAGATGAAAGTGCGTGCATCCTCCAACTCTAATCGACATATTTCCTGCTCCATTAATGACATTAAATGCACACACTCATCGTTATTGGCCAGTGTAAAGAGTGCATTTACATTACAGCTGCGGGGGGTTAATAAGAGCATCCTGCAGCCTTTCTAGTTTTCCTCCATAAATCACCCACTTGAAAACTTTGTACTCAGAGTATTCATGACCTCTTCTCCTCATTCCTGCTTGACTGAAACCACACACCCAGCTTGCAGCGTTCCATCACTCATCAGCGAGGCTTAACAGATGATCACGCCCTGATTAACTCAACAAACGTTCCCTTTCACAAAGCAGGGTCAATAAAATCAGGCTGAAACCGCCCGCCTGCTCTGCTGCCATAGTTGAATGTTAACGGACCTGTTTCCTCGCCCAACGCCGACCTCCCACCCCTCTTGGCTTCCTGGCAACGTGAGTTTCATTGAGACACATCGACTGTGTGGCAAACAATGACAGCAGTGGCAGGGCCATCAATCACCTGCTTACATGTCATCTCTGAGCCGCCCTGAGCATCGAGCCAATCTTTCTGGAAACTTAACCTGGGTCACAGCTCGTTTCCAGCTCTGTTCACCCGTAATTATCCTGGGCAAGTGGTGTACAGGCTGTGAAACTGTCAATAACCAACTGACAGTTTATTAGAAGTAACATGATTTAAACTAAATGACAACCTGTTGCACAGAGACCATTAAACTGGATTTTATGCCCTTGTTGACAAGTTTCTACATCCGAAATCAGCTAAGGGTGACAGCAGAAGCTATGTTTGCCACTTGAGCTAATCTTAGTGATAGAAGTTAATATTAACTCCTGGAGTTACCAAAGTTTGACAAGAAAATGCTGATGTTGGCTATGTGACTGGTAAACCAAGCCTGTTGAATTGGTCTACAGCCATAGACTCACAGAAGAAGCTTACATTAGTTTGATATTAGCTTCAGAGGCTCCAAATCACAGGAAAAACTTTTGTGTATTCAAGTTAATCCGCAAATACAAAGGCTATGTTAACTGCTGGAACTAGCTGTTTCCCCAGTTTGACAGAAGTAGCTAATGTTAGCTGTGTGCTACAAAATAATAATAATACAAAATACAATATACTATAAACTGGTAAATTTATTCTGTTGAGTTAAGCTAATTGCTACACCTAACAGTCCTGTAGATTCACAGAGGAAAGAAGAAACTGTCATTGATTTCAACCATTGACAGGATCACTCAGATTATATAAACTAATTTGAAGAGGCTGCTATTATCTGAAGCTGAAGCTATCAGGTTACACAAAAGAAGACAAAGTTAGCTGGGTGGCTCATAAACAAGATGCTATAAGCTGATAAACATGGTCTGGTGAGTTAAGCTAACTGCTACTACATCACACTAATATGAGCTTCTTCTGTGACTTTATGAGACATCGAGGCTACTTAGACTCAAACTTAGACTTAGACAGACTTAATTAATCCACAAGGGTAACTAACTCGTCACAGTAGCTTGGTTGCACATTAAAAACACCCATCTGTTACAGAAAGGTGAGTTGTTGTACAGCTGGATAAAGAATGATATGAATGAAGTCCTGTAGCTTTCACTGTGGGAGCGGAAGAAACAAATATTTGTTTAACTCATAGAAGCTAATATTAGCTGTCTCTTTATCCATCTGACAAAAGAGACACAGATTGACGTGTCAGTCTCTGTGGGGAAAGGCGAAAAACCAATTGTTCCCACTATACAGTATCCACCTTATTCCTAGCTCCCATGAGCCCTTGCGTGAATTATGGTTGAGACTTCCGGTATGAACCGGAAGCGGTGTTTTTATCCACCTTATTCCTGGGGGCGCTGATGTAGAAACGATTATGGGTCCAACTTCCGGTGACATGCCGGAAGTAGCAGTGAGCCATTGGTTGCTAGCGGTTGCTAGTGGTTTTCGTTTCCCGTAGCGGTTTATTTGGAAGTTTACTGGTCTTTACTGTTCTTTACTAAATGATTATCAGCTCCAGCAGCATTTAAACATGTGCTTGCGCAGCTCGGGAACATGTTGAGCTGTTTGTGGTTGTACTAATAACCAGGCTAAGTTGAATCTGTGGCTACAAGAGCAGTGTTTTGAACATGCACCCCGGACGAAGAGGGAATGTTGTTGTGAGTAGCAGTGTAAAACCGGGATCCTTTGAGGGATTCGGATCAGTCTGAGTCACTCACTTGTATGAGCCGGGTCTTTGTGAGTCACTTGAGACACTTGAGGCACTTGACCTAAAATGGCCCGATTGCGAAAGAAAGTGTTTCCAGTACATTCAATCCTTCATTCACATTCAATAAAGCATAGTAAACACTTAATAAAGGATTATTACAGTTACCTGTTATTGCCATTTATCAGTTGTGATACACAGCCACTGAAAATCATATCAAGTATCTTACATAAGCCTAAACCTAAAGCTTAAGCTGTGCAAAAAAAATAAAAAATAATAATAATGAATGAGGACAGGGTCACTACTACGAAAGAATATTTTATTTTCTTATATTTTCTAAAATGCACGTGGAGTGGATGCAGAGGCTATTAATTCACTCACAGTTTCGTTTCTCTGCCGACCGAGTGAATGGCTGTTGACTCCCTGCTCTCGGTGATTCTGATAAGCAGGCACTCATGAGTAGTGGATCCGCAGCGGATTCATGAGTGGCAAATCCGATACAGATTCGCTACACATGAATCCCTGCTGGCTGGGTGCAGGTGGCGCTGCTTGTTAGTGGTCAAGTCGAGTAGTACATTTTGTGATCTCACTCGACAGAGAAGCAAAATATACGTATGTAAGATGTTTGAATGGTGCCGTTTATTGATTATATATCCATCAAATGTGGTAGGACTCAATTGAGCCGGTTCAATAGATGTCTAGATTCGTGATTCTTGAGTCTTCTTTGGTGGCCGGTTCAATGAGCCGGATCCCGAATCTTTTTTCCACCGCTAGTTGTGAGAGTCGGTACAGTTTCCACCGCCTACCGAGGGATGAGGAACTCAGAAGAATGTGGCTGAATAAGAATAAGAATAAGAATAAGAAAAACCTTTATTAGTGCCGCAATGTGGAAATTGCAGTTCACAACAGCTTACAGAAAATGCAGAATAAAAAAAATAGCAAGAGCAAAAAGAGTAGCTATAAAAGATAAATAGTGAAACAGAATCAGATAGAAATATTGCACAGATTGAATTGTAATATTGCACGGGTTGAATTGTAAAAAAGTTTTTACACTTATGGTGTAATACTATTGCACATATGATATAGTAATATTGCACATATTAAGAGTGTTCGTTGTGGAGCCTAACAGCAGCAGGAAGGAAAGACCTTCTGTATCTTTCCTTCAGGTGAACACCCAGGTACTTATAAGAGTCCACTTGCTCAATGTCCATTCCCTGGATGTTCACTGGTGAGGGGAGGGCAGAACGACGTCTACGGAAATCCACCACCATCTCCTTGGTCTTCCCCGCGTTGATCAGGAGGTGGTTTCGTTGACACCATTCCACAAAGTTCCCCGTCAGTCCTCTGTACTCTGCGTCGTCGTCACCTCTGATGAGGCCAACAATCGCAGAGTCGTCGGAGAACTTCTGCAGCACACAGCTGTCGGTGTTGTGTCTGAAGTCTGCTGTGTAGAGGGTGAAAAGAAAGGGGGCCAGGACAGTCCCCTGAGGGGCACCCGTGCTACTGGTGAGCAGGTCAGACACACAGTTCCTGTTTCTCACAAACTGTGGTCGGTCTGTGAGGTAGTCCAGGATCCATGTAGACAGCTGGTGGTCCACACCCATCCTCTCCAGTTTGTCCCTCAGAATCACCGGCTGGATGGCGTTGAACGCACTGGAGAAATCAAAAAAGGTGATTCTCACAGTGCTGCCGGGCTTTTCCAGGTGAGAGAGAGCTCGGTGTAGCAGGAAGATAACGGCGTCCTCCACTCCAACGTTAGGATGGTAGGCAAACTGTAGTGGGTCCATGGAGGGGCCCACCTCAGAGCGGAGATGTCCCAGTATCAGTCTCTCCAGTGTCTTCATCAGGTGGGATGTTAGAGCCACCGGTCTGTAGCCGCGGAGGTCTTTAGGCTACGATGTTTTGGGCACCGGTACCACGCACAAGGTCTTCCAAAATCTGTGGTACCACTCTCAGCTCAAGGCTCAGGTTGAAGACATGCTCCATAACTCCAGACAGTTCGTTTGCACAGGACTTAAGGAGCCTGGAGCTGATACAGTCCGGTCCAGCTGCTTTCCTCGCTTTTATCTTCCTGAGCTCTTTTCTCACCTGGTCTGCTGTGAAGGACAAGGGTGGGGGATGAGTGGCTCCATCTTGGTGTGAAAATTATGTATGCATTGGCCGGGAACAACTCAAACAACTCAACTTGAAAAAGACACCAAAAATATTGTATGTATAGTATGTATATAAATCATGTGTGAACACCAGCTGTCACAGCTCAAACAAGACGACATTACAATCCCGCCGCCTAAATATATAGAGGGGTGGGAGGATGACATGGAGAAGTGGCCTAAAATAACATACAGTGGCATAGTTAGCTACTTTCTTAACTCTGCCGCTTCATACGGTGAGGTCATAGTATGCTACGAGGCAAATCTTTTGTCTCCGTTTACAGCTTTAAAGAAACATCAAAGGGCATGCTATATGAACAAAGCTAACCTTAGAGAAGTTAAAACTGGAGTAATATGATCTTTCTTTCTAATGCCTGTCAGTGCTCTTGCTGTGACATTTTCAATCAATTGGAGGCTTTTTATAGAGCTATTTGCAGTGTTCTGCAACATCTGCATTTTCTTTGTCGCCAATGAGCTCTCATTTGTTTTACTCTTAATGCAGGTCAGCCTGTTAGTCATAATTCAGTTACTGAATACTGAATAATTCAGCTGGTGACGGTTGAACTTACGTGAGAAAAAACATACAGGATGGTCAACCCCCCCTCCCCCAAAAGAGTCCACATGAGTTTCCCACGTTTCACTAAACACAACGTCATCCAAATAAGATGAACACCCTGGTAACCCAGCTAACACCTTGTTCATGAGACGCTGAAAGGTCGCTGGAGCATTTCGGAGACCAACGGCGTAACAGAAGAAAACAAACCCCATGATGTAATACATGATGAAATTTCCTTGGGCCTGGCTGTTAGTGGCACCTGCCAGTACCCTTTCAAAAGATCCAGTTTGGTCACACCCACTTGATCAATGCAGTCCTCAATGCAAGGGAGTGGATAACAGGCCTGGTGACTGCATTAAGCTACCTGAAATCTGTTGAAAATCTGTCCGACCTATCCGCTTTATCTGCCAACAGACATGGAGAAGCCCAGCCTGAGCGTGATGGTTCTGCCAACCCATGTTGCAGCAAATACTCCACCTCCTTCTCCATATGCTGACGTTTTTCCACTGGCAGCCTGTAAGCACGCTGCCTCACTTTTTCATCGAATCTTGGCAACAAATGCAACCCTTCAGCAACATCGAAGCCACGATGCAGCCCTGTAGCCCCACTTCTACCTTCATTCATTAGCTTCAACCTCAGCCGTTCTACTTTACCCCTTTCCTTCTCTACCGCTGCTGCTGCAGCCCTCAGCTTCTCCTGCTCCAACTCAAACTGAAATCTCTCCCTCTCCTGCTTCACCTTTTCCCTTTCCAACTGCAGGCACTGCTCAAATGACCAAGAGCTGGACCAAGAAGAGCTGCTGGATCCTGAGCCACCTCCAAAAGATCGGCAGATACAGCCAGCCCCTCTGCCAAGGGGGGCTGTGTCCATTCCACCAGGTCTGATTTGGCAAACTGAGCTAAAGTGAGATGGTCGCTGGAGAAACTCAGAAACCAGTGTATTACTGTGCTCATTATTCATGTCAACTGTCAACGTAAACCACAACCAGTGTAAACTTCATGGACCTCATCCAAAAGAGAGAGCAACAAGTCAGTACACAGCCACAGAGAGATTGAGTGACAAAGGAGCGCCCCCTCCTAGCTGCTTAACACAAACTAACTACCTGCACCGTGTATACTGGCGGCGGGTATTTATGCACCTTAAAACCATCTGTCTTGGGGAAGACAACTTGTCTCAGCCAATACTCCAGGGTGCTCCCATGACAACTGCTCCTAACTGCACGACGACAACACACAAAAACAACTGCTCCTAACTGCACGACGACAACACACAAAAACAACAAACAGCCCTGCAACAAAAAAACAGAGCAACCCCTCCTTGTGAGAGAACTGCCACTACAGCCTACATGAGGGACACAACTGCTCCAGCCACAACCTCCTCACAGCCAAACGCAGGTCAACAAAGAGAGCACCACATCATTTACCCCCCCGGTTAACACTACACTCATAAAACCAAGCCACTGTGAGCCTCCCAATTTTACTGCCACACAAATGGCAAACATTGACACTCCCAATTTCAAAATTGGACGAGCCCCCACTTGTTATGCCCAACTCATTCAAGAGCACAACCAAGGAGGGAGAACCACGCAGCGACCAGTTAAATTAACCGTAAATTTATTTAAAGAACAGGATTTAAGTGTAGGTCGGTAATCAGTGGTGTGGTGAAAGGTGTTGGATGTGCAAGGTGTGTATGTAATTATGAGGAAACAAAAGAGCCAATAGAACAAACAAAACTACGCTGGGGTGCCTGGAGGCACGGGCTATCCAGGAAGGAGAGAGAGAGGGCCATCGTAGAAAGGCCATACTTTTATAGATGAAGCCATAGGTGGGTTGGATCTCCCTGACAAGGTGGGAGGAAACAGGCAGAGAGAACCTGGGAAGGGAGGAGCACAGAGAGGCCAGCAAAACACAAAATGTTTGAGGGCCATCACAATTACAAATAATAAAATAGTGGAGTGTCAGGTGGATGCAGAAACACCTGGGTGGGAGAGACAGACGTTTAAGAGCCCAGAGATCCATGTTAAAAATTAATTGGGCATACGCACGTGGTACCGTATTCAATGCATGTAGTTATTGTAAAGTGACCTGGGGCGCCGAAAAGGGGGGGCAAAGGAGACGGATTCTAGGGGCCCATGATTGAGGGGGGCCCAGAGAGGCCCCTAATGATGATGAAATTATAATACAGAAAAAATAATGACACTAAGTTTTTAACTAACATATAATCACAAATGTTTTATTTTTGATGTCCTGGTAACAATAACTTTATTTGTTTTGGAAACATCAACGTACATGTCAACTGTCATGATGTTCTTCTTTCACAAATATGGTAATGATAGTCAAAAATACCATTAAAATGCATAATTGTATGTAAAATAGCATCAAAAAATTTCGCCGCTGTGTTGGGGGGCCCTGTAAAGATTCTTTTCATGGGGCCCAAAATCCCTAGCGGCGCCCCTGAAAGTGACACAGACTCTTAAACTTCCTGCTGATGTTCTCCTTCACACTTACGATCCTCTTTATCCTTCATAGCAGACTCCATCTCAGTCTAAATGGAAACAATGAACTAGGCTGCCCAGGAAACATTTAGCATCCAGGTGTCCAGTTACTTCTGAACTCCTAAGCTTTGTGCTGTGTATCTCCACATAGTTCTTTCTATACTGATGTAAACCCGTTCGGATTAAAGTTTTAATGTAGTTTCATTACTTTATGTCCAACTGAAAGAGGGTGAAGAACAGAACACGAGCAGTCGTCTACTTATGGTCTATACGTTAAACAGAGATCTGCAGAGTTCTATTAGTCGTACCAATCACAAGATTTGAAGTTAACACTTAGCTGGTGGCAGTTGAAGATGACTCATAAGACAATGTAACTTAATGTATTTATGAGTCATTTTTTTCTTCCTATGTGCTCTTCAATGTTTTGTTTTTCTTGTTTTTAACCCAGATGCTGCCCTCTGCTGGTCATGTTCTTAGTTTGAGCTCTACTATGAAGCCAACAGTGTTTTATTGAATATTCTGTCAGACATAATCAAATATAAACAGTTTCCTCATCATTTAATGAATGAGTAATTATACATTTCAGGAGTAAACTACAACCTCAGGAATCACAGAGTATATATCTTCATTTTTTATTAAAACCACTCTGTCAGATTCGATTTACTGGATCTGGTTCTGGTCCTGGTTTGGTCAAACTGCTTTTAACTGGTGTTGTCTTGGTGGCTTTGATGCTGTTGCTGAAACAAACAAGAAAGAAAATGATCAGTTCATTATATTATCTGGTTTCTTTTCTTTCGTACACAGATTTAGTCACTTTAATCTTCAAATTTAGTAAAATCTCTACAAATACTTCCTGCATTCAAAATAAAATAAAAATAGAAATTTATTTATAACAAAATGCACCTAAAGTATCAAAAATAAAAACTAGTAATGATAATTGATAATTTAACATGTTATTTAACTTAAACTTTTAACTTTTTCATGTTAGTTTAGTAATTATTAAGGAACCTCAGAGTTATACTGAATTAAACTACATTTTACTTTGTTTCTCTTCTTTTTCAACACACTTGACGACCCCTCAGAATATTATAAATAAAAAATTAACAAACACAATAATGAACTAATTTTGTCTGTGCATTTACTGGTTTTATTGTACATATTTGTTCTTAATTTGAAGGTGCCGAATGAACAAGTAAGTTAATTTTGTGTTTTAATGATGGACACACACACCTGTGGTCGTCTGCAGCTGTTCAGCTGGAGGAGGAGGAGGAGGACGACGAGGACGACAAAAAGGACGAGGAGGAAATCACTTTCCCATCACTCATCTCTTCCAGCACTGTCACCACCTGCCTGGTTGTAGTGGTGTTGGAGGACAAAGTGCAGACGCTGTAAGCCAATCAGAAGACAGAACAGCTAAGTCGCTACGTGACCTGCTATCTTCAGGTTCATTGATTGAATCTGTGTCGGTCTTGCCTGTTGGTGGCCTCTCTTTCCAGCAGCCTCCTGTACTCGGCGATCTCCATCTCCAGCCTGGTCTTGATGTCCAGCAGCCCCTTGTAGTCATGGCCCTGCCGGCCCAGGTCGGCCCTCAGCTGAGACAGGTGCTCTTCTAGACACATCACCTGCTCCTGGTACCCAGCCAGCATGGCTGCGTAGCGTCTGGTAGTTTCATCCAGAGTAGCCCCCAGAGCTCCTTTCTTTTTGGAAGATGGAGGACAGAATCAGCATGTAGGTGAATATCCTATCCCAGGGGCCTGGGGTCGGTGTGGTTAGAGCCCATGATACACGACAGATTAAAACCAGCCGACACTCTAAAGCTAAAGTAATTAGTTCTCTCTTCACAGCTTTCACAGTATTTTAACAGCAAAGCAGCAGACTGATCATTAACAAGATATTTCTATCTTAGCTAAAAATATTAATTCTAATAAAAGAAATGAACACAAAATATTCTAAAACACGAAAATACCTATTGAAAAATTTATATGAAAAGTAGGTGTTTTAAAATGTCTTGTTGGAAGAGTCTGTTCTGTTTTAAATGTTTATTTTTATATTTTATTGAATGCAGAAGAATTAATTGATCACTAATCACATTTTCTCTCACCTTGCTGATCTGGGCCTGCAGTTTGATCTCCAGACTTTGAAGAGTTCGTCTGATCTGCCCAACCTCAGACTTGGACGCCTGCAGAGTCTCTGTGCTTGCTTCCTGGACTTTGTCCAGATCCGTCACCTGTGGATGGGAGGTATTAATGTTGTTGTTGGTCCCATATCAGGACTTCAGTCTCAGATAATGAGACAGGGATTGATCAGATGGATGAGGAGTGAAGAGGCTAAAATATTACAATATAAAAAAAATAATATAAGCAGCTCTACAACAAAGGTAGAGTATAAATCTAACTCTGCTTTAAATGTTAAAAAAAAGAAAAAAAGCACATTCTTTTACTTAAAAATGAAAAACTAACCAAAGAAAAGTTACAATTTCCAGCTAATCAAAACAACAAGTCCTAAAATGTACAAACTAAAACTAAAAAAATAAATTTACAAAATATAACTGACCAAAAAATAATAATTTTCAGCTTAACAATAAAAATGTTTAGAAAACTTAAAACACAGCAGTAAAATGTAGAAACAGTGACAAAAGTAGTGGGTTGGCTGTGGTTGTGGTGTTTGTCTGTAGGGGGCAGCAGTGAGCATGTTCTGGTCTGTGTGTTCTCACTTTGGCCTGCAACCATGCCTCCAGGTCTTTGCGGTTCTTGGTGGTGACATTCTCGTAGTGTTGTCTGATTCTGGCCATGATGGTGGACAGGTCCTGCTGAGGCGCGGCGTCCACCTCCACGTTCACCTCACCTCCCATCTGAGTCCTGAGAGCCAGCAGGTCCTGCAGGAGGACATGGTTACAGTGCTGCCTTTTTCACTTCCTTGTTCTGGGTCTGTCTGGTTCTGGGTCTCACCTCCTTGTGGTTGTGCCTCAGCAGCATCAGCTCCTCCTTCAGACCCTCCAGTTGCAGCTCCAGGTGGGTCTGCCTTTGAGGCTCCTGGTCCAAGACTTTCCTTATTCCGCTGATGTCGGCCTCCTCCGACTGACGCATGGCCAGCTCACTCTCGAACCTGAAATTGAATTTCACGACCTCACCTAAACGTTACTTTAAAAGGACAAGCTCACAAAACAGTGGATTTAAAGGGGTCACTCCTCTTCCTGTGTGGACCACTACCAATAAATTCACTCACTTGGCTCTGAAGTCATCGGTGGCCAGTTTGGTGTTGTCAATGGTGAGGATGAGGGCAGCGTTTTCACAAGTAGCAGCGCTAATCTGAGCAGAGGAGGAAAGACAAACATTACTGTTTGAACAGCTGTTTGGGTTTATTAGATTAAAATTAGGTAAAATTTAATATATAAAAACAACACAAAAATGAGTTTGGTGCCTTGTGGCCACCAGGTGGCTCCAAAACCTGCAAATTTTAATTGAAAAATAAAAACGGGGTTTTCACTGGCAGGTGGAATCCATATGGTGGAAGTGTTTAAATATACTACTTATATATTAAATTAAATTAAACATTAAATTCAGTACTTCGAACTCCAGCGTTATTACACTTAAAAAAACAAAATCTTGAAGCGCTGTGTATCATTGGTCTCATGACTCACAGTTGACACCAACTGTTGACACTGATACCAGTTTTTCTGCTCTACACTGTTTCCATCCTCCGATGATGACTGATCGTTTGCATCTCAAACATAGTCCACTGCAAATATTGGCTCTGCGATCACTGACTCACTTCCCTGCAAGGAAGCGACAATTAAATACAACACAACATGAGCACGGTGTCTTTGTGTCTTTAAGGAGAAACTTAAGGTTTAATTTTAAAAAAACATTAAAACCCTTGAATAAAGTCATCTTTGTTTTATAAAAGCACAAAAATACAACAAACCCCCGAGTTTAACTTGGTGAGATGGAAATAGTCCTAAAGTCTATAGCTTTAATTATCCACCAAATGTATGTTGTGTTGTATTTTTATGTCTAATTTAGCTTCTTCTTTGATCAAATCTAATCTTATGTATCAGTGATTGACGTATTCATCATCTCTGATGCTGAGGTGTTCTTTTGATCCCAAACCTTTTTTCTGTTGTTTCGTATTTTATGTGCAGACAAACTCTCTCCAGTAAGAAAAGACACAACCTGTCTGATCTGTAACTTAGGGGACTGGACTGGTGGACACCTGTCTGTGAAAGTGTGCTACCTGGAGTAACCTCACCTGCTCCTGCAGCTCCTTGATGCGGACTTTGAAGCCGGTGAAGTCCTGTTCCTTTGAATGGGCTCTTTTCTCCAGGTACTGCCTGATCTTCCGCTCCAGCTCGGCGTTGGCCACCTCCAGTCTGCGCACCTTCTCCAGGTAGGAGCCTAGACGGTTGTTCAGATTCTGCATGGTGGCCTTCCCACTCATGTCTGTGTTTTCCATCCAGTTTGAGCTGGAGGCCTTGGAGACACGGACTCCAGATCCTCCAGCTCCTCCGTACACGCTGCCAGCAGCACCCACCCGGCGAGCAGAGGGGACGGAGGGGGCCGTCATGATGGAGCTCCTCATGGGGGAGACCATGTAGCTGCTGTGGGTGGAGAAGGAGGTCATGGCTGGTGGTCGTCAGCTGAGAGCAGCGAGTGAAGAGCTGCTTTGACGTTGGCTCCTGTTATCTCTCCAAAGGAGGCAGGTCTCCTGGGGCCGGAGAGCAAACAGGTGAGATCCTGCAGGTTGGGTAGGTTTATTCTCTCCATCACAGATGGCCCCTGTGTCTCTAGACTGTGTCTCAGGAGGTCCTGAAGGCTATGAGGATCAACTGAAGATCGGGTCCCGTCAGGCCACATGGAGCCGCAGCTCCAGGTTAGTCACAATGAGATGAGTTAACTGTTTTCTGTTGAATTCTGAAGCCTTAACTGCTTCAGCTGAATGAACATTGCCCCAAATCCAGTTTCACAGCTCCTTCTTCTTTTATTAATGCAAACATATTCACAGTATTGTAATGAGAGAACCAACAGAGCTAAACTGCTCATTATTGTAGTTAGTTTAAGATCTTAGATAAGTAAGAAAATATGTAAAAATATGTAGATTCATGCTGCAAAAAAGATTTTTCCTTAATTTTCTTGAAACCCCTCAGATCTGAGTTGTGACTTGTTGACAATTGAGAGAGTGGAAATAAACCAAATCAGCGAATAAAATCTCATACTTGGCTCATACTGCATTCATTTCCTAAATGTCTCATGTGGATAGAGACAGTTTTTTTTAAATTAAAGTATGTTTTACGTGGGGCCCCCGGGTCGTCCTGCCAGTCCACTCAGAAGCAGCAGCAGCAGACATCCAGTCAGACTCTGTGGGTTTAGGTACTGATGTTTAAATGGTTTACATTTCAGAATAAAACATTGAATTCCTACTGCTTTTTCTCTTTTGTCCACTTAAATTGAGTTTCAACTTCCTTCCGCAGTTCAAAGACATGCTTGTTATGTTACTGTTAGGTTGAAGTATTGTTTGACTTGTCCAGGATGTTTCTTGCTTCCAGCCCAGGTCCTGCTGGGACAGTTTCCAGCCCTTTCTTACCCAACACAGTGATCGATCTGATCTCTGATAAATTAGTTTGTCTCTTCACGTCGAGGAAACGTCCCTCTGAAAGCAGCTTTATAGATTTACTCATTTAACAGTGTGTATCGTTGTGTTTCAGGACAATCAGAAATATCTTACATTAATGACTTTTATTAAAGGAATATATTTAGTAACTTCATATATTTAGGTTTAACCACCTGGGACTGCAGTGGTTCTTATTGTGGTTCATGATTAAAATACCAGTTTATAAAATGACAATGAAACATCAAACACATGTGTGGACAGTTCTTCAGAAATGTTTTATTTGTTTAATTCTGAGTACGGTTGGCGACGTGTTGACGGGTGTTTGTCGTCTGACGTCATCTACTTATTTTCTGAGATGACCGTTCCGTCTGCGCTGATCTCCTGGGTGACAATCACCACTTTACGGGCTGTAGTGGTGGCAGATGTGCTGGTGCTGGGAAAAGAAAATCCACAGTTATTCATCATCTGTGTAATTTCAGTAATAAGAAGTGGATACATTTGAATATACCATGCTTAGTAGCTGATTCCTAATTTTTGATTGATCACAGTATTATCCTTGTTTGGACTAGTCAGCTCACCTTGTCAGCTCTCCATCCAGCAGCCTCCTGTACTCGGCAATCTCTATCTCCAGCCTGGTCTTGGTGTCCAGCAGCACCCGGTAGTCTTGTCCTTGACGCTCGAGGTCGGCCTTCAGCTGAGCCAGCTGCTCCTCCAGAGCAGTCACCTGCCTTTGGTAACCTGACAGCATGCTGGCGAACCTGCCCTGGGTGTCAGCAAGGGTTCCTTCCAAAGACGCTTTCTGAGGTGGGGAAGAAACTGCATTAGTATATTCAGAGAATCTGTCACTGAAGAAAACTGTCCAGGAAGTTGTAGAAACTCACCATGCTGAGCTGTGCTTGGAGCTCAATCTCCAGACTCTGCATTGAACGTTTGACCTCTGTGACCTCAGAGCGTGACGACTGAAGAGTCTCTGTGCTCACAGCAACGTCCTTGTTGAGATCATCAGACTAGAAAAACAGGAAGAAGTCAGAACATCTGTCTGCTCATAAATAAACACCTATGAAGATGACACTATACTGTTCCTGACTTATGTTTCATCAAACTTTACTTATTTGTACATTTAACTCACTGAGTTAATGAACTTCTCTAGATATTTTTGAAGTTAGGTTGTAGTCATTAAAGATAGGTACTACACTCTCTTAAGTTGTAGTAGTTGTATTTTGTATCAAGGACTCACCTTGGCCTGGAACCATGCCTCCAGGTCTCCGCCGTTCTTGGTGGTGATGGTCTCGTAGTGTTCTCTCATTCCGGCCATGATGGCGGACAGGTCCTGTTGAGGAGCGGCGTCCACCTCCACATTCACCTGACCGCTCATCTGGGACCTCAGAGCCAGAAGGTCCTGTTGGAGGACACATCAAGATTGACATTTTTTGTTTTGTCAAAGTGTGACATCAGAACGTCCCCTGGTTTCTGTTATCGTACATCACCTTCTTTTAACCATAGTTTCACGCTCACCTCCTCGTGGTTCCTCTTGAGATAGATCAGCTCCTCCTTCAGAGATTCGATCTGCATCTCCAGGTCAGATCTTCCCAGCGTCAGCTCATCCAGGACCCTCTTCAGCCCGGTGATGTCGGCCTCCACGCTTTGGCGCATGGCCAGCTCATTCTCATACCTGCACACCAGTCAGCAACAACGATTGCATCAGCCAAAACAGTTAAGTTGCAGAGAGACCGTCTTTAGTTCATATCTATTCTTTCAGGACCTCTAGTGGTCATGGGGATTATAACTGTGACTCTTAACAAAAGGGTTGGTGTGGATGGTCTCTTCCAACAGTTGCAGCTGTCTTTCAGAATATTTTCCCTGAGCTGTTAAATTTAGGAATGAATTCAGAATCCATGTAATACTTTTTAAGCTCATTGGATTTTCAAGTCAAGCTGCTGCTTAGCTCTGCTTAAGGTAGCATATGTGAACAGATGATTTAAAATGGTAGGTATTTAGGGACTGACTGAATGTTCAGCAACACAGCAGTTAAATAAAATTATACATGCATAAAATAAAGTCAATAAGAGTAAATAAAATGTTTTAAACCAACAGGAAAATGTAAAATTAAGATGAAAAGGTTGGATCAGCTTACAGTGTACAGTTACTCCATCAAAAGGTTTGTAGCTGTGTCAGAAACTCTTATTGCTGGGCGAAGAGCTCATTTTGATAAACAAAATTATAAAAGAAGCATTCAAAAAAGTGTATTTACTTGACCCTGAAGTCATCTGAAGCCAGCTTGGAGTTATCAATTGCCAGGTACAGAGATCCATTTGAGCGGGTAGCGATGAAGAGCTGAAAGTAGAAGAAGTACAGATCAGTAAGTTGGTTGGTTGCTGGATGAGGATTCAAAGACAAATATTTGTAGATCTTTTCTAATCCTGAAAACAAAACTAGCTTCAGACACTAGGCGTGGCTGCAGTTTTATCCTATTTTAGATCAAACATTTGAAGGAAACTTTATTTCGGAACCAGCTGCCCCAGTTGTTCTTTGATTTTGAGTTGTAGGACTGGTTGAATAAATGATGAAAACATGCAAATTAAAGTCAAATGCCCGTTGTTGTTTCACTCTTCATGTAAAACCAGAGAGCTGTAGCCTTGCTGTGTTTTGAGTGTGGCTGCACCTGTATCCCTCCTACAGGAAACAACGGCTCATGCCACAGGGGCTTTTCATGTTGGGAAAACACGGATTCAGTTTCAGGTTGCAAGCAAACATTGTTTCAAGACAATGGAGGCATCTTTCTTAGTACTTTGACATTACCTCACATTTCTTTTGTGCTTCTGCTCTTATCTATTGCAATGCCACAAGCTAATATATCCTTAGAACCAAAGCCTGGCCTCACCTGGTCTTGCAGGGTGACGATCATGGCCTTGTGTGCAGTGCAGTCGTGGCCCTCTGGTTTGGTCTTGTTCTCCAGGAACTGCCTGATCTTCAGCTCCAGGTCGGTGTTGGCTGCCTCCAGCTTGCGCACTTTCTCCAGGTAGGTGGACAAGCGGTGGTTCAGGTTCTGCATGGCCATCTTCTTGTTGTCAGAGATGTCGATGGCATCGGACAGGTTGAAGCCTCCTGAGCCTGAGGCAGAGGCAGATGCACCTACACGGGCACTGGAGGAGAAGGTGCTTGGGCTGCTCATGCTGGAGATTCTGACCCCGGCTCCTCCGGCACCACCGTACACGCTGGGGGACCTGCCGGAACCCAGACGGGCCCCGCTGGAGTAGCTCATGGTGCGAGAGTAGGAGGACATGGTGGAGATCTTTGCCTGCTCTGGATGGAGACGAGGAGAGAATGCAGGGTAGGCTGTATTAAGCTGCTTTTATGCGTCCTGGAAACAGGGGAGGAGTTCAGGTGTTGTCCGCCTGCTCGCCTCGGGGCAGGAGAATGACAAACAGAGCAGGAATTTTAAGTACACACATGCAATACCATGATATCATATCCAGCATCACATCTTATCTTGAATATTTCTCTGTCCTGACTCCATGCACGTATAAAAGCAGGTTCTTTTCAAGGTGAGCGACTGGCCGATCCCGTCCATCAACACTGTGACAGATTAAAGCAGTTTTTACACACTTAATTTAGCAAAAGTAAGTCTCAGCTTGAAATGTTATCTCAGTAAAAACACACTCTTTATCTACTTTGACTCGTCTTAGTTTATAAAAAACAGTCATGGCAAATTGATTCCAGTGCAGCATGTTGTCTCACTAAACATGCCTGATTAGGACTAGATGTGTGCGTTGTGAATACTGAGGGCGTAAAGGTGAGTAAAGGTTAATAATCTGTTTGTTCATGAGCAGTATCTTGTGACTGCAGGATTAAAACTGAGTAGGACTGGTATTTCTGCTGCTTCCTGCCCCAGTTGGGTGTTTTTGCTCGCAATAAACCTGACCTCTTTTTACGAGCTGGGGGATCAGCACAAACGCCACATGCAAATCTTTGCTGGGTGTCGACATGGTTACTTTTTTATGCGTGGAAGATTAACCCTTGTGTACTGTTCGGGATGAAAACAGCCACTTGGACTCACTTTTTGCTCTTAGTTTGACCACAACTTTCATCGTATTGCAGCAAATGGAATGATTTTTGCTGAGGAACCTTAATTTGACATAAATTTTTAAAATACGATCACAACATTTCCAAAGGAGGCAGGTCTCCTGGGGCCAGAGAGCAAACAGGTGAGATCCTGCAGGTCGGGTAGGTTTATTCTCTGCACATCACAGATGGCCCCTGTGTCTCCAGACTGTGTCTCAGGAGGTCCTGAAGGCTGCGAGGATCGACTGAAGATCGGGTCCCGTCAGTCCACGTGGAGCCGCAGCTCCAGGTAAGTCACAATGAGATGAGTTAACTGTTTTGTGTTGAATTCTGAAGTCTCCACTGCTTCAGCTGAATGAACATTGCCCCAAATCCAGTTTCACAGCTCCTTCTTCTTTTATTCATGCAAACATATTCTTTATTTAACAGGTTATATTTCTCCAGCACTCAACGAAGGCGGATGCATCTCACTCTCTCTCCCCTCTCCCTTATCTTCCCTGCTTTGCTTCTCATGTCTCGTCCTGTCTTGTCTCAAACTTTGGGAGCCTCATTCAAGTTGCTCTCTAAAAATTTAAAATCATGGAATTGGTCAACAGGTCTCTCAACGCAATTGACAGAATCTTCTCGACGAGAAGCTCAGGTTCGTTTGCCGCTGGATACACACCTAACCCTGGAGCCCTAACCCAAACAATCATAATCATAAGCCGCTGCTGGAACAACCCCCCCAGGAGATCGCTGCAGTGAGACGCTCTGTCCTATTCCTCCCTCCCTTTCTTCACGGACACCTGTTGATGGTTGACTCCGTCTGGGACCCGATCAGGGACGCCTCCATGGCAACCTGCTGTGTTATCGCGATGACATCCTGCGAACTGAGGCACTGATTGGGAGGCTAGACGAAGCGACTCTCCAGGCTTATGTACAAAAGAGAAATTAAACCGATAACCAAATTAGAGAAAGAAACCGACAACGCCACCCTGGAAATTTCGCCCAGAGAATTAGTCTGGAAAGCACACAGGTAAGTTTACTCAGTAAGGCATGAGACGTCGTTCAGGTATTTATAGAAAACTGTACAACTTTATTGTTAAAGGACTTGTTTAAAATATTTCAGTTTCATTCATACCAAAGGAAATCAAAATAAGGAAATCAAACAAAAAGGGGCTGGAGCTGAGTGTATGGACAGGGGCTTGGTGCAGGGGGGGAATCAACAAAAGGAAAAACGCAACTCAAAAACACCCGAAATTCGTGACACACACTCAGTGAAGTGAAGCCCGCTTCCCCAGACACAGCAGACAGGGATACCACCACCCGGGCACCAGCACCGCCACCACCAGTCTCCAGCAACTAAAAAGAGAAATAAACAGATTAATAAACCAATCACAAAACAAAAAGGGCAAATAATCTTAACCAATATCAACAGAGCCTACTTTAAGAAATGGAAAATAAACTAAAGAAAACAAAACCACTTTAAATAAGTAATCAATTCAAAATAACCAAATAACTTAAATAACCCAACACTTAAACACACACGCACACATGGGGGCCAGGCCCTAGTTAAAACACCCAGGCTTGAGTTGGACGAAGTTGTTCTGGGGCGTGGGCCGCAGACGTCAGGCCGCGGTGACCGCCAGGTGAGGCCGAGCAGAGCGGAGCAGCCACGCAATCAAGCAGCGTGGAGACCGTCCCGCACAAGCAGCGTCGAGACCAAGCACAATAAAACAATTAAAAGTCCAGGCAGAACAGAGCAAAGCAGCAGAGTCTCAAAAGTTTAGCACAGGACAAAGCAGCAGCGTCCCCAATCAGCTGATCGCACGTTACACCTAATAACAGAAAACATACCATTAGCGTCCCTACGTTTAACGGTAATTATTGCGGTTGGTTGCTATACTTGCACACATACCCGTTTGCTGATACACCCATTCGCACAGGAGGAGGGAGGGAGAAGAAGACCGGCACTACTGGCATTTACCTGTGACCACACTAGCGTTAGGACTCAGACAGCATCAACACTGACGAGAAAGGGAGGACACTTACCACGCACAAACCACGCCGCACATAGGGGACACAAGGAGCAGCACATGAGCAGCTGCCCTACAAATGAACACAAACGCCGTGAGCACAGAGAAAGGACAGAGCAACCAGTGTGGTGAAGCAGCGGGCAACCATACCTGTCGAGCCTACCTACGAGCCGGAAGTGACGCACCAGTGACGACAGAGGCGCAAGAGGAATAGCCAGTGAAGGGTGGTGGCTTTTATACTGGCCCCCCAGTGGCACTAAATGCACATAGCAGCACTAAATGACAGCTGGCATATGTCTCCTGCTACACACGCACCCACGGACACTTACACACATGCACATATGCATGGGCGTGGTAGTGGGTGGAAAAGGGGACCTGACTACCCAGGGTCCGAGTAGGGAGAGGGCCCATGAAAAATGTTTTTGCTGCGTGCTTCGTGCACTGGCATGGATAGGGGCCCACTGACATTAAGAGTGTACAGGGCCCAGAATTTGGTGCTACGCCCCTGCACGAATGTGTAAGCGTCGTGGGTACAGTGTGTACTCTTTAGGAAAAACAGACACAGGAGCTCTTTCTCATAACTTTTTAGTGCCGACCGTTTTCAAACCAAACAACCAAGCCAAAAACAAAAACCTGTTCTCCTTCCAGTCCCCCCCCCCCAAAAAAAACGGAAGTCGCTCTTCTTCTCTGAACTTTAGCCACATACTTGTACATAATGCATGAGAACGAAATAAAACAAAATATATTAACCAATTATCTGTAAATTACACAACTGAACTGTCATTAAATAATGTCTTACATATGCAATACACCTCCCTAACCCCCAATCCCACGCCTTCGCCGCTTTCACCCCCAAGTGCGACAGGCGGGGTCCGAAGGCGGCGCCGAATGGCTGCTGCCGAGGATGCCTGTCTGCGCTGGAACATCTCCACCCCCCTTTCCCCAGTCCCCCGGTGCAAGTTGTTTTGAGTTCTTATGTTGTAAAGTGTGCTCATATGTGCTTATGTTGCTGAGGTTTTTTTTCCCGGTCCCACACTGTACCCCCCCCAGAGGAGTGTAGTCTGGGAGCTGCTTTTTTTCTCCTCCCCTCTCCTCTTGTTTTTCTTCCCCTTTTCCTCCCCCCACTATTGTAATTTCCCTATTGCGGGACTAATTAAAGATTTTCTTATTCTTATAATTCTTATTCTTATATTCACAGTATTGTAATGAGAGAACCAACCAAGCAAAACTGCTCATTATCGTAGTTAGTTTAAGATCTTAGATAAGTAAAACATAAAAATATGTAGATTCACGCTGCAAAAAAGATTTTTCTTTAATTTTCTTGAGACCCCTCAGATCTGAGTTGGGACCTGTTGACAACCGAGAGAGTGGAAATAAACCAAATCAGCGAATAAAATCTCATACTTGGGTGACATTTAAAATTGTCCATGGTTTTGCATGCTGATTATTTCCTAAATGTATCATGTGGATAGAGACAGTTTGTTAAATTAAAGTATGTTTTACGTGGGGCCCCCGGGTCGTCACAATACACCCATCCTGCCAGTCCACTCAGAAGCAGCAGCAGCAGACATCCAGTCAGACTCTGTGGGTTTAGGTACTGATGTTTAAATGGTTTACATTTCAGAATAAAACATTGAATTCCTACTACTTTTTCTCTTTTGTCCACTTAAATTGAGTTTCAACTTCCTTCTGCAGTCCAAAGACATGCTTGTTAGGTTATTGTTAGGTTGAAGGGTTATTTGACTTGTCCAGGATGTTTCTTGCATTCCAGCCCAGTGCCCGCTGGGATAGTTTCTGGCCCTTTCCATCTCTGATAAATTTGTTTGTCTCTATAAATTCACTTCGAGGAAACGTCCCGCTGAAAGCAAGTTTTACTCATTTAACAGTGTGTACCGTTGTGTTTCAGGACAATCAGAAATATCTTACATTAATGACTTTTATTAAAGGAATATATTTAGTAACTTCATATAGTTAGGTTTAACCACCTGGGACTGCAGTGGTTCTTATTCTGGTTCATGATTAAAATACCAGTTTATAAAATGATAATGAAACATCAAACACACGTGATGGGCAGTTCTTCAGAAATGTTTTATTTGTTTAATTCTGAGAACGGTTGGCGACATGTTGACGGGTGTTTGTCGTCTGACGTCATCTACTTAGTTTTCCGAGATGACCGTTCCGTCTGTGCTGATCTCCTGGGTGACAATCACCACTTTACGGGTTGTAGTGGTGGTAGATGTGCTGGTGCTGTTAAAAGAAAATCCACAGTTATTCATCATCTGTGTAATTTCAGTAATAAGAAGTGGATACATTTGAATATACCATGCTTAGTAGCTGATTCCTAATTTTTGATTGATCACAGTATTATCCTAGTTTGGACTAGTCAGCTCACCTTGTCAGCTCTCCATCCAGCAGCCTCCTGTACTCGGCAATCTCTATCTCCAGCCTGGTCTTGGTGTCCAGCAGCACCCGGTAGTCTTGTCCTTGACGCTCGAGGTCGGCCCTCAGCTGAGCCAGCTGCTCCTCCAGAGCAGTCACCTGCCTTTGGTAACCTGACAGCATGCTGGCGAAGCTGCCCTGGGTGTCAGCAAGGGTTCCTTCCAAAGACGCTTTCTGAGGTGGGGAAGAAACTGGATTAGTATATTCAGAGAATCTGTCACTGAAGAAAACTGTCCAGGAAGTTGTAGAAACTCACCATGCTGAGCTGTGCTTGGAGCTCAATCTCCAGACTCTGCATTGAGCGTTTGACCTCTGTGATCTCAGAGCGTGACGACTGAAGAGTCTCTGTGCTCACAGCAACCTCCTTGTTGAGATCATCAGACTAGAAAAACAGGAAGAAGTCAGAACATCTGACACTTGATGAAACTTGTTTCATCAAGTTTTACTTATTTGTACATTTAACTCACTGAGTTAATGAACTTCCCTAGATATTTTTGAAGTTGGGTTGTAGTCATTAAAGGTGACATAGAATGATTGAACGGGGTATTTATCCTTGATCTGTGATGTGATATGCAGACAACAAAATTTTGGTTGGGTCTGTAATGCCTTAGAAGCTTCCTAAAAACCTCTCTCAGAAAGCTATATTAGGGTGGGGGATTTTAAACGCGTGGTTTTGCACCTATTTGGCGCCCCTTCGGGCTTAACTGGCAACCTCATTATGAAATGCAAGCACTTGACGCTGATTGGCTGCATTTGCTGCCACTCAAAAGAATGTAAACTTCGCTATAGAGAGCCGAAGTCCCGCCCCTCTACTTACCGAAGGGAGTTTTGGTCGGTTCTGTACGCGCCAGCATGCGGGACTTGTAGTTCGTTTAATTACGTATTTTCCATAGCGTTTTACTTAACTATCTTGCGACAAACTGTGACATTCTTGACATATAAAATCATTTTTTATTCTGAAAAACAACATATGTATAATCCAAGGCACAAGTCGATCGGGACCAGAAAATAATTTATCTTTCGCCATAGACTGCCGTTCACAAACGAAGTAGCAGTCTGTGGTTGAATGTAGTTGGAATCCGATTATAAATGAACAGCAGCCACGCATCTCGTGCATTTCTTTCGGTGGGAATGTAATGGAAAGTTTGCACACCGCTTGCACAGCCTGGAAGAGCACACCTCGGAACGCGACTCGCCATTTCGCCTTGAACTCCGCAAGCACTGCTGCAATGTACTTCCCGTTGGAGGCGAGAGGGCGGATGTATGCAAATTATTTTGAAGGGGAGGGAATTGAATGAGAGTGGGGGGGCAGTGAGATGCATTTAAGTAATATGTATCCGTTGTTCAGATTGGGCCATTTTCTGGCTGACATTTCTAAAAGAGGAATTTCTATGAAACGGAGATGTTCAGAATGTCTAGCACTTTTCGTATGTTCGTGAATGCGGGCAGACTACCGTTATTCAACTAAGACAAGGTAAAAACGTTTTTTCATTCTCTGTCACCTTTAAAGGTAGGTGCTACACTCTCTTAAGTTGTGATAGTTGAATTTTTTATCAAGGACTCACCTTGGCCTGGAACCATGCCTCCAGGTCTCTGCGGTTCTTGGTGGCGACGGTCTCGTAGTGTTCTCTGATTCCGGCCATGACGACGGACAGATCCTGCTGAGGAGCGGCGTCCACCTCCACGTTCACCTGACCGCTCATCTGGGACCTCAGAGCCAGAAGGTCCTGTTGGAGGACACATCAAGATTGACGTTTTATGTTTTGTCAAAGTGTGACATCAGAACGTCCCCTGGTTTCTGTTATGGTACATCAGCTTTGATTAATGCCATCCTTCTTTTAACCATAGTTTCACGCTCACCTCCTCGTGGTTCCTCTTGAGATAGATCAGCTCCTCCTTCAGAGCTTCGATCTGCATCTCCAGGTCAGATCTTCCCAGCGTCAGCTCATCCAGGACCCTCTTCAGCCCGGTGATGTCGGCCTCCACGCTTTGGCGCATGGCCAGCTCGTTCTCATACCTGCACACCAGCCAGCAACAACGATTGCATCAGCCAAAACAGTTAAGTTGCAGAGAGACCGTCTTCAGTTCATATCTATTCTTTCAGGACCTCTAGTGGTCATGGGGATTATAACTGTGACTCTTACTAAAAGGGTTGGTGTGGATGGTCTCTTCCAACAGTTGCAGCTGTCTTTCAGAATATTTTCCCTGAGCTGTTAAATTTAGGAATGAATTCAGAATCCATGTAATACTTTTTAAGCTCATTGGATTTTCAAGTCAAGCTGCTGCTTAGCTCTGCTTAAGGTAGCATATGTGAACAGATGATTTAACATGCTAGGTATTTAGGGACTGACTGAATGTTCAGCAACACAGCAGTTAAATAAAATTATACATGCATAAAATAAAGTCAATAAGAGTAAATAAAATGTTTTAAACCAACAGGAAAATATAAAATTAAGATGAAAAGGTTGGATCAGCTTACAGTGTACAGTTACTCCATCAAAAGGTTTGTAGCTGTGTCAGAAACTCTTATTGCTGGGCGAAGAGCTCATTTTGATAAACAAAATTATAAAAGAAGCATTCAAAAAAGTGTACTTACTTGACCCTGAAGTCATCTGAAGCCAGCTTGGCGTTATCAATTGCCAGGTACAGAGATCCATTTGAGCGGGTGGCGATGAAGAGCTGAAAGTAGAAGAAGTACAGATCGGTAAGTTTTAAATCTAAAGGTTGCTGGATGAGGATTCAAAGACAAACATTTGTAGATCTTTTCTAATCCTGAAAACAAAACTAGCTTCAGACACTAGGCGTGGCTGCAGTTTTATCCTATTTTAGATCAAACATTTGAAGGAAACTTCATTTTGGAACCAGCTGCCCCAGTTGTACTTTGATTTTGAGTTGTAGGACTGGTTGAATAAAAGATGAAAACATGCAAATTAAAGTCAAATTCCCCGCTGTTGTTTCACTCTTCATGTAAAACCAGAGAGCTGTAGCCTTGCTGTGTTTTGGGTGTGGCTGCACCTGTATCCCTCCTACAGGAAACAACGGCTCATGCCACAGGGGCTTTTCATGTCGGGAAAAGAAGGATTCAGTTTCAGGTTGCCAGCAAACATTGTGTCAAGACAATGGAGGCATCTTTCTTAGTACTTTGACATTACCTCACATTTCTTTAGTGCTTCTGCTCTTATCTGTAGCAATGCCACAAGCAAATATATCCTTAGAACCAAAGCCTGGTCTCACCTGGTCTTGCAGGGTGACGATCATGGCCTTGTGTGCAGTGCAGTCGTGGCCCGCTGGTTTGGTCTTGTTCTCCAGGAACTGCCTGATCTTCAGCTCCAGGTCGTTGTTGGCTGCCTCCAGCTTGCGCACCTTCTCCAGGTAGGTGGACAGGCGGTCGTTCAGGTTCTGCATGGCCATCTTCTTGTTGTCAGAGATGTCGATTGCATCGGTCAGGTTGAAGCCTCCTGAGCCTGAGGCAGAGGCAGATGCACCTACACGGGCACTGGAGGAGAAGGTGCTTGGGCTGCTCATGCTGGAGATTCTGACCCCGGCTCCTCCGGCACCACCGTACACACTGGGGGACCTGCCGGAACCCAGACGGGACCCGCTGGAGTAGCTCATGGTGCGAGAGTAGGAGGACATGGTGGAGATCTTTGCCTGCTCTGGATGGAGACGAGGAGAGAATGCAGGGTAGGCTGTATTGAGCTGCTTTTATGCCTCTTGGAAACAGGGGAGGGGTTCAGGTGTTGTCCGCCTGCTCGTCTGGGGGCAGGAGAATGACAAACAGAGCAGGAATTTTAAGTACACACATGCTATACCATGATATCATATCCAGCATCACATCTTATCTTGAATGTTTCTCTGTCCTGACTCCATCAATATATATTCCTCTTCAGTGAAATCTACTTTTTGTCTAATCTCAATCTGATTTCACATTGGGACCCTCCTTTGTTTGGAGACACAGGGATTCTTGTTGCCATGTCCCAGCATGTCTGTTGTGTGTTGTATGGGTCCTCTCTGCTCTTGTATTGTGCAACCAAACAATGACATGCTCTGCACCCTTCACTCTGCGCCTCTACTGAAACTGTAATGAAACTAAGGCAGGCACGTTTTTTAAAATGAAACCAAGAGAATATATACATGGTAAAAAAATGAAACTGATGAAAAGTGAGAAAAGTTTTTGGACAATGTGTGCGTGTGTGTGTGTGTCAGAATAAAACCTGTTCAGTGTGGCAGTAAAATAGCCTGAATTCCTGCATGACACTTCAGGTTTCCTTTCACTCAGGTTATCTGACATCTGCATGTTTAAAAGCAGGTTCTCTGCAAGGTGAGCGACTGGCCGATCCCGTCCATCAACACTGTGACAGATTAAAGCAGTTTTTACACACTTAATTTAGCAAAAGTAAGTCTCAGCTTGAAATGTTATCTCAGTAAAAACACACTCTTTATCTACTTTGACTCGTCTTGGTTTATAAAAGACAGTCATGGCAAATTGATTCCAGTGCAGCATGTTGTCTCACTAAACATGCCTGATTAGGACTAGATGTGTGCGTTGTGAATACTGAGGGCGTAAAGGTGAGTAAAGGTTAATAATCTGTTTGTTCATGAGCAGTATCTTGTGACTGCAGGATTAAAACTGAGTAGGACTGTATTTCTGCTGCTTCCTGTCCCAGTTGGGTGTTTTTGCTCGCAATAAACCTGACCTCTCTTTACGAGCTGAGGGATCAGCACAAACGCCACATGCAAATCTTTGCTGGGTGTCGACATGGTTACTTTTTTATGCGTGGAAGATTAACCCTTGTGTACTGTTCGGGATGAAAACAGCCACTTGGACTCACTTTTTGCTCTTAGTTTGACCACAACTTTCATCGTATTGCAGCAAATGGAATGAGTTTTGCTGAGGAACCTTAATTTGACATAAATTTTTAAAATACGATCACAACATTTCCAAAGGAGGCAGGTCTCCTGGGGCCAGAGAACAAACAGGCAAGATCCTGCAGGTCGGGTAGGTTTATTCTCTGCACATCACAGATGGCCCCTGTGTCTCTTGACTGTGTCTCAGGAGGTCCTGAAGGCTGCGAGGATCGACTGAAGATCGGGTCCCGTCAGTCCACGTGGAGCCGCAGCTCCAGGTAAGTCACAATGAGATGAGTTAACTGTTTTGTGTTGAATTCTGAAGTCTCAGCTGCTTCAGCTGAATGAACATTGCCCCAAATCCAGTTTCACAGCTCCTTCTTCTTTTATTCATGCAAACATATTCTTTATTTAACATATTATATTTCTCCAGCACTCAACTAAGGCGGATGCATCTCTCTCTCTCCCCTCTCCCTTATCTTCCCTGCTTTGCTTCTCATGTCTCGTCCTGTCTTGTCTCAAACTTTGGGAGCCTCTCTCCGCATTGCTCTCCAAATTTAAAATCATGGAATTGGTCAACTGGTCTCTCAACGCAATTGACAGAATCTTCTCGACGAGAAGCTCAGGTTCGTTTGCCGCTGGATACATGATTGACTCCTGGGAGAAGTGGAGGGTCGTGTGCCTGGCGATTCTTTCCGTAGGGGACATCGAGGATCTTTGCATATTTGGAACCATGATAACAGGCTGATTGGATTAGGCAGAGGCGGTTCTGGCTAGATTTACACCGTGGGTGAACCATCCTTCCCCCGTAGACGACTGCACAGATTTTATTTATTTTTTTTCATTTTTCACATAACCCCATTAATTACATGTAGGTATATGGATCTATGTTAATTTTAGGAATGAAATGCAATTTATTTGGAAGCAGTTTGTGTTGTGTGGCCTGGGATCAGTCTATCCCTCGCCCCCCTCCCCCTTGCCTCTTCTGACACACACACAACCTGTATGACTCTCAGCAGCAAGTTGACGGACAATGAGGGCGCCCCGGCGCCCACTCCACTAACTTGACATGGAAATGAGCGGTAGTCTCGAACAGTGGTTTTCAAAGTGGGGGCCGCTAAGGGGGCCTCAGACAATTGGAGGGAAGATAAGAAAAAAAATTTGAAAAATAGAAAATATAATCTAATTATTTTTTAAATCATTATCATAAAACATAATCATATCCTTGAAGGATTAATAAAGTATTCTGATTCTGATTCTGATTCTGATATCGAAGTGTTATTTGCCATGCTCATCTTTCTGATTCCCTGCCAGTCAAAACATTGTCCATGACCTCATAATCTGTGTAGACCTGGCGGTGGCACCATTTATCAGGCTGCTTTGCTCCTCAAGCTAGCGTGTAGCTAGCGCAAAATGGACAGGTTTTTGACAAGAAAGAGACCGACGGAACAGACCAACAGCCCTGTCGTGGAGGACACTGCTGCAAAAAGAAACCTAAGAACTCCTGGTCAACTAAAATCAGAAAATATGAGGCAGCACTTATGCTAAACAAATGTAATAGTTATTGAATAGTGAATAAAAGTAAGAAAAAAACACTATAAAAGATGACGTATCTTTACATATTTTGTAGTATTGTCTGTAGGTTTGCAAATGGGGTCCCCGGCCAGAAGCTAATGTTGTTTGGGGGCCTTGGCATGGAAGAGTTTGGGAACCCCTGGTCTAGAAAACTGGTGTGTTTTGTTTTGAGTTTTTTTTTTTTTTTTTTTTTTTTGAGGACGCTCGTGCGCCCTCACATAGATTGCGCCCTGGGCGGCTGCCCACATTGCCCATAGCAAAAACCGGCCCTGGGATTAGGCATTGTCCTGGTGTATCGGAAAATTCGGAAGACGGTGTCAGCAGTCCAAAGCCCCATGAAGCTGCCCGACGTGATTGATGGAGTGAGCAGAGCTGTTAGCGCTCAGACTGTGGGTATAAACCGCAACATGGAAAACACCTTGGAAAGAGCTATTAGCGCACTGACTGTGGTTATAAATCGCAACATGGTTAACATCTTGGACAGAGCTGTTTGTGCTCAGACTGTGGTCATTAACCGCAACATGGAAAACATCTTGGAGAAGTTTTCGGCTTTGCAAAGGCGAATGAATGGATTTGAAGACCAGAATGGACAAATAGAGTAAGTCGTGTCCATTGAAACGCGACTACTCGCCCTAACCCAAACAATCATAATCTAATCTGCATTCCAACCCCCCTAGGAGATCGCTGCAGTGAGACGCTCTGTCCTATTCCTCCCTCCCTTCCTTCACGGACACCTGTTGATGGTTGACTCCTCCATGGCAACCTGCTGTGTTATTGCGATGACATCCTGCGAACTGAGGCACTGATTGGGAGGCTAGACGAAGCGACTCTCCAGGCTTATGTACACACACGCACCCACGGACACTTACACACATGCACATATGCATGGGTGTGGTAGTGGGTGGAAAAGGGGACCTGACTACCCAGGGCCCGAGTAGGGAGAGGGCCCATGAAAAATGTTTTTGCTGCGTGCTTCGTGCACTGGCATGGATAGGGGCCCACTGACATTAAGAGTGTACAGGGCCCAGAATTTGGTGCTACGCCCCTGCACATATGCAATACACCACCCTAACCCCCAATCCCACGCCTTCGCCGCTTTCACCCCCCAGTGCGACAGGCGGGGTCCGAAGGCGGCGCCGAATGGCTGCTGCCGAGGATGCCTGTCTGCGCTGGAACATCTCCACCCCCCTTTCCCCAGTCCCCCGGTGCAAGTTGTTTTGAGTTCTTATGTTGTAAAGTGTGCTCATATGTGCTTATGTTGCTGAGGTTTTTTTTCCCGGTCCCACACTGTACCCCCCCCCAGAGGAGTGTAGTCTGGGAGCTGCTTTTTTTCTCCTCCCCTCTCCTCTTGTTTTTCTTCCCCTTTTCCTCCCCCCACTATTGTAATTTCCCTATTGCGGGACTAATTAAAGATTTTCTTATTCTTATAATTCTTATTCTTATATTCACAGTATTGTAATGAGAGAACCAACCAAGCAAAACTGCTCATTATCGTAGTTAGTTTAAGATCTTAGATAAGTAAAACATAAAAATATGTAGATTCACGCTGCAAAAAAGATTTTTCTTTAATTTTCTTGAGACCCCTCAGATCTGAGTTGGGGCCTGTTGACAACCGAGAGAGTGGAAATAAACCAAATCAGCGAATAAAATCTCATACTTGGGTGACATTTAAAATTGTCCATGGTTTTGCATGCTGATTATTTCCTAAATGTATCATGTGGATAGAGACAGTTTGTTAAATTAAAATATGTTTTACGTGGGGCCCCCGGGTCGTCACAATACACCCATCCTGCCAGTCCACTCAGAAGCAGCAGCAGCAGACATCCAGTCAGACTCTGTGGGTTTAGGTACTGATGTTTAAATGGTTTACATTTCAGAATAAAACATTGAATTCCTACTACTTTTTCTCTTTTGTCCACTTAAATTGAGTTTCAACTTCCTTCTGCAGTCCAAAGACATGCTTGTTAGGTTATTGTTAGGTTGAAGGGTTATTTGACTTGTCCAGGATGTTTCTTGCATTCCAGCCCAGTGCCCGCTGGGATAGTTTCTGGCCCTTTCCATCTCTGATAAATTTGTTTGTCTCTATAAATTCACTTCGAGGAAACGTCCCGCTGAAAGCAAGTTTTACTCATTTAACAGTGTGTACCGTTGTGTTTCAGGACAATCAGAAATATCTTACATTAATGACTTTTATTAAAGGAATATATTTAGTAACTTCATATAGTTAGGTTTAACCACCTGGGACTGCAGTGGTTCTTATTCTGGTTCATGATTAAAATACCAGTTTATAAAATGATAATGAAACATCAAACACACGTGATGGGCAGTTCTTCAGAAATGTTTTATTTGTTTAATTCTGAGAACGGTTGGCGACATGTTGACGGGTGTTTGTCGTCTGACGTCATCTACTTAGTTTTCCGAGATGACCGTTCCGTCTGTGCTGATCTCCTGGGTGACAATCACCACTTTACGGGTTGTAGTGGTGGTAGATGTGCTGGTGCTGTTAAAAGAAAATCCACAGTTATTCATCATCTGTGTAATTTCAGTAATAAGAAGTGGATACATTTGAATATACCATGCTTAGTAGCTGATTCCTAATTTTTGATTGATCACAGTATTATCCTAGTTTGGACTAGTCAGCTCACCTTGTCAGCTCTCCATCCAGCAGCCTCCTGTACTCGGCAATCTCTATCTCCAGCCTGGTCTTGGTGTCCAGCAGCACCCGGTAGTCTTGTCCTTGACGCTCGAGGTCGGCCCTCAGCTGAGCCAGCTGCTCCTCCAGAGCAGTCACCTGCCTTTGGTAACCTGACAGCATGCTGGCGAAGCTGCCCTGGGTGTCAGCAAGGGTTCCTTCCAAAGACGCTTTCTGAGGTGGGGAAGAAACTGGATTAGTATATTCAGAGAATCTGTCACTGAAGAAAACTGTCCAGGAAGTTGTAGAAACTCACCATGCTGAGCTGTGCTTGGAGCTCAATCTCCAGACTCTGCATTGAGCGTTTGACCTCTGTGATCTCAGAGCGTGACGACTGAAGAGTCTCTGTGCTCACAGCAACCTCCTTGTTGAGATCATCAGACTAGAAAAACAGGAAGAAGTCAGAACATCTGACACTTGATGAAACTTGTTTCATCAAGTTTTACTTATTTGTACATTTAACTCACTGAGTTAATGAACTTCCCTAGATATTTTTGAAGTTGGGTTGTAGTCATTAAAGGTGACATAGAATGATTGAACGGGGTATTTATCCTTGATCTGTGATGTGATATGCAGACAACAAAATTTTGGTTGGGTCTGTAATGCCTTAGAAGCTTCCTAAAAACCTCTCTCAGAAAGCTATATTAGGGTGGGGGATTTTAAACGCGTGGTTTTGCACCTATTTGGCGCCCCTTCGGGCTTAACTGGCAACCTCATTATGAAATGCAAGCACTTGACGCTGATTGGCTGCATTTGCTGCCACTCAAAAGAATGTAAACTTCGCTATAGAGAGCCGAAGTCCCGCCCCTCTACTTACCGAAGGGAGTTTTGGTCGGTTCTGTACGCGCCAGCATGCGGGACTTGTAGTTCGTTTAATTACGTATTTTCCATAGCGTTTTACTTAACTATCTTGCGACAAACTGTGACATTCTTGACATATAAAATCATTTTTTATTCTGAAAAACAACATATGTATAATCCAAGGCACAAGTCGATCGGGACCAGAAAATCATTTATCTTTCGCCATAGACTGCCGTTCACAAACGAAGTAGCAGTCTGTGGTTGAATGTAGTTGGAATCCAATTATAAATGAACAGCAGCCACGCATCTCGTGCATTTCTTTCGGTGGGAATGTAATGGAAAGTTTGCACACCGCTTGCACAGCCTGGAAGAGCACACCTCGGAACGCGACTCGCCATTTCGCCTTGAACTCCGCAAGCACTGCTGCAATGTACTTCCCGTTGGAGGCGAGAGGGCGGATGTATGCAAATTATTTTGAAGGGGAGGGAATTGAATGAGAGTGGGGGGGCAGTGAGATGCATTTACGTAATATGTATCCGTTGTTCAGATTGGGCCATTTTCTGGCTGACATTTCTAAAAGAGGAATTTCTATGAAACGGAGATGTTCAGAATGTCTAGCACTTTTCGTATGTTCGTGAATGCGGGCAGACTACCGTTATTCAACTAAGACAAGGTAAAAACGTTTTTTCATTCTCTGTCACCTTTAAAGGTAGGTGCTACACTCTCTTAAGTTGTGATAGTTGAATTTTTTATCAAGGACTCACCTTGGCCTGGAACCATGCCTCCAGGTCTCTGCGGTTCTTGGTGGCGACGGTCTCGTAGTGTTCTCTGATTCCGGCCATGACGACGGACAGATCCTGCTGAGGAGCGGCGTCCACCTCCACGTTCACCTGACCGCTCATCTGGGACCTCAGAGCCAGAAGGTCCTGTTGGAGGACACATCAAGATTGACGTTTTATGTTTTGTCAAAGTGTGACATCAGAACGTCCCCTGGTTTCTGTTATGGTACATCAGCTTTGATTAATGCCATCCTTCTTTTAACCATAGTTTCACGCTCACCTCCTCGTGGTTCCTCTTGAGATAGATCAGCTCCTCCTTCAGAGCTTCGATCTGCATCTCCAGGTCAGATCTTCCCAGCGTCAGCTCATCCAGGACCCTCTTCAGCCCGGTGATGTCGGCCTCCACGCTTTGGCGCATGGCCAGCTCATTCTCATACCTGCACACCAGCCAGCAACAACGATTGCATCAGCCAAAACAGTTAAGTTGCAGAGAGACCGTCTTCAGTTCATATCTATTCTTTCAGGACCTCTAGTGGTCATGGGGATTATAACTGTGACTCTTAACAAAAGGGTTGGTGTGGATGGTCTCTTCCAACAGTTGCAGCTGTCTTTCAGAATATTTTCCCTGAGCTGTTAAATTTAGGAATGAATTCAGAATCCATGTAATACTTTTTAAGCTCATTGGATTTTCAAGTCAAGCTGCTGCTTAGCTCTGCTTAAGGTAGCATATGTGAACAGATGATTTAACATGCTAGGTATTTAGGGACTGACTGAATGTTCAGCAACACAGCAGTTAAATAAAATTATACATGCATAAAATAAAGTCAATAAGAGTAAATAAAATGTTTTAAACCAACAGGAAAATATAAAATTAAGATGAAAAGGTTGGATCAGCTTACAGTGTACAGTTACTCCATCAAAAGGTTTGTAGCTGTGTCAGAAACTCTTATTGCTGGGCGAAGAGCTCATTTTGATAAACAAAATTATAAAAGAAGCATTCAAAAAAGTGTACTTACTTGACCCTGAAGTCATCTGAAGCCAGCTTGGCGTTATCAATTGCCAGGTACAGAGATCCATTTGAGCGGGTGGCGATGAAGAGCTGAAAGTAGAAGAAGTACAGATCGGTAAGTTTTAAATCTAAAGGTTGCTGGATGAGGATTCAAAGACAAACATTTGTAGATCTTTTCTAATCCTGAAAACAAAACTAGCTTCAGACACTAGGCGTGGCTGCAGTTTTATCCTATTTTAGATCAAACATTTGAAGGAAACTTCATTTTGGAACCAGCTGCCCCAGTTGTACTTTGATTTTGAGTTGTAGGACTGGTTGAATAAAAGATGAAAACATGCAAATTAAAGTCAAATTCCCCGCTGTTGTTTCACTCTTCATGTAAAACCAGAGAGCTGTAGCCTTGCTGTGTTTTGGGTGTGGCTGCACCTGTATCCCTCCTACAGGAAACAACGGCTCATGCCACAGGGGCTTTTCATGTCGGGAAAAGAAGGATTCAGTTTCAGGTTGCCAGCAAACATTGTGTCAAGACAATGGAGGCATCTTTCTTAGTACTTTGACATTACCTCACATTTCTTTAGTGCTTCTGCTCTTATCTGTAGCAATGCCACAAGCAAATATATCCTTAGAACCAAAGCCTGGTCTCACCTGGTCTTGCAGGGTGACGATCATGGCCTTGTGTGCAGTGCAGTCGTGGCCCGCTGGTTTGGTCTTGTTCTCCAGGAACTGCCTGATCTTCAGCTCCAGGTCGTTGTTGGCTGCCTCCAGCTTGCGCACCTTCTCCAGGTAGGTGGACAGGCGGTCGTTCAGGTTCTGCATGGCCATCTTCTTGTTGTCAGAGATGTCGATTGCATCGGTCAGGTTGAAGCCTCCTGAGCCTGAGGCAGAGGCAGATGCACCTACACGGGCACTGGAGGAGAAGGTGCTTGGGCTGCTCATGCTGGAGATTCTGACCCCGGCTCCTCCGGCACCACCGTACACACTGGGGGACCTGCCGGAACCCAGACGGGCCCCGCTGGAGTAGCTCATGGTGCGAGAGTAGGAGGACATGGTGGAGATCTTTGCCTGCTCTGGATGGAGACGAGGAGAGAATGCAGGGTAGGCTGTATTGAGCTGCTTTTATGCCTCTTGGAAACAGGGGAGGGGTTCAGGTGTTGTCCGCCTGCTCACCTGGGGGCAGGAGAATGACAAACAGAGCAGAAATTTTAAGTACACACATGCTATACCATGATATCATATCCAGCATCACATCTTATCTTGATTGTTTCTCTGTCCTGACTCCATCAATATATCTTCCTCTTCAGTGAAATCTACTTTTTGTCTAATCTCAATCTGATTTCACATTGGGACCCTCCTTTGTTTGGAGACACAGGGATTCTTGTTGCCATGTCCCAGCATGTCTGTTGTGTGTTGTATGGGTCCTCTCTGCTCTCGTATTGTGCAACCAAACAATGACATGCTCTGCACCCTTCACTCTGCGCCTCTACTGAAACTGTAATGAAACTAAGGCAGGCATGTTTTTTAAAATGAAACCAAGAGAATATATACATGGTAAAAAATGAAACTGATGAAAAGTGAGAAAAGTTTTTGGACAATGTGTGCGTGTGTGTGTGTGTGTGTGTGTGTCAGAAAAAAACCTGTTCAGTGTGGCAGTAAAATAGCCTGAATTCCTGCATGACACTTCAGGTTTCCTTTCACTCAGGTTATCTGACATCTGCATGTTTAAAAGCAGGTTCTCTGCAAGGTGAGCGACTGCCCAATCCCGTCCATCAACACTGTGACAGATTAAAGCAGTTTTTACACACTTAATTTAGCAAAAGTAAGTCTCAGCTTGAAATGTTATCTCAGTAAAAACACACTCTTTATCTACTTTGACTCGTCTTAGTTCTCAGTCATGGCAAATTGATTCCAGTGCAGCATGTTGTCTCACTAAACATGCCTGATTAGGACTAGATGTGTGTGTTGTGAATACTGAGGGCGTAAAGGTGAGTAAAGGTTAATAATCTGTTTGTTCATGAGCAGTATCTTGTGACTGCAGGATTAAAACTGAGTAGGACTGTATTTCTGCTGCTTCCTGCCCCAGTTGGGTGTTTTTGCTCGCAATAAACCTGACCTCTTTTTACGAGCTGGGGGATCAGCACAAACGCCACATGCAAATCTTTGCTGGGTGTCGACATGGTTACTTTTTTATGCGTGGAAGATTAACCCTTGTGTACTGTTCGGGATGAAAACAGCCACTTGGACTCACTTTTTGCTCTTAGTTTGACCACAACTTTCATCGTATTGCAGCAAATGGAATGATTTTTGCTGAGGAACCTTAATTTGACATAAATTTTTAAAATACGATCACAACATTTCCAAAGGAGGCAGGTCTCCTGGGGCCAGAGAGCAAACAGGTGAGATCCTGCAGGTCGGGTAGGTTTATTCTCTGCACATCACAGATGGCCCCTGTGTCTCCAGACTGTGTCTCAGGAGGTCCTGAAGGCTGCGAGGATCGACTGAAGATCGGGTCCCGTCAGTCCACGTGGAGCCGCAGCTCCAGGTAAGTCACAATGAGATGAGTTAACTTTTGTGTGGAATTCTGAAGTCTCAGCTGCTTCAGCTGAATGAACATTGCCCCAAATCCAGTTTCACAGCTCCTTCTTCTTTTATTCATGCAAACATATTCTTTATTTAACATATTATATTTCTCCAGCACTCAACGAAGGCGGATGCATCTCACTCTCTCTCCCCTCTCCCTTATCTTCCCTGCTTTGCTTCTCATGTCTCGTCCTGTCTTGTCTCAAACTTTGGGAGCCTCTCTCCGCATTGCTCTCCAAATTTAAAATCATGGAATTGGTCAACTGGTCTCTCAACGCAATTGACAGAATCTTCTCGACAAGAAGCTCAGGTTCTTTTGCCACTGGATACATGATGGACTCCTGGGAGAAGTGGAGGGTCGTGTGCCTGGCGTTTCTTTCCGTTGGGGACATCAAGGATCTTTACATATTTGGAACCATGATAACAGGCTGATTGGATTAGGCAGAGGCGGTTCTGGCTAGATTTACGCCCTGGGCGAACCATCCCTCCCCCGTAGACGACTGCACAGATTTTTTTTTTTATTTTTCATTTTTCACATAACCCCATTAATTACATGTAGGTATATGGATCTATGTTAATTTTAGGAATGAAATGCAATTTATTTGGAAGCAGTTTGTGTTGTGTGGCCTGGGATCAGTCTATCCCTCGCCCCCCTCCCCCTTGCCTCTTCTGACACACACACAACCTGTATGACTCTCAGCAGCAAGTTGACGGACAATGAGGGCGCCCCGGCGCCCACTCCACTAACTTGACATGGAAATGAGCGGTAGTCTCGAACAGTGGTTTTCAAAGTGGGGGCCGCTAAGGGGGCCTCAGACAATTGGAGATTAGCTTCCCCGGCCAGAAGCTAATGTTGTTTGGGGGCCTTGGCATGGAAGAGTTTGGGAACCCCTGGTCTAGAAAACTGGTGTGTTTTGTTTAGAGTTTTTTTTTTTTTTTTTTTTTGAGGACGCTCGTGCGCCCTCACATAGATTGCGCCCTGGGCGGCTGCCCACATTGCCCATAGCAAAAACCGGCCCTGGGATTAGGCATTGTCCTGGTGTATCGGAAAATTCGGAAGACGGTGTCAGCAGTCCAAAGCCCCATGAAGCTGCCCGACGTGATTGATGGAGTGAGCAGAGCTGTTAGCGCTCAGACTGTGGGTATAAACCGCAACATGGAAAACACCTTGGAAAGA
The DNA here is from genome assembly GCF_963514085.1 of Chelon labrosus. NCBI lineage: Eukaryota > Metazoa > Chordata > Actinopteri > Mugiliformes > Mugilidae > Chelon > Chelon labrosus. The sequence continues at coordinate 11,541,306 of NC_140354.1, forward strand.
GCTATCAGCGCACTGACTGTGGTTATAAATCGCAACATGGTTAACATCTTGGACAGAGCTGTTTGTGCTCAGACTGTGGTCATTAACCGCAACATGGAAAACATCTTGGAGAAGTTTTCGGCTTTGCAAAGGCGAATGAATGGATTTGAAGACCAGAATGGACAAATAGAGTAAGTCGTGTCCATTGAAACGCGACTACTCGCCCTAACCCAAACAATCATAATCTAATCTGCATTCCAACCCCCCTAGGAGATCGCTGCAGTGAGACGCTCTGTCCTATTCCTCCCTCCCTTCCTTCACGGACACCTGTTGATGGTTGACTCCTCCATGGCAACCTGCTGTGTTATTGCGATGACATCCTGCGAACTGAGGCACTGATTGGGAGGCTAGACGAAGCGACTCTCCAGGCTTATGTACACACACGCACCCACGGACACTTACACACATGCACATATGCATGGGTGTGGTAGTGGGTGGAAAAGGGGACCTGACTACCCAGGGCCCGAGTAGGGAGAGGGCCCATGAAAAATGTTTTTGATGCGTGCTTCGTGCACTGGCATGGATAGGGGCCCACTGACATTAAGAGTGTACAGGGCCCAGAATTTGGTGCTACGCCCCTGCACATATGCAATACACCACCCTAACCCCCAATCCCACGCCTTCGCCGCTTTCACCCCCCAGTGCGACAGGCGGGGTCCGAAGGCGGCGCCGAATGGCTGCTGCCGAGGATGCCTGTCTGCGCTGGAACATCTCCACCCCCCTTTCCCCAGTCCCCCGGTGCAAGTTGTTTTGAGTTCTTATGTTGTAAAGTGTGCTCATATGTGCTTATGTTGCTGAGGTTTTTTTTCCCGGTCCCACACTGTACCCCCCCCAGAGGAGTGTAGTCTGGGAGCTGCTTTTTTTCTCCTCCCCTCTCATCTTGTTTTTCTTCCCCTTTTCCTCCCCCCACTATTGTAATTTCCCTATTGCGGGACTAATTAAAGATTTTCTTATTCTTATAATTCTTATTCTTATATTCACAGTATTGTAATGAGAGAACCAACCAAGCAAAACTGCTCATTATCGTAGTTAGTTTAAGATCTTAGATAAGTAAAACATAAAAATATGTAGATTCACGCTGCAAAAAAGATTTTTCTTTAATTTTCTTGAGACCCCTCAGATCTGAGTTGGGGCCTGTTGACAACCGAGAGAGTGGAAATAAACCAAATCAGCGAATAAAATCTCATACTTGGGTGACATTTAAAATTGTCCATGGTTTTGCATGCTGATTATTTCCTAAATGTATCATGTGGATAGAGACAGTTTGTTAAATTAAAGTATGTTTTACGTGGGGCCCCCGGGTCGTCACAATACACCCATCCTGCCAGTCCACTCAGAAGCAGCAGCAGCAGACATCCAGTCAGACTCTGTGGGTTTAGGTACTGATGTTTAAATGGTTTACATTTCAGAATAAAACATTGAATTCCTACAACTTTTTCTCTTTTGTCCACTTAAATTGAGTTTCAACTTCCTTCTGCAGTCCAAAGACATGCTTGTTAGGTTATTGTTAGGTTGAAGGGTTATTTGACTTGTCCAGGATGTTTCTTGCATTCCAGCCCAGTGCCCGCTGGGATAGTTTCTGGCCCTTTCCATCTCTGATAAATTTGTTTGTCTCTATAAATTCACTTCGAGGAAACGTCCCGCTGAAAGCAAGTTTTACTCATTTAACAGTGTGTACCGTTGTGTTTCAGGACAATCAGAAATATCTTACATTAATGACTTTTATTAAAGGAATATATTTAGTAACTTCATATAGTTAGGTTTAACCACCTGGGACTGCAGTGGTTCTTATTCTGGTTCATGATTAAAATACCAGTTTATAAAATGATAATGAAACATCAAACACACGTGATGGGCAGTTCTTCAGAAATGTTTTATTTGTTTAATTCTGAGAACGGTTGGCGACGTGTTGACGGGTGTTTGTCGTCTGACGTCATCTACTTATTTTCTGAGATGACCGTTCCATCTGCGCTGATCTCCTGGGTGACAATCACCACTTTACGGGTTGTAGTGGTGGTAGATGTGCTGGTGCTGTTAAAAGAAAATCCACAGTTATTCATCATCTGTGTAATTTCAGTAATAAGAAGTGGATACATTTGAATATACCATGCTTAGTAGCTGATTCCTAATTTTTGATTGATCACAGTATTATCCTGGTTTGGACTAGTCAGCTCACCTTGTCAGCTCTCCATCCAGCAGCCTCCTGTACTCGGCAATCTCTATCTCCAGCCTGGTCTTGGTGTCCAGCAGCACCCGGTAGTCTTGTCCTTGACGCTCGAGGTCGGCCCTCAGCTGAGCCAGCTGCTCCTCCAGAGCAGTCACCTGCCTTTGGTAACCTGACAGCATGCTGGCGAACCTGCCCTGGGTGTCAGCAAGGGTTCCTTCCAAAGACGCTTTCTGAGGTGGGGAAGAAACTGGATTAGTATATTCAGAGAATCTGTCACTGAAGAAAACTGTCCAGGAAGTTGTAGAAACTCACCATGCTGAGCTGTGATTGGAGCTCAATCTCCAGACTCTGCATTGAGCGTTTGACCTCTGTGATCTCAGAGCGTGACGACTGAAGAGTCTCTGTGCTCACAGCAACCTCCTTGTTGATATCCTCAGACTAAAAAAACAGGAAGAAGTCAGAACATCTGACACTTGATGAAACTTGTTTTCATTTGAACATTTAACTCATTGAGTTAATTAACTTCCCTAGATATTTTTGAAGTTGGGTTGTAGTCATTAAAGGTAGGTACTACACTCTCTTAAGTTGTAATAGTTGAATTTTTTATCAAGGACTCACCTTGGCCTGGAACCATGCCTCCAGGTCTCTGCGGTTCTTGGTGGCGACGGTCTCGTAGTGTTCTCTGATTCCGGCCATGACGACGGACAGATCCTGCTGAGGAGCGGCGTCCACCTCCACATTCACCTGACCGCTCATCTGGGACCTCAGAGCCAGAAGGTCCTGTTGGAGGACACATCCAGATTGACGTTTTATGTTTTGTCAAAGTGTGACATCAGAACGTCCCCTGGTTTCTGTTATGGTACATCAGCTTTGATTAATGCCATCCTTCTTTTAACCATAGTTTCACGCTCACCTCCTCGTGGTTCCTCCTGAGATAGATCAGCTCCTCCTTCAGAGCTTCGATCTGCATCTCCAGGTCAGATCTTCCCAGCGTCAGCTCATCCAGGACCCTCTTCAGCCCGGTGATGTCGGCCTCCACGCTTTGGCGCATGGCCAGCTCGTTCTCATACCTGCACACCAGTCAGCAACAACGATTGCATCAGCCAAAACAGTTAAGTTGCAGAGAGACCGTCTTTAGTTCATATCTATTCTTTCAGGACCTGTAGTGGTCATGGGGATTATAACTGTGACTCTTACTAAAAGGGTTGGTGTGGATGGTCTCTTCCAACAGTTGCAGCTGTCTTTCAGAATATTTTCCCTGAGCTGTTAAATTTAGGAATGAATTCAGAATCCATCTAATACTTTTTAAGCTCATTGGATTTTCAAGTCAAGCTGCTGCTTAGCTCTGCTTAAGGTAGCATATGTGAACAGATGATTTAAAATGCTAAGCATTTAGGGACTGACTGAATGTTCAGCAACACAGCAATTAAATAAAATTATACATGCATAAAATAAAGTCAATAAGAGTAAATAAAATGTTTTAAACCAACAGGAAAATATAAAATTAAGATGAAAAGGTTGGATCAGCTTACAGTGTACAGTTACTCCATCAAAAGGTTTGTAGCTGTGTCAGAAACTCTTATTGCTGAGCAAAGAGCTTATTTTGACAAAAGAATTACAAAAGAAGCGTTCAAAAAAATGTACTTACTTGACCCTGAAGTCATCTGAAGCCAGCTTGGCGTTATCAATTGCCAAGTACAGAGATCCATTTGAGCGGGTGGCGATGAAGAGCTGAAAGTAGAAGGAGTACAGATCGGTAAGTTTTAAATCTAAAGGTTGCTGGATGAGGATTCAAAGACAAATATTTGTAGATCTTTTCTAATCCTGAAAACAAAACTAGCTTCAGACACTAGGCGTGGCTGCAGTTTTATCCTATTTTAGATCAAACATTTGAAAAAACTTTAGTTTGGAACCAGCTGCCCCAGTTGTTCTTTGATTTTGAGTTGTAGATCTGGTTGAATAAAAGATGAAAACATGCAAATTAAAGTCAAATTCCCCATTGTTGTTTCACTCTTCATGTAAAACCAGAGAGCTGTAGCCTTGCTGTGTTTTGGGTGTGGCTGCACCTGTATCCCTCCTACAGGAAACAGCGGCTCATGCCACAGGGGCTTTTCATGTCGGGAAAACAAGGATTCAGTTTCAAGTTGCCAGCAAACATTGTTTCAAGACAATGGAGGCATCTTTCTTAGTACTTTGACATTACCTCACATTTCTTTTGTGCTTCTGCTCTTATCTGTAGCAATGCCACAAGCAAATATATCCTTAGAACCAAAGCCTGGCCTCACCTGGTCTTGCAGGGTGACGATCATGGCCTTGTGTGCAGTGCAGTCGTGGCCCGCTGGTTTGGTCTTGTTCTCCAGGAACTGCCTGATCTTCAGCTCCAGGTCGGTGTTGGCTGCCTCCAGCTTGCGCACCTTCTCCAGGTAGGTGGACAGGCGGTCGTTCAGGTTCTGCATGGCCATCTTCTTGTTGTCAGAGATGTCGATGGCATCGGACAGGTTGAAGCCTCCTGAGCCTGAGGCAGAGGCAGATGCACCTACACGGGCACTGGAGGAGAAGGTGCTTGGGCTGCTCATGCTGGAGATTCTGACCCCGGCTCCTCCGGCACCACCGTACACGCTGGGTGACCTGCCGGAACCCAGACGTGACCCGCTGGAGTAGCTCATGGTGCGAGAGTAGGAGGACATGGTGGAGATCTTTGCCTGCTCTGGATGGAGACGAGGAGAGAATGCAGGGTAGGCTGTACTGAGCTGCTTTTATGCCTCTTGGAAACAGGGGAGGGGTTCAGGTGTTGTCTGCCTGCTCGCCTGGGGGCAGGAGAATGACAAACAGAGCAGGAATTTGAAGTACACACATGCTATACCATGATATCATATCCAGCATCACATCTGATCTTGAATGTTTCTCTGTTGACTCCATCAATATATCTTCCTCTTCAGTGAAATCTACTTTTTGTCTAATCTCAATCTGATTTCACATTGGGACCCTCCTTTGTTTGGGGACTCAGGGATTCTTGTTGCCATGTCCCAGCATGTCTGTTGTGTGTTGTATGGGTCCTCTCTGCTCTCGTATTGTGCAACCAAACAATGACATGCTCTGCACCCTTCACTCTGCGCCTCTACTGAAACTGTAATGAAACTAAGGCAGGCACGTTTTTTAAAATGAAACCAAGAGAATATATACGTGGTAAAAAATGAAACTGATGAAAAGTGAGAAAAGTTTTTGGACATTGTGTGCGTGTGTGTGTGTGTGTGTGTGTGTGTCAGAATAAAACCTGTTCAGTGTGGCAGTAAAATAGCCTGAATTCCTGCATGACACTTCAGGTTTCCTTTCACTCAGGTTATCTGGCATCTGCATGTTTAAAAGCAGGTTCTTTTCAAGGTGAGCGACTGGCCGATCCCGTCCATCAACACTGTGACAGATTAAAGCAGTTTTTACACACTTAATTTAGCAAAAGTAAGTCTCAGCTTGAAATGTTATCTCAGTAAAAACACACTCTTTATCTACTTTGACTCGTCTTGGTTTATAAAAAACAGTCATGGCAAATTGATTCCAGTGCAGCATGTTGTCTCACTAAACATGCCTGATTAGGACTAGATGTGTGCGTTGTGAATACTGAGGGCGTAAAGGTGAGTAAAGGTTAATAATCTGTTTGTTCATGAGCAGTATCTTGTGACTGCAGGATTAAAACTGAGTAGGACTGTATTTCTGCTGCTTCCTGCCCCAATTGGGTGTTTTTGCTCGCAATAAACCTGACCTCTTTTTACGAGCTGAGGGATCAGCACAAACGCCACATGCAAATCTTTGCTGGGTGTCGACATGGTTACTTTTTTATGCGTGGAAGATTAACCCTTGTGTACTGCTCGGGATGAAAACAGCCACTTGGAGTCACTTTTTGCTCTTAGTTTGAACACAACTTTCATCGTATTGCAGCAAATGGAATGATTTTTGCTGAGGATCCTTAATTTTACATACATTTTTAAAATACGATCTCAACATTTTCAATAGGGCAATTGTACGGGAGTTTTATTGAAAAACCGGTTGCTGCACAAAAACAAAATATGCGTCAAAGTCAGTGACGTCACTAATCTTTGACATATCCAAGACTGTGATAACGAGTAAAAAAATATCCTGTCTTCATTCTTTTTGTATATGGAAAACATCTCATTTTGTGTTTTTCCCCTCCCAAAATCAGTGACTTCATCTTCACAATTGGCACTTACAGGGTTAAAATCTTGATTAGTTTGTTTTAATATTTTGCAGTTTTGATCAGTACTGAGGTTGATTAACAGATTTATGCAAAAAAAGAAGTTGAGAAAAATATTCACTTCCATTTAAAAATGTCCCCATAGGTCCCATGTCTGAACCCTATGCAACTCACCTGTCCCCATCTCATATATGTTTTACTGCAGTTTAAGTGTAACAGTTAGCTGCTTTCAGCCATAGTGTTTTTGAACGGTACACAAGGGTTAACTCTGGACAGAAAACTCTTATCGATATGAGTGCTGCACTCGTCTGAAACGTATTTGAGCGGCATGAACTTGCTGGATGTGTCTTGCATTAGACATGGGCAAAGACAAAAGCCTTCCACCCTGGGGGGACACCGCTGACCTCGAAGGAATGCAAAGATGCTGCAGGGTCTAAAATATTTTCAGAAATGCTTTTGCATGTGTGTCTTTCTAATAATGTCCCCATTTTTGTGGACACCGAACACATTTCTGACGAAATCACAGGACACAGTTTTCTTGACATAAAGACATTTTCCTCAAAACATGATTTTGTGAATCTAGGATGTTTTTGTACAATAAGAACATTTTTGTCTTTATTTGTTGTCTTTGCACGGCTGAATGTTGGCATTCATTACAGATGCCTCTCTGAAATGTCTACTAGTTGATAAATGACAGAAGAAAACGGTGAAGAGGTCCCACAGAAACATTGTCAGACTTTACATGTGCTGGTGTGAATCTGACTTTTTCAGTTTTTATTTCTGGAGAGATCCCAATAATCTATTGCTGTATTTTATTTGGACTTGCATGCTGCCTCTTAAGTGGCCACTTTACATCACATTGTGATTAATTATTTTGCTTCGCAACTGTTGTTTTTCCACTTTGCTTCACCAAGAGCCCATTTGCTCAACTGGTTCATCCTGCTCTTGTACAATCTCTTTGTTTTCATCCTTCCATTCATCTCACTCCTTCTTTGCACTGACAATCACACACAAACACTGCATCCAACTAGAAAATATTCACTAGCCTATTATCAGTAAAGTAAGGGGTGATTGAGCTTTCATTGAATGATAGAATAATTCTTTTAATGTTTATAAAGATGCAATCTAAGTAGTCATTTCAATTTTTATTTCTGGAAGCCTTATTCCTAGCCCTCATCACACATCCTTTCTTCTTTGTGTACCACCTGATGGTCATTAGAGAAACTGCAGCGTCAGACATTTGAATTCAGACTGAACAGAAGACACAACAGACGTTTTATTTTTAAAGACCTCAGCAGACTTTTATTGCGTTTCTTGTTTCTGTGAGGATGCCCTCTCCTGGAGCTCACAGTTCCTTACTCTCTCTGGAGGAGCTCACCACCTTTCCATCCACCACCTCCTCTATGATGACTATTTGTTTTTTGGTGACGGTGGAACTGCTGGATGTGGAGGATGCAGAGGAGACAGAAATGCTGCAGGAGGAGACAAATGGAACAGTTAGATTTAATACAGATTTGATGGCTGAATACAAGTAATATCATCTAAAATGTTTTGTCTTTGGAGAGAGAGCTTGTGTTGCAGTAGTGCAGTAAAAGTCTTGCCACCACCTTTATGCAGATGACACACTTCTGTTCTTGTCAGTATTGGTTTGTTATTGTTGATACAATGGCCACATTGAAACATCCAGTCTAAACATTTGGGACTTTTTTTTTTATAGAAACACGTTTTTAGAGGTACAGATCTCTCACCTGCCGGAGGCCTCTCCGTCCAGCAGCCTCCTGTACTCTGCGATCTCCATCTCTAGTCTGGTCTTGATGTCCAGCAGCATCTGGTATTCTTGCCCTTGACGCTCGAGGTCGGCCCTCAGCCGTGTCAACTGATCCTCCAACGACATCACCTGGTTCTGATAACCTCCTAGCTGCATGGCGTACCGGCTCTGCGTCTCAGACAGTGTGCCTTCCAACCCCGCTTTCTGCAGGAGATGAAGAAATGGCTTGTTGTGTTTGTCGCATCAGAAAAGCATTGAATAAAACAACAGTTTTTGCGCTGTGATGTTTACCATGCTAAGCTGAGACTGCAGCTCTATCTCGAGGGCCTGCAGTGTTCGTTTGAGCTCTGTGATCTCTGATTTGGTTGTTTGGAGGACTTCTGTGCTGGCGGCGACTTCTTTGTTTAGTGATTCTGACTGTGGAGGAGCAACAACAGCATGGTCACAACATGTAGAACTATTCATTTATTCATCCACACTACATAGAATATACAACAGCAGTATTTTTATTTATTTATGTAATTATATTGACTTCTTTTCCTTGTTCACATTATATGTGAGCACAAAAACAACCAAATGTAACAGTCAGTCTGGGCCAAACCAACGTGAAAATAAAAAAAAAATCCTGTTCTCACCTTGGCCTGGAACCAGTTCTCCAGTTCCCTGTTGTTCTTGGCGGCGACGGATTCATATTGCTCTCTGATCTCCTCCATGACCTTGGAGAGATCTTCTTGTGGAGCGGCGTCCAACTCCACATTCACCTGGCCGCTCATTTGAGACCGCATGGCCAGCAGCTCCTTCAGATACGACAAAGAGACAAAACGCCAGTGTGATTTAAAAAGCCCACATCTTATTTAACCCCAAACCAGACCCCTTCAACGAGAGATCACTGACCTCCTCGTGGTTCTTCTTGAGGAAGATCAGCTCCTCCTTCAGACCCTCGATCTGCATCTCCAGGTCGGCCCTGGCTAGAGTGAGCTCGTCCAGGAGTCTCCTGAGCCCGGCGATGTCGGCCTCCACTGACTGACGCATGGACAGCTCGCTCTCATACCTGGAGCAGAACATAAAGCATTCATTTCTACATTTGCTGCGGATAGTTGTGTTCAGCTACCAAAAACACTGATTTCTATAAATTTATGGAGCTAACGAAGAATGTTTTAATAGGTAGAGAAAATATAAAATGACTTGGATAGCTTTTAGCTCTTATTTAATGTGTTGTAAGAGATGCCTGAACTTTTTATCAGTAAAGAAGTAATTCACTCACTTGAGCCTGAAGTCTTCAGAGGCCAGCTTGGCGTTGTCAATGGAGAGGTAGATGCCTCCGTTGGCTTTGGTTGCATCCTGGATCTGGAAAATAAAAATGGACATCCATGTGAACAAACTTAAAACTAAGAGCTGATCTTGCAGACAGAAACAAGAAAACAATAAATGAGGTGACGCTGAGAGTGTACACATCTACCTGTTGATGGTCACGTGACTAAACAAAGTTGAGCCTACCTTTCCCTGGAGCTCTGCGATGGTGAGAAAGTAGGCACTGTAGTCTCTGGCAGATGGGGATGTCTTGCTCTCCAGGAACTGCCTGATCTTCAGCTCCAGGTCGGCGTTGGCTGTCTCCAACTTGCGCACCTTTTCCAGGTAGGTGGCCAGGCGGTCGTTCAGGTTCTGCATGGTGGCCTTCTCGTTGGCTGAGACGCCCACGCTGTCGCCGCCACTGCCACCGCCAAATCCAGAGCCAAATCCATACGCAGCACCGCCTGCTCCACCTGCTCCACCTCCACCGCTGTAGCTGAAGCTATAGCCAGCTCCACCACCTCCACCACTGCTGCCACCATACATGGACATGGAGGAGCCAGCGGAAGACATCCTGACAGAGCCTCCGATGGCTCCAGACATGGACCTACTGCTGCCGTAGGCTCCACCGCTGGACCTGCCTGCTCTGGTAAAGGACATCGTTTTGTTGTTTTTTTTTTGTGGTGATGATGAGGAAGCTGTCTTTCTGCTTCAGCCACAAAGGAGAAAGTGTAGAGCACAGAGAGTCGCTCACTTTTATACAGTTAGAGGAGATAGTGAGGAGGAGGAGGGAAAGATGGCGCGCTTATGCCAAATCTGGGAGGAGACACCTGTCCTTATTTAACTCATAAACAGCAGAAAACATAATGGTTTTGGGTGTGTCTGAGAAATGTGGAATCCACTAATAAGCTGTGCAGTGAAATACTGGACTTTCTTGCCAACTTTTGCTTCACATCATAGATCTGTGCACAAAGAGTGATGGAATCTCTGCAGGGCCAGACACGAACATTTAGATATAACCACCTTTTCGCTGCAGGCATGAACACCCCCCCGCCCCCAGAGCCCCCCACCCCTCCCCCCATCTCTGCTGGGTACCTTTTGACTGCAGATTGTGTCAAGCAGAGCCCATGCCGGTTTAAAGAGTAAACCACTGTCTTGACCACGATGAGCTGTTTAATCTTGAGCAAACAAAGCTGACAATAAGAGGCTCAGGAGCGTCTGATTACATTGACTTCAGGTCAGTGACACCATGCAGAGGTAGGGTAAACCCTAGAGCGACCAAAGTTCCTCAAGATTCCTTATAAATCTGCATATCTTGAGAGAAATTCTCCACATTGATTATGTCACGTAAAATTGCCCAAAATTGAAGCTGGAGCTTAAATTCTTAATATATGTGACACCGTTCTTCATATTCTTCTAGGGCATAATGGATCCGTTTTATCTCTCACTGATTGGATATAAATACATCAAGATCATTTATGTGTCACAACATGTACCACGAAGAAATGCAGCTTTAATGATTTGACTGAAAAGAACTTTTGGGTGTATCCCTGTACTTTGCCGCTGCAGGCGTGTTCCTGTCATCTCCAACTGCTAATCGCAGGCTGCAGGGGAAACTAACAAGTATGTTCACTTGACATCAATGTGTGTTTAAGGCCAGTAAAACCTTTACTAAAGGCATAAGTTGCAGAACTTGTTTTGACTCTGATGTTTTACCTAGCAGCCAAACACACACTTTTACATCTTACAAATTAAGTGCACAAAGAGGTTAAAATATACTCAATAGACAAAAATAAAAAAGTATATTGTATTAACTGCTTTTGAATCTGACCTGGACAAGTGTGGATTCAGAAATCTGAAACTGAAGAATCTTTTGCTGGTCTGAGATAAACCAGTCCAGACACAATGAATAACTGTGTCACAATTTTTTCACAATGTGTCACTCAGCTACAGAGGATATAAAATGTCTTGATTTGGGAATATTTTCCCACTCTTCTTTGCAAATCTGTCCCAGATCTGTCAAATTCATTGTTTCATCCACTTTCACTAATGATCCAAGAAGAAAAGCAGCCCCAACGCATGATGCTGTGACCACCATGCTTCACTGTGCCTACAGTATTGATTCGCTGATGTGGTGTGCTGTTTGTTGCACCATTTTGTGCAAAAAGTTCATTAACAACACATTTTTCCCCATGGTTCTGGGAGACTGGACATGTTTTTGTTTGGTAAAGTTGGTGTCTTGGATGTGTCTTTCATCAGAAAAAACTCCCATAGCCACAGTCGACCTCTTGACCGCCTGTCTGACCAGGTTTCTCTCAGTGTTTGACATCTTAATGAGAACTAAACCAAGGATGACTGATACAATACACTGAAGCCAAAGACAGGGAGCAGTTTGGGGGTTGTTTGCCTTGATCAAGGGCATTTAAGCTGTGGATGTTGAGGGGATTGATACCAGTGACCCTATGGATCAAAATATGCTTTTCTAAACTTTAGTCTAGAGCTGCTAACCAATAGATGCTTTTTATAAACTGCCTGTCTCAGATAATCTTTTTTTACAAAATGACAATGTATACAATATAATGATATGAGTGAGCATATTACAGAATGACACAACATAAGATAAATTATAACAATATTGTACTGCTTTTTTTTTTTTTTTTTTGTAATGGTGAGTCCCACCCTGCAGTACATGGCTCTCCAATAAGTATTACCACAACAACAAACCTCAATCTAATACAGTCAAAGTAATGCTCTTGACATACAGTAGAAAAGGGTTCCATATTTTAACAAATTTATTTTGGGAACCAGATACAGAAAACCTTATTTTTACTAGTTCAATGAAATTTAGCACATGCCGGATCCATGGCATGTGAGTGGGTGCTTGTTGGGACAAGCAGTCATATCCCTTTAGAGGAAGATAGACTAGGCAAGAAGGGCAAAATTCCACACAAGGCTGTGATAGCCTCAGGGGCAACATTAACATTGGACACCTTAGGTAGAGTTTCAAACCCCAGACTAGTACTTCTTTAACAAAGGACAAAGCCAGAACGTATACATATAGTCTCCTGGACTTTGTTGCCACCGGTTACATGATTGGGATGTCCCTTCAAATATCTCAGCAAGCTGATCATTAGTGTAGTGGGTGAAGCAGTGTTTGACACAAATAGAGGATTTATGTACGCTGTGAAAAATTTTACCTTAAACCTAGATCTGTCATCCACTTAGATTTAGTAATGTCAACGGAGTCTGGCAGAAGGCTGTGAGTATTAGAGTAAATATGGGAAATATGCACCATTCATGGCAGAGACGGGTTCCAAGAATCTATAAGAATCATGGTTGTCAGGGAGAGTGGGAAACTACAGGAAGGAGCAACAAATAAAGCTGCAATCCTACCTATACCTAAAGAAGTGGGGCTTTGAAAGTGAAAATGTATCTTCTTGACATAAAGATCTATCTTTAGACCTAGTCTAGCCCAAGTGGAGAAGGCACTATCTATTAAGGAGGGAGGAAAGATATGGCGTTACCACAGCTTTAATAGAAATGACATCTGTATTGAGCCCGTATTTTAAAATAAGTAGCAACAATTACATTTCAGGATACTGAAATTGGAGGAAGAGAAAGGGCGAGTTAACCAAGCTGGTGAAGATTTGACTGTAGACGTAACCTTGGAGGCTTGTTATTCCAGATGTCACCCAAATTAAGGATTGGCAGGATAATTTGATTAACTTGTGCCAGTATCTTAAGAAAGTTGCTCTCATAAAGATTGCCTGCACTGAACGATTCTAAGACTGATAGCGCCACAGGAAAGAGAGAAAAGTATTCTCTGAAGGCAAATTTCTCTAGAGCAAAGAAAAGTTGGCCCGCTCCACCTTATCAAACACTGTCAAAGCAATCAGTGCCTCAGGAAGAGTGGATGCTAATTAATTCTGAATTGAATGAAACACTGTGTAAAAGCCTGCCATGACAAGCGCAGGATTCAGGTACATTTGGTCCAAGTGCTATTGTTACATGTAAAGATTATGAAGCTCAGAATCAGAAATTTGACTCTTTGAGAAAAAGAGCAGCTGGTAGTTTTGGGGGATTTTGTTTTAGCAGGAATTGTGTTTTAGGAGCTGCAGGTGGGACTCACCCCTGATTGCTTAGACCCGTGGGAGGAAAGCAGAGTAACAGGGCCAAATCTAGCCTCTGACAATTCATTCATTCATTCACCTTCTGTAACTGCTTGTCCTGTGAAGGGTTGATGGGGGCTGGAGCCTATTCCCGCTGTCATTGGGCGAAAGGCAGGGTACACCCTGGACACGTCGCCAGTGTATTGCAGGGCCAACACAGAGAGACAGACAATCATTCACACTCACATGCACACCTACAGCTAATTTAGAATCACCAATGAACCTAACCAGCATGTATTTGGACAGTGTGAGGAAGCCGGAGTACCCGGAGAGAACCCACGCAGACACAGGGAGAACATGCAAACTCCACACAGAAAGACCACGCCACTGTGACGCCTAGTTTGCATTAATATTTTTTAATAATGTCTCATAAATATATATTTGCCAAATTCCATGCTACTGGGACAAGGGAATTTCCCATACGTGGGATTAATAAACATGTCTTATCTTATCTTATCTTATCTTATCTTATCTTATCTTATCTTAAAGCTACTGCACAGCATGTACAAAGAGCTGCAGTTAAGAGGAGTTTATACCTCTGCGGGACCAGACGCCGTAACCTACGCACGTAGCTGAGCCATTTATACTTGTGCGTTCGTCAGTCTGGCTCGTTCTGCAACAGCGCCATCCAAACACTAGTCGGCGCTGTGTCTTTTTTGCTAGCCCAGTTCATTTTTCACGTTCAACAATGGCGACTAAAACTTTTACCGAAATTTCCGATCCTCCCCGATTAACCTTTCCTGGTGTATTCCATCTTTACTGATCAAAAAGACTATGACGTTGGAGTCTGCGTAGGGTCTGGGCTGTCACCGTAGCCACGGTGTCAAATTGACGCAGAAGCCTAAACTGCCTATTAGTCCTATAAATACAACCCTGTGGCATCTTACAATAGTCAAACTCAGACAGGTGGAAGTCCAACAGAAAGGTTACAGTCATATTAAAGTGGTCCTCTTAGCACTGGCTTAGCAAATCTTCCGTTTGCATTCCTAAAACCATAAAGCTTCTGCAAATACAGCCATGGAGCCTCTGGTAGTTTGCACTCAGCCACTAAAGAAGCAGACTTTCAACTCAGGTGGTGGTGGAGACCAAGAACAGAGCAGAAAGAGAGGGGACTGCATTCATCAGGTGGACCCAAAGAAATGATACTGAATGTTATAAGGTATACAACTCTGATTTATCCGTTTAAACCATATACTCATGTCCAGTAAATAATACTGGGTCCCCAAAAGCGCCAATATCAAGAGCTTACTTTAAAAGGCCTCTACTAAAACCGGTCTGCTTCTCTCTATTAGCATCATTCATAGTACAGGTAATGCTGGTACGCTACATCTTGATTTACTCTGACCCCTCTGTAATAAACTAACTATGAGACAAAAATTATACATTAAACTTGCTCAGATATACTCTTGTCTATTGTCGGCATTTCATTTTCAAGAGTCTATGAAAGAGGCCTTGGGCTTAACAGGTTAAAATAATGAAAACAGTTTATATACATAGAGCTTTTCAAAGTGCCTTCAACATGGGAAGTAATTAAAGTTAATTAAAGGCTAATACACAATGATTATCATGGATAAAGTGTAAAACGTCAGCTCAGGATGAGTTTTAAAAGGCAGTGACAGATCTGAGTCAGTCTCCTTTTAACTCTGGATCAGCAGCAGCTTTATATTCTGAACGAAACACTCGGTGAGCCTGAAGCTAAACCGCCGCCTCCAATCAGCGCCAAGCTCTCGCAGCTCGCCCCCTTCACATGACACCTGGAACCTCCGCCTGCAGCACCAGCTTTACATAAGTTTTACACACGCAACCGGAGAGGACCCGCCCTCACCTGATACTGGGGGCGGAGCTTACACACAGGTGTTTGTGTGTGTGTCTCTGGCTGAGCTTTATGATTCTGCTATTTCCAAATTGTTTTATCAGGATGTTGTTTCATTAAACTCATTTCTAGAGGTTTGTTCTGATTCTGGTTCATTCACAAAGATTATCACTGTGACGATCATTGGTGATATTCTCTTCAGCTGTCAGTGGCTTCGATGTCGTGTCTGATTGATGTACAGAGAAGTTTTTCACTTAAACTTTAATTCAGTTTTCTCAATTATTGCCAGACAATTTAATTAATTATAACTGTTGAATTACTTCATTTTTTTGATAAGAACCAACTGATTCAACACCAGTTAGATAACATGAAGACCCCACCCTCCTCCCCACCGTCCTACTCGTCCTCTTCTTCCTCAGGGTGCGACGACGCCTGCATTCTTTGGAAGTTTCTTTTTATTGCCTCTTGGCTTTCACCCGTCCTCGTAAATCTTCCCCCTCTGTCGTTCGTCTTTCACTCCCCTCTCAGCTGTCATCTCTCTGTCTTTTTATTGGTCTCTCCGTCAAATGTTTCATCAGCCGCTCCTTCTCTGAACAACTTTAAAGAAATCTCACACACGTCGAAAGCTCTCTCCTCGTCTGATTTAACACAATTAATATCAGCAAGAAACAAGAAAGTATAATGCTGACATGGATACAACATGAGCTGAATTGTCTGTCATCACTTTTAATTTGCTGTGTAACATTATATATACTGAGAACTGTCATTTAATTACTTAAATCTTAAAATCCTGACGATTCTCAGTGAACTTATGAACTGTTCACACCAGTCTGTTGTTAATTATGTCGAAACTATGCATCAGGGTCTAATTACAACTTTTTAATTCAATGCAGATAATTCAGCATTTATTTCCAGCGTGGAAAGAAAACCAGACTGGAACACGTGGATAGGATCTGCACTTTTGCCTCTGCAACTGATGAGAAGGAGTTTATAATGAAATGAATATAAAACATTTGATGCTTCCAGCTTTTTAAATAGGGGACTTTGCTGCTGTTTCTTCTGTGACATCAAAATTTGGATTTTTTTGGTCATTAGTTAAGCATTGAAGACGGGAAGTCACCAAAAACAAATGGATTTAACTACAAGTTAAAAACAAACGTATAAGAAGTCACATTTTTGGACTTTTCCAGGTAGTTGTTGCACGAAAACTATATGACGTGTCAGTTTACAGCAGGATAGGAATATGTTTAAATGCTTTTACAGCCTGAACTCAAAGATGTCAAGAGTTCTAAGAGCACAAACCTCATTCCATGTCTGAGTATCGTGTAGACTTAACAGGAGACGAAACTAAAGTGAACTTTGCAGCACCTCGTTCTCTGCTGCAGAATATCTTTCTCGACTTTTGTTGCTGTCCTCGACTGTTTCACCTCCTGCAGCTCAGGGTTTTTACCAAATAAGGAAATGTCACGGTGCTTTTTGCCTGCAGCGGCTCCCTCTTTGGCTTTCTCTGTCTGTTTTTGGTCGTATTTATTAAAACACAAACGTGAGTCCTGTCCTTTTTGTGTAAAACAGAAAAAAGTGCAATGTGTGGTCTGAAACTGGCATCGTTCCACCAAACTCCATTCAATTTTAACCATATTTTAGTGAAATCTGCATATTTTTGATCGTATTTGTTAAATTTGCTAAAAAACATTACAATTTAAAACAGCTGAAGGTGTAATATAGAGGCTCGCTGTGTGACCTTAAGTATGTGGACACACCGGGACTCCTATTGAGAGGAAACCCCACAATGTCCTGGCTGTGCAGATCTCAGTTCACTTCTGTTAATGACTTTGTGGAGATTTGTTTTCACTTTTAAGTGGATGTTTTTCTTTTCTCTTAATCACTGCTGAATCCCATTTATCCTGCTTTAATACATTGCGATGACAAACCTCAAGACTTATGTTTGCAGTGATTCACTTGGATTTGTTTTTCACAAATCTTGGTTTTCTTTACTGATCCCGAAAACACTTTCAAGCTCGGATGAATTTTGGATAAAGTGATTAACACCGTGTTTGAGCCAGATATCCTAGTGGTCAGGTGAGTCGTTGGCACCGTAAGCTTAATGGGGAAATAATCACCTGTGAGAAAAACATAGAGATCAAACAGAAGGACAGGCCTTGACAGGAATCAGAGGAGATCAGTTTAGATATTAAACCCAAGTATGAAAATAACGTCCTCTGTACCTCACACACAGAAGACTCTGTTCTAACAGGCTTCAGGGAAATACCTGCCATAATGCACCGTCAAGTTGATACAAGTTTGAGCACACACCCTCCTCCGACCTTTAACTATTTAGTTGCATAATGGCTCTGTGACCTGGATTGTACTCTGTGTATTACATTCGATTTCTTTTTGGTGTTTCATAACGCATTTAAGGGCACTTTTATTCCTTCACTGTTCATGCTATGATTGTGTTAATTATTTAATAGTAGAACATGACGTGTAGGACATGCAGTGATGGACAATCATGTGATACACTGATAAGGTTATTTTCATCCAAGTCGGAGGAGTAGTCCATGAGAAAATGCAAAAACACACCAAATGCTTTCCACCAAACTCCATTAAATTTAGTATAAATTTAATGTAATCTCCTTGTTTTTGTCCCTGTCTGCTAAAGTAAAACATAATTCAGACCCGACTGGTTGTAAACCATATGAAGGTTTAATATCAGGCCATGCTATGTGGTCAAAAATGTGTGGACAGCCCTCTTCAAATACTTTGGAGTAATTTTTTTGTGTTTGTTATTCTCTTGTTTAAACACCAAATTCCACCACAGCTGCCTGCCATTTATTTAACTGTACAAATATTCAGTTTTCACCCGTGTTGCATAAATATGAGTCTTTTCCAGTAGCTCTCATGAAAATGCAAAATATTCTCCATTTTTGGCATCTTTCCACGAAACTAGATTCAGTTTTTGAGACACATGTATTAAATCAAGGTGTCGTACGTGAACCCATTCCTCCTCACTTCACTGTAAAACATTACAGCCCCATTGAGTTATGTTGATATTATGTATGATATTATGATAAATATGATAAATATCATACGAACAACTCCATATGACAGCACAGTTATATGGGTGAGTAAAAGATCGTATTTTATGCCAGAAATAAGGTCCAGGTTGTAAAAAACGGTAATTCCCCTTTAAGTTTTGAAAAAAGTGATGTGGGAGGAGGAAGGGTGATGTGATTTGAATACTGGGAAATATAGAGACTGCAGCCGTTTTCTAAGTTTTTAATTAGACAGAACTATTACTATAAAATTGCAATACCTTTGAAACAAGACTGTACAAACATTATTAAACCATGATGTCACAATGTCACCAAAAATATTGCCACCACAAGCGTAATGGGTGGATTTTAGAAGCTGTTTCTCTACCGGGAATGAATTCCAAAGTTGCTGCTTATGGTGGATCAAATTTTAATTTCCTTCTCTCTAAATGGCCTAAATAAAACAAAACTCACATTTTTAAGGCAGCAGGTGAACTTTGTTTTCTAAGTTTTACTGACTTGAAATGTTTTACAGTGTATGTGTGTTGTTTCTGTGTTTGCATTTAAACTGAGTGAAAACCAGTGAAAGCAGAAAGCTGACAGGACCGACCAGTTTCAGTGTTTTCTTACAGAATTGTTGCTGATGAAAATCTGCCAAACATCTGTCAGTGACACCACACCTACCTGTCACCAAAAAACTGTCATTTAGTGGAGCTCTCACTAGGGGGAGGAGAAATACAAGCCTAAGATCTGTCAGACAAACATGCAGCTCTGTGAGGTTTATGGCTGCAAGATTCTTTCTCTCTAAGTTAATTATAGATATGCAACCCTTCACTGACAACACTTCATCCATGAAAGAATCTATTTGTTATTGTTAGCTCTGCGTAAATGTTCCATTAATCATATTTTAACTCTCAGGCATCAACAGGGACATTTTTGTCCATTTGTGCTGTGTTAGTGCATGTGGCACAATTTTTTTGTAACAAAGCCACTATCTACACAAAGTTTGAAATTCAAATAAATAAATAAATAAATAAAAGAATTCTAATAGGTCGACATAACGCTGTGAAAAATAATTACTACCCTCTTGAGTCATTATGGACAAAAATGTCCACGTCCAAACTGATATATAAACTTAACTTATTCATATTTTTTTCTGCTTTTTTCTCCATAAATTTCTCAAACCACTTCAGCACAAAACTACCAGATATTCCATCATTTTAAATATTTTAACCCTTTAAATGCCAGTTTAAAGTCACATGTAAAAAAATAGCTATTTTCTATAAGACTGATGTTGGGAAGCTGGGGCATTTCTTTCAAATCAGTCTTAGATATGAACAAAATAATCAAAAATATTGACTTAATTGCACAATTAGTTTTTGTGTAGCATCAGATTTAAAATTTAGGAGACAAAAATGTCCCATTGACTCCCATTATAACCACATTTTTTAATCTCTCACCCATGACACAGTATAATCATTCGTTCCTCAATATTAGGGCTTAATTTATGGGAAAAATGGTCAAATTTGTCATTTTAATCAACCATTTCCCCATAATAGGGCCTATGCATAAAATGTTCATTAGGTTTTGTGTTTTTGTTATTGAGCTTAGCAGGCAATTAAATCCTCAAAATGATGGATTTTTTGGTAGATAGTGCTGAAGTGGTTTAAGAGATTTATGCAGAAAAAAGAAGAAAAAAATATTAATAAGTTAAGTTTTTATACCAGTTTTTGGATGTGGACATTTTTGTCCTTAATGACTCAAGAAGGTAGTAAATTAAACTGATGCCTGAGGGTAAAGATACTTATGACCTGCTTTTCTTCTGGAAACTCTGAGCTGTCCACATTTGAAAAGACTAAGAAATGTTTTAGCAGTCATGTCAGCTCCATGAAGAAATGAAGCCCCAGTTTTTTTTTGTTTTTTTTTGTGACTGCTCCGCTCAAAATCCTGCTGGATATGAAATAGAACACTGACTGTGATTCAGAGAGTTGATCCCTGCAGCTGCTTCAACATCTGCTCCACAGACTGCAGCTTGAATCTGTTCATACAGCGTGAGGCTGTCCACAAACTTTTGGGCATGTAGCACAAGACGCTCACACCCACATATCCAAGAGAGGAGAGGCTATGGATCACTGACCAGTGATTGTTTGACACATTGAGTGGTATTTAACAGAGAGAAAAGAGCAGCACGGATCAGGCATAACATTATGACCATCTTCCTCATATTGTGTAGGTCTCCCTTGTGCCTCCAAAACAGTTGTGACTCATCAGAGAATGGACATGGGACCTCTGAGGGTGTCCTGTGGTGTCTGGTAACAGAATGTTATTAGTTGGGGGCCTTTGGGTCCTATGGTTTGAGGGGAGGGACCTCTCTGATTCATCCCACAGAGACTTGATCAGTTTGGTAACTAGTGAATTTGGAGGCCAGGTCAACACCTTGTGCTGTTTTTCATGTTTTTTGTTTGAGTTGTTCCTAAACCATTTTTGTGTGTGTTCCTGTGTCAGGCTGCATCCTGCTGGGGATGGCTGCTGCCATCAAGGAGTGTCATTGCTAGAGGGGTTGCTATGGGACCTATGAGTCTGCTACCCTCTGGTGGTCAGACTGGAACTGACACCCACCTGGACTGACTGTACCTGCACAGGTGAGACAGCATCTGGTTCATATAAAGCCTTTCAGGATTTACTGCTCCCTGCTGATGATCAGAAGAAGTTACACATCATTTGTTTAAGATGAACAAGCCACATCTTGTTAAAAGAAATGATGACAAGACATAACCATCTTTTTTTTTTTTCCACTAGTTTACCCATTATTGATACTTTAATGAGTTAATATTTTGGGGATTTCTGGACAAAAAAAAAAAAAAAAAAGACCAACTTCATTGTTTTACAGCAAATCATTCAATGTGTTTGGTTCATTCCTGATTTGACTCAGAAAAAACACATGTAAGAACGTGCAGAACAAGCATGTGTAAAGATAAGAGTTTATCACAAGAAGAAAACTGGACTCGGGTAATTTGCCGGCTTTAATTTCAGGTTGAAATTAACAAATTAATCTGATATTTAAGAGGAAAAAAAAGGTGAGACAGAAACATTCAGGCTGGAATGTTGAAGAACAACAACTCTTTAAACCAGCTTTGAAATTTAAAATTTAAATTGTTGACGTGGGGTCATAAAATACACATGACCCATACACATACATAGAATGCAATGCTTTTAAGTTTTCAGATCATTTTATTTATTTTTTTTGCTGTAACATAGTACTATTTAAAGAGCAATGCAGCCTTTAAAGCACGATGAAGCTCAATTAGCCAATCAGAGACGCATGATGTCATCAGTGCCTTGAGGGTCGGCACTCATGACCCCAACACTTGTGGTCAACCAGCGCTGGACGAGAGGCGAGGAAACTGCAAGATAAGAGAGAAATTATTATTTTATATATATGTAATTATATATGCTCTGGAAATCATGCAAAATAGATGAAAACATTTATTTGTCTTGCGTCGCTTCATAGAGAACTGATTATGCTCCCTTAAAGATCCGCCAAACGAAATCACAAGGGACAGTCATTTAAGTGCCATGGATTTAAATTTGTTTATGACAAAATGGCTCTGATTGGTTAAAGGATTATCCTGTTCCATGCAGAGGTGTTTTTTTTTCTCTGTATCACTTGAAACACAAAGCCGATTAATTTCACAATATGGATGTTTGGCCCTTTGTGTAGGTCCCTGTGCATTAATCTGCGATGTGATTTTATTGTTGTGAATGTAAACTATGTTCTTACCAGCAGCTTGTTGGTGTTGGGATCTCTGAGGTTGTTTTCGGCGCTCCTTACTTCTCTCCCTCCCTGCTGCTGAGATTGTCAGCGCTGCCATCTTGCAAACGCTGATTCTCTCCTTGTTGCTCCCTGCTCCGCTGCCGGTGCTACCAATTGGCCGGTCGCTGCTGCT
The DNA here is from genome assembly GCF_963514085.1 of Chelon labrosus. Classification (NCBI taxonomy): domain Eukaryota; kingdom Metazoa; phylum Chordata; class Actinopteri; order Mugiliformes; family Mugilidae; genus Chelon; species Chelon labrosus. Next base: position 11,563,738 of record NC_140354.1, read on the forward strand.
GATGACCCTCCCACCCGTGCTATTGGTCCGACCTGACCCTGAGGAGCTGCTGATCCTTCCTCCACTTCTGCCGCTGATTCGCTCATTGCTGCTTGTGCTGCTATGTCTAGAACCGCTCCCTGCTGAACAGCTCAGCCACCCACCGCTACCCCCACTGACACCTATCCTTCCCCCAGGGCTCGGAGTTCGTTGGCTGCTAGTTGTCCTCCCTCCACCTGGTCGCACTGTACTCCCCACACTGATCTTGCTTCCACTAGCTGAGCTGTAAACTGGCTTCCATTCACCACTGCCAGTGCTCGAGAGTCTCCTAGAACTGCTAATCCTGTGGCTCCCGGGTGAACTGCTGAGCCTCCCCCCGCTACCTGAACCGCTTAACCTACCGCCACTCCCAACGCTGCTACTGCGCCTAACAACACTACCAGAGCTAAGCTGGCCACCACTACCAGCACTACTTAAACGTCCAGTACTCCAGCCATAAACTTTCCACTCCCCACTCCCTCCACTGCCAAATCTTCCTGCTCCAGGTGGGATTGTTGGTATGTTCACAGCTGTTGGCTGGTACTCTTTGCTCACTGCATTGGGTAAACTGTCACTGCTAGTCAGGTTACTCTTACTTCCAAGACTGCCTCCATAAACCATCCACTCTCCACTCCCTCTCCTGCTGAATCTCCCTCCTTCGGGTTGGCTTTCTTCATTCCCCTTGCTGGATAAACTGGTGCCACCATCCAGGCTGCTCTTACGTCTAAGACTACCACCGTAAACTGTCCACTCCCCACTTCCTCTACTGCCAAACCTTCCTGTAGCTGGGAGGCTTGATGCAGGGAGTGTGTCTGCTGGCAGGTATTCTTCACTTCTTGGGTTGGTTAAGTTGGCACTTGTACGTCCCAGACTTCCCCCATAAATCATCCACTCTGCACTGCCACGCCTGAATCTACCCTGTACATCTGATGTAGCATTGTGTGCATTACCACTAATTATACCATTGTTGCTATGAATATCACCTCCTGACTTACTAGCCTCGCTTCTAAAGGTAGTTCCTGTGTCAGAGGATGCAAAGCTCGCTGATTTGTTGAACTCTCTTTCACTGCTACCTGGCTTATTGACAACTTGCCTATAACTGTTGGTCTGTTTCCTCACATTGTTTTCAATATCAAGCCTTTGTTGCTTGTTTTCATCTGCAGTGCTACTTCTATCTTTGTCCCTCTGTCTTTTCCAGTACAAGCCTCCAAAGCCGAGCTGTTCCTCTTTGTCTGCTATGATACTCGGATCACCTGGACCTCCAAACCCCAAGCTTCCATGTCTGTTGCTTACTTGAATGCTGGTACTTTCACTGGTTGGTCTAGAACTAATGTTTGTATCATTCAGAGTAACACTTCTTATTTCACTACCTTCAAATGGTCTAAAACCCAAACCACGTCCTTGACTTTCTGAAAGTATTACTTTTGTATTCCTGCCCTCATCTGGCGATGCTTGATCTCCGCTAAATGATGACCACTGGCCTGTCTCTCTTGCTGACAGAACATATTTCTCAACTGGTCTCACATGTGTGTTTGCCTCAGTTAGACTCAAGGACGCTTCTTCATCTTCTTCACAATTTGAACTTGGGCACATCTTAAGCTCAACAGGACTCAAACGAGTGTCTGAATCATTTGGGCTGAGACACATTTCTGGGTCATCTGGACCATCAATGTTATCAGTGCTGTTTGTACAACCAGATAAAGGAGTTGCAGTGCCAGACCCTGCATCTGTGTCTTCCATTGGTTTGTTTAGTTCAAGGTGTGACACGTCGGACAATAGTGAACGTGGATCTAATACTGGGACAGTCAAAGTACCTTCTGATATTTCTTCTTCTTCCTCGTGTTCTTGTCTTTCTGTGTCCTTGTCAGCCAGTGTGGCCTCAGCTTCAGTTGAATGCAAATATGTGTCTGAGTGAAGATACATTTCTGGGTCATCAGGTGGGCTCTGAGCTTCTTTTGTACTCAGATATTCTTCAGGGCCAGAGGAACTCAAAGCCAACCCAGAATCTGTTAGACTTGAAGATATTTTTGATGGCTCTTGAATTGCTATTCCATCCAACCCATTATCACACATTTCTGGATTGACCTGTGTGTCCGGCCTTGTTGGACTTGCCAATACATCAGCTTCTTTTTGATTTACAAAGTCTTCATGGCTGTAGGAACTCAAAGCTACACCAGAATGTGTTGATCGATCCAATGCCTCTTGACCTGCTAGATCACCCAGCTCAGTCGAGTGCACTTTTGCCTTTCTGGTCTCATGGACTACCTCCCCTCCATCCGCTTCTGCCTTTAAAATCTCTGTACCTGTAGTTCTGCCATCATGGTTTCCTAAACTGTTTGGGCAACCAAATATATCAGATGTAAGGCTGGACCCTGTATCTGTGACAACTTCTGCTCCCACTCCTTCCTTGTGTTCTTGTCTTTCTGTGCCCTTGTCAGTCACCGTGGCCTCAGCTTCAGTTGGATGCACATATGTGTCTGAGTGAAGATACATTTCTGGGTCATCTGGACTCTCAGATGGGCTCTGAGCTTCTTTTGTAAATTCTTCAGGGCCAGCGGGACTCAAGGCCAACTCAGAATCTAGACCTGAAGACATTTTTGATGGCTCTTGAATTGCTAGACCAGCCAACCCATTCTCCAAGTCAGTAGGGTCGACCTTTACCATGTTGGTACCACCAACTGCCCTCAGTTTGGTCTCTTCTGTCTTGAGAACATCAGTGCTGTCTGTGCTACCAGATGAAGCATTTGCAATGTTAGACCTTGTATCTTCCCTTGATGTGTTTGGTTCAGTGTTGGACACATTAGACAACGGTGAACTTGCATCTAATCTTGGGATAACTAAAGGGCCCTCTGCTTCTTCTTCTCTCTTTTTTCCTTGACTTTCCATGTCCTTGTCATCCATCAGTGTTGCAGCCTCAACTGGATTCAAATGTGGTTCTGAGCCATTTGAGCCTGGATGCATTTCTGTGTCATTAGGACTCTGAACTGGAATCTGAGACATTTCTGGCTTCAACTGTGTGTCCGGTTTTGTTGGACTTATCGATTCATGAGCTTCTTTTTGACTTGCAAAGTCTTCAAGGGTGTAGGAACTCAAAGCCACACCAGAATCTGTTGATCCATCCAATGTCTCCTGACGTGCTAGATCATCCAGCACAGTGGACTGCACCTTACTGGTCTCATGGACTACCTCCACTCTGTCCTCTTCTGCCTTTAAAATCTCTGTACCTGTAGTTCTACCATCATGGTTTTCTAAATTGTTTGGGCAACCAGATCTAGCAGATGTAAGGTTGGACCCTGCATCTGTGTCTCCTAGGAGATTGTCTCTGCTGTTGGATCCATCACACAATCCCGAACTCTCATTCAATTTTGGGACAAGTTCTGCTCCCACTCCTTCCTTGTGTTCTTGTCTTTCTATATTCCAGTCATCCATCAGATTCATCCCATCAGAGACCTCTCCCTGAACAATTTCTGACCTATGAACATCAGATTCGGACACCTCTAATGGGGTCTCCAACTCACAGTCTTCAATATGATCCATTTGACCTAAATTCACAGTTCCTGTCTCCGCTTTATCGACTTCTGGTTCTGCATAGGGAATGATTTCGGTAATGTCGACTTGAATGTTTGTCCCTATTTCAGCATCCCATAAATCAACTTGTTTGGAAGTCTCTGGTTTGCTGTCGGGAAACTGAGTGCTGATGATTTTTGTTGTAGAAGTCTTGACAGCAGGTCCTTCTTCTAACCCTTGGCTGATTTCATCCCTAACAATCAAAGCGTTCTGCAGTTCACTCACATGGACGCAACCTAAAGTGTTAATAGATGGTATTGGTGAGCTTTTTGGATGTTTGCTGTGTACGCTGATTGGCTGGACTGCCATCACTGTTTGTGAGAGCTGTGTTGGTCCAGCCATGTTGACGTGACCTCTAGAGATTTTCTGAACCTCCAGTGTCCTGACATTTCCACTCTGAACTCTGAATGCTTTGTCTGATGTTATGTTTGTTCTGAATACATAAGGACAGGTTGCAACACAGGCAGATGTAGATGCAAGATCTGAAACTCTGTTAGGACATACAAAGACAAGAAGAATATGTGATTGTCAGCACATAAAAAAAACATTTAAAAATCTGGCTAATATATTAATTTATGTGTCCCGTAATCTGTTATTATATCATGGTGAGTGTTAAAAATCATTGTGTAGTACTTTGTTGCTGTTTATATTTTATTTAATATTTTTGTTTGAAATTACTAGATGCCTATGAAACACTATGTATTTACACTCAGCAGAAGAACTGGTGAGATGTAAAGTTTAACTGAGCTGTAGTAAAAGGTTAAAAATGCAGTAACCCTATGGGATTTCATTGTCTCATACCCCTGGTGGCTCAGTCCATCCAGCAGCCTCCTGTAGCCCTGTATCTCTGCCTCCAGATGGCTCTTGATGTCCAGCAGGGCCTGATGATCTGCAGTCTGCTGGGCTGCAGCCTGCAACACCGAGTCCAGGTCTCTGCACAGACTGTCCGCTGTTTGCTGCAGAAACACGAGCTGCAGGACAAACGTCTCAGTCTTCTCCTGGCCAGAGAGGTCCAATTCCACTATCTGTGCCAACCGGAAGACAAATGTACCGTTGTATGTCCTTGTCATGTTTTCAAACATTAGTACATAAAAGAAAAGTTAAATACTGTATTTGCTTTGATTCAGTGCAGTAGCAGGAACAGTAGTGTATTCCCACCTGAGTCTGCAGCTGTTTCAGCTCCTCTGTCAGAGTGATGGCTGTTCTCCTCAGCTCCTCCAGCTCGGCCTGGTCGACCTCTGATCCCACTGGAGGGCCAAAGGCCGTCACCTGAACACAGCACACCTGATTAAATGTTGTTTCATATGACAAGAATCCACTCTTCCCACTCGTGTTTTCTTTATTACAAAATAAGGGCATGCAGCAAATATTTGTACCCGAGTGTTGAAGCAGGACTCGTTGTGGTTCTTGTCAATCAGCGTCACACTCGTCTGTCGCAGGTGATCCAACTGTTTAACCAGATCTGATGACTCAGCAGTTTGCATTTCCACAGTGACCCCCCCTGACACCTGAACCCGGAGTACCTGCATTTCCTGGACAAGTAGATGAGAAACATCACTTATGTGTGTTCATTGAAAGAATCTAGATGAGTTTCATTGTTTTACCTGTTGGTGTCGTATCTGCAGCTCCACCTGCTGTTGTGTTAGCTCATTCAACAGACTCTGGATCTCCGGCAGCGCGTGGACATTTAGCTCCTCCTCGATCAACCTCAGGGTGCTGAGCTCCGCCTCCAGATCACAGCTCCGCTCACGCTCCTTTTCACACCTGCTCACACACAGCAGAGCCTCAAGGGATAAATGTACTTGCATATGCATGTGTGAGTCCGGCTGTAGGTGTGGGAATCTACCTGATGTTGAGTTCGTAGACTCTGAGTTCTTCTTCGAGCAGCTGCAGCTTCACCTGAGCCTGGGCTGAGAGACATTCACTGATCTGTAAAAAAAATAAATAAATAAATAAAAAAGAGAGAGAAACTGATTATAAAATATGTTCAAGCTATAAAAAATGTGCAGGTAATTAATTACAAACCCAAAATGTAGGAACTTGAACACTAATCTCCAACTTCCTGCACTGATAGGCTGCTTTAGAGGTTTCATATATGCTGCTTCTCACCTGGTCCTGCAGCAGGGACACCGTCCTCAGGTGTCTGTCCAGCTGTCTCAGCTGTCTGGGACACTTCCTGTCCAGCTCCGCTTGGATCTGCTGCTCCAGCCTCTGATTGTCTGCCTCCAAAATCTGGACCTGTATCCACCAGATTAGTTTGGAATAAAAAAGTAAATGTTGTCCTCAGTCAGTGCAAAACTTCATAGAGTTCTCCGTTTTCCTCTGCTGCTGGGGGAAGTCTGTGGACAACTCCACTAAGAAATGTTTATATGCTTTTTTCCTTTAACTAAAAATTATTCTTCACTTACAAATGTCTGTTTTATTTTGGAATCATTAAACATGCATGGCTCTCAGCCTGTAATGTTTTTTTTTTATTATTCCTCTGCTTCAGGTTGAAGAATTTGTGATCTCATGCATCAAAGAATAAAAATTAAAACACACAAAGGCAAGAAAAAAAACTTGCACAGTATTTTGCACAGTAAATAAGCTACTCTTGTGTTCTCTTAGTCTTAACTTTTAAATCTCACTTTCATATCATGCAGAACTCTCATAAGTAATCTGTTACTTTAAAATTCTGTCGCTCTTCAAAGGTTCTTCCGAATCATAAGCGACACTGAACTCAGTCAAGGTATTACTTTCTGTTTTTGTTATTTTTATAATTCAAACTCAGTTCAGGTTTTTAAAATAACATAACATAAATGCTTTAGTCAGTCAACATAAAACTCAGAGGGTTTTTTTTTTTTCATTTCCACCTCATGAGTCAAATAGTATAAAATCAAGATTTCAGTTCATGCAAAAATTCCAGTTCCTATTTTTGTCACTGTTATGTATAAATCATGAATCAACCACTGTCAGTGCAAAAGATCATGAAAAAAAACTAACATTTTATATGCTCTCTTGCTACTGTACTTAACTGTAAACCCTAATTGAGGATAGTTGTATTTCTACGTTGTTCTAGCTATTAAAATAAAATGTTTTCTTTTTCTTCATGGATAGTTGCAGCATCCTTCTGGACACAGTTATTGTGTTTTTGCCTCAAGCGTGTCGTACCTGTTGCAAGTATGCAGCCAGCCTCCTGTTTAGCTGCTGCAGTGAACGTTTCTCTCCAGACAAACAGAAGCTCCTGCCGCTGTCCGGACCCGCAGGGGATGCAGGAGCAGTGCTGTAGTGCACCGTGACTCCAGCTCCATGATGGACACGGTAACCCAGAGCGACCTGAGATGCTCGGCTCGCACGAAGAACCTGCCATGGAGCCATCTCTCACTTATATTTGCTTCTTCACATGATCTGCACCAGCACTGAAAATTACACCTCTTTTAACGTTTCAGCTTTTCCTGTATTGTTCTTCTTCAACAGTAGATCTTAGTAGTGACATCCTCCAGCTGCTGTCTAAACTCCCCGTCGTACGTGTGCCCTTTGGGTGTTTTCTTTCACAGGTGTGTCAGGACTTGATGGAGCTCAAATGTAATCTGATTTGACATTTAAATGGCAATATTTACAACAGGTTTCAGCAGGATGGCTGCCCTGCCTTGCAGAATGTTTTAGTGTCAAGCTCACATCACATTAAATCCATAAGACTGCAGGTTTTCACTTGCTCTGCATGTTCTGGATCACAGAGTCCTGTATCCTGAGGGCCAAACCATCAGTTGGAATCTGGAAATAACAAGCTTGTAAGGACAAACCCTTAAAGGTCAGCAGTAATTGTACTTCAGGAGGAGCGTGAGGGACGTCCCGCCTGTAATCAGATTCAGAAACTTTTTAAATCCACAGACATCTTTTACACTGATGTCTTCATGAAAATACTGACAATCAAAGGAAAGCCAAGAGCAGATTATGCGGGACAGTAACTGACAGTTTCATCACTGTTTTATACTCAGATTCATTCAGTGTTTAAGGTAACTCAAAATGTGAATGAAGTTATTGTGTCTGGCAGGCGCTCGTGTGAACGCTGAAACATTTTTTGCTGGAGTTCTTACTCCTTCTCATTCTTGACATTTGGACTGGTTTAGGCTCTATTTGGGACAGATTTTAGACTTGGACAGTTAAAGTGAAAAAAACGCCTAATGGGCTAAAATGCCTCCCAGCAACTGTATACCACTGATCAGCTGTTACGTTTAGTTAAGAATAAGAATAAGAAAAACCTTTATTTGTCCCACAATGGGGAAACTGCAGTTTGCAACAGCATAAAGAAATGGCAGAGATTGCACAGATTGAATAGTCAGATTTTGCACAGACTGGTGTAGCTGGGTTATAAAGTTATTACACCTTATGGTGTAATGATATTGCACATATTAGGAGTGCTCGTTTGGAAGCCTAACAGCAGCAGGAAGGAAAGACCTTCTGTATCTTTCCTTCACACATCGAGGGTAAAGGAATCTGTCACTGAAGCTGCTCCTCAGTCCTGTCAGGTCACCATGCAGGGGGTGGGACTCATTGTTCAGCATGGAGGACAGTTTAGCCAGAACTCTCCTGTCACCCACCTCCCCCACTGAGTCCAAGGGGCAGCCCAGGACAGAGCTGGACTTCCTGATGATCTTATCCTCTCCCTCTCTCTGATGCCACTGTTCCAGCAGACCACTCCCGACAGGATGGCTGATGCCACTACAGAGTTATAGAAGGTCTTCAAGAGTGCCCCTTTCACTCCAAAAGACCTCAGTCGCCTCAGAAGGTAGAGCCTGCTCAGTCCCTTCCTGTTATTTCTGCAGAAGTGGATCACACCAGATACTGAGAACAAAGTTTCACTTGCTGTGGCACCACAGAAGTTTGTACAAATGATTAATTTTCTTGAATTTCTTGAATCTCTTACATTTTCGAACTGTCATGTAACATCATCAGTTTGTATCATAAGATTCCACATGTACGCTTTAGTCAGATATGTGTATCTATGACAGATGTATGTTTATCTTGCTGTTCTCTTCTCTCTTTCTTCTGTCTGTACCCGGCTGGCCTTAGGCAGATGGGTCCCTCCATATGAGCTGGGTTCTGCTCGAGGTTTCTTCCTGTTAAAAGGGAGTTTTTCCTTGCCACCGTTGCCTTCAGGCTTGCTCTGGGGGTTTCAGGCCGGGTTTTTGTAAAGCGTCTTGAGACGATTTGTATTGTTATTGACGCTATATAAATAAAATTGAATTGAATTGAATAAACAAATAAAAAACTTAATATTTCTATTTTATTTGTTTAATTGGGTTCCCTATTTCTGCTGTCAGGACTTGTAAAATGTAAAATATGCTGAAGTTTTCAGTAATTTTTATGCAAAAATGCACAAGGAGTGTAAACACTTTTAATCGACAGTGTGATTTGTGCTTGTAGTTCGGTCTTTGACCAGCAGGGGTCATTGTAGGACTTACTATCGTATCTGAACGCAACACACGAAGCAGAACCAGCAGCCAATGAGCGCTCAGCGTCTGCAGCTCCGGCGCCTGCGCATTGGAACTATACTAACTGTGTTGACATGTCTGCCGTTGGGTTTTAATGATTATTTCTGCGGGTTTAGGTGTCAGACAGTCTGTCCTGCTCCGCCACCAGGCCTGATGGAAAACCCCAGAGACCTGGTGAGTTCTGGGGCTTGACTGTCCTGCTGGGACCAGCGTTCCCCTGCTTTGTTGTGGTTGTTGTAGCGGCTGCTTCAAAGCGAACACAGGGAGTTAAGTCAAAACTCCGTAAAGAAATCAGTCATTTTAACGTTTTTTTTGTTCTTCGACAAACACGTGCACAAATTGAAAAGACATTTAAACAGTTTATGTAAGAGTTTAATATACATTTTCATTCGGCATATACACAGTGCATCATGTGCTGCTTATATTGTGTGAAGTTTAATCTTTATATTCGCTTCGCCTGTTGTTCTGTCTTTTTCCGAAACTCCACTCAAAATCTTGCGATATTAGGTTTCCTTCCTCGCTCCAAAGACACGCGCCTTGCTGGACAACATTTTGAATATTTTACTAAATCGGATGAGGTGACCTTTTGTTCGGCTTTCATGCACTCCAACAGACAGGCTTTAAGTCAGTGAAAATAAGGTTTGGTTGTCGTATTGGTGTTTTCCCGCTACACTCACAGTGCAGAGTGTTACGGTTAATCAATGCGAAGACAAATCGATTTCAACAATAAACTGTGGTGCATGTTGATTTTAATATATGCCGAATTTATTGTTGGCTATATCTAAGTTAGACTCAGCAGCGGGTTGTTTTACGCGGACTATACCTGAGTGTCATTAGTCAAGGTAACCTGAAATGACCGGAATCCTGGAGGTCATTTGGTGCCCAGTGACACAGACGCAAGCTCAGAGTCTCCCTCTCTCTCTCTCTCTCTCTCTCCGTGTTGTCAGTCAGACTCTCTCTGTCTGCACCGCACTGCAGTGCTGCTGGTCACTGATGGAAAACACTGAATAAACAGCTGTCAGGATGGAGGTTGGAGGGGGAGAGTGTGTTTGGATCAACTGATGATCAGCTGATTGTGAGAGCAGACAATGTGGGAATGCACAATCCTTCAGAGAGTTAATTCTTCTGTCGTCTACAACCTGATGTTATTTGAAAATATTGAGGCAGCTGTGAAAATACAAATCAAGTTTTTTATTTAATAAAAAAAAAATGTAATTTTATTAATGTTTGTTGAAGTTTAAATGTCCTAACACTTTCGGGTGTCTCGTCCCTCAGGTGGAGCGTCCGTCAAGGAAGCGGCGGGACTCCTTTGGGATGCTGGACGGTCTGGAGGAGGACCGGAGCAGCTGCAGCACTGAGTCCAGCGGCGGGAGTGGGGCCTCCAGCCCTGAGGACAGCGAGGACGACGAGTTAGGAGGGGTGACCCAACTCACCCCTTCCTCCTCCTCCTTGACGCTCATCAAGACCAACGGGCAGGTGTACACTTACCCCGACGGCAAGGCAGGCATGGGTCAGTGAGACATATCCTGTAATGTCCCCTCCTCCCTGAACGTCTTTCTGCATGTAGACGTGTGTTGTCTCATTTCATTCTGACCCTGAGGAGACTCTCTCTTCCTTCCTCAGCCACCTGTGAGATGTGTGGGATGGTCGGGGTCAGAGACGCTTTCTACAGTAAAACCAAACGTTTCTGCAGCGTCTCCTGCTCCAGAAGTTACTCCTCCAACTCCAAGAAGGCCAGCATCCTTGCCAGGCTGCAGGTAAACGCACACAGGACTCGCTGCCTGACCACAACTACACAACTGCAACCTCTTCATTCTGCTTTGAATGGTGAACAGATTTAATCCATAAAATCTGACTCATACCTCTGATGCCTCCTTCGTCCTCCAAACACAAACGAAGGAGTTGAGAAATCTCTCGGGATCATTAACCTGGCGGAACTGTTTTCGTGTCTGTATTTTAAAGGGGAAGCCTCCCACTAAGAAAGCCAAGGTTCTTCAGAAGCAGCCTCTGATGACCAAACTGGCCGCTTACGCTCAGCATCAAGCCAGCCAGCAGAGCGGCGTCAAAAAGAGCGGTGAGTCTAACGTCTGCGTTCTGGTGGCACGCACCAGACTCCATTCAAAAAAACAACCAAAAGAAGTAGAAGTAAAACATGTGGGGAAACTCTTCCAGTGTTGCTTTTACAGACAATACGCTGGTTTATCATGTTTTCATACACGTTTTGTGTACTTCACCTGAGTTCCTGATGGCTTCATTATGAAATGACATTGTTAAAACTTAACACCTCTTTCCAGAAGTGTCTCTTTTCAGATGATCTTAGAAACTCTTAAGACTCAGAGCGTCAACTCTCGTTTGTGTGCTGCAGTAACTGTGGAGGTGTTTGACTGGGGTCGTTACCTTGGAGATGGAGAAGTGATGGGAGCACCAGTCAGCTGCTTCAAACACGTGAGTGCAACACACACACACACACACACACACAGAACACCCACAGAGGTGGTGTTTTGGCTCCTGTTTCTGCCGGTTTGCTGACATTGAATCATTTTCATTTGTTACACGAATAAACCAAATGGATCTTAAAATTGTGACGATGAAGGCGTCAGTGTTCGCAGATTTTAGTCAAGCTGTCAAAGATCCAACAGGAGACTGACTGACGTTGGTGTCATGACTGAATCTGAACTCAAAACAAAGTCCAGTACAGAGAAAAGTAAAAAGCAGCGATTTGTCTAGGCCTGATCAATGTCAGGATTGTTCTTCCAAAAAAGTTAACTCAAGGAGGAGTTTATGTTATCGTAGAATAAATAAATACAGTTGATTCAAGATGTGTTTGCAGTTGATGGTTTTTTCTGTTTTGTTTTTGAGGTCCTGATGGGGAAGTCGTGGAGCAACATCAGCGAAGGTGTTCGAGTCGAGGTCCCGAACACGGACAGCGGTCTGCCCATGAAGGTCTACTGGATCGCTGGCATCATCAAACTGGCTGGTAGAAGCTGACTTCCATACCTCCACACTGTTCAGAGTAACACCAGAGTTAAAAAGCCCTTAAACTGACTTGTGTGTGTGTGTGTGTGCAGGTTTTAAGGCCTTGCTGCGGTACGAGGGTTTCGACAGCGACTCCACCAGAGATTTCTGGTTGAACCTGTGTGTGCCGGACATCCACCCGGTCGGCTGGTGCGCTGCTGGTGGGAAACCTCTGGTCCCCCCTCAGAGTAAGGGACGCTCCCTGTCTGCACACCTGGGATGATGTCAGACAGTGTTACATCAGACTGATGCAGGAACCTGCTGGCACTCTTTGCAAGCAAGCTGACGTTATACTAGCATTGCTTACAGTCAACAATGCTAGCACAATGTCGGAGCTGTTGTCTGTCTTTTTACATCTAAAGACAGTGACATACCGAGCTGACAGTCAATGCTGGTGAACATCTATCACCCTGGTCTTCGCTGTGTGTCCTGCGCTTGGTTGGACCTATGTCAGCAGCTTTTTTTAGCTTTTTTTTCAGCATGTTAAATCTGTGGTGGAACAAGTCAGTGAGAGAGGTCACTCTGATTGGCTGTTCAGCTCAGAGAACCAGTGCACACGAAGGGAAACAGGTGGTGAAAGTAAACAAAACAACAAAAGTCATCGTCATTTAACCCGAACATTCAAATATTTTCTCCTTTATCTCGAATAAATAAATGGTAGACAAAGTGATCATCATGTTTCAGGAGATGCTAGCTTTGTGCGACGGTTGGTAGCTCTTCCTAGCCTTCAAGCTAGCTCTTCCTGTTTTCCCTTTTGAATGACAAATTCAGACCACTGCCACCTGTTGGTGTAAAGAGGTATGTGCTAGCTGGTTGTTGACTGTAGTTTTTGTGATGTATTTAACTGCTACTTTTTGGTTCGGACACAGCTCAGACTCCAGTGGTTCTTTGACGTGTTCATACCGTTTCATGTGAGGTTACCTCTTACTTACAACTAAAAACTGTGTGTGTGTGTTTGTGTTCAGCCATCCTGCACAGGTTCACCAACTGGAAAACTTTCCTGATCAACAGACTGACTGGTTCCAAAACTTTGCCCCAAGACTTCTCCTCCAAGGTGACTCACATGTTTGTAATTATACCTGTGAAGAATCTAATTGATATGATCCTTTTTCAGATTCATTAACTTTTAAAGTTTGACCCAAACTTACTTTTTAATGCCCCCCCAAAAAATGTATCCCTCCTCACCTCTTCCTTGTCCTCTTCCTCCTCCAGGTGCAGGAGAGCATGCAGTTTCCCTTTAAGAAGCAGATGAGAGTGGAGGTGGTAGATAAGTATCACCTGTGTCGGACCCGGGTGGCTCTGGTCGAACAGGTGTGTGCCGGCCGTGTCCGTCGACGGTTCAGGTGTAAATCTCCTCCTCCTGACGTTTTCGTCTCTGCAGGTGATCGGCGGTCGCCTGCGGCTCGTGTACGAGGAGTGTGACGACGGGACGGACGACTTCTGGTGTCACATGTACAGTCCTCTGATCCACAGCATCGGCTGGTCTCGATCCATCGGGCACCGGTTCAAACGATCCGGTGGGTTCGGCTGGTGTGCTGAATGTCACCAGACTCCATTTAGAAAATGCAGAATTTAAGGCAGCCGTTTGTAAACAAGCAGACGGTGGATGTAATGACGATGACCTTGTGTCTGTTTCCAGATGTGTCCAAGAAGCTGGACGGTCTAATGGACGCACCTGGACAGCTGTTTGCCAAGGTGAGCGTCACTCAACTTTACTTTCAGCTCAGTTCTCATGTGTGACTTTTATACTTTTCTGCATTTGTAACGTCTAAAATGTAGAGCTGAGATTATTTGAGAAAAACAACCTTTATTTTCAGTTTCTATCTGGTTGAAATAAAATGTAAAACCTTGTCTGATAAACTGAGAATCAAACAAACTATTTTGAAACATTAGGAATAGAAATCAAATTTTTCAAAGAGAGTGAAAATGTTAGATCAGACTGGGTCGGCCCATGTTCTCCCCACACGAGGGCAGTACAACACCAGCTCTACTGACTCCTCTTTTCTCTGCAGTTTGCCCTCAAGTGTAGTTTCTGGCTGGATGAATCAGGGCTCGGGTAGATGCAGAGTTAAAGTGTTGTCGGACGTTTCCTCTGCAGGTGAAGGAGGTGGATCAGAGCGGCCACTGGTTCGAGGACGGGATGAAGCTGGAAGCCATCGACCCTCTGAACCTGTCTGCCATCTGTGTGGCCACAGTGAGGAAGGTGAGGCCGAGCTGCAGCCGGCATCGACGGCTCCGCACCACCGGCCGATGTAACCTGTCGCCCTCCTCCTCCAGGTCCTGGCAGACGGATATCTGATGATCGGCATCGACGGCTCGGAGGCGGCCGACGGCTCGGACTGGTTCTGCTATCACTCCACGTCTCCCTCCATCTTCCCTGCAGGCTTCTGTGATATCAATAACATTGAGCTGACGCCCCCCAGAGGTACAGCTGCAGATAGACGCAGACAAACCTCCTGTCTTCAGCCGCTCTGCACACATGTTAGATAAACGATGACTAGGATGATGCTAACTACCTGTCTGCGTCCGATGAACAGACCCTTACTGCATGTTTGGTTATTTAAAACGATCTCCTCTGTTTGTCAGGTTACACCTGTCTTCCTTTTCGATGGTTCGAGTATCTGAAAGAGAGAAAGTCTGTGGCCGCTCCGGTCAATCTCTTCAACAAGGTCAGACCAAACATCAGTCAATTAATCGACTGACAGGAAGTCAACCAGCACCCGTCTGCATAGTCTCTGTAAACTGAATAGTTTCTGTTGAAGATGACACCGTGAACTGTGATTGGTCAGATTAAAAATGAGCAGCCTTAATCAGTATCCTGCAAACATCCGACATACACCGATCAGCCACAACATTAAAACCACATTGACCCTCTTGTGACATTCACTGTTATAGCAATGACACTCCTTGATGGCAGCAGCCATCCCCAGTAGGATGCAGCCTGACACAAGCACACAAACAAAACAGCACAAGGTGTTGACCTGGCCTCCAAATTCACTAGATCCTAAACTCATCAAGTATCTGTGGGATACACTGGAACAAGCCTGATCCACAGAGGCCCCTCTCCTCAACCCATAGGACCCAAAGGCCTCCACTAACAACATCCTGCAGCCAGACACCCTCAGAAGGCCCATGTCCATTCTCTGATAAGTCAGAACTGTTTTGGAGGCACAAGGGAGACCTACACAATATTAGGAAGGGGGTCATAATGTTATGCCTGATCGGTGTACATAGTAACAGATGCGCAAATTCCAAATGAATGTTGCATCTTTTTGACTAATAAATAGTTGAAAACTAAATCTAAATATTTAAATGTAGTGAAACAACGTTGGTAAATCCCTCCTCCGACAGGACGTCCCGAACCACGGCTTCCGTCCCGGCATGAAGCTGGAGGCCGTCGACCTCATGGAGCCCCGCCTCGTCTGCGTCGCCACGGTGACCCGCATCGTCCACCGGTTGCTGCGGATACACTTTGACGGCTGGGAGGACGAGTACGACCAGTGGGTGGACTGTGAGTCACCTGACCTGTATCCGGTGGGCTGGTGTCAGCTGACCGGTTACCAGCTGCAGCCTCCGGCTCTTAATGCAGGTAACACACAAGACACACCTGAGCTGTGTTTCCTCTTGTGTTTTTCGCGTGTTTACTGAGACGTCTGTTTGTTTCAGGTTCCAGAGAGCTACAGTCAGCAGCGTCCAAACAGAGGAAGAAATCCCAACAGTATAAGGGACAGAAGAAAAGTTAGTCTCCGTCTCTTTAAAGCTGATGAATGAATACGATCACTAATCTGCATGAAGTATTAAAACCAGATTTCGTTTATGGGTCACATGTGAGCATATCCTCCTTCAGCTTCAGCTCTGTGTGTTGGAAGTTTATGTCGTCTTTGTTTCGACTCCTAGAGAGGAAGTTGCCCATCGCTAAGCGGCCCGTCAGTCTTTCCGGCGCCGTGGTGACCGGCGTTCCCAGGAGCCTGTCAGGAGACGAGAACGAGACTCCGCCCGATTACCCATCACCCCCTCCTCCGGCCTCAGCAGCCCAGCCGTCCTCTGCTGAGTCAGAGATCAGTCCTCGCGCCGAGGGCACGGCAGGTAAATACAGCCGTTACTGAACGGAAACAGACACAGTGAATTCTTTCAGGAAGTCAAACAGACAAGGTGTTGTTTACTCTGATTAGTGAACATTAGTGATTCTGATTTGTCATGTGAGATGCAGCTGTATTATTGATCAGCTAAAACTTGATTACATCAAAGTGTAATGGTACTGGAAAACCGCGTTGTTTAGATAATTGTAAAATGGAAATCAGCTTTATTGACACTGATCAGGCATAACATTAAAACCTAATATTGTGTAGGTCTCCCTTGTGCCTCCAAAACAGCTGTGACTCATCATGGACATTGGCCTTCTGAGGGTGTCCTGTGGGGGCATTTGGGTCCTAGGGGTGGAGGGGAGGGACCTCTGTGGATCAGGCTTGTTCTAGTGTATCCCACAGATGCTTGATGAGTTTAGGATCTAGTGAATTTGGAGGCCAGGTCAACACCTTGTGATGTTTTTCTTGTTTTTTGAATTGTTCCCAAAGTCAGGCGGTATCCTGCCGGGGATGGCTGCTGCCATCATTGCTATGGGGTGGGGTGCCTGGTCTGGTCTAGGTGGGTGCTACATGTCTAAGTAACATCCACATGAATGCCAGGTCCAAAAGTTTCCCAGCAGAACATTGAATTGTCACAAGCCATTAGCATCTGCGCTAGAGAGTCTTGCCTGAAACACAACAGATGAGGACACAACGACGACTCGCAGGCACTGTCCACCAACCAACAATTAGACAAATCTCACTGGAATAGTTCAAAGGTAGACGCTGCTGTCTCGTTGGTTTGAGGTCTGTTGGGATGCTCGTTCATAGCGATAGTGCTGTCGTGGTAGGCAGCTTTTTTCCATCTTAGTGGATCACTGTTTAAAGAACTTAAACAGATATTTTGAGCATATTCGACATACAACATCAGCAGCTTCCCCTCACTTCTTGTGGTTGTATGTCTGTGGTGTTTCTGAGAAGATTGATCTATTCAAATGTGATAGAAAAGTCAGTTTATTCATGTACTTGTATTGTTTGTTTTGTCATTGTCTAAAGAAAGGAATGTGATCTTTTGTTGAGTTATAACTCTGTCTCCCTCTTTGTTTGGCAGGTCCACAGATCAAAATGGAAATCACTGGAAGGACGGAGGTATCATGTCAAAGGACTGAAACTGAAACCAACGGGTCATCTGGAGATTCAAACCAGAAGTAGGCCCTCGTCCTCCCACCTCTCTGTCTTCACCTCTCCCTCTTGAGTAATACTGATGAATTCAGATCATTCAGCAGCTTCCCTCCTCCGTCCTCCCGCTCCTCCCGCCTCTCTCTCTCTCTTTTCAAAGAACAAAACCATTCACAAACTCTGCTAAAGAGGAATCAGACGAAAAAATTACGATTTTCCTCGAAGCCAAGCTCTCAGTGGTTGTTTGTAGTGCGTGTAAATGTTTAAGGGTCAAACTTGATGCTGTGTAATGTCTCGTTGAGATTCATTTAAAAACACTGTGTGTTAATATGTGTGTGTGTATATGCTGGACTGATCAAGCGTCGCCACGGAGTGAAAAACCAGCAAACGGCAGCAGCTTGGTGTTTCTGCTTCCTGAACCTCGCTGAAGGGTTCAGATAAAAAAAAAAAAAAAAAAAGACTTGAGTGAAGCTGAAGTTAAGTTCAGACAATCGACAGTTCATCGATAAGTTTGGTTGAAAGTTCAAAAGCAGACAAAGAGACAGAGACTCTGACTGGAACTGCAATAAGACAAAAACAATAGTACAGAAGTAGGGGCTTAGTCTCAATCTGTAGAGAATCATTCTAGTTTATTTTACCTGTTGTGTTTCCACTGATGTGTCCGTTGTGTCTCGATGGGTCTTCCACCTCTGTCGAACAGATTTAGAGTATATCAGAACAAAAAGCTGCTCCTTGAATCCCATGCTGGGTGTTGGTGTCGCAGCAGTGAAGATGAAGAAGAAGAAGAAGAAGAAGAAGAACTTTTCTGATCTTTCGTGAAGTCATTCAGTAGAAGAAAATGAGTTGACCTCTTCATCTTTTGCTACCTCCATCTTTTGTCCCTTTTGGAAACTCTTCACGTCTCCAGATGTTTACCCCACGTGGATCAGTCTTTTCTGATTGAGGTGGATTAGAGGAATTCAAGTGTCTGTTCAAGGTGCAGATTCATCAGTTGTAGCTCCACAGCTGGGATTTCTTTCATCCTACCATCAGTTTTTTTCAGTTTTCCTCCTCCATTACAGGGCAGTGATGCTGGATCTCTACCAGTTTCCACACTTATTGTCTTCTTTCTGTCTCTGAGTCTTATCTTGACCTGCAAAATGACCTGTGGTCACAGGATAATCCAGCTTTAAGTGCTGTGTTTGTAGAAAGTCAGACGTGGAAACAAACCAGCATCATGACCGATAGAGACACATTAATGGAAACGCAGCAGGCTGAAATAGTCCAGAATAATCCTTTAATCTGAATTTACTCTTTGAACTGAACATTTCTATGATGCTCTTTAACAGTTCAGAAGCTGATATAGTAAAAATCTCCTCTCACACCGTTGATACCTCAACGAAAAACTATAAAATAAAAATTAAAAGAATCTTTAGGTGAATTTGATACAACAGATTATTTCAGAAATGATGTAAAAGGTCTAATGAAGCTGATAACATTATAAAAATAAAGTATAATTTAACTAAACAGATGTGTAACTAAAGTATATGTAGCAAAAACAACAGTATTATTATACAAACAGGTTTTCATGTATTAAAGTGAATCAAACAAAACTGTATGACGGATGGACGAGTGGACACATGAAGTGATTACTGTGTCTGTGACGTCACGTCCAACCTCCTCAACTGTAAAACACGCTGCTGTTAGGAAAAATTAAAAAAGCTAACAATAATCAAAAGTGCTATTTTTTACATAAAATAACTAAATCAAGAGGCCAATAATTATCATATAACAATCTTACGTATGGGAGCCAGCATCTGCAGACAAAATAAAAATAAAATGAAGATGTAGATGAAATAAAAATATTCAAATGTTTATCATAATCGTGACAGAAAATAATAACTGACATAGCTTCGTCTTGGTAAGATAAAATTTTTTACGGTATAACTAATTATTGTGTCATAAAGTTTTACGAAC
The DNA here is from genome assembly GCF_963514085.1 of Chelon labrosus. Taxonomy (NCBI): domain Eukaryota; kingdom Metazoa; phylum Chordata; class Actinopteri; order Mugiliformes; family Mugilidae; genus Chelon; species Chelon labrosus. The sequence goes on from NC_140354.1 coordinate 11,583,011, forward strand.
CAACTTTCAGCTATTATATCGTGAATTAAACGTTAAAACTCAAAATTCAGACTTATTGTTTGACATTTCAAAAATGCAAAAATATGTATGAACTTATTTTTAGATTTTTTATAGTTATATAGTTACCGTCATTTTAACTCAATAGCGCAAACGTTTGACTCATTATTTTTTCATGATGTTTAACCAAAACATTTAGCATTATTGTTCTAATAACGTTTGACTTTCTATCTTATACGCAGATCAAGTTTTTGACTAGTCTTGCAATTTCAGAGTTTTAAGTTTCACGTTTAAGATTTCTTCGCGTTTTCACACATTTTTTTTTTCTTCCTGAGATAAAAGGGCTCCTACATTAATCTGGTCTCGTGTTCTCTGGAGGTGAAGACGTGATGAAAACGACACAAATCGAGTGGTACAGTGTTCAATACGATGTACTCGAGGATGTGCTTTGAATTGTGCGAGCGTCGACGTCTGTGAACGCCTCGCACTCTAAACTCGTAGCTGTTTTCTAAACTTTTGCTCTCGTTACTGCTGTCGGTACGTCGTCCGTTCATGTTGGTCGTCTTTTTGTATGTGAACCGTCTTCGTACTCTGGTGCTATCTGTAGATGTTATGAACATCGAGTTTGATAAAGTTTTTATGGAACCATTTTGACAAACTGTCCGTGACCCCCGGTGAAGAAGTTGTCTTTGTATTTGTGACAGATTTTGTATACTGAGAAAAAGACTGAAGTGTGAAGGCGAAAGCTGCGAAATAATTGATCTGTGTTCCTTGTGAGTTTGTGACGTTAATATTTCTGTCTGTCCGCAGTGGGAAGGAGGTATTTGTAGGCACTTCTGGAGTTTGAGACTTAAAAGGAGGTCTTGAGATATGAAGTCTTGGACATTTGGATCTAGTTTCATGATCAGTCCTGGCCTGCATGCCTTTACAATTAAACGATCCATCCACTGGACATTTTCAGATCTAACTGGACAGAATATAATTAAAACCCGGCCTGACTCAGACTTTTATGTATGTAGTATATAATGAAGATGACTATGATGGTAAACGTGCTCCAGAATAATTTTCAGGAACTGACACATCAGCCACGGTTCTTCTCTGGTTCATTTCAGATGAGGAAAATAATTTTTACTCTGTATTTTATTCATTTCATTTCAATTAAGACTTTTAAGTTCTTAACCAAAAAAAAAAAATGGATACATTTTTTAATGTTTGTGTCCCACACTGAAGACCTTTCTGTCAGTGCTGTAGATGTCCACCGTGTCCACATGGCATTTACCCATCAAAACAAATGTCTAATATATATATATATATATATATATATATATATATATATAATCTGTAAATGTGTGACAGAGGAAATGTTGTGTACTTTCGTGAAGCCTTTTTTAATACATGTGCAATTTGTTGGCAGCATGATTGTGAAGAAATAATTTAGATGGAAAATAAAAAGACTCATTTACATTTTTATGCAATAGATTATAATGCAGTGTATTATTTCTGTGGTACATTGTTACGACTGAACGTGTCCTTATTGATATGTTTAATTTCCAAAAATTTATTTAGATAGAGATTTGTTTTTCTGTTGTTTGTATTCTTAAATATCAGAGCAAGTCATCCTTCTTAAACTTAAAGGGGAATTAACGTTTTTTTACAACCCGAACCTTATTTCTTGCATAAAATACGATTGTAATCACCAATATAACTTTGGTGTCATCTAGAGTCATTTGGACGATATTTAGATCTGCGTATATCCATATAGTGGGAGAGACTGGGGCAGTTATTGCTTTATTTAGAGGCTGCGTTTCGGTGCCCAAGTCACAAAAAGTTATATGGGTGAGTACGATCGTATTTTATGCGAGAAATAAGGTCCAGGTTGTAAAAAAAACAGTAGTTTGCCTTGAAGTAAATCTTGGACTTTGATATCTTCAGATGTAAGGGATGGGGTACAGAATCTGGCACTTTTATGAGACTAAACTAAAGATTTTGCAGGAGTCACAAGGTTAACATCACTTGATAAGAGATCACGAAACATTTAGAGCTGAATCCAGGACAGATTTCTGGTGGACTGATCGATCTTGTGCCTTTGCAAGTCTTAAAAATGCCTGAGAGCAGCCGAGTAATTAAAAAGGTAAGTGTTAACCTCATCAGCGTATTGGCCTAGTTAAGAGTCAGCTGGCAGTGTGTCAAGTCTGTTTCTGTCTCTGCTCCTCAGGCCTGTAAAAGGACAGAAGAGTCGGTGGATCTGAGTCTGATGGGTTTACCCCCTGGACCTCTGGACTCCACCCAGCAGATCTGAGGTCAGCAGGCTCACCTGGTGTTGGCTCAGATGCTACGGAGGGTAGGATTCAGCTGATGGGTGAGTCCTGGTCTCTTTTTCCATCGTCAGCATCCAGCGTTGCGTTACTTATGTTCAGCCACGAACGTGTCGATTTACCGCCTTCTAAAAGCAGCCTCTCCCAAGAGGCAGAACTGTGATCCTCGCTCAGTTTGAAGTTTTAAGTCTCGATCTAATCAGATTCTACATCAGATTTATATCGGCGAGGTGGAGCCGACTCTGAAATCACATGTTTACTGAAACTTTTCGAACCTGTTTTATGCTAACATGTTGTCATTAGCAACCCAATTGATCGGTATCCAAACTAGGGATGAAATTAATACTTACTAGCAATTAATCTGCTAATTAATTTCAGTAAATTATTTCAGTTGTAATGACAAAATGTACAGGTAACATAGGAAACAAAATCTGAACATTTGAGAGCCTTAAACCAGCTGAGAACAATGTTTAGCATTTTCTTCTTGACAAACAACTTGAATGATTTAAATTCTGAATGATTCATTTCAGTCAACTGACTAATTGACTAATGTTAGTCGGAGACAAATGTGTTCACATTTCACAGTTAAGATCACTAAAGGCTAATGCTAACATGCTAATGTTTGGTGGACATAATTTCAACCATGTTAACCATAGTTTGGCCTGTTGGCATGGTAACATTTGCTAATTAGCTTAGCTGCTACTAGATATCGTTTCCATTACTGATTACTTAGAGAGGATAGGAGAGGACTGATTATTTAGAGGATGAATTGTTATTCTTTAATTTCAAGCTGAAGTTGTCATGTCCTTTTTTGTCTCAACCACAGTGCAAAATATAAAATTTATCATAATTTAAGATCAGTAACTTCTTAAAAATATCTCAACAGCTGTGTTTACCACCATCATTGGTCAACTCTTCAACATTTTGTTGATTATCCACCTAATTATTAATTCCATTAACAGTTAATTTATTCAATATTTAATGAATTCACTTATATTAACAGACGAATCCTTGCAGTCAGCAGGTTAACTGCATTTAAATGACTGCAAACTTAATTCATTGTGCTAATTATCCAATGATAGCTAACACAGTAAAAACTGCAAATATTATACATGCTAAACCTTAACACGTTAGCATGCTAATATTAGTGTTCATCTCTTCAGTGATCTGATTTTTAATTCGGCTCCACATATAAAATAAGGCCGTCTGTCAGGTATCAGTCCTTCTAAGGTGTACGTGTTGCTAATGATAGCATGTTAGGACTTTCACCAAATGTGTGCTTGAGGACTATTCTCAATGGCGGACAGATCCGCACATGGTTAGACACTTTTTTTATGCTGACATGCTAAACAAGTTAGCTTGCTGCTGCTAGCAAGGCTAATAACAGAGAGTGACAGAAACAGACAGAGTTGTTAACATGAGACTTTATTTGATAAGTGCTACATGTTGATGGATTTAATGGCGAAGGACCAAGTCAGAGGATCGACTGCGGGGTGGAAGGTTGTAGTTTACTCGTACAGCCAGGCCTGGGCGGCAGGGGTGTAGTTCACAAATTCCTCATCCTTGAACCACAGGCTGACCTCGGTCTTGGCATTCTCCAGGGTGTCGCTGCCGTGGATGATGTTCCTGAGGAAACAAAATATTAAAATTTTGAATAAACCTATTTTTCAGATCCTCTGTAGCTTGTCTTCAGGTTTTATTTTAAGTTGATCCTATTTCTGAACTGAATCTTGTAGTTGTTTAGAACTTTCTTTTTTTTTTTACAGGAGAGCTCTTCTTCTGGTAAGTCAAAACTACTGTCAGTGTTGATATATGATGCATTTAGGACTCTTTATTGTAAAATATTTAATCTAACTTCCTCATGTTGAACAGACAATTTCAACCTGCTGTGTTATGGTTCACTCACCTGCCGATGTTGATGCACAGGTCTCCACGGATGCTGCCGGGCTTGGAGTCAGCGGGGTTGGTCTCACCCAACATCATCCTGGCCAGCTTCACAATGTTCTGACCCTCCCACACCTGAAACACACATTAACACACATGTCACCTGTGTGGTCAGGACGACGTACAGGACTGTGGAAAGGTTTCATCACTGCAGGAAGAATCGATAGCAACAACCTCAAGACCAAATTCTAAACTAGTATAAAAATAATCTAAATCCAGCTAAAAATAAGTTGGAACAAACCCGAAAAGTAGTCTGAACTCAAGCCATATACCAGATTTAAAACCAGTTATAGTCTAAACCCAATTAAAAACAAGCAGCAGTTTAAAACCTGTTCTGCTAAAAAATGTGAAACCAGTTTAATCCAAACCAAATAAAAACACTAAATTGAAATTAAGTCAGACAAACAAATTTAAGACAGTTAAAGAACCGGTCTCTAAACAGTCCGAAACCAGTCAGAAACTAATACAAAACTGGATTCACTGAAAAACAACTCATTGCATTTGAGTTAATTGTTTGATAAAAAACTATTAAGACACTGTTTTTGGAAGCGTTCTCACTTCAAAACATTTTACACAGCGCTGCGTACAGTTAAATGTTTGACCTCTATTTGTTTTCATTATGTAATCGGACATAAGCAGAGTTCTTCTTTAAGCAGCTCCTGTCTTCACTGTAGCCAACTGTTAAAATAAAGTCTGATTGATGGAGGTGTAAATCTCCTCTGTCAGAAAAGGCTTTAACGTGAGTCGTCTCTTTTGTCACGCTGGAAGTCAGCGGTGTGAAACAAAAGAAGCAGCGAGGCCTTGGAAACAAGAGGGTGTGAAGAGAGAGAGAAGACACATGCATGGAAAAAGAGATAAAAAGATATCTGTCTGACAGCGGTGTGAGAGATGAGCTGAGAGCCTGTGTATGTTTACATGTGTGTGTATGTGTTACCATGGCGAGGACGGGGCCAGAGGACATGTATTTGCAGAGTCCAGCGTAGAAAGGCATGTCCTTCAGGTCCAGGTAGTGCTTCTTCATGTGGTCCTCAGAGGCCTGAACAAATCAGTAAGTCAGTCAATAGGACATTGACCCCCCCCCCCCCCCCCCAAATACTCAATTACTTATATTTTTTTGGCTGCAGCGCCCCACAGTGTTTGTTTCCACGTAAAAAACAAGTTTCTCAGTGCTCCAAATTGGCAGCAACTTAGCAGCTACACATATTTTGAAACTATATTTAGTTGTATTGTAAGCTTGCTGTGCAGCTTACAATACAGAAGCAACTGTCATACAGATGAAATGAGATGCAGTGAAACGAAGTTAATTTGTTTTACTATATAGAAATATTCTGCTTTAGAAATGTGTAATTCACTGCTAACTAAACAACTAGCATCAGAGAGAGCTAACTACAAAGCTACATTCACATAATGGAGCCAACTACACAGCTAAAGTTATATATCGACGATTTGAGGTAACAGCAGTTAGCCGTAACGTAAACTAAAGCTTGATTCACTGATTTTCTTCACACAGTTTAGTTTTCTGTAAATGACAAACATCGATTTTGCTTTTTTTTTTTTTTAAATTTGTTTTGGCCTTTAATCAAATAAGGCAGCAGTCGTAGTTCATGTCTCTGCCTGTAGAGGTCAGTGTTTCCGCATTGAGGGCGCTGTGTCATCTGTTGCCATGGTTACCTGCAAGAATTTAGCAGCAACCAGCCTGAAGCCTCTGTGCTCGAAGCGCTTGATGATCTCGCCACACAGTCCTCTCTGGACGCCATCGGGCTTCACAGCGATGAAGGTACGCTCCATGTCTGCTGAGTAGGCTGCGGACACGCAGGAAATAGTTTGTGATCATAGTGCAAACACACATGTCTTAAATCAGCCCACATTACAAACGCTCAGTCTGCAATGTTTGAATGTAGGATAAGTATTAATCAAGTTAAAGGTAAATAAAAACATAATTTAATCAGCAATATGTCAATTGTCTAATTTACAGCGTAAACACTAAATGTGTGACAATTATCCACACGTGCAACAATCTGTCACAGAAATGGGTTTCTTGTTCTATGTTTGATTCATGTTCCGGTATTGTTATGAAGCTGTGCTGCCACCTGCTGGCTGCTTCCTGTCACGGCTCAGTTACACTCAGTGATTTTACTTTTAAAACATTTACCATTTTCTTTTTTGCAAACAATGTCATATATAAGTTTTCTGCTTTTTAAAGAAAGGATTAGCTAATTGGTCAGAAAACTAGTTGGAAAAAGATTTCATGTGAGCTGAAACATTTGTGTCTCAACATTTGTCGGGGTTCTTTTTTCCTGCTACCGTCTCATGTTGTTGTCACTACACTTCTCAGTTATCCGGTATCGTGAGATGATATGGAATTTCTCCTCATAAGAGGCACTAAGTAGGCTATGTGAATGTGAAATCAGAACTGTCTGAGTTTTCTTCCTCTGTCGGCAAGGAAACGAACCCGACACCTGCTCATAAGTTTGGACAAAGCTTCAAACAGCCTGCTGCTAATTTTACTGCCTGCTGGAATCTGCTGGAGTGAAGCCGATAGCAGCTGAAAGCAGGTGTGTCTGGCAGGAATTTAGGCTGAGGACTGTAAGGAGACCTCCTGACACTGCCAGCACAACTTCATGTTTCAGTGTCATTAGGATTTAAGTTTATATTCTGCTGATGTATCCATCTGTAACATGCACAGATTTAAATCTTAAAGAAAACTGAACCATGGCGTTCCTATAAACGCTAGCACAGTGCTATTAGCTCTGATTGGTCAGCTCTAATTGCCTGAGCAGGCTCCGCCCACACGTCTGAGCTGAGAGAAACACGAGGAGGAAGGAGTATAAAAGTTTATGCGTGTTTCATTGGATACTAACTTAGTACACACCCCCAAGCGCAGGATGAGTCATCAACATTTTAAAAACTTCATCAAGGATACAATAAATGTGACTTTTCAATCGATTGACTAGTTTCTATTTTAAAGTGTCCTCCTGTTCAGCAGATTGATCATTTTTTGTTATTCTAAAATATACGACCAGAATCGGACAAGAAGCAGAAACAGAACAGCTGAGACAAACCAACAGGCAGTAACTCGCATTTCTGACAAGCTCATTCATTCACAGACCGAAGTACGCTGGAACAGCTGCACGTCAGAAGACAGATATTTTAAATTATATTCAGTCCTACACCTGTGACTGCAACTCAACTGTTTCCAGTGGCTGAACTTTTGATATATTCCAGAAGAATTTGGGTTTAAATCAGGTTCAGAAAATGGTAAAAACTGAGTTTAAGTAAATAAATAGATTTATTTTTTTACTTAACTGAACTGAGAATATTCCTGCGCACATGTTCACTGTCTATGTCTGACTGAGCACATGTGCTGCAGGACAACACATGTACAAATCAAACGTCTGCAGTCACCCATCACAGCACACAACACACACATGATACATGTTGAAGTCATTGAACAGTCAGTTATGTGTGAGAGTTATATCTACCTTGGATTAGAGGAGAGCTTGTGAAGAAGATCTGCCGGCGGCGGGGATGCGATCACCAAGGCCGAAGACCTGAAGGGGAGCTCTATTTAAAGGGTTTCGCTGTGGGGGAGGAAAAGGGGGCAGGGGGGAGGGGGAGGGGGGGTCCAAAACCGTGTGTGTGCATTTTGAGAGGTCAAATCTGTGTATGTCGTTAACAGGTCTGTGTCTGTGATCAGGGTCAGCCGGTCCATTCACTAAAAACATACTGAACTCTCTAAAAGTTTTATGAAAATGTCACAACGCATCACTTTATAAAATATCTTAATTTTTAAGCAGTCTTCAAAAATTTTTTATTTTATTTATTTTTTTAAATGCCCTTGTTTTTACGTAAATACCCTCATTTAAAGAACTCTCTAAACTTTTTAAAAACTGTCCTTTTTTTAAAAGGCAGCTTTTGAGGAACAACTAAATACTACAACTAAATACTACATTTCCCATGAGACTTTGCTGTCCGTTGCCATAGAGATGACTCCATCCAGAGCAGTTCAATTACTAAATTAATCCTAAATACAAACGCAGATGAATGAATTAATCCGGTGAGCGTAAGAAACATTAACCTATAACTTCAGTTCGTCAGAAGCGATCTGATTGGCTGGTTCCTACAGCGGTGTATTCTGGGACTTGTAGTGAGTGTGTGACAGTTCAGAGCAGGACATTATAACTCAGACCAGCTGGTACATTTCAGTCCACAATTTTTTTTTTTAATCTGATAAAATTATGTTATTTTAATCATTATTTTACTTTCCATGACGATAATTGTTTCTGTTTTAAGGTTGTAATGCTCATTTATAGCTTAAATCATTAAAAAAAGATCAGAGACTTTAAAATGTATCTTAAATAGCAGATTATATGAACTATGCTGGATTCTAAAGATATTTAACTTCAAGAATAAATTTTCCTGCAGTTTTAAGTTCTCATAACTTTTGATGACTCCCTGAAGGACCTGACTGATTCCACCCCCCCCCCTCTCTAAGTGAAACAGGTGTGATGTATTATATAAGGTCATGTGACCACCTCATCTTCCACCTGTTATATAAGAAGTGAGACCAGACCAAAAGCAGCAACTCTCTGTTCCAAACACTTTAATCTGAAGCGCCAACCTTCACCCTTCCCCCAGATTTGACCCTAAATATAAACCTTTTCCTATTCAGGGATGGAAACCATCCTCCTCCCAGGGGTGAGGACGTGTGTCCCTCAGTCCACAGTCCTGTGGGGGGGGACCCTATCCTATCCTATCAGATGAAATTAAAATCCACACCCCCAATCACGCACACTCTGCACTGTAACACATGGACCTGCAGAACCAGCCAAGTGAACAACATTGAGCGTTCCTTTAATTGCATTCTCCTCATGTTACCGTTGTCAGAGTCCTGACAGACTTTTAAACCGTGAAGAGACAACAGGCCTCACTGTCATGACTCAAGGTTTTCCTGTCCATCACAGCAGCAAAATGATAGTAGTGCTGAGACCGAAAAGTGTTGTATTGCATGCAGTGTCTTATGTGGTGCATAAGACACTGCATGCAATACACTGCACCATGCATATTGACTGTGGTGGGGCATACTGCCACCCTTCCCCCCACCATCCTCCCATGCCAGTACTATGCCTGTTGTTTATCAGTCTGTGATGTTTGTGAGTTCACAGTCTTGACTACGCTTGTGTGCAAGAGGCATTCAGATGATGTGCCCGGGCATGCTTTACCCGGGCATATCTTGCTGTGGACTCAAAGTTGATATGCAATAAGCACAAGCCCTGTAGTCTAGCCACGGTATCGAGTCGTACTAGTTCAAAACCGTAATGTCGATCTAGCCACCTGGTTAGGGACGCGTAATTATTTATTTCATTACAAAGTTCATATTTACCAAATATAATCATACTTGTAAACTTCGAAGAGATTGAGGAATGACCAGAAAGTAGGTTACATAATATTTATACAAATCCAATAGAATATGATATAAAATCATATTGGGAGAATTGACAAAATGTAAAAACAATGTCAGTGTTGACTGGTTGTCAACCAGAGCAGGACCTAGTTGTTAAATGATCTACTGCCACCTCCTGGCAGATATAGGACACTGCCTCTGTGGTTTTAGACCAGCGTATGGACTTGAACCTTGGTAGATGTAATAGTTATAAACAGTTTCTGACTACTCGGAAGATAGTTCACAGTAACCAAATCCCCCGAGGTCGGTGCCAGTCATGACTGTCCTGTCAGGAAACCACTTGTGCTACCATGATAGCAAACTGATACTTATTCAATGTATATATGTTGAATAAAAAATAAAACATACATTGTGTATACTTGGTTACAGTTCAGTTTGTTAGTGTTTTAATGAAAGGCTACACTCAACAAGCAAAAAACAACAATGACACACGTCTTAACCCATAGACTGTAGAATTTTTTTTTTATATACAGTCTGTGTCCTAACCGAATGGCGAGATCGATATTTTGGTTTTCAACTCAGCGACCGGGGCTAGGCTAACAACAGCTAAGGCTTGTGCTAACAGTGCTAACTTTGAGTCCAGGTTATACAAGTGTGCCCGGACACATCAACAATATTCCTCTGCACACAAGAATTCAGACTTGAATTCTTGTTTTACACAGGCGGTTTCAAAGACGGTCACTAGCTAAAATATGTTGCTGTTAAAACTGAGCCGTGAACAAGTTCTCACAAACGGCTTCAGATGGGCTCAGATTCAAGCTCCAACGTGTTCTGATCGAGGTGTCCTACCAAGAAGGAATAATTCGGTTACATAAACAGCCAATCAGAAGGGAGGACTTAAGAAAAAAAAAAAAGGAGCTAATATTGCTGGTTTTCAGGTAGAGGCTTTCATTCAGGAGCTGACTGAGGCCCAAAATAAAACTACTGAGCTGTAAATTAGTATATTATGTCATCATTAGGGCCTCCTATTAGAGCGTTATTCTGTCTAGTAGATTGGCCCAGTGGGTTCAGATTGCTCTGCCCACCACCATGGATCAGCTGAGAGGTAGCAGCCAGCTGAACATGGAGACAGCATTTCACTGGACATGAAATCAGTACACGCCCCTGAGTTCAGGATGAGTTTCTAGGAAACTCTAGTGTTTGTGTTGCAGATAAACTCAAACAGGAAGTATACGAGGAAGCCATGTTGTTGTCCAGAGGTTTTATTTCAGTGTGGTGTAGTGTGACAGCAGAGGGAGCAACAGTCTGCAGGAGGCAGGGCCGAGAAATTCAGATGTAGAGTAATCGATAACTTTCCAACAACTTAAGCCTTCAAAGTTTCGAAACGTCTCCGCTTTAAAACTTATTTTAGGGAATCTTTTTAATTCAGAGTTTTCTTAAATAATAAATCATTTCAAAATAATGTCCTCAAAAAGCAGATTTATTAAATGGTTTAACATGGTTGGCGTTTGTGTAGAATTAAAGAAGAAAACAAAGATATTTTTATAAAGATTCTATGAATTGGGATCTCTAGAATGAAAACTAGAAATTTCCATTTAATAATTATTTCATTTAAATTTACAGCCAATTATTGAATTGAAAGAAAACTAAATCACATGTTACTCTTTTCTTGAGAACTTCCGACTTTTTTCTTATCATTAAATATTAATATAAGGCGACTTTTTTTTTAACGAAATCACATTATCTGATTTTTTTTTATTATTATTTATTATACTGACTCATTTTGTTATCTCATTCCATATATTTTTGTGTTACTCAGATTCTCCACACTTATATTACGAGTTTCAAATATCTCTGTCGGGAATATTCTGTAATACGACACCAACCCTACAGGCCCCGCCCCCTGTCAGACCTCTGCTTCAATCACGTCATCTGTCTGACGTTCACAGAAATAAGGATTTTATCGATGTAAACAACCACTTCTGTACAAAAGAAAAAGAAACTGAACATAAAGAACCCCAAGCTTCAAATAGAAAACAACAGAACCAATAAACTTAAGAGATTTAACTGTACAATTCATAAACTCATCCTCTCTTTGTCGTTCTGTCACTTTCACAAATAAAAACACCAAATCAAATGTTTCTCCTTGAGTTAGCGCCGCTCTCTCCCTCTCATACATAAAATAGAGTCTCCGTTAGTATTTGCCTATTTACAGGGTTGCAGTATGTACACGACTTTTCAGTGTTTTCAGACAGGCGATGCGGCGGACGGCCTTGACCCAAGAGGCCGCCCGTCTCCCAGAGTTATGGATCCAGCAGAACGTCAGGCAAAAGCTGAGACTGAGCCACAAAGCTGAAGGTCTGCTTCAGGCCTGAGGTTAGAAACATCAGCGGGGACTGAAACTGTTTAGGTGAAGATGAGTGAGCTCTGCTTCTGACCAGAACTACAGCCAGACCCATAACACAGCGCCCAACGCCCAGGAAGTGGTCCTGAGAGAGCCACCGGCAGACTAGAGATGATCTACGAGTAATCTTCACTGGGTTCACACTTTATACCCGAGCAGACCGCCGCCGCCGTCTCCGCCTTGACAAAACCTTTTACTTCCAATCCTGAACTCTCAGTGTGAGCTTATTTTACCGTCCGATTGTGTCAACCGTTGTGTGATTCGGTTGATTTGGTGTTTTTGAGAGTTTGTCCGGTTTAGTTAAGAGTTCTGAATTTAACTGAACTCAACAGACGGGATTTGAAATCTGTTTTTTGGGAGTTTGATTGGATTTTTCTGGGAAGTGGAAACTTTGATTTCCGTTCCTGTAAATTCAAACTTCTTGAGGAAGTTTCAAACTTGGTCTGAGCTCTTCATGATCTTGAATTCATGTATATATTAACTTGTTGTTCAGAGCTTTAATCAAACATATTCTTGGTGATATGATCTCAAGGTCTTGGAAGTCTGAACTCAACAGCGAAGAGAGTGACTGAGGAGGATTGGAACTCAACTCATGAAGTCCAAACTTAAACTCAGGATTGTGTTTCATCTGAATCTGAACTCCATTTTACTTTCAAAGGTTTTGTCGAACCGGAGAAGATGAAGGTGTTGAAGGTTTTGTCCCGTCCAGAATCAAAACAACTCACACGACATCTTGTTCAAAAACACGAATCATTGCGAATTTGTCTTTAACGTGGAGTCACTAGACTGAATCCAGAGAAGTGAGCTGGATCGTGTTGAAGCGTGTGAGATGTTGTTTCTGGACGGGCTTTAACAAACAGGATGTTATGGTACAGATGGAGATGATGAAGCCTCACTGACCACCAGAGCCGAGACCGGACGACGTGTTTCAGACCATTTACAACTTTTCAGAGACTCCTCACAGACGAAAGAGCTTCAATCCAAATACACTAAACAAAAAAACCTGACCGGAGGGTTCGGATTCGTAAAACTTCAACATTATCTCAAGATATTTTGACTAATATCAGAAACTTACACTTTAAAAACATAGCTTATGTCTGTATATTTTCAGGACATGGCAACATTTTGTAAACAGAAGTCTTTTTTTCAGTGAATTAAAAAAAAGGATCAGAAAGAAAACTATATTTTACATGTTGGGGTGAAACTCTTCAGTGTACCCAAAAAGTAAAACAAATCTCAGTCTTGAGTCATTTTGCCTTATTTTTTCTGTCTTTTGATCATTTTTCAGGCTTGTTTCCCATAACTAAAAATGAATCTTTCAGTTATTCACAAACAGATTTTCGTCTACGGAAACCTGCGAGGGTCATGTGGTAAAAAAGAAACCTGATTAGAAACCAATCTTTCGCTGAAAGGTGTAATTATTCAAACTTTTCATTCTTCATTTAAGCCGTTTCACCACGTGGCCCTCGGGTGGGAACAAAATGACTTCGGACTGAGCGTTTTTTTTGGGTGTCGAGAGGCCGGCCTCAGACCTGGTGGAGGTCATAGCAGAAAAACAACAACTCTGTAGATTTCTATAGTTACAGTAAATATGACGGATCAGCTGTACAAACACAGAACCAATCGATCCAAACACAACTGAACTGAACTCTACCGAAAGAAGAAATAGTAAACAAAACCTCTCAGTGTCTCTGAGCCCTGAGGTTTGGCAAAAAGTGCTTCGTTGATGCGAGAAGTCGACCAATCAGCTTCCCTTCCTCCTGTTATTGCCTCGGACCTCGACCCGCAAGCCGACCAATAGGAGGGCAGCTGTGTGGGGGTGGCGGGCCCTTCCTTAAAGCTGACTGGCCCTTCGGGTGTGACAGCAGATAGATCCAAACGCTGAGAAAAAAGAAGGTTGGGCCGCGTGTGACGTCATCCAATAAACAGCTGACTGGCTGTGATGTCATCAGTGTGATCAGCTTCTGATGACATCAATAACTTACTTAAAAGGACCATACAGGCATTTTAATACATTATTTTTACTCCAACGTAAGAGAACAGATAATTTTTAATAAACCAGGTAAAGCAAAAAAAGAGCCGTCAGGTCCTTTGAAGTGAGCGTGAGTTTTCCGACCCTCCTGTTGGATCCTTAAACACCGTGAGACGTTCAATGTTCAGGAAACAAGAGCGTCCTTAGACTGAGAGATCGTTTGGTAGAAAACCCAGCATCTACTCTCTTCAGCATATTGACCGTCCAATCCCGTGTCCATGAAAACGTCTTAACGTTGTCCAAGAGCTCCTCATAGTTAGGAGTCAGTGAATGCATCGTCACATTCACATTAAACCCCAGAGGAAAGCAGGACAGGTCAGAGGTCAAAGACACAATCAGGTCCATGATGTCGTCTGTGTCCTTTAATTCATGTAAAAGTGTTCTTTCAAGGAAAAATAGATGAAAACTCATCTGCGAGTTTTAAAATTCTGGTTCCACCTGCAGGAAAACTGCTTCAAGTCTCCCGATTGATTCATTTATTTTGTTTCTGTAGCTGCAGAGATTTAGAGTTCAAACCATCCAGAGGTTGCAGCAACTGTTGAGTGTTGTAACTTGAGTGTGACTGTCCTCGTGTGTTTTCAGCCACTCACTGTAGCTGGATGACTCCATCCCTCCTCAACTGAGACGTTTCTGTAAACCAGTTCAGCAGCTCTCTGGTTTCAAGCGAGCTGGTAGTTTCAGTTCGAAAGCTGCAAGTGATGAGTTGTCTGCATACTCAGGTCTTTAAAAGATGAAACATGTCGCCGTCTGCAGGAACTCTTTCAGGTTAGTATTCGACCTGTCAGTCTGCGAGCTGCTGCGGGTTTACCGTCTGGTTGTTCTGTTTGTCGACACAGTTCCATGTGCATCTTCTCACGTCTATAACAGCTGCTTATTGTTTTTACTGGCAGTCAAAGGCTTTTCCTTTCAGCTAATCCTGCCCCCTGCAGGCTGCTGCAGGAACAACACTGCTGTAATAATACTGCATGACAACAGTCAGAGCAGCAGCTATTATTATTAGTGTAAACTGATTGATCGTTGCTCGATAAAATGACAGAAACCAGCTGTGACCAGTGAAGGCAGCAAATTCTTACATCTGAGAGGATGTTATTAAAATGTGCCAATACTTTTTTATTTTGTCATTGACCGATCACTTGATTGATTTGCTGCTGGAGATATGTGTGGACTGAAACATGATCGAGTCTCCAGCACCGACAGAAGCTGAATGAAAGTCACCAGGAGTGTGGGTTGACTGTCGGCAGGTGTTGCACAGGTGTCAGATTGTCTGGACTCTGATTGGCCGGTCGCCGCAGGAGGCGGGAAAAGAAAAAAAGTGCAGAAAGCGAGGAAGCAGAGGAAGAGGCTGGAGGTCCGAGGATCTGGCATGGTTTAGTCAGAGGTCGGGCGCTGAGCTGAGTGTTTTCAGACTCATCATCAGTTCCTAACACACAGCGACCGACTGTCCTGACAACAGACTGTACGTTTTTATGTTGTCACCGTGACAACAGACATTTCCTGCTGATGTCTCAAGCTCAGCTCTGCAGGTCTGACTTTAAATATAGAGGCTTTTATTTTATTTTGTACATATATAAACAGACGCAGGCCTTTAACAGAATATTTTTTCATCCTAAATGGTAGTTACTGCAAAAATATTTAGTTATTTATACACATTTATTTATTTTAATAATGAGGTATTTATTGTTGGCCTTTATAAATTCTCTGAGCTCATAGTGGAGTGAGTGATTAATGTTATTATCACTGTCTTAGGAGTAGTTTAAAGTAGTTCCTGTTTCCTGCCTCATCCTCAGCTGCTGTAACTCTGGGATCAAGAAATTAAAATGTGATATATTCTCTATGCTCTGGCTGTGTGTTAGGAACTTGAAGCTTCAGACTGATGAAGGTTGTAAGCCGTCGTTTTCGCTTGTTTTCCATTTAAATGCTGATCTGCGCTGCAGACCTTCTCAAACACGACGACTGTAGCAGCAGAGAAATGACCAAAGGTCGTCGGTATTTAGGCTTTAAAGATACGTTTTTAGGTTTAACCTCAGACAGGTTGCATCGTGAAGAAATCATCTATCTGGGTTTAAACGTTGACGTTTTGGTCCGGTCTGATGAACCGTAACTAAACTAAAAGATTGTTTTTCCTCTTGTTGTTTCGGGCAGATGTGGAGGAAGAGGAGGTTTGAAGATCCGCTGGTCCTCCTCTTCCTCTTCCTCCCACCTATCGTCCATCCCTCTATGTGTCTTTGGGCTCCAGTTTGCAGGACATGTCGAACAGTAAGTTTTGGTTGTCGATCACCTGTAACTGCCGGACGTAGGCCTTCGTCTGTAGGTGGGAGGGGGATGTCTCCGTATCCATGGCTACCAGAAAGCAGAAAAAAAAAAAAGCTCATTCAGAACCTGGTCAGAGGTCACAGCAGGTCGAAACCACAACAGGTTCTGTGCGTGCGTTACCTAGCTGACTGCTCCTGTATCGTCTGATGATCCTCACCATCTCTGCGACTTTGTGCTGCAGGAGGAAACACAGAAGAAGTGATGGACACAGTTAGAGGACGCAAGACATCCTCTCTACGATCTGATATTGCACCTGTTTCAGGAAGTTTTATTTATGCGTCGGTTTTCTATTTTGTTTTGGTTGCTTTGTGCATCTTCGCAGCCGTTTTGTGTCTCTATAGTAGTTTTGTCTCTCTTTGTTGTAGTTATTTTGTGTCTATGTTGTTGTTTATCAGCGATTTTGTGTCTCTTTAGTTGTTATGCGTGTCTCTGTAATTCTTATGAATCGATTTCGGGTCGTTGTTTTTCTCTCTTTGTCATTCTGACGCATAAATCTGTACAGATGCTGAACATTTACGTAAATAACAGATATTTCCCCTCTTTGGAAACGAAATGAAACACGGTTGAAACAGTACACAACACCGTCAGCTTTAGTTAAAGAGAGATATGAAGCATACAAGTGGAACAGTTTCTGTTAAAGTTGTAACATCAGCCACATTTACTGCATATTCTTTCAACTGATTTTCATGAGATGAACTTGAACTCACCATCTTCTCAAAGTTGACGAGTTCACCGTGAAACGTCTTGCAGCTCTCGTGAAGAAACGTCAAGTCTGTCAGAGAAACACAAGACATGAGTTCAATGATGAAGTCAAACTACAAAAGGGAGTAAGAACTACAACTCCCTCTGAGATGGAGAGCATCTCTTGTACAGCTTGCAGCTCTGAGTGTTTAACAGGTAACAAACAGCTGTGTTCACCTCAGGGGGGTGCCACAGGAAAAACTATGAAAACACTCATCCTTTTTAGTCTTCAGTTTCACTTCCATCCATCCTCCTCTCTCTGGCTGAGTTACTATGGACACAGAGCGCTTAAAGCTGCACACACACTCACGTCTTTCCTCTGCTTTTACTCGTTCCTTAACAAAACACTTGAAGTATATTCTGTACACCTCTCAAGCTCTGGCTATGCCTTTATTTGAGAGGACCAGTTTTAGGATTGGGGAGAGAGAAGGACGAGCCTTCTGGGTTTAATGAGCGCAGCTGAAGACGAGATAAAAGAAGAAGAAATCAACACCAGTGATTAGGAGGAGGGTCTTTGAAGAGTGTGTGAGTGTCAGGTTAACATTATCAGGGAGCTGATTAGCCAGAAGTGCTAATTAGCAGGGTGGAGCTAACGCGTCTGCAGCAGCCTCACATCTGTTCCATGGCTGAAGGTTAACAGAGTCTCAGAGGATTTATAAACGATCCATTAATGAAGCGATGAAGCAGGAGCCTCATTAACGTGTATCTCAAGCAGAAAACATGACAACTAGACTGTAGGCTAACTTTTAGCACCATCGCTAACTGGACGGTAAGAAGTTATTCAGGAGAAAAAAAAACTCAGCCTTGAAAATCTATAAAACCAGTCCTCGTGGGGTTTATGATCATAATCTGAGGTCAATAAGAACTGAACACCCTGTCATGCTTCACTGACTCATCAGTATGGTAGTAAAATTTAAAACTCATGTCATAAGCCATGACTCAAATCTGAACACAGACATCAAATGTACATTTTTAGATTTAGTGTGGCTCCCACTTACCAAGAATATAATGATACTGTATCTGATGTCCAGCTGTAACGCACACCAACACTCTACTAACACTAACTAACATGATGGTAGACACATCTAAACTAAACTAAACCATGTATGTACAGTACAGTCACAATATTCATTATTATTATTATTATTCTTTTCTTAGTGTTTGGTATTTGGGTCTATAGTTCGTGTACATGTATGTCTGACAGTGCTGTATGCGATGGAGATGTCAATTTCCCTACGGGAACCTCCCAAAGGGATCAATAAAGTTGTCTATCTATCTATCTATCTATCTAAACATGTTCAGGAAATACTCACCTTTGAGCAGCAGAGGTGTGAAGGGGATCAATGGAGGTCTCAGGCTTGTGATCAGATCCCTGTAGGATTTATGGTTCCTGGACGGGTCCTATGAGACGAGAACACCTTCATCATTATAAACCTGATCGGTTGTGACTGCTACGGTTTCAAAACTAAAATAAAAGCGAGTTTTACTCACCGCAACGCCTTCAAACTGCTGGAACTGCTTCCTGAACTTCCCCGGCAGACCCTGAACACACATCATTTATTTAATTCATTATTCAAATGATCTGAGGGGACGTGGCCTAAGGTTTATGTGTTATACACTGCCTGGCCAAAACAAAAAGGCACCACCTGGACTTAACTAAGCAAATAGGTACGAGCCTCCTATTGGATAATTACTGCATAGGTGATTATTTTTTTAGCTGACAACAAGTTATTTAACCCCAACTGATGTAATGATTAGCTTCTCATTTCTTAAACCAGTGTTTTTCAACCTTTTTTGAGCCAAGGTACATTTTTTTCATTGAAAAAAATCACAAGGTGATCTCTTTCAAGTGTCTTGAATAGTAATCAAATAAACACAAAGAAAAAAGTCTTATGATCTTTCATATTTCTACTCATTCCGTGTGAAACCTGGGCCTGTTTGGATGAACACAGCTCTGGGCCTATAGATACACAGATATACTGTATATACACAGACACTTGACAATGGGATATTATTTACAGATAATAATTAATTTGTTTTCAAAAAATGTTTTTTAGACCAATTAGGTGAAATTGGATAATTTCCCACAGCACACCTGACGATCTCTCACGGCACACTAGTGTGCCACTGCACAGTGGTTGAAAAACACTGTCTTCAACAACCATGTCTAAAGACACATCCCGTGGTCATGGAAAAGACCACGGGTCAAATCATTGGCATGCATCAAGCAGAGAAAACATCTAAGGAGATTGAAGAATCTACTAAAATTGGGTTAAGAACTGTCCAAGACATTATTAAAAACTGGAAGGATAGTGAGGAACCATCGTCTTCGAAGAAGAAATGTGGTTGGAAAAAAATCCTAACTGATTGTGACAACAGTAGAACTCAGGGCTATGTTTAATAGTAAAAGTAAGAGCATTTCCACACGTACAATGTGAAGGGAACTCAAGGGATTGTGACTGAACAGCTGTGTCGCCTTAAGAAAACCACTAATCAGTGAGGCTAACCGGGAAAAAGGCTTCAATTTGCTAGAGAGCATAAAGATTGGACTCTGGAGCAATGGAAGAAGGTCATGTGGTCTGATGAGTCCAGATTTACCCTGTTGCAGAGTGATGGGGGCATCAGGGTAAGAAGAGAGGCAGATGAAGTGATGCACCATCATGCCTTGTGTCTACTGTACAAGCCTGTGGGGGCAGTGCTACGATCTGGGGTTGCTGCAGTTGCTCAGGTCTAGGTTCAACAACATTATGTGTCCAAAGAATGAGGTCAGCTGACTACCTGAATATACTGAATGACCAGGTTATTCCATCAATGGATTTTTTTCTTCCCTGATGTTCACGGGCATATTCCAAGATGACAATGCCAGGATTCATGGGGCTCAAATTGTGAAAGAGTGGTTCAGGGAGCATGAGACATCATTTTCACACATGGATTGGCCACCACAGAGTCCAGACCTTAACCCCATTGAGAATCTTTGGGATGTGTTGGAGAAGGCTTTGTGCAGTGGTCAGACTCTCCCATCATCAATACAAGTTCTTGATGAAAAATGAATGAAACACTGGATGGAAATAAATCTTGTAACATTGCAGAAGCTTATCGAAACAATGCCACCGCAAATGCGTGCTGTAATCAAAGCTAAAGGTGGTCCAACGAAATATTAGAGTGTGTGACCTTTGTTGACCTGCTTCAAGTGGAGGAGTTCAAGTATCTCGGGGTCTTGTTCACGAGTGAGGGTAAAAGGGAGCGAGAGATCGACAGGCGGATCGGAGCGGCATCTGCAGTGATGCGGATGCTTAACCGGTCGGTCGTGGTGAAGAGAGAGCTAAGCCGAAAGGCGAAGCTCTCAATTTACCGGTCGATCTACGTTCCAATCCTCACCTATGGTCATGAACTTTGGGTAATGACCGAAAGAACAAGATCACGAATACAAGCGGCCGAAATGAGTTTCCTTCGTAGGGTGGCCGGGCTCAGCCTTAGAGATAGGGTTAGGAGCTCGGACATACGGGAGGAGCTCAGAGTAGAACCGCTGCTCCTCCACGTCGAGAGGAGTCAGTTGAGGTGGCTAGGGCATCTGGTAAGGATGCCTCCCGGACGCCTCCCGGGAGAGGTGTTTCGGGCATGTCCCACCGGTAGGAGACCTCGAGGCCGACCCAGGACACGATGGAGGGATTATATCTCTCGTCTGGCCTGGGAACGCCTGGGGGTTCCTCCGGAGGAGCTGGCGGAAGTGGCTGGGGAGAGGGCTGTCTGGGCTTCCCTGCTGAAGCTGTTGCCCCCGCGACCCGGACCCGGATAAGCGGAAGACGACGACGACGACGACGACCTTTGTTTTTGGTCAGGCAGTGTATATTTCCAATGTTCCTCTATTTTGTCTTAAGCATTTGTTGCCTGTAGCTCTGGTCCACACAGGATGAGACATGTTTTATTCCATTTGACTTAAACACGTTGAGCGCTTTACCTCCCAGGTGAGTCGCAGTCTGTTGACGGCCGGGTTATCCAGACCCAGAACCACAGCGAGGAATGACAGCAGGTCCTGCTGCTGCTTACAGCTGAAACACAGAGTTAAACGTCGCTGTGAAGACTTTAAAGGTGACTTTTACAGCTTTATTCACATAAAAGAAGTTCCTGTTCTCTCTCAGGCAGCATCATTACTTTGAGCTTTAATTAATGACCATCATGATCTCAGGGGACATTCACCTCTTCGTGTGAATTCTCAGATAAATTCCCATCATTGTACTCCCTGGTAAATCGGTTGATCAGCATCAGTACCACACTTGAGATAAGATAAGAGGATCTGATTTAGATGTGTTTGGACTCACAGTGCTGCGATTTTAATAAACTTGCGGAGCAGCTGGATCCTCTTCGGCAGCGACTGACACTGCAGGATCTCTGTGGCGACCCAGTGCTGCACCTCGCTGCAGCGCTGCAGTACCAGCTCCAGGTTGAGGGGGCGCCAGCGGGACTGCTCTCCGTGAAACACGTAACACACAAACTCCACCTGCAGGACATGACGGTGACAAACACAGCTGTAAACTTTGACACCATCAAAAGTCAGTAGTTTAAATAAAATGAATGACTGTTGTCTAATCTCTGCCTGACTAAACTCTACACAAACTCCTCTGTGTTTTTAATCACATTTAACAAATAGCTTCACCGACCTCGTGCACGCAGCTGAAGAGCTCCCAGTCAAACACCACCAGCTGATTGGCTACCTCCTCTGCCGACATGTCGTGGAGTTTACTGTCACCTGGGGTCCAGTGGATCTCCTCTGGAAGAGGAAGCTGAGGGAGCACAAAAGGAAATCATCAAATCATAATAAAACCACATGTACAGGTCATACAGCCTCCAAGTCTATATGGGGCGATGCAGCAGAAATCAGCCCTCAGTTTTAATTTTTTTTAACTTTCTAAATATATCTTCAAAACACAACAGTGCAATCACTTGTCAATAATTAGGGAACTGAGTTTCCTTTTTGTCGTGCCTTAAATGGATAAACACAAGTTAATGGATACTCCTGATTCAATTAAAGGACTAGGACATACTATACATCTATAGAGTTGGCTGAGCTGTAAGAAAAAACAAAAACAACTCTTGTTCCAACATGAAATCATTCAATCATTCATTAGTCCAACATCCAAAACTATTTAATCATATTTTACTGTATGACTTTCTTGTTCCTCTGATACTAAAAATGACTCAAAACTTCACTGGATTTTCACACAAGTGCTGATACAGGCTTTAGTTGATGCTTTCATCTTGAATACAATCAGCAACAGGCAATCAATCAAAGTGTGCCTCACCAGGGATTCTAGCTCGGAGGGTTCACAGGCGAACAAGTGAGTGTTGACTCCTAGAGTGGTAAACACAGCCTCATCACTGGGACGAAACACTGCTTTTTCTGAACACAAAACGCACATTCATTAGTCTCATTTCAAATACTCTCAGTGTGACAAAACAAAAAAAGAATTTGTGACTGTGATCGCCTCCTGACCTCCGGCTGATGTGACGGCCACCAGGATGAGGTTTCCAGGAAGAACTGGTTGGTCCTCGCTGTACTGGAGTTTCTCTCTAACCAGAGCCAGAATCTCTCCGACCCGACAGGACAGACGACTCCTGATGGTGACGTACGAATGATCCGGAGTGTAGACCCTGCAGAAGACTGGAAACACAAACAGTCACAAATTGATGATGAAGACAAACTGGGACATTTTAATGTCTTCACCTTAGAAAGGACTGTCAAAAGGTTCTGCACAAAAGACTCTGTTTGCTTATGAAAGGCCTTAAAAACATCCACGCATGTGTGGACCAGTGGGGTGATTACTTGTGGTACTGCACCTTAAAGATATAGCATTAAAATGTAATGCTAAATGTTTAGCCTAGCTTAGCATGAAGTTGTAAAACTGCTGTCATAGCTCCATCTGTCTATCTGGTTGTTGTTTTTGGTGAATGTTAATCATCAATCTATCCTGTCAGCTGGGATTTATTGACTCAAGAGCTAGAGAGGTTTAAGAGCTAATGGGCGCCTGAAGCTAACTTTAGCCTAATGCCAAGTTAATATCCTACTGTTTATTGACATATTTCTAGTTCCAGAGTCAACAATCCACTGGAATTAAATCTGTTAAAATGTACTGAACATTACTGTGTCCAGTATTTTCGCCTGATTTTACTCAAAAGGGTACTAGCTTAAAAAGTCATTTCAAGCTAGTACAGTCTTCTTGGAATAAAGTGTTTCCATCCTGTTGATACAGTGTGAGCAGATAACTTGGTGTGCTTGGTCCTAGTAGCTCAGAGTTGGCTTCTTGGTCGTATTATTATTATTATTATTTTTTCAAATTTAGCTTCTATTCATTATCTCAGAGCTAGCATAAAAGTTAGTTTCTCTTTCTTCTTTGTTTAAAATTACCTTCTTTGTTAGATTACCTTAGACTTAGCTTCTCTGTCTCATTACCTTGGAAGCATAAAGTTAGCTTCTAGGTCCCCTTGGCATAGAGTTAACTTGGCCCTGTAAACTTTAAAGTAGCTTCTACGTTCCCTTAGCTTGGAGTTAGCCCCCCGAGGTTAAATTTTTTCTTAGGTTATAATTTCCATCCAGCAGTTAATCTGTTTTCTTAGTTAACACTTAGGTCCCATTAGCTTAGTCAACTAGCTTTTTGGTTTAACAGTTAAACTTTAACTCAAATAAACACAGCTGACAACAGGATGGATTGGTGTCTAGCGTATTAGTAAAAAGCTAAGATAAGAGGATGAAATGGAGTTGTAGATGCTATGAGGCAAGGTTAGTAGGTCCCCTGTGTTTCCTGTGTTTGTGCTAAGCTAGGCTAACACTGCCTGAAAGATGAAAGCCGTATGTGTTTTGGGCGTGCCACTTTGTGATTTGTATTCCCCAACTTCAGACTGCAGGTGTGTTTGCATTTCAGATGAGTGTGTGTTTACAGATTACACAGTGTCGTGCAGCTCTAATATTTATGCAGGTGTGTATATCTGCTTGCAGGTATATATGAGCGTCGTACTCTCGTCGGAGCCTCTGAAGGCCTCTCTGGGTTGCAGACAGGCGTCGATGCGTCTGAAGTGTCTGAACAGAGGACGAACTTGCTTCTTCTTGCTCTCCTTCTCTTCATCAGAGCTACAACACAAACAGACACACACACACAAAGTTATGACATTAACTGGCTGCTTGTCTCCTTCACGGGTTTACTTCTACTTCTGTGTTTTTCTTTATCTTTTATGCTTCCGTCCTCTCTGAATTTTTAACTTATTATAATTTGTCATCATAATCAGCTTTCACCACTTTTACAAGTCTTTTCTTGAATGGGACTTGAGGTTTTGTTGCTATGCCAACAGACCCAGAGTCAAATCAACAGCAATCAATTAAAGCTAATTAAAATCATCACATACAAAGAAGTTGACAGGATGAAAAACATTCAGGGTGAGCAGTGTTGAGTGTGTATTGATTGGTTGTGAATTATAGTCTACTATTGTGTCTTACGGGCAGTGTAAGATCTCCGTCCATCTCTGCAGTTTGATGACGTCCTCCACCAGCTCTGGATACCGAGTCAACTCCTGAAGCGCACACATGTACAGCTCCTGCACACAACAGGGCCAAGTAATTAACCAATACATGCCATTTAATACAGTTCATGCATGTTCACAAACATCTACCGGTGAGCCATGTCGTGTCTGGATGAATCATAAAAAGGTGTGAGTCCATGTTTACGAGGAATTTTATCAGCAACTTGGTGATAAGAGCTACAAATATGTATTCAGATAAAATCAAACATTAACATTACACAGCTCCCTTTATAGGAGCTAAAACAATAACTACAAGCTTAATCAAGATCTTTTGACATCTGCCACAATTTTAAGCCTTCTCTGTGACTTATTCTATCAGCAACATCTGTATCAAAACAAACCTAACAGCTACTAGCTAACCGCTAACAGCTACCAGCTCAATAGTCTAGGTGTATAACTTCAGATGATTTACATCAATATGAATCAGTTTGAAATAAAGCTGTTGGATAGGATCAGGAATTCCATCAAAAAGAAGCTAATGTACAAGGTTAGCATATGAGCTAGCCACCTTTAAATAATGTTTTATGTCTTAGTTGTGAATTGAGTCCATAGACATGCATACGTCATCAATTACAACATGTTCAAGTTAAAACAGAACGTTTATGTTCTCTGATTCTGATGAAACTAAATTGTAATGTAATAGTAAGGTTGTATGTTACTGTCCAGCTGAGCTCTCTGTGCAATATTCTTATGTGCAATAACTGTACAGTTACACATATATTTTATCTATTAATACTCACTTTACACCAACTGCACTGTGTTTTTATCCTTGCTTGAGATCGTTTAGTTTACTGAGACTGCTTTCATGTACCTTGCATGTTTCAGAATGACAATAAAAAACCTTGAAGCCTTAACACTGGTCACTTTAATGCACAGTCCTCCTGTTCTCCAGCTTCTCTGTACCAACTGGTCGCCATGACGCTGCAGTGATCAGGTATCGGGTGTACAGCGTATTTCAGTAAGTGTCAGTTAAGGGGAATGCTGCTGTTTTTCTTTCACTTTGTGGCTTATCAGACTGAAGCAGTTTATAGATCATTATCACTGTCTGCTGCATGTGATGGCCTGACTCTTTCAGTTTCTTTATGACCGCAGGACTAACAGCGAGCAATGTATATTGTGTGATGCGTGTTGTGCAACCTTGGGGAAGCTGTTGCTGCGCTCTCCCTCCTCCTGCAGCAGCTCTCTGTAGGTGTCCAGGTATCGGAACGCCACGTTCAGCACCGCCTGCTTCCTCTCCGCTCCGTTCATCGCTCCCTCCGTCTCTCCTCCGTCTCTCCTCTCCACCCCCCTGCCTCCCCCGTCTCCCTCAAGAGTGAATCTGGAAAGACTCGAGTTAAGAAGGAAACATGTTTTTCTTGTCGGTGCGAAGCTTCGCACGCAGAAACCAGGATGTCTGCACCAACTCTGGACACATTTGCACTCAACTTTCTGCAGCGTGGTGACCGACCAGCAAACAAGCAAACAAGCAAAAAGGCAGCAGCACAGTGACCTGTGTCTGTAGTAAAACCAGGGGAGAGAATAATCAGCAGTTTCAGCATCACAGAGCAGCAGCTCTAAGATGCCGCCATGATGACCCACATATCACTGCACACACACAAGCACAGATCTTCTTTTTTAGTTTTTCTTCCTCTGTGATCGGCTAATGATTTTCTTTTTTGTTTTTCTGTCCTCTCTATGGGGAAGTCATCTTCTGAGATTTGCAACTACACTTCCTACAATGCACAGTGGATATAAAGAGATAAGGTTTATAGCTGAAGGAATAATACGACAGTTATTTAGCTCACTCTTCCATCTTCCTCTTCTTCTCATGAAAAAAAACAAACAAACTGAAAACATGAAGACTCTTGGCCGACTTTTAAATAATATTGGAGCGCCTTTTTTCCTCTGCTGTCTCTAATTAAGTTTATCCACAAAGAACCTTGCAGATTCTAACAGATTCAGAGTCCCTGAACGTCTCATGGACAGAACAATTTCAGAAAGCAGCAGAGGAAGATGAGGATTTCTGTCCATCTGTCCCTCCCACTCTTCTTCTTATTCTTCTTCCTCCCACAACCCTCTCTCTGCTCTCGCTCTCCCTCTGGGTGAGTATTAAAATGGACGACTATCTCTCTGCCCCTGCAGCCAAAAGAAAACCGATTTATTTACATTATTTGGACTAGAAACTGCCTTGAACTTCCATTTACCAGTTCCTGTTTTTCATCTAATATTCACTCATGGTGTTATTGCATTTTTTTTATTATAAAGCAGTTTAGCTTAATAATTATTTGATGTTCAGTCTATAAAATTTTGAAAAGTGGAACTGGAGGAAAAAAAAAAAGACTCGATGACCTTGTGTCTGTTGTTCTCTCATTCAAGTAGTGGGACATCCTCGGCTTGGTCCAAGGTTCCTCTTGAATAACGTTCAAAAGCGGTTCTTAGAAGTTCAAATCTGAGTTTTAGGAACTACGGCTGAACTATGAAAAGGTTTCTGGAGTCCAAATGATCCTCAAGAGTCAAAAGACTCCACAGGCAGCAAAGCGATAACATAAAGTCTGTGGTGACAGGACATAAAAACAACAGCCTGAGTGCAGCTAGAATGTAAAGTTTCTCCTGAGTGTGGCGCTAAAAGAACGATAAAATGTCATCACAGTCTGAAGGGATGAAACTATGATGAGTATGGAGAAATCTGACTCATCGGGTTCTGACTTTTAATCTGGGAGGGAGCTTCCCTTTCCTATCCCCGGAAAGAAAAACAGAAAGAAAGAGGAAGACAGACAGACAGATGGATGGACAGACAGAGTTTGCCTGCAGGTAGAAACTCAAACCCTCAGCTCTACTGGAAGAAACCAACAGAGCAGTTACCCTAGGAGATAATTCTGAGGTTCACCAAACTGAACGCAGAATTACACCAAACTAAACACAGTCACAGTCTGTGAAACACATGCGCACATCTGGACGCACATTATGCAGCCATGCACGCGCCACACTCAGGCTGTGATCACGTGTTATCTGAGTAATTATGGCTGAGACACTGAAGGATACTGCTGCAGCAGGACTTGCTGGAGCCTGTCGGCCGTCAGGAAGATGGGATGTGTCAACATGAAGTCATCCAGCAGCGTTTCTGCAAACAAAACACAGAGAGATGAGCTGCACAGACTGTCCCTGAACACACCACCACTATCTCTCAAACACAACACTGCATTTAGGGTCCAACACAAATATATGGAAATGAACAATCAGAGTCACTCCGCACATTTGAATACATGGCTGCAAGCATTATACACACACTGTGAGTACATTGTACATACTGAGGTCTCTGCTGCTGTGTCTGACGTCTTAAAGGCTTTCTCAGAACACGGCTGTCAGTTTAATCTCTGTGCATGTTTAGCCTAGCTAGCTAACCGTTAGCATAGCTCCCGAAAATATGCCTGACTGTTTATTGAGACGACACAGTTTGCAGATAAAGCAGACAAACCGAAAAGTCAAAGAGTATGTGTAAATATCAGGTTCATTCAGTCTGTGCTGGAACCACCAGCGTTCATAGACACTGGAAATAACTAATGTGAGACATTTTAATTGAGCTTTGTCTTAATGTATTTATCTGAGAAAAGTGGAACTGATTGCATTCTGAACAGAGAGATGAAGCTGAGCTGAAGCACCGGCCGAGAAGGGACGCCACAATGAGCAGCTGCTGAGCTAACAGCTGTAATTTAAGATGCTGAAACAGACCTGTGGTCACATTTACTAAAACATACTGCTGCTCAGTGCGTGTGTGTGTGTGTGTGTGTGTGTGTTTGAGACGCATGCTGCAGTGGGTGTGTCCTGTCGGGATCCGCCTCTCTGCAGGCGGTTACCATAGAGACACCACGTTGCCGATAGTGAGAGGATGAAGAGGGAAATGTGAGAGAGGAAGAAGAATCACAGGAGAGAAATCAGCAAAGATCAATACTTCTGTTTCACTGAGGTGCTGCAGGAAGTTTGAACATTAGGCAAATTACCTAAAAATATTACTCTGGTCCAAACATTAAAATTACAATGAATTCTAAGAATTTAGATATTTCAAAAAAGAAAAGCTGTGAATTGTTTTAATAAATCAATTAACTGACTAATTAGATCAGACTTGTTTTTATGGCTTTATATTTTATTTTAAAAATTCTCATAGTGGTCAGTGACTAAAGCCGTTGGGTAAATGTAGTGCAGTAAGAAGTGCAAGAAATCCCTCTGAAACCGACTGGAGTAAATAACAAAACATCAATAGCGTAAAGTGCTGCCAGGCCAGAGATGCTCACATGTCTTGTTTGCAAGTCCAAGTGAGGTCTAAAGCCTTTGTTCAGACGTCTGAAGTAGTTGTAATGCGTGTTTTGTCATCTGATGTGTGTCATCAGGTCTGCTCAGAGTGCTTGTCTTGCTATATCTAAGGCACTCTAATCCAAGTCAAGTCTCAGATCAGTCGTGTGTGTTCTGACTTAAGTGTGACTCAAGTCCCCATTTCTGCTGCCAGCGCCCCCTCCAGGCAGCTCCATGAAACGTCATGCAGAACATTATTCAAGCATCTACTTCAAGGAAAAACCGTCCACGACTTCTGGGCTGAACCCAGTAGGATCGCTGTCATCAGCCACAGTATTTTCTTTTCAAAGAGAGAGAAGTGACGGCAACAAAAGCTAGCTCCGTCCATACGCTAGCAGCATTTGGGCAACGTTAGCAAGGCAACCAGAGCCTGGAGCGACCACAATATGCCAACTGTCAGCAACAAAGAGATGGACGATTAGAGAATCTCTTTATATTTGGATTCTCGGGTAACTTCTGCAGGTATGAGGAGTCTCTACACCAAAGCTTATCTTCCACTAATGCAAATTAACATAAGTCATCTTAGTCCTCGACAGATCTCACAGCAGGTGAGCGTTTATGTGTCTGTGCCTTAGACTGTATAAAGATGGACAATGGAACTAAGCAAGTAGAGCTCCCCCTGGTGACTGGCTGCAGTATCATAAGCTCATAAGCTCCACCCCCTCCATGTTACGGGATAGGACTTTAGTGTCAAACTAAAACACTAAAATACACGTCAAATCATTATTTTTTCCAACGATGGTTTCAGTCATTTTAGGTAGTTAATATAATGTTGATGCATGTTCAAGTTTCAATTTTCTGGATAAGTTCCGTTTTAGCTATAGAGACAGGATGTGACATAAGGCCGACTACCTGCTGCCATGCCAACCACCCCATAAAGCGGTCCCTTGCAAGTTGGTGCTGCCCGTATTCCCGGAAATATAGCATCAGTTTAGCCAATGCAAAGAAGCGGTGACACATTGTCCATATTTGTACAGTCTATGGTCTGTGCACACAAACTGTAAAGAGTGTCATATGCAGTAACAGAAAGATACATGCCCGCAAATGTCAGGAATCAAATTTTTCAACTGCAACACTTTTTTCCAAACTGGGGGCTGAATTATAGAGTGTGCAGGATGATTCAAGCGATACCTGAACATCATGAGGAAGACAGGAAAGTTCACATCATAATGAATTTGCAGTAAAAAGAGAGCGAGAGCAGAGCAGAGAGAAAAGACGGTGAGAACAGAGTGATGGAGTGTCAACGTGGGAGGAGAGAAACCAGCTGAATCCAAATGGGATGGAGAGAACGCCTACAACCACCGAGAGGAGAAAAAAAAAAACACTGAAGGAGAGAATTGAACGACACAAATGTCGATAGCTGCAACACACTGCCAAGAAAATCAAAGTCTTCACGGAGAAAAAGTTCTGTTCAAACTGACACCTGCATCAACTTATACGACGTCTTATTTACGTTCTGCAAAAAGTCGCGTTTACCTGCAGCCGCTGCCAACGAGGTTTCACCTGTTCAAGTGAACGCCTTCGACATCAGACAGTGACTTAATTTACTTGGACAATCATTCAACAACCTGATCAATTATTCTGACCAGAGATTCAAACTTAACTGTTTACATGGATACTAAATAAAATGATCTGATGTTTGCATGTACATGCCCCACAATATCAATCACAACAGAACTTTATTGACAACGCCTAGTGTAGAGCATCAAATCTGCTGGAAATACTGCAGAAGAAGAAGCTTTTCTCTCCAACTTTATTGATAATACTGAATTCATTCAAGAGAAGATGGATGAGATCGAGACTCCTCTTTAACATGGCTGACCACATCAGTTCATCTTTTCAAATACTTGTTTTAACAATTTCTTTGCAACCTCCATGTTTCTGTCTCTCCTGGAAACTCATCACGTTCAGAAAGAGTGGATTTAATTCAACCGGATCGAGAGAAATGATCAGATCAAGTGTTTACATGGTTGCCACATTTTCCCAGAAGACGAGCCCAGACGCACAGAACTAGGGTTACAATCACGTAACTACTATTTCACCTTAGTTTGTTCAAAATTAGTTTGTTTGCTATACAGTCACCATATTAAGTATTCAGTATGCGCAGTAAAACACACACATTTATTAGTGTTCAGTCTGTCAGCACAGTAATCTGATTGATTGTTTTGGTATTGGCATCAAGAGTGATTGGTTCATAAAGACGTTATGATATTATTACACAATACACGCACCGTCACCTACTGTAACTCCTACATTTCTTCCACAGTGATCAGTCTTGAATTGAAGCATCGGCCCATCTTACATTTTCTAGACTTAATTCAGATTTTTGTTCATCTTTCTGTTTCTTGCATTGATTTGCCGATGTACGTTAGTATATAGGAAACACAGCACTGACACTAAGAAGTTTATTTTAGCCTTAATAAATTCCTACTATCAAAAAAAGTCTGCTGGAAAAAAAATTGGCCTGACTTTGTATTTTTCTGGAGACGCTGGAGGTTTTCCCTGCGTGTTTTGCAGCTCAGACTGAAGCCTCTAATTTCAGTCTTTGTGTTTTTTCCTTCCTTCCTCCCACCTCTCTCTCTCCCTCTCTCTCTCTTTGCCTCCCACTCCTCTTCTCTAAATGTCTTGTTGAGAGCTGGTTGCTATGTGAACAGGTGCTAAAGAGCCTCTTATGTATCTGCACACACACACACACATAGCACATGCATGTTCATACACAAATCCCCATCTTCGCAAAACAGGAAGCTGGTCGAGGGAAACCTGCAACTCCGAGAGGTCGAGGAAGATGAGGAGGAGGAGGAGGGGGAGGGGGAGGACGAGGACGAGGACGAGGGAGGTAAAGGTAGAAGCATCCAGAGAGATGTAAACGAGTGGGCAGCTTTTCACTTCATTTTCAAAAGAGAAAAAATAAATAAAAAATCATGCTCCCACACACTCGCTCTCCGTTTCCATTTCTTCTTCTGCAGTGTTATGGATTCAAACTCTTCAACTAGTTTCTGCTGATGATCCAGAAACAGCTTCCACGTTTGTCCAGTCTTTCATATTAGAATATAGTCTTTTACATTTGCAACCATCAACACTTCTCTGCTGTGTAGACCATTGAAATAAGCTACTCAGTAAGCTAAGGCTAAGATCATGTTCGTCCGTTTGTTGGTGTCGGGTCGTCTGGGATTGGTTTTCTGTGGTGTCCTGCGCTGTTGGCACTAGTCAGACCCCTCTCGGCAACTTTTCAGTTCAATCTGCGGCAGAACAAGTCGCTCAGAGAGATCGCTCTGATTGGCTGTTCAGCTTAGAGAACCAGAGCACGAGTGATTAAAGTAAACAAAAAGGCAAAGGTCACACAGAAGCCTCTTCATCATTTGAAAACTCAGATAGAAAACTATTTTTACAACATGATCGTCTAGAAGCAGTAAATTGTAGGCCCTCTGATCGGCATGACTCAGGAGAGGACAGCTCTGATGCGATGGTTTGAAGCTCGTCCTAGGAGGCGCCACACTCGGCCTGGTTTGGCGTAGCCGTGGCTTGAGATCACAGTAGCCGCCAGAGACTGAGCTCCATGAAAACTGTTCACATGTTTGAAGTCTGAGCTGCAGCTTTGTGTCGGCGTTATTCTCCGCTCGACAATAAAACGGCAAAAATCCGAGCTTACGACTTCAGAAAGAGACGCGACCACAACACACACGTACGGTCTGTTTGTTTTTCACAGAATGACTCACGGTCCAAAGAACAACAGCACACGCACACATGCAGAGGTTTGTTCTTGAATCTTTGTGTGGACCGGCCTTAAACTAAAAAAAGGTCTGAGCCAGACTTTAAATGAAACCTGAAAGTCTTAAACACAAACACGCAAACAAAATAAAGCGACAGGTCATGGATGACTGACTCTAAATGTTTTGTACCTGGTGCTTCACAGCGTAAAGAGGCCTCACCTGAACACTACCTGCCACAACACGCTGGCAGGGTGTGTGCTTGTTTGTGTGCGTTACGCATGTGTGTGTTTTTTTATTTTTTTTATGTCCATTATGTAAGAAGCTTTGGCAGGGTTGTTCCTCTTTTATGAAACTGTCAGGAAACTTATCGTCTTTCTGTTTTACCTGTAAGGCAGCTGTCCTCACGCACGCACACATTCGATTGTAGCGGCCACTCGCTCGTTTTTTTTTTATTATTAAGCTGAGTTTAAAAGTGGAGCTGCAGCCGAGGCTTACGTTAGAGATTGTTATGTTTGTATTTCAGGTGTGGGAGTGAAACTGTGAGGAAAGACATAACTGTTGGAGCCAAGGATAATGTTTTTACGGAGACAGCACAGGACGTGATGTCATTAACGAAAGGCGTGTGCACAGGACACGCACACAATAATCTATCAATCAATCATTAGTGTGTGTGTGTGAACCTTGATCTAGGAGTATCCAGATAAAATGTACTACCTCGGTATGCACGTGGAGTACGACGGTACAACACACACGAATACACACAAACACACACACAGTCATACAAACAAACATGGGTCTGTTTTTGTACAGCTATCTTTCTGAGGACCAGTTTTAGATAGGGCTGAACGATTTGGGAAAATAATCTAATTGCGATTTTTCCCCCCCAATATTGCAATTCGCCTTTGGCTAAGCCCCGCGTCCGACATTCTCTTCTGGGCTTTGGTTTTCTGGTTATCTATAAGGCTCTGGTATCAACATGGCTTATGCTGTGACAGCTCTTCCTGCTGAACTTTTGTCAAACTTTTATAAAGCAGCAAATAAAGTGTCCGATAGAAGTAGGCAAAAGGGGCTGCAATATGCGTTCGAAGGCTATATTCAGGACATACAAGTGAAACGCAACGAACAACAAGGCATCCAAATAGAGGCAAAAGCATACCGGTCACAGTCAAAAAGTGAACCACCGCATATCCTATTAATCGAGACGGAGGCTGGGACTGACAATATCAAGGAGCAACACTGTTCATGCAAAGCTGGGTACGTCCCTATTCACTTCTATAATCGTTATTACGAAGCAAACGGACTAACGTTACGCACGTATAACGTTGTATTTCTTCAGCGTGTGCTAGCGTATCAACTACTATGCAACTTAAGCTGTAACGGTGATGTTTTGGTTAGCTCCACAGGGTTTTGCGCGCACATTATTGGGCTTATCCATACCCTGGATGCTGGATATATACCGACAGTATAGCCTGCCGAGACCGAAAATATGAGACGCCTGCGTTAAAGTCAATGGAGCGCTGTGGAAAAAGTGTCGGACCCCTGTGGGAGCTCTCTTGGCTGTGATTGGTCAATCTACATTCTAGGGTGTGGCTTAGCCAAAGGTGAATTGCGATTTAATATGCGATTTTTTATTTATTTTTTTATTTTATCCTCTTTTTTTCCCAACAAAACATAATGAATGATTTAAATATGAACAACATTTGCTAGAATTAAATTAAAAGATGTATGACTTGAAATGACATTTTTATTTAACTGCTCATTACAGAAACATCTGTGGCTTTGCCACTGTGCATTTAAAGGGAAACTACTGTTTTTTACAACCTGGACCTTATTTCTAGCATAAAATATCCTCGTTTACTCACCAATATCACTTTTGTTTCATTTGCACTTGTTCGCGATATGATAAAATCGCGTTTTATCATATCGCGATATTATCGCAAATGCAATTAATCGTTCAGCCCTAGTTTTAGAATGAGGACATTTGTGCCAGTCCTCACACAGATAGCCATACAAACATGTGTGTGTGCGTGCATTGATCTTTGTAAGGACATTTCTTAGCATAATGATTTCTCCAGTCCCTTACCCTAACCATCTTAACAAAGTGCCTAACCCTAACCCTCGACCTTATCCTAACAAGAACCTGATTGTAACCTTTACCCTAAAACCAAGTCTTAACCCTCAAACAGCCTCGTAAAGAAGTGAGGACCCGACCAAAATGTCCTCACGCCATTGGTGTAAAACTCATAACTGGTCCTCAGAAAGATAGCTGTACAAGAACACACACACAGACACTTAAGACACTCTCTTCCTGGTCTGTCAGTCAGTCAGAACGCCTGATATCAGTTTGAGGCTGTCATACTGGTTAATCAATATTATTTATGACGTGAACCATACATGAGGTCAGAGGTCGGCTCATGTCGTCAATCTGTGTCGCTCCAATATTTGGAAAATGCAGCTTTGCAGGTTTAACTTTCACCTCCACTGTTTCTTTTCCATAAACTTATGTGCCTCTTAGGTCCTCTGCTGCTACCAGTGCATGGCGGTTAAGGGAGTGAACGAAGACCAACTGTCACTTGTGTCTCCTGTCTCTGGGCCACAAAAGTTGCATTTGAACGCACCACAAAGACTACAGCCTACGGCTAAGGCGGCTCATAGCCAATAACTCTTCATACCAGTAGGTGGCAGTAGTCTGTATCCAACACTGTGTCGTGTTGCTTAGCCGTAAGGGACACCGTCCTTTTTGGGGGCAGCCTCGAAGCTTGAGAACAAAAGTCACCGAGCCACATTGCTCCGACAAATTATGGCCACTGTTGGGTGTTCAAACATGGAAGATTTTCTCTACACGACTGGTCATGTCGTAATCACAGTGTTTCCAGGGAAGCATCGCATTGAAAGTACTGTAACATTTTTACTAATGTGAAAATACAGATGCAGTGTTTAGAGTTTGAAGGAGAAAAAGAAGAAAGGGATGGGGGCTAGTGCACTACAGCCCCTACAGGTGTGAGGGAATTAACAGCTCGAGGGTAGAAGCTGTTTTTCAGTCTGTTAGCACAGAGACCTTTCAACTACTACCTCGCTGTTTCGCCAATGCAAGAAACCAGTCGGGTGACAGCTTCCATTCACATGTGTCAGGTTCAGATTCAAATTAAACTATTTTCACGCTAACGCTGACGTCAAAAAATCGTTCTGGCAAAACTTCAATCAAACAGTGTGGCGTCAAAGTGTTTATGTAGGTGTTTGTGTGTGAGAAGCTCCCAACTGAAGCAGGTAAAACCAGACCGGTGAGAATCCATCGTAGTGAAACATAACTGAAGCTGATCGGAAGCTCACCGCAACAAACCCTGCGATTCTGAAACGCTGTCTTGATGTAGGTCACGAGACGATCAACGGACTCATACAGCTGATACAGCCTATTCTGTGTGACCTGTGATCAACGCCACACCGTTATAATCCTGTCAAAGTCGTCTGCACCAAACATTTTTACGAGGGGTTCAGATCCGGGACTCTCCTCTGGAGTCTTTTTGGAATCCAAGATGGCTGTTAGATAGTGTGAGTGTGGATGTGGATCTGACTGCAGAGTAGTGGCAGAGAGCAAACTGATTTGTTTCTGAGCAGATTTTCAGAAGCAGCTGCAGACTGACTGCTTTCATCCAGCTTTCAGTTCAAATCTCTTCTTATTACTGCCTCATAAACTACCACAAACTGCACTTCAGACACGAATCGCAGGAAGAGGAACCAAGTCCTTTAAATGTTCCCGATTCTGCTTTACTTTTATTGTGCTGGAGAGCTGTGCATTTTATAAATGGTCTACGCGTCTGCTGGCTCTTTCTACACACTAGGGGTTGCACAAGTTCAGATTTTTTGGACTGTTTTGTGATGAAAGTCAAGTTGACAACGACTAGTTGCTGACGACGTCACAAAACACAGTAGAAAGTAATGTTTGGCAAGAATGAAATCTATATTCTTGATCAGAATACATTGATCAGCCACAACATTAAAACCACTGACAGGAGAAGTAAACAACACTGACCAT
The DNA here is from genome assembly GCF_963514085.1 of Chelon labrosus. Taxonomy (NCBI): domain Eukaryota; kingdom Metazoa; phylum Chordata; class Actinopteri; order Mugiliformes; family Mugilidae; genus Chelon; species Chelon labrosus. The sequence continues at coordinate 11,619,799 of NC_140354.1, forward strand.
CTTGTGACAATACAATGATCTGCTGTTAAACCTTTGGACCTGGCATTGGCGTGGATGTTACTTAGACATGTACCACCTACCTAGACCAGACCAGACCAGACACCCCCAACCCATAGCAATGGCTGCTGCCATCCCCAGCAGACACAAAAACACTTTAGGAACAACTCAAAAAACATGAAGAACATCTCAAGGTGTTGACCTGGCCTCCAAATTCACTAGATCCCAAACTGATCAAGTATCTGTGGGATGATCCACAGAGGCCCCTCCCGTCAACCCATAGGACCCAAAGACCCCCCATAACAACATCCTGTTGCCAGACACCACAGGACACCCTCAGAAGGCCCATGTCCGTTCTCTGATGAGTCACAACTGTTTTGGAGGCACAAGGGAGACCTACACAATACTAGGCACGTGGTCATAATGTTATGTCTGATCGACGTATAATTATATTCTGCTCTTTTCACTGGGAAACATTTGAGGTGAGAAATACTCAAGAGGGTTACCTAGGAAACCAGAGCACTAAAGCCGAACCGTCCGCTGCCAAGAGGTGGACGGCGTCGCTTCATGTGCAACTTTTTATCATCAGCCCCAAACCTTTATAAATGATTAAGGGCTAACATCTGTCTAGTGAGAACCAGTTCCCAGCGGTGTTTATTTACGTGCGCCTTAAATGGACCGACGTATAAACAAAACACCGTCTACAGCCGAGTACAGAAGGAAACAAGTCACACGGAACAGAGAAGAGAAAACTTGAGAAACTTCTGCTGTTTGTTAGCGGGCATTTGTAGTCCATAAATTGTGGCCTCTCCATGCGTTTAGTCAATTGAGACCAGAGTTTATAATATTTGATCCAACAAGTGAAAAGCAGAAGACGCATCGACCCGACATCAGCTGCGGTGTCCTCACTCTTTTCTATTAGATAAACTTTCATCACCAGCGACTGGTACAAACAGAAAACTAACTCTGAGTAATCACAGACCTTGAATGCAGCTCTACGTCTTTTCGCGTAACGCGTCACAGATCATCTTTAAAGTCGACCACTCATTAAGGTTTACCCTGTTTAGCGTTTCACACATTTCTGCTGCTATCTGTTCTGAGATTCTGAAATCAGAGTCGCGCATTGACATGAACTTTACTGCGCTGACGTTCATTCATGTGTTCATACAGTAGCCTCCACTGATGGTTAGCGCTGCAATGTTTTATTATTTGCTTTTTACACTTTATTTTCTTTGGGGATTTAGCGAAAAACAAATGGAATACAACAGTGACAGCTACACCAATTTGTAAAAAGTTATTTATTTTTTATAGGTATTTGGATTTGGTATTTGGATTTATTAGATTCCTGCTGATGTAATGTTATGGGTTCAGAGATTGCTGCTAACGCTAACTGAGCACTTCCTGCTGCTGCAGATTTATGTTAAAAGACTGGAACTGGAACGAAATAAGTGATTTATTGGGAAATTAGTTTAAAAGGGTGTTAATTTAATCATTTTCTGATCCGTTTGAAAGATTCCAGGGAGTGATGGAAGAAGGAGCAGCTACAGTGAGCTATTAGGTGAAGAGCAGCACACCTCTCAGCCAGGTGACCAGGTGTTCACTGAGAATTATTGTCCGACTTTAAAATAACATAACAAGAGTTTGTTTTGGTGAGTTATTTGACGGTCACCAAACCGACTGCAAACATTGTCAATTGGTGCTTCAGTTCTAGAGATGAAAATTAATTCCTCAGAGCAGCAGAAACGCAGAATCTGTTGGATGGAGCGAGTCCTATCAGAGAGACATATATTATAACAACGCTCCTCTTCTGTTTGGAGTGTGAAGCAGCAAACACAGCCTCTAACGGGGACGGCAGGTTGAGCTGTTAACTTAATCCATAATTTATCAGCTCTGATTCACGCCGTGAAGAGCTGGACAGTTTGCAGGGCAGCACGATGACGATAGCCGCCGCTTTATTTGCTGCCACATGAACTGAAGCGAATCAGAGGCTTCAACAGGTCACTTCACAGTCAGCTTTGTTTTCGTGGCTGCGCTCCAACAGTTTGGGGTTTGTTTTTGTTTTTTTCTCACCATAAAACTCTATCCTCCGTCTCCTCTGACTTTGTGGGATTCTGGCGTCTGATCAGCTTAAAGAGGAGCTTCGTTCAAACAACAGAGACGGACTGAAAGTCTCCACTGCCCCAAGAACACACTGAAGTTGAAGAAAATATTACTTTTTTAATTTTTTTTTTTTTTTTTTTGTATATTTTGCATTTTTTTTAATAAATATTGTAATGTATTAAATATTCAGAATTTATTTTTAATTTGGGGATTTTGAAACGACTTCATTTTTTTATGTTTTTCCTATTCTAACATTTTATAAATAATGTATTAAAAATATATTTTCTTATTGTGGAATTTATCTTTAAATTTTTAAATATTGTTTTTGTCTCCTCAACTGTTTTGATTTAAAAGTTGTAATGAGATAAATGAGAAATAAAAGATCTAAAATTGCTGGAATACAAAAAGAAGAAAGATTTAAATATATAAATTTAAGACCTTTCATAAAATGAGACATTTTAAAGGATCAACAGAAAGTCTGTGTGTGTGTGCAAACAATATGTCATTAAGCAAAGACTGATCTCGAGTTAATTACTGGGAACAAATGATTCAGCCTCAGACAAGAATAAAACTCATCACTTCACGGCTCTGCAGCTTCTCAGAGACAAACTGTTCACTGCTTATTAACAGAGACGCGTTACATAACAGCCAGACCCACAAACACACAATCCTCTGATGAAGACGCGTCTTTGTGAGAGTTTGTTGAAGCAGCAGGACGCTGCGGATTATTCACGACTGTGACAAGTGCGGAAACTAAAGTGCTGGTCTTTCTTTCCCTCTCGTTTCTTCATCCCTGTGCAGGAAAAACTAGAATCATTTTCCTCGATCGAGTGTTGAAATTAAATATTCTATATTATATTACACAATATTAACCTTTGTTTTAGTAGGAAAAATATATTTAACATCTCAAATTTCATTTAGAATTTTAATTTTGGGAGATTTTAATGCTCAGTTTTTCTAAAACTGTTCTATTCTTATTTTTTTCATTTCTGTGCAGGTATTCTTCAACAATATAAAAATCTATCTACATAATGTAGGCAGAATTCACAACGCAATCATTTCAACATTTTGTTTTGATTTTTTTGGTGCAATTTTCTACGTTTTTCCAGCAATCAGGCAGCAATCAGCTCTGCGCTGCACACGAAAACAGACGGACACACAAAGGCAAACATTCCTGCAGGAGCACATTCGCATGCATGCACACCCACTTCAGCTGTAATAAGCAGGCTGCGTTTCTGAAAGAGGACGGCAGAGATTATGTAACCGCACACATACGCGCACACTCACACAGCTGAGGCTGCAGCCTGTGTGATATGAACTGTAAAATGAAAATCCTCCAGCAGGAAACAGGCCGAATGTGAAGCGCGTCTGCTCCGAACCCCGAATCTGAAACCGAATCCTGCAGCAGCCGCTCGTCCCTCAGTCGTCGCGACGTTTCGAACGTGACATGAACAAGTACATAAACGGCGGTTTATGATAAATAATCTACAATATTTTCTCAACTAATTCCAACTAATTTCTTTGTCTGTTAGTCTCTATGCGAGACGTCCAGAAGTCTGTGAGCAGTACGGTGTGATCTGTTAACACACATCTGGATATAGATGTAATTTATACGTACGCACCTATGGGATTTCTATTAAAATGTATATTTATACATTAAAATACAAGCTAAAAGCTGTTGGCCAGTGTCGGGCCGTTGGTGAACGTCTGTGACTTTAGTTTTTGTGCTCTGTCCCTAAACTACTTGCACCAGTCGACCACAGATTGCTCCGACTGCCTGTTCAGCTCAGAGAACCAGTAAACGCAATAAAAGGTTAAAAATCTCACAGAACCATGTATCATCTAGAATGAATAAACCGTCAACATAATTCAGGAGATACCAGCTCTGATGTAGCTCTTCCCATTTCCACTTTAGATTGAGGACAACTGCCCCTACTACTGGTATGAAGAGTTGTGTCCTTTCACACAGGTACACAACGTTATGTACCAGCTGCCAGTGCCAGCGGCTGTAGTCTTTGTGGTGTGTTCAAGTGCAACTTTGTGATCCTGACGCCGAAAACATGATGTGCCTTCAGTGGTTCTTCTATGTCAGTTTGATGTGTCCAAAACCTTAAAACCAGACTCTGATTTTGCCTCATTGTCGTTTTCTGTTCTCAAATTCAGTCAACCAGTCCATCCATCCAGTTATATATTCATTCATTAACTCAACCAATCACAGTGACACACTCCTGGAAACCTGGTTTCCTCCACAGAGTCGGCTCACAGAGAAACTGAGCAAACTCTTGAAGACTCGTCACTTGCTGTTCATGAGTTTCATCTTACCTGTGCAGTGTCCCAAACGTTTTCCCGCCACGCTGTCCAGCACGGCGAGCGTCAAGTTATCTGGTGTGTCGGGATGAAGAGGTGTCCCTCCTCCTCCTCCTCCACCTCCTCCGCCGCCGCCGCCGCCGCCTCCTCCTCCGCCTCCTCCTCCTCCTCCTCCTGCGGTCTCGGTTATCAGGCTGGCCTCAGAGCTCTGCTCGTCGCTGGACAGGGACGGACTGCGGACGTCTCCTCCTCCAGAGCCGGAACCGGAACAGGAGCCGTTGGCGCTGCTGGGCGCCGTGACCAGACCGGTCCCTGCGGCTGAGGGCCACGATGGGGGGTCCTCGCTGTCAGGGCTGCAGGGGGCCAAAGGTCAAAGATCAGGAGGTGGACTTTAAACATACGCAGTAGGCCAAACAAGGAGGCAAACCTGTCCTCTAGGAGAACTGAAACGTTCATAGATACACATAATAAAAATTGAGTGTTTAACTCTTAAATACATTTTAAGTAACTTTGTAGGAAATGTGAAACTAAAGTCCCTAAATGAATCACACTCCTGGAGGTCAGGATGATCTCACTGACATGTAATTTCTCATCAACACTATAAGCTATGAGCCTTAATTCCACAGCGCTAACAATATATATGAAACGTAGGATATGCCGGTGCGAGCCATTTATACTTCTGCGCTCGTCATTCTGGCTCACTCTGTAAAAACACCACCCAGACACTAGTCAGCGCCCTTTCTTTTTTCAGTCCAGTCGGGTTAATTTTTGTTTCTACTTCCTGCCTCACTTTCAGCAACGACGACTGAAACTTTGGCAGAAATTTCACCAAAGTCCAGCAAAACAATTGATTTGAAAATTGCGGGGATAGAGAAACAGACAGAAATACTAAAGCGGAAACACGCTGCTACCAAGCGGACCAATCACAGCTATTGCGGTCGGCACGTAGTTACATTTCTGGGGAGGTGCACGTGAGGCTACGGCATTAGGGTCTGCGTAGGGTCTGGGCTGTCGGCATAGCTACGACATCAAATTGACGCACAAGCCTAAACCGCCTATTACACAACGGGAACATTAAGTTAAACACCGTAACTCACGTTGTGGTCCGATTGACAGCAACTGAAAGAGAAATCTGACCATGAACGCATCTTTAATCTAAACCCATAAAAATGTGACCAGGGGCCCTCCTCAGCCCACGGCCTCCACGCTTTCTGCTCCGGCCCTGCTCAGCTCAGATCCAGGACTTCACCGCCACACGTCTCACCTGAACACCTCCCGAGCCTGGCCGCTCTCCGGCGACGTCTCCCTGAAGAAAGGGACGACCCGGGACAGACTGGCTCTCCGGCGGGACGCCGCGGTCCCCCCGCTGGCCTTGTCCGCCACCCCGCCGACGAAGCCCCCGGCCCGGGTCAGCGCCGTGGTCTGCTTCTTCAGGAACTTCTCCAGCGGCTTCATCCCCGCCGGCATGGTGGGACTCTGGGTTTGGGGTAGAGGCAGAGAGACACTGGTGGGGGGAGGCGGGGGTTTTACGGGATGCAGATGTGGTGAGGGGCAGCTGGCTCCTACATCATACACCCCTGCAGGTCGGGGTGAGCAGGTGCGCGCAGGTGTGAGCGGACCGTCCGAGGCTCTGCAGGCTGCTCTGGAAGAACAGCTCGGTCCTAACCCATTGGTGGAGGTGGGCGGTGGTAGATAGTCCTCCCTGTCACCCCCCTCTCTCTCTCTTTCTCGCTCTCGAATCTTTCCGCGACACCGACACTAAAAAAATCTCCTTCAGACCTGCTCCGTGTGGCGGCGGCTCTCGGCCGCTCCTCCACGGATTCAGCGCCGTCCTCCTCCCCCTCTGCTCTCTGGCTGCAGCCGCCGCGTAAATACCGAGCTCCGGCACCGAGGGCAGAAAAACCGTGAATATATAGCCCAAGTAGAGCCGTCTCTCTCCGCCCTGCGTCTCTGCGTCTCCCCGGCGGTTCCTCCGTGCGCGCGTTAATCAGCTGCAGCTGCCTCTCCGTAGATCTCCGCTGGATCAATGATCGACGGTTTTTCTTGCTCACACACCTGGAAGGAGGGAAAACCCGCCCGGCCCGGTGCGTTTGGGTGCTGTAGGTTTTCGCAGCAGCAGCCGCAGCAGCTGTGGTTTTACGTTTTTCAGGTCAGATGCAGCAGATCGCTCCGACAGTCCGCTGCCTCTCGGTCCCCCCGGTTCCCCAACGCACCGCCAGGCTCTCTCTACCTCTCTCTCTCTCCTCCCCTTCTGCTAAATTAGTGGGATGAGAAGTGACTGGGAACACTGACGCTCCCCCCCAAACCCCCGCCCTCCCCGCTATGATCTGCTGCAGTTTGCGCGCTCCCGACACACGGACAGAAAGGGGCGCGCGCAGGCACATTTACTTCCAGTGGTGTAAAATTGATGGAAATGGAAATATCCCTGACGACAGAGAGAGCAGGAACATTCATCAGCACGGTTACTGTGAAACACCGCGAGATTTCGCTCATTACTGCGTTCACTCTTCAGCAGCATCAGATACACACACACACACTAGCTGCATTATACACATGTTTAAATGACAACTAGACTCAAATGTAATAAATGAAGTGAAGTCTTGTCAGTTTACAGCTGTCAGACATTTTCAAGGTTCAGAGTTCAGAGCCGTTTCAGCCCCAACATCTGCTCACTATTGATTCCCACTGGGGTCACACGAGCCACACATTGATCCGTGTGTTGTAACCCGATCATGTCTCGTCACAGTTTCATAAACGCAACAAGCAACTGAGCCGCAAACTGTAACTGGACACACCAAGCATCCTCCTTCCCTTCCTCCTCCTCCTCCTCCTCCTGGAGGAGAAGTGTGTCTCTGTAAACTGACACCAACTCCATCACCTGAAACAGAGAAGAGAGATCATCCTCTAAAAAAAACTCACCTCATGCCTTCAGTTACAATTACCAGGTGGTGACTTTAAATTCAGAAAAACTAAAATATGTTCCAGGGGCCTTCGTACAGACAAACTGTCTGAGAACCAAACTCTGATCGGAGGACTGACTTAGAGTCTGCAGTTACAGCTACAGTTAAACCACTGCAGAAGAAGAACACGGGGTGAGTAGAAGAGCTCCAGTCGAAGTTTGTGAAGAAAAGAAATTTAGATATTGCTTCATACATCTGTTTCTGTTACACACTGAAGAAACACACTGTCCTCCATCCTTTATGGGGCTGATCAGCAAACTGTTCACTTCCTCGAAGAAGAAGAAGAAACAACCACAACCAGGGACTACACAATAAAACAAATGATGGAAGAAAGACAAAACTTCATAAAAAAAATGGATAAAGAATAAAGATAAAGAAACAGAAAAAAAGAAGAACTTAAAGGGGAACTACCATTTTTTACAACCTGGACCTTATTTCTGGCATAAAATACGATCTTTTACTCATAACTTTTGTGTCATTTGGAGAAGTTCAGACGATATTTAGATCTGCGTATATCCATATAGTGGGAGTGAATGGGGCACCGAAACGCAGCCTCTAAATAACGCATTATCTGCCGCGAAACTCGTTCATTTCACCAATACTTTGTTATGATACACTAGTGCTATTCCCCGTTGAGTCCAGAGTTACCTGTTATAACCATCTGGGGTCTGTAGATTGACCTACTAACCTCTGACCTGTAATTTGCTACAGCTGGTTTTTCTCAAAATGGCTGAATATTTTTTAGATTCTGAGGTTGTGGAGGACGACTCAACTAACGTATCATAACAAAATATTGGTGAAATGAACGAGTTTCACGGCAGGTAATGCATTATTTAGAGGCTGCGTTTCGGTGCCCCATTCACTCCCACTATATGGATATACGGGATCTAAATATCTCCCGAACGACTCCAAATGACACCAAAATTATATGGGTGAGTAAACAATCGTATTTTATGCCAGAAATAAGGTCCAGGTAAGTCAGTGTCCCATTGATTTTATCATAGACAAGAAGACTATGTTTCTCAGCACAAACCGAGATGAGCATCAAAAATCCAGGTTTTAAAATGTTGTTGGTTCTGAGAGCAACAAGACGACGGTTCAGTCACAACCCTGGGTCCATGCTCCAAACCTCATGTGTCCAACACAACGGTCACATCACAGACTTCTGCACACGCTCAGAGCTGAACGTGAATGAAGCTGAAATAAAATCTGGACTGAGCCCCATTTAAACAGTTTATTCATGCAGTGATTAAAACTCGGTTAATGACGCTCCGAGAGCTCGGAGGTTGTTCGGTTTCCCCGCTGAGCGCTAATCGAGAGCAGAAGTCACTGCAGAGAGTTTCTGTTCATTAATACCGGCTGCTTTGTAGTGAGTTATGTTTCCTCCTTCATGACACAAATGATCCGAGTTCTCCTGTCGGCTGTCCGGCTTTTCATTTTGGATTCATTATCCAATTAAAATGTTTGTTTTTGACTTGTCATTAACTGACATGGGTTGGATTTCCAGTTTCAGGGGATGGATTTGAAAACTAAAAATTTAAAAGGCCAGCTGTTTCCCACTCTTTATGCTAAACTAAGCTAATAAGAAATGACTTCCAGCTGATCAGGAAACCGTTCACTTCCTGGAAGAAGAAGAAGAGGAACAACAACAACAACAACCACAACCAGGGAGTATCTAACAAAAAAAGTGATAGAAGACGGAAAAAAATTGGGAAACTCAAAAAGAAACTAAAGAAACAGAGAAAAGACAAACTTAAGAAAAGCAAAAGTCAATATTAAGAAAACAGAAGGAATTTTAAAAATGATGAAACAGACAAAGAAAGAGACGAAGTGACAGAAAGAATGGATGACATCATCCACGCTCAACTGTCAATCCTGTCACCGTGGTTACATCATGGCACGTGACCACGGCGACAAGAAAAGGATGGACAGAATAAACCTTGTTTTCCACTTCTACCCAGCTTCTCTCTCTTTCTCCCGTTCTTCCTTTCAGACTTTCCTTCCCGCTTGAAGAACACGACGTCTGTGATGAATAAAGTTTTGTGTGTTGAAACAGTTAAAGTTTGAAAGGAAGAGAAACGAGCGGGACGTGCTCCTTTAACAGCTGAACCTCCTTTGTGTTCGGCCGCTGCTGCATATTCATGAGGAGAGACTGCACAGCCTGATTGGCTCTCCCACCCTGTCAATCACTTTTTTATATAAGAGACCCCGCCCCCTGCAGGTTATTAATATTCATGTTAACGGCCAAAGAAACAGCAGGTGTGTCTCGAGACGTGTACGAGATGAATAAATAGTTTAAAGAGTGAATGAGTGAAAAGGGAACAAAAGACGGAAAGAAAAATATTGAAGTTTTTACACTATTGAATTGATTCCACCACAGTCATGTTTTACAGTGTATATCACCTGCTTTCATTTTAAATTATCTAAACATTTCACACAATCGTCCACTGGACTGACAGTGGTGCTGTTTAAATGTTTTTGTTTCTACATTTTAACGGAGAAGAACTCAAGAGCGACTTCAGAAAACACGGCAGCAATCACACAGTTTTACTGGTATGTTATTTATTGATCCTCTGCGCGTTCAACAACGTCCTCCACATACAAACGGAAACAAAACGGAAACAAGCGAACAGCAACTGCTGTCACAGTGAACAGTCGGCTCACTTCCAATTCAGGAGGTGATTTTTTTTTAAAAAGGAAGACTAAACAATTAGGAACATTTCAAGACGATTCGGAACAAACTGAAATGAATGAACGTGTCGGAACAGGCTACACCCTTTATTAAGGCTTGGATGGATCGGTCCGTCAGGAGGAGGCCCATTTCCTCACCACATCCACCATTCATCTCCACTAAGGGGAAAACTAAAATTCTGACAGGAAAGCTTAAAAATGAAGTCAAACGAAGCAGCTGCTCAGGGTTTGATGCTGTCGTGACTCAGAATATCGTTTTTAATATCGGAAGGAAACTGACAGAAGGCGGCTGAATGTTGATTCAGACACCAGCAGAACAAAACGAACCACAGACCGTAAATAAAGATGGCCGACGAGTCACAACTGTGACAGTGAAGCCAAAATATGGAAGACATGGGAGCAGACATCTTGTTCTGGTGACCTGGGGAATATTTACTCTGGTTGTAAATGATTTCTTGTGGCTTCTGTGAACGCCAAAGAAGTATCACTGTTTGATACTGTAGTACAAATCGAGTGTTTGTATTCAGAATCAAACAGTTAAAGAAAAATTGAGAGAAGAAGTCAGCTGTTTTTTGTTTTTTTTTGTAACATGGTTAAATGTCTTCCCTGGGCTCGCCTGTAATTTACGATAAAGTTCTTTATGAGCTTTTCTAGGCCTGTCCTGTCTGATCTTGTGTTGTAGCAACTGTGTCGTTAAGGAAATATGGCTCAGAGTGGACCAAGAGGCAGTCAGCGAGTTTGATTTCGAGCTTTTTCTGATCGCCCGTTCAGTCACAGCGGCTCATGACAAATCACTCCGTGACTTTAATGACAGAAGGAGAAACACTTTAATTCAAACCACGAGTGCTCCATTCTTAAACTTCAACATAAAACAGAAAGAAGAAACAAACTGTGAACAGACATTTCTGGAAACCTTCAATTCAAACTGTATTTTTGTCGAGATTTCTGCAGAACAAACAAACGATTAAGTTTCCGTCTCCTGTGAGCCTCTCGGGGAGTTTAACACGTCAGAAGAGAAACATTCCTGCTTTTACCACTACTACTAATAATAATAATAATAAAAAAAACTGTATTAAAATTAGACAAAATGACATCTCAGAAAGGAGAAAAAAAAAACATACAAAACAAATCGAAGCTAAAGCCACACAGCTCCTTCGTCGTCGTTGCTACGTCTCTCTAAATTATATCCATCCACCGTTAACATTCGAGGTCCCTGCCGATGCGTTTAATCAGAATCTGTTCTGCAGCGCTAGTAGTTTTATTAGAATATGTTTACTGCTCTATTTTATCTGTTCAAGCTTCTATATACACATTTAGATTTCTATGTACAGCGACATTGAACGCTTCTCTCAAACAGGCAACGCGTTTCTGTGCAACTTGTGTGTCGATAAATCTGCTTCATCGGGAAGGAAAGCCGCTTTGTCCGGGAAACAAACGTACGTCCAGGCGGGCTGGTAACGGGACCTTTAAAGGGACACGCCGTTCATATTACACGTTACTCCAAGTGTCATGGGTGTGGAAAAAGAAAGAAAAGTGCAGGCTGTAACTTCTTGGATAAAGTTTCAACTTTGCGAGGAATCACTACAGCGCGCACAAGCATTTTACTTCAGAAAATAAAACGACAGCTGCTTTTGACAGTAAGTAATTACAGTATATAAGGCTGTCATTTTTTTTTTTTTTTATTATTTTCATGATTAATATCGGAGCTTAATCACAAATGCCCGTCACAAATGTGCACAGTGTAAGTAGATATATGTTGAAAGCCCTGAACTCAGACATGTTCACTTCTCTGACGGTTTAGTTTGATCTTTTAAATACTCAAGTGTCTTCAACGAGAAATTTGGATGTTTTTATTCATGTGACTTGGGTTTTTATATTATTACACCTTCAATATCTACATCAGCTTCCACTCAGTGTCAACATGACTTCTATCTACATTATAAAGAGTTATAAACCATCTAATAAATCTTTATATATGGATTAAATTGAATCAGACTAAAGACGAGTCCTGGACATGCAGCAGTGTAAATTCCCATTTAAAGCCAGTTACTAATGAACACTGAGCGGTTTGTGTTTGTAGTCAAGGAAAGAGAAAATAAAAGACGATCAGACGATGCAACGATCAAACCTCAAAGCACATAAACTGCTTTAATTAGTTTCAGCTTATTTCTTGTAAACTTGTCTGTGATGGCGAAGCGCGATGGATGGAAAAATGACACGTCGACGTTGCGTTTAAACGAAAGTAACAGCTGACGTACAGTGAAAAACCGTTCATGTCGCCTGTTAACGGGTGACTCCAGGATTCAGTCCGACCGCTTCGACAGAAAACTTCACCGTGAAAAAGGGGAAAAACAAAAATACTTTAACCGGACTCTAAGAGCACCGACAGCTCTGAGTTCTGCTCCATCCGTCCGCCTCCTCGTGACTTTGAATGCATCAAAGTGGTCAGTCCCACTGGTTGACGTTTTTTTTTTTTTTTTTACATGTTCAAGTTCAGTTTTGTTGCTCAAAGACACGTTGGCAGGGTCAAACCGATGACTGCAGGGTTACAGAACAGCCTGACTACGACAACACAGACAACCCGCTTGACTGCTACAGGGCTGAAAACAAAAAGGGAAAAAAATGAAGTCATAATCCACCAGCGATGCCGCGGATCACCTGCAGGGTCCGTTTCCGCTGCCATCCGTCCGTCCCGCCCTCCCTTGCTGGCATGGGCGGTTGCTGTTGGGGACCGCAGCTCCTCACCGACCCTCCCACCCCGCTCCTACAGTCACGACAGACAAAGGTTCGTATAGATGTGAGCAAAGAGGAAAAACAGAGCTGTATCAAAGGAAGAAAGCTAACTGCTCGGGTATCATCATCCACCAGAGGACAGACAGAGACACAGGACAGTGTTTATGTTAGGGATGCACCGAAAATTTTCGGCCGAAAACCGAAAATGCACTTTCGGGCCATTTTCGGCCGAACATTGCTGCGTTTGTTGCTTGCACGTGTTGTTTCGGCGATAAAAGTCCGAAAATGTTTGGCCCTCCAAAAAAACTTTTTTGTCTGAAAAAACAAAAAAATGCACTTTCGTATCATTTTCCGCCAAAAATTTATCACCGAAACAACACGGCCGAAACAGGATGTTGTGATGATGCAAGCAACAACCGCAGCAATTTTCGGCCGAAAATGGCCCAAAAGTGCATTTTTTCGTTTTTTCAGACAAAAATTTTCGGTGCATCCCTAGTTTCTGTAGTTCCTGTCTCTGTTCTGAAACCTAAAGCCTGAAATAAACAAACTCCACAATGTGCTGACATGACAGCAAACCAGTAAAGAAGCAGTGAGCTCACCTGTAGTTTTCAAATCAGAGTGAGGCTGAGACTGGGTGGCGGGGAGGGGTGAGGGGCAGGGTCACTCTGAGGCGTAGGGCACCTCCGGAGGGGGGGGCTTGACAGTGACGGGTTGGGACGTGCGGCGGGGGGGCGAGGGCTTGGGCTGAGCCTGCTGCTGCATCGTGTCGTAGTACGTCACGCCTCCGTAGGTCACCTGGGACTGACCGTGATACAGTTAAGAGTCGCGTACACGGCAAAAAGACTTCAGATCTCATCAGGTCTGTACACGGTTCACTGTAAAAACTGACCAACTATGTTTGAGCCTCCAACACATGCAGAGAGTAAAGACATAGTACCTGCGGGTTTGGGTACATGGTGGGGTAGGGGAAGGTCATGACTCCCGGCGGAGGGTAGAAAGGCGGCAGCAGCTGCTGAGGTTGCCCCGGCGATAGAGAAACAGGCGGGCCTCCGTAGAGGGTGGGGTTAGCGATGGGGCCACCCGACTGGTGGGGATGGAGACCTGGGGAGAAAGATGAGAGTCTAATTCAGAAACGGAACAAACTGAGCTTTAAAAACCAAGAGTTAGCGAAACTTCACTGACCGGGGTGAGGGATGTGCATCTCAGGCTGGACCAGCATGCCTTGCGGTGGTATGGGGGCGGGGCTGTCCCCATGAGCATAGATTGGTCCCTGGTACGGCACTGTGTGAAAGAAATGAGGTTAGAAAGTGATCGTGACCAGGAGCGAGGAGTTTAAATACACAATGTTACAGAGGAAAATACAGCTCTGTTCACCGGTTTAATACTTTACTTACACATCAGTTAATTAACTTAACACAGGGCAAAAAAATAAAAAATAAATAAGCATCCAGCAGAGGACAGTCAAGTGTTTAAAAGATTTATGTAACACAGAAATCCTGGGTCATTACTGAACTCTACTGGTCAGGAGGAGGAACTGCAGCACAGAGTGAAGCTACTGTGGTCGAAAGGAACTGTAACAGCAGACTGACAGTGGCTCCCTTCAGTTTCTTCTTCTTCTTCTTCACAATGAAATGTGGTTTTGTTATCGTCTTACTGGGATTGGGGTCGTAGTAGTGTCCCTCCATCACTCCCAGATGAATGGGCGGTGCAGGCTCAGGCACGGCTCTCTGGCGTTGGGAGGAGTAGCGCTTGGCCCGGTTGGAGCCGACGCCCATTTCCTCGATGCTGGAAAACTGAGGCGGGCCGCCCGGGATGTGCATGGGGTTTGGAAGGCCTGTGGGCACAAAAGTTGATCAGTCGGTCTGGTTTTACCGACGGCTCACTCCACAGAGCCGGGCTCTAACTAATCCTCTCATTGTGACTCATGCGAGACGGAGAGATCAAATTATTTTGGATTTCACATCACAAGTGTTCTCTGCTTTCGCTGGAACAACATAAGATCTCGCTTCTGGAGTTACCACTTCAATAGCTAATTCACTCTTTATTTACTCCAAGGTAACAAAACAGACAAACGAACTCTGAAAGACCTAGTACTACGTGACCTTAGCAGTCTGAAAAGATTGTTCCAGTTTATTTCAGCCGGCTGCATTTCCACTGTGTCTGTTGTGTCTGTGTGAGTCATGCCAAATTTACGCTCTCTACCTGTGCTGTGGAGATCCAGTCAAAGTAAACAGATAACATCGAGACAAAAACCTCAAGATCCCTTGATCTCCGAGACTCACCTCTTATCTCAGAACGGATGTACGGCTGAGGGCTCTGACTCCAGCTCTGTCTGGTCAGACTGAGTCGGGCCACGTCCTGGTCCAGCTCTCCCAGTCCCCCCCCTCCTCCTCCCGTCTGGCTCGGCCCGTCGCCTGCTGCCGCCGCCCAGCTCTTTCCTCCCGCGCTGCTGGGGGAGGAGGCGTTCCCTCCGGCCCCAGACTCCTCCACGGAAGCCT
Organism: Chelon labrosus; assembly: GCF_963514085.1. Taxonomy (NCBI): domain Eukaryota; kingdom Metazoa; phylum Chordata; class Actinopteri; order Mugiliformes; family Mugilidae; genus Chelon; species Chelon labrosus. The sequence continues at coordinate 11,635,085 of NC_140354.1, forward strand.
GCTTGCTGCCCAGGTCCGCAGGCCGAGAGCGAGTCCTGCGAGCCAGCGAGTAAGATTTCCTCTCCACCGGCCGCTCGGCGGGAGGGGAGGCTTCCCGATTGGTCGCTGCTGCTGCTGCTGCTGCTGCTACCGACGACTGCGGGGAGGGGTCAGAGGCGGAGGAGGAGGAAGCGGCCGACCCAGACGCCGACCTGTCCGCGTTTGATCCTTGTTCCTGCTGCTGTCTCCTCGGTGAAGCAGACTGGTAACCGCTGGGTTGTGTCTGTGCTGCTGTCGTCACGGCGCCGAAGCTCAGGTCCTGTTCCGCAGCGCTTCCTTGGCTGATTGTACTGTTTTCAATGACCATAAAGGAAGCCCCTCTGCCCCCGCCGCCACCTCGCCCTCCCTTACCGACCACACCCCTGTCTCCTGCAGGCTCCGACTGAGCCTTAGGGCCCTGTCGTTCTCTGGGATGCATTTGGGGTGCGTTGGACTCGTTATTCCTGTACTGAGACTGAGGCGGGTGCATTTGATTCTGGTGGGATGTTCTGCTACGGGAGGGAGGCGGTCTGGAGGGGTTGTTGCTACGCTGAGCGGACGAGAGAGGGACAGAGGAAGGGGATGAAGAGGAGTGGATGGACGAATGTGGAGGAGGTCCCCCTCGATTCAGGCCGCCTCCTCCTCCTCCGCTCTGCCAGTATCGGGCCGGTCGATCTCCTCCTCCGTCTCTCCACCGCTTGTCTCTGCCGGGAGACGAACTTTGTCTGGAGGGAGGCGCAGGCGTAAAGATTAAACGGTTGAAAAAACAATCATAATAACCTGCACATTTTATACCAGCCATCTTATTGTGGAGGTTCACAAGGAGGCAGCCTGCAGACTTACAGCAGCTTCTTGGTAACCTATGCTGCCATCTTGTGTAAGAACTGTGTAGCTGTTTGCTAATTACAGCTTCTTCCGTGCGTTTGCTTTTTAAAATAAACGGCTGGCGTTTTCTTTCCTGCTCGTCGTCACTGACCTGGACCTGCGTTGTCTGTACGCCCTGTCTCCGGGGCCGCCGCCGCCGCCGTTTCGAATGTCGTAGCCGTAGATGGCGATGAGCTCCTCGCGGCTCTTCGGCGCCTGCTCCTCCTCCCTGAACCTGTCGTGCTCCCAGCGGCCCTCGTCCTTCCACAACTTCCTGTTTCGTCCTTTGGGTCTGAAAGAGGAGGCACGATACGGTTAAAAGGTAAACCGCTGTGAAAAGCATCCAACATTCAGGCTGCAAAGAGTATTAATTAGTAAATTAATAGTTTACTTTGTAACATGTCTGTGTTTCAGAGCCTTACAAATAATTGTTGTTTCCACAAAACCTGAAAAACTCCTCAGACAACTTAAGATATCTTTACTGTTCAACATCTCTCCTTCAAATACAAACTCAGAAATGTGTCAACGGTGAAAATGTCCTGTGGGTACCTCTCCTCCTCCTGAGTGTGTCCTCTGACGTCGTGCTCGAAGAACAAACCCTTCCTGGGGATGTAGGCCGGGTTCTTTCGGTCCTCGTCATCGTCGAGCTGCTGGCCGGGTTTTCCTCCGGCCTTCGTCTCAGGATCATCTGTTGACTCCTGAGTGAAGAGTCAAGACACATTAGACATGAAAGTTTTCATCGCACAGAGTTCAATAAGTGATCAGGAGTTTCATTTTTGAGGGCAAAGCTAAATTATCACAGAAGGAGATGTACGTTTGTTGGGGCCTATTTTCTGCGGCGGAATCTGTCAGCAGCCGAGACCCAGCCGTCTCACCTGTCCGTCGCCGCTCTGCCTCTCTCCTGCTAGGTTTGCTTTCTCCTCGGCTTTGCTCTCCTCTTTACTCCGTCCTCCTCCCTCCCCATCAGCCTCAGCCTCAGCCTCCTCCTCCTCCTCCTCTTCGGCCTCCGCTGCCACCTCCTCCTCTCCCTGCGGCGGGACGTCAGCGGCGGCAGGGGGTTTAGGCTCGCCGGCTGCTGCTGCTGCTGGAGCTTCTTCGTCGCTGAACCGCTCCGCCTCCTCTTCCTCCTCCACTCCCTAAAGGGAACAGATTGTTTTTCAGAAAACTCACTTGTTCTACTCAGCCCTTTCTCCCTGTTCATGCAGAGATTAGACTGAACCTGGAAAGACTGTCACGCTGAGACTTGAAACAATTGGCAAAAAATGTTCTGTAAGTAAAATGGCTCCATATAAAATTCGGCCATTCTGCTCACTACCAACAACGCTGAAGGTTATGAGTTAGACTTTGTGTTTACCTCTGAGTGGGAGCCGTTCTCTTCTGGATCTGCACTGTCATAGTCAGACAGGACAGCTGAACGAAACACACAGAAAAGGTGGTGAGAGTCAGAAAAACACAGGCGACAGGCGGCCTGAAACCGCCTACAGCCATGAACACAACACCGTAGCCGTGTTTATCAGGCTGGGTGTGAGCATTAACGTGTCTGCCAGTAATGAATTAAACAACGTCTTACCTTCTCCGACCTCATCTTCACTCTCCTGCAAAGACACGACAGAAAAACAAAAGCTGCCATCAGAACACGGACGGCAAGAGGAAGAGACTAGCAGTGTCGACCAGAGGTCATGAATGTTAATGAAGCTCAGAGCTGTAGCGATTAAAAAGCAAAAACCGTGGGGAAGTGAAGTGGGCGCTAACAAACAGAACTACTCTCAACTTTGAGGCGACTACCACTGACACAGCTGACATATCACACATAAAGAGTTCCCCTCTACGGTTCACCTCAAGGAAACACTGTCACAACAACTTTGGTTCCTACAAGAACTGGGATTAAAAACAATCAATTTTCCAATTTAAATCGATCTTGATTTGTGATTGCTTTAGCGCAACAAATCTCGTATTCCCATGGAACAAGATTCTTCCACATGTGAGGGAGATTCAAAACCCTGAGAGCACCGCCAGGCCTGCCACAAATCTCTGGAACCAATCACAACAATAGTTTTAACTAAAATTGATTCATTTATCTCAAAATGAATTGACCCCGATTCGATTTGGAGCCCTGTCAGTCAGGATAACTTCAGGAAATCAGTAGTGATGCCCAGTCCTACCCCGCTACCGGCACATCCACCGTGCTGGTAGCGGGGTAGGAGCACTGGGCGAACACAGATGGGAGCCGCAGCGCTGCCGACTGGGTTTTCTTACAAACAGAGAGCGATGGCCAAAACCCGCACGCATACGAGAGCGTTGCCTAGGCAACAAGAGCCCGGGACGTCTACTGGAGACCAACTGTCAGCTACAAAGTGACGGGCGACAAAGACATCGATTCACATGTGGACCGGGCTTCGACGTGCAGGAAGCGTTCGGGGCGTTTTGAGAGAAGCTGAAGTAGATCCATGTGCTGTAGAAAACAGAAAGGACACTGATGGCGTCTGTCATGCCAACAGTCACCAAATAACCGGAAGTTACGCTGAATTATGAACAACAACTGTTTTTTTTTGGGTTTTTTTTAGATAAGAATCGCACAGCATCCGCTGGAGACGAGTGAATCAGACGTCTTCCTGAAGACTCAGGTGTAACATCCGAGCCAAGTGAACGCTGCAGCTTCTCCTCAGACCATTTTCATGACATGTTATTCACTAAGCAGCCATCAGGTGTATTGTACACGGTGATGGAAAGGCATCGGTATACAAATCCAGGCTTTCACATAAGCATGAAACAAAAAAACAACCAGAACAGTTGTGGTTTACACAGATTAGGCACAACATTATGACCATCTGCTTAATACCGTGTAGGTCTCGCTTGTGCCTCCAAAACAGCTCTGACTCATCAGAGAATGGACATGGGCCTTCTGAGGGTGTCCTGTGGTGTCTGGCAACATGTTAGTGGGGGCATTTGGGTCCTATGGGTTGAGGGGAGGGGCCTCTGTGGAACATCCCATGTTTTTTTAGTTGTTCCAAAACCGTATTAGTGTGTGTGTCTGTGTCAGGCTGCATCCTGCTGGGGATGGCTGCTGCCATCAAGGAGTATCATTGCTATGAGGTGGGGGTCCCTGGTCTGGTGTAGGTGGGTGCTACATGTCTAAGGAACATCCACATGAATGAATGCCAGGTCCAAAAGTTTCCCAGCAGGACTCTGCATTGTCACAAGGTGGTCAATGTTGTTCCCTTCTCCTGTTGGTGGTCATAATGTTATGCCTGATCGGGGTATCTGAAATCTGAAGGTTACAACTCGGGGGGTTCTAACAAAACTGCGGTTTGTCGGATTATGTACATGATACGGAGGAAACCCGGAGCTTTAGGGCCCACTGCCGGTCTGGAGCTCATGGGCAGCTGCTTGGTGGATACTCCTGCCCTTTCTTTTACTAACTGTCAGAGTGACTACACGAACTGGAAGAAACGGTTTCTAATTCAGGATTCACCCTCCATCAACGCAAAGTCACTTCCGAGAACCAGAGGCGGAGTGCTGCCACATTTGCTTGACCGTGTAGACGTGTTCCAGCTGGCGCCTTTTCGTCTCGGTCTCCCAGCGGAGAACCAAACAGCAGTAAAGTGAATTACTCCGACCGTGAAACCTTTAAATACGTGACATATCCTCGTGAATGTATTTATTTTTCTCTGTGTCAGACAGAACTAATCTTACTGACGGTTAAACTGATAACTTGTTAATCGAAACTCAAGCTTCCTCCAAGCTAACGCGGAATATTAAGCGATTTACACCAATAATCAAATGTGTCTACGTCTAAATTGAACGGGAACGCTCAGTTTTACTATCGGCAAAAGTTTTAACGGAAGGCAGCGATGTGTGGCACAGGTCCCGGCCGGGAAACGGAGCGGTGAGCTCGGCGAGCTAACGTTAGCCACCAGGCGGCTAGCTACTCACACATTCGGACTCCACGACGCTCTTCGCCTCCACCCGGCTCGCTGTCACCTCCACCGGGTCGGGTTCTCGCCCTCGGCTCTTGGTGGCGGGGGAACCCGACCTCCCGCTGTCGGAACCCGAACCAGACTCGTCGTCGTCCTCGCTGTCCTGGGACGCGCGCCTCCTCCTTCTCCGCCGGTCCGCCATCTTAGGAGTCGAATGGCTGGAACCGGAAGAGGCAAGGGATTGTGGGTAGAGAAGTTCTTCCTCGTTGGTAAAGTTTCAGAGCGGCGTTAAGGTAGCTGTTTTCCATCTGTCGCCATCTTCTGGAGTTCAACCGTAGACAGTTCATGAGTTCAACTCGTCAGTACACTTTTTCTTCGACATTTGACATCACTGATTTTTTTTAATTTCAAACGGCAACATACTACAAGACAAGAAACATTAAAACTTAAAATAAATGACAAAAACTTTCTGATCTTTTTTAACACAGCTCAGTGATGTAAATGATGTAAATGCACAAATAAAGACATGTAATGAGTGTGCAGCCTTTCCACTTACATTTTTGTATTGCCTGTATCTTATATACTGGAATCTGATGTGTCCATAAAATAAATGACATCATTATAAGTAAGAATTTTCCATTTTTACTAGCTACTGCAGATATCTGACTAAAATAAACTGATGTATGGACTTTTGAAAAAAAAAATAAAAGTTCAGTAGTTTCAACCTCTGCAGAGAAAGAGGTGGTGATCAGTATCATATTATATTGTGATAACTTATATTGGTGGATAAGTTGGTCTTGGGCGGAGGTGGACTCCGAGTTCTGTGGCATCACAATGGCCCAATACTCAGACACCACACTGTTTAGATTCCTTAGAAAATGTTAAGCATAGGGATGACAGCCCTGTCCTTAAAGAAATAAAATGATTTGGCATTGGTAAATGAAAACTACACCTACACAAACTTGCATATTTTGAAATACAGTAGTACCATGGCAAACAACTTCTCTCATTGCTGTAACCTGTTCTAAATGAATCTTAGTGAACCTAATATAAAGTCATACATTTAATTATCAGTTGCGTGGTTCAGAGAAGCTCCTGTCACTGCAGGCTAACCCCTCTGTGTTTTCAGACTCTCATGCAGTCTGGAGCATACAGCAGCACATTGCTGTATGAAGCAACCTAGAATAGGGGTCTTCAATGATTTCCAGGCCAAGGACTCCCAAACTGATGGACAGATGGAGCGGGGACCCCCTACTTATGTATATGTTCATTTAAAGACATTTAAATTTGTGGATAGAATTGCGGGGGGAATATAAAAAAAAAAATGTCATCGACCAAAACTTTCACGACCCCTCTACAGTACCTCCAGTTGAAGACTTCTGACCTAGAATAACTAGAACATATAACTGTATATTTGCTGTTTACGTTCTCCGAAAGGATTACGGGACTTGTAGGTCTGAGTCTTTCGATGTGAACATCTTTCAGCAGAGACCAAGTGAATGATGTAATGTTTCCTGTGGCCACCAGAGGGCAGAGCTTCATTGTATTTCTATGGGGCGCCGTGTTGAACACGCAATTTAATAATTTAATTTCCCCACATTTAGCTACAAAAACATAAAAAAAATAAGTGGGATTTTTTTTTTAAAAAGTCACTTTTATATCAAATTTACAGCATTATTTGTGGACTTTTACATATTTACTGCTCTTGTAAAATAAATATTAAATGTTTATTTTATGTTTCTCATCCAACATGGCTCTTCACTACACCCTGCACCACCTCGACTATGCAGGGACCTACACATGGGTCCTATTTGTGGACTTCACAAATTGCCCCGGAGCCCCTCCACCACAAATTGTCCCAGCTCACTTTGCTCCCCTCCACCTGTCAGTGGAACCCCAGCTTCCTGACCGACAGGACAGCACTGGCGCCCCCCAGGGGTGTGTTCTCTCCCCACTGCTCTTCTCCCTAATGACTGCACCTAAAGGGGACCCTTTTGTAAAACTCCTGAAGTTTGCAGAGGACACCACAATCACTGGACTTATCCAGGACGGGTACGAGTCTGCATGCAGAGGGGAAGTGGAACTGAAGTGGACCCCCAACATAGACACTGTACGGAAGAAGGCCCAGCACAGGTTGTACTGTGTACCTATACCTGCGTCAGCTCAGATAGTACAACCTACCTCAGGAGCTGCTGATCATTGCAGATCATCCAGTCTGTCCTGACCACGTCCATCACGATCTGATTTGGATCTGCCACCAGACACGACAGGGACAGACTGCAGAGAACAGTCAGGTCTGCAGAGAAGATTACTGGTACTGAACTTCCCGCCATCCAGGACCTGTACTGGTCCATGGTCAGGAAGTAGGCCGGTAAAATCTCCACAGACCCCTCTCCTGTATCGTTGTATATCTGCTCTCATCCTTTATTTTTCATTTTTCAGACACAGAGACTTACTGATGCCAAGTCTGAGGAAATATTTTGAATTTGGTAAGCAAAGGAAAGCGTACAGCCCAAGATGACATCCGAGGCACCTCAAGATTAACACTGGATCACTTAGTCTGGTATTTTAAAAAGTAAAGCTAAGTCAGGGACAGAGGAGAGAGCTTTATGTTCTCACAATAACCAAATGTGGATTTTCTTTCTGATCCTGTTTCATGTTCATTGAGTATTTAATATTCATTCTGCTTGGCCTTAAAGCTGCATGAAAGGAGACAAACAAAATTTTCAGTGAGCTTCTCTGGAAATTTTTTCTGGCAGTGACAGTCAGCAGAAGGCGTTTTGGGGAATGCAAAAATTGTGCAAAGCTGAACGTGTGGCATGAACATTAGTATCCTGTTACCAGTAAAGCCTGTTAGAACAGGTCCAGATATATGTTAAGATCTACCCTGCGGCAGCAGAGATGTTACTCCCCCTCATGCTTCTCTCTGTGTGCCCTTATTTGCCTCCTGGGGAGAAATAAAGTTTATCTGAATCTGAATCTGAATGTTTGCGTAACTGAAGGATGAGGAAACAACAAGACAGATGTAAAAGGGGTTTATTAAAGATGGGGTCGAGATGCCAACAGGCTGGGTGTGTTCCACATAGCATCGCATTCCAGTCCCAAATTGTTCCAAGAACAGTCAAGATATACCATTGTTACTACCGGTGGAAAAAAAAGATTCGGGATCCGGCTCATATAACAAGCCATGAAAGACGACTCAAGAATCACAGATCTAGACGTCTATTGAACCGGCTCAGTTGAGTCCTACCACAGTTGATTGATGTATAATCAATAAACGGCACCATTCACAGATCTTACATCTCACTCGGCAGAGAAACAAAACGCAGTATCCGACTCGACCACTAGCAAGCACTTGCTTAACCGAGACCTGTGAGTCCCTGCTTAACCGAGAGCAGGGACAAGCTTCATTTCTGTGCAGAGTGAGTGGGCGAGTGAAGCGCCGTTCTCATCTCAGAGGAAACACAAATGCTCTTGATCTGTTGCCACCTACAGCCAGTCTAAAGACAGAAACACACTTGACTCAGTCTGTCCAAAAACGGCATAGCTCAAAACGCTGCCAGAAGCTGGTGTCTGGAGATGCATCACGTTTGCAGAAGGTCATAAGAGCAAAAGGGTGCTCTACAAAGTATTAAAGATGCTTGTCATGAAGGGGTTGAATAATTCTGACATTAGAAGTGATATTTTTTGTTGAATTTTGAGAAACCACTTGTAATATTAGTTGTGTTGAGCTATTTAAATTGGTCTTGTTCGATTTGATTGCAACTATAATAAATAAATAAGGAAATCTTAAAGTAGAATTTATTTAAAAAGTAAAGTGATCAAACTCTGCACTAACTTACCTGGGTTTAACTCCGGTCAGTGACTGACATGACTGAAACCAGCCACTGGTGATGGAACATGTCTGATCTGTGAGGGCTACAACTCCAACTTACTGAAATAATTGGTTGCTCCAACCTTGATGCCTCATATCGCAGCAACCTTCAGAGATCTGGTTCAGTCCAGGCCTCCAGAGGTTTTGAGACATTTTGGGACAGTTTGTATATTTGCCTGTAGTTTGGGCCACTGATTTTCTACTTGCAGCAGCTCTCTGTGAGAAACTGGCTCTTTCTCAAACCAGTTAGGTGGGATGTTTAAAAGTTCAGGAAACCACTGTGACATTGTCTTATAAAGGTGACACGACAAGCTCTCCCACCTCAACACTGATCGAGACCTCAAAGACCAACTTCTTTTAAAGACGCAACGATGGCCAGCAAACTTGCAAATACTAGTGAGTATAATTTATATTCGGTAATCTCAGTCAGGCTGTAAATGAACGAGCAGAGCAACAACTTGTTTCCTTCTGACGACCACTGTTCAGTGTCTCACTAATATTTGTGCTGCTTAAAAGAAAGAAACTGAACGATTTTTTTGATGAGTGCCATTTATTTAATTAACTGCTGTTCATTACTGTAAAGTAGAAGATAATAACGATGTAACAGGACTAGACGGATTCCACTGAACTCCTGGGGCCTCATGTGCGAAAGTTGCTTAAGTACAAAAACGTTACGTAAGTACTCGCTCACGTAAAAGTTCAGATGTATCAAGAGTGAAATGTCGGTGAATTTTGTACGTCCCTACGCCAACGACGTGGCTGGCGTAAGTAGGATTCTACAGATGTCTATCCTTTGGCGACACTTAGAGGTGATGTCGGGAAACTGTCATCAATGTGAAAACTATTACTCCGACCGATCGGGACTGTGCCGGTCGACCCTGAGCAGAGCCATGCAAGCCGTGTGGGACGGAATTATCCGCATGTCAGCCAGGTATATCAGATTCCCATACAATGCAGCTGAACAGGTCAACGTTAAAGAGCAATTTGCAGCGAGAGACAGTTTTCTGACTGTAATCAGAGCTATCAATTGCACACACATTGATATAAAAGCGCCATCGCATGAATTTGTAAATGTCAACAGGAAACATTTTCATTCGATCAGTGTGCAGATCATACGTGATGCGCAAATGCAAGTAAACATTGTGGCAGCGTGCCAGAGAACACATTTTACGCATCTCCACTCCAGTGAGTAGCGTCTCCAATTCTCTGTCTGTGAAGTTCTTCTTCTTTCCCGTCTTACTCATTCTTATGTTTTCGTTTTCTGATCGCGCAGAGAGGGGAATCTCAGGTGCAGAGTCAATTTAAATATAATTTCCATATTTAAAATGGGCGTGGACATGGAGTTGCATATTTAAAATGGGCGTGGACAGGGAGGAGTCGGGTACGTTCAATCGGGATGTACAAAGGAAATGTGCTTCGAAATGCTTCTAAATCTGAGCTTACGTCACGATTTAGTAGGAAATCTACGCAACTGTTAGTACATGAGGCCCCTGATGTTCATATGAATTATTTTTGCCCATTTAACTCAGAAAATCAAAATGGTTTTAAATGTGTGGATCGATTTGATTAAGTAACTTATTTTGTGTTTAACTACTTCAGAGCACAAAATCAGTGCTCTTAATATGACTTTCCAATGCCATTATACATCCATCTACATCTACATATCTGAACTGATTCTGACTTTTAAATGTTTAAAACACAAAGAGAGCAGCATCATCATCATAAAGAAAGATTTGCATGAACAAGCGTTTTTAGATCAGTGAAGTACGACAAAAACTAGAATTAAAATCTGCAGCCAAGGGTACGACCACTGATGCAGGAATGTTTAGTACACATCAAATGACAATGCTGTTGATCAACTGTTCCTCCAAATTAAACACCAAGCGTGTAGTTTGTAGGAGACAAGACACAGAGTCAGTACAGGAGAGTTCTTAGTCTTCAGATCATATTAACAGAGCATCAGTTTCCAAGAAAAAACAATCAATGGCTCAGTACATCTACATTACTGATTAAACCCACAGTCAGTGGTGGTTGAATGTTTTCCATCCACTAGTATTTACATACAGCACAGTTACAGCAACTATGCTGCAAACTCTCTGCTCACATCTGTTGAGAGATTAAAACAGAACTTTGGTCTGAAATGATCAAGAGACAGTGCTACCACACTTAATCATATCTGTGTGAACTTCTCCTGCAGACGAGCTGAGGATTATGGTCCTGGGAAAGGTCGGAGATGGGAAGACTGCACTCATCAACATCATCCTAGGGAAGGAGAGTACACCAGAGCACCATGGTACACAGTCCAAGGTGACCAAGGGAGTGTTTGAGGAGGTGCCAGTGGTCTTCATTGATACTCCTGGTCTTCTCCACACGACCTCAAAGAAAACAAGTTGGAGGTAATCAAGGGCATCGCATGCGCTGCTCCTGGTCCTCATGTGTTCCTGTATGTGAAGGATACTGGGCCTTTCACTACAGTAGAAAAGAAGGGAGCAAAATCCCTTAATAAGTCCATATTCAAAGATTCAAAATCTCATTTCTTGGGGGTTGTCATGAGTAACGGAGCCATAACCAAGAGCGATGAACGTATAATAAAGAAGAGCTTCATGAAAAAATTCAGCGGATTCATTGTGTTCAACAAAAAAGATCCCAACGTGTCTGAATTGATGAACAAGATCAAGGAGATAGCTGAGAACCAGGGAAATTACACCAGTGAACTGTATGAAAAGATGGACCCAACAACAAATACAGAACAAATAACTGAAACTGAATCAAAAGAAAAACTTTCTGAACTCTTGGGAGAGAGTGTTTATACTTTGTGGGATAAATGTCTTGATAAGATGGTAAACATGGCCCTTGAATGTAAGTTGTCATGAATTGATATTTTGAAAAATTTAAAGAGCTAAGGATCACAGAGGTAGTAAATTTGACTCTTTTGAACTATTTTGAACTCTGTGATCCAGAAATGACCGTTTTATGAAGTACCAGATTTCTTCCAGTTGAGTGACATTTTATACAAAAACTGTAAACAATGTGTTTTATGTGTGTGTGGTTCAGCTCAAAGGTGACAGAATGAATGATTGTGGTCTTGGCTAAATATGGAAAAAGTCGAATGTTTCTTTGTTTTTCCTGCTATTGTGACATCACTTAGCTGTGTTATCTGTCCTCTGTAGATGGTGATGTATTGACAACTGAATTAATAAATGTTGATTGGGTGGCATTAATCACAAAGTTGTAAAATCATTCTGCTGGACTGTCAAAAACCCTCTCTGTGATGCTACTATTCCAGCAGACCACTCCATACAGGATGGCTGATGCCACTACAGAGTCATAGAAGGTCTTCAGGAGTTCTCCATTTCACTCCAAAAGACCTCAGTCGCCTCAGAAGGCAGAGCCTGCTCTGTCCCTTCCTGTAGAATGCGTCAGTGTGGTGAGTCCAGTCCAGCTTGATCTTGAGGTGAACACCCAGGTATTTAAAAGAATCCACTTGCTCAGTGTCCACTCCCTGGATGTTCACTGGTGAGGGGAGGGCAGCTTGCACAGGACTGAAGAAGCCTGGAGCTGATACCGTCCGGTCCAACTGCTTTCCTTGCTTTTATCTTCCTGAGTTACTTTCTCACCTGGTCTACTGTGAAGGACAGAGTTGGCGGATGAGTGGCTGCATCCGGGTGTGAAGTGGTTGTATGGTCTGATGAGCCAGAGGTGTCAGGGACTGATTGAGGGGGGCAAAAGCCAGGTATCAGCAAGGGAGGGACCGGCTGCATGGGTGGAGGGGTGGGCGCTTGATCAAACCCATTGAAATGTAGATTTAGATCGGACATCGATCCAAGATGGCGCCGCGGACGGACGCCTCGGTACTTCGCTCTCTAGTACTTGTTGCTGTTTTACTTTTTAGTTCTGGTTTGGATCTGCCACCAGGCAAGACAGGGACAGACTGCAGAGAACAGTCAGGTCTGCAGAGAGGATCATTGGTACTGATCTTCCCTCCATTCAGGACCTGTACCGGTCCAGGGTCAGGAAGCGGGCCAGAAAAATCACCACAGACCCCTCACACCCTGGCCACAATCTGTTCAGACTCCTCCCCTCAGGTCGGCGTTACAGAGCGGTGTACGCCAAAACCACCCGACACAAGGGTGGTTTTTATGTGTACAATTTGAAGATTTATTTTATTTTTATCTTATTTATCTTATTTTTTATTTTTTTTTATTTTTATCTTATTTATGATGCTTGAGTACTAGAGAGGAAGGTGACGGAGTCAAATTCCTTGTATGTGTCATACTTGGCCAATAAAGCTGATTCTGATTCTGATTCTGATTCTGATTGACCCACTGCCGATCCTCCTCAACCTGTGCAACGAGGTGTTTTGTTGCCCAAAATGGTTTCCAGGCTTCTCCACACCCCTCTGATGTTCTGCCTCTGCAGCTGGTCCTCCATCTTCCTCTTGTAGCTGGCCTTTCCCTCCCTGATCTTCCTTCTTAGCTCCTTCTGTACAGTCCTCAGCTCCTCCTTATTCCCTGATCTGAAAGCTCTCTCCTTCTCCTTCAGCAGAGCTTTAATAGTCAGTTATATCAATACATAACAATATATTCATGTTCCTATTGTTGGGTAGTTTAATTAGATGTTAACTGTTGAGCTTTGTAGGTGTTGACAGTAGCCTCACTAACGTAAGCTGCAACCAAATAGTGGCCTTGGAGGCGTGAATCTCAGCGGGACAGTGAATCTGCCAGGTGGAGCTTGTTGTGGAATGCACTTCTGCTCAACCCCCCAATTTGTTGCTCTGAGCCAGACTTCTGACTGGTCAGGTGATGTGTCGTATGGAATGGACCTAACGGCAGGCTATAATGTAGTGATGAGATGGAAATAGTCAGGAGAACACATGGACAGTAACAAGACCTCACAGAAGAGCTGCCTTTTAGAAACAAAGATGTCAAGTGAAGAGCAATCAGAGCTTAGTGAGTATATCTTTGTAGTACTACAGTGATAGTTGAGGTAGCTTCCTGAGCTTTAACCCTGCACCAATGCTTTCTCTTTTTAACCTCTCTTTTTAGATTCAGGGAGTTTGGGGTGAATTATTTGCATTCGTGCATTTTTTTCTTTTTCTTTGGTTTATTATGAGGTTTTCTGTGACTATTTAAAAAGTAGTTAATCAGGATTACAGATGAAAAGATGGAAGAGACAGAGGTGAAAGATTAGTCAATTGCAACGTTGATCATTTTTGACTTACTGTAGACGTTATGTTGGTGTATGTTGGGACCTGGACGTGGTGGTGAACAATGGAGGCTCACCACGCGTAAACATGTTTCGAGCGCATGGCTTCTTTTTTTCTTGGAGACAAAGGAAACCACCCCCAATCCTCCAGGGGCCGCATTCCTAAGGATTCTTAGCTCAAAGAGTTGCTCCTAGTGGCCAAATTTTAAGAAAATTCTTAGACCAATGATGTTGTCTAAGAATTTACCATCAAAGTTAAGAGTGGAACTGGTAAGGATAAAAGGTATTCCTAAAGAATCTTAGCTCTTAAGAGCAGGGAGGAGGACTTTTAAGAGGCTTAGGAGTTTCTTAAGCAGAGGAGAAAATGGCAGAAAGGAGGCATTTATCTGTTGTATTTTCCCATGCCTGCTTCTTGGCTTGTAGTCTGACATTGGGGTCAAATCTACCTCTCTCAAAACACTTTTATTCTTGCTGACCAATTGAACCAGAAGTAAACACTGTTCCTCCGTCCAGTTGGGTTTCCTGCTTCTTTTCTTCTCCACTGCTGTTCGGTTTGTGGAAGATTTGAAGGCCAACCAACACTGCTTCTTATAGCAGTCACAGAAATCGATGAAAGCTGAGCCATTTTACCCTCGTTAATGCCAAATGGATGAAAAATGACCAGCAAATAAATAGAACTCTCAGCATGAGAATACTGTGCAAGTGGGCCGGAGTTTAATCCCACATTTTGTAGGTTAATTTTAAAGTATAACTTACTATACTATTTGTTTAACAGAGGTTTTCTTTTTATGTAAAATTTATTTATAATTTATAATTCCACAGTCTTCATAGAGATTAGATTATCATGATTAAATCTATTGATTCGACAGTCCACTCTAGGCCCATTATCACCCAAAGTGTATTTTTCATCTTTATCTTTTAGGATCAACCAATCACACCTTTTGAAATGATGACTCACACCTAGCAACGGGGTCAACCACACCTCCTCACTAGGATAAGCGTTTCTGTCCATTCCTTGCTCTGAGTTCTCTGAGAATTTTCTGGAATCACTCCTAAACTAAGACTCCTTGCTAGGGATTTTTAGGCTAAGTTAGGAGCTCCCTGACAGGATTCTCAGATTCTTTAGGAATACGGGCCCAGGTGTGAAACCTGATCCAGCATTTACCACTTTTAAGTTGATGTTAGTTTAGGTTATGCAACACATAGACTCAGGGTCTCTTGCATGCTAAGCTAACCATGCCTCCTTTAAGTTCTTATCACACTCTTATCACATTCCACACATGCACTCAGCCAGCACATGGTCTGAGTCTGACACACACACGCACATACACACCTGCATTAGGTACACTGTAGATAGTTTGTATGTTTTTACTTTTGTACCTGCTGTCTGTTCAGTGTTGTACAAGAATGAAATTTGCCAACCTCTACACTGTCAAGAACTCCAAATTCCTTTAACGTTAACTGTTAATGTGGTAATTTTGGTTCTAGTTGTTAGTTAATTATTAATCACAGTACCAGATTGACAGTTTAGTATCTTATGAGACTGATTTGATGAATTGGCTATCTTTTCCCTTCTCAGAAGGTTGGTGCCCCGAGGTGATCTAATATATTCAGACCCAATTATTTATAATATTAATAATTATTTTTGATCATTATTAATTATTCATGATAGCCAAACCCCAATATTTAGTACACAGGCACAACAGGGTCTGAGCAGTGATGGGCATTTGTGCCATTAACTGACATTTTATCGACCAAATCGATTTTCAAACATCAAACTGATTAGTAATTTGAGATTAGTGAATGCATGTTGGTCAGCAGTTTGAAACAGGCTCCAGTGAGGCAGATTTGTGTGTGGTTAAAGTAATCTGTAGTCAGTGTTGAAGACTGGAGATGTACATGAAGACATGGAGATCACAACTGTACATTTCTCATATTCTAAACCTTTCCAACAGTTACGATGAATCCACACCAGAAAGAGCTGAGGATCGTCCTGGTTGGGAAGGTGGGAACTGGGAAGACCTCTTCAGGAAACATCATCCTGAGAGGAACACGGCCCTTCCCAAAACCTACGTCCTCTTTTGGACTCAACACAAAGAAGTGTTGCATGGAATCAGAGACTATTGGTGATACAAAGGTGATTGTTGTCGATACTCCAGGTCTGTGCAGCACCAGACAATGTAAAATGAAGACTGTGAAAGGGCTGAAGAAGTCCGTCAAAATGGCCAAACCTGGTCCTCATGTGTTCCTGCTTGTCATGAGATATGGGGAAGTCTTCACAGAAGAAGAAGAAGAAACACTGGAGATTCTTCAGCGCACTTTTGGCAAAAGATTTCTGGACTACACTATGATCTTGTTCACCCATGAAGAGGACGTGGATGAAAACAGCATCAGAGATTTTATTAATTTGGATATAAACATAGATCTCAAACAATTAATCGATGACAACAATTTGCAATATCACCTTTTTAACATCAATGATAACTGTGACTCTAAAGACCCTCCACTGCTGAACAGGATCCCAGGAAGAGGTTTCTACCGCACTCGGATGCTCAAAGAGGCGAAAGAAGCAGTGAAACAGCAGAGAAAGGAAGAAGACAGAAAAACTCTTAAAAGATGTGCTATAGCTGGATCAGCTGTTGGAGCTGTTATAGGACAAATTATTTCTGAGGGTGAGCTGACGTCTAAGATAGCAGCTTTGCTAGGAGCTGTAGCGGGTGGGATACTGGCCATTATAATAGTATGGTTAGTGATGTGCATCAGAAATCGAGTGAAATGATGCATCATATAGTGAGTTTTAACCAAGCCTTCTGAAGGAGAACTATGTAGATTCAGTTATTTCATTGTATTGTTTTGTTTGATCAAATGATCTGATGATAACACGGTTTGTACATTAATTGTGTTTTGTCTGTGGTCAGATAATCCCATCATTGCTTGATTTGTATTTCTCCTGGATCAACATGATATTACTTTGTGAGGTTTTACTTTGTGAGGTTTTTAACAAACCGTTTTTTTTTTCTTTTGGTTTTCTTGGTTAAAACCACAACGTAATATGTGTGGTTGTATAATTTTCAGCTTCAGTCCAAAAGGTTTTCAGGTCTTTTTAGCTGGAAACAGTTGCAGCTGCGTCTGAATGATGCTGAACAAAACAGCTCAAACCAAAACTGAGCTGAAAGACACCAAAATACTGCATAGAGCTGAGCTGAGCTGCGTAGAGCTGAGGGCAGGAGTTCAAGTCTCATTCAACACATGTGATTGAAAATGTCTTCCTGTCTTCTTCAGTCTTATTTAACTCTGTATTCATTTTCACATTAAAATACCCTTAATAAAGTGTAAACACATTCTCATGATTATGAAATAACAGCTTTATTGTCTAAGACAGGGGTTCCCAAACCTTTCCATGCCAAGGCCATCCAAACAGCATTAGCTTCTGGTCGAGGACCCCCCTGAAACCCACAGACAATGCTACAAAATATGTAAAGAAACATCCACTTTTAGAATGTTTTTTCTTACTTTTATTCACTATTCAATAACTATTACATTTGTTTAACATAAGTGCTGCCTCACATTTTCTGATTTTAGTTGGCCAGGAGTTGTTAGGTTTTTTTTTTTTGCAGCAGCAGTGTCCTCCACAGCAGGGCTGTTGGTCTGTTCCTTTGGTCTCTTTCTTGTCAAAAACCTGTCCATTTTGCGCTAGTTACACGCTAGCTTGAGGAGCAAAGCAGCTTGATAAATGGTGCAAACCAACAGGTCGACACAGATTATGAGGTCATGAACAATGTTTTGACTGGCAGGCAATCAGAAAGATGAGCACTGGTCTATGGCAAGGGTCGGCAACACCACAGCTCCGGAGCCGCATGTGGCTCTTTCATCCCTCTGCTGCGCCTGCGGCTCCCTGTGGCTTTGACAAAATAAATAATGAGTATTTAATTAAAATGTATTTTTTTCAGTTCGTTAGTTTTTAAAATGTAATTCTAAATGTAAAGATTATGGTGATCTTGTAAAATCAAAACAAAACATATTCAGTTTTTTGTCGCTCATGCCGGCGGGTGTCGCAGGTTGAAAGCTTCAGTAAAAGGATGACGGCACGCAGAAGAGGATGGTATATTTGGTTTACTGCCGGTGTCTGATTGATAATTGAATTTCAGCTTTTTTTTTTTTTTTAATAAATACAAAAATTGGTATTAACATAAGACACAAAGGTCATTATTTGCTATCATCTAGCCCCTTCTAGGAGCTTTCTGAAGTGTATTCAGTTGGTTACAGTCTGCAGCCAAGTCCTACACGTTGGACCTCCTAACAGTCACCTGTAAAATGGTCCAAGACCATCTCCCTCACTGATTAAGACGCTATCTCCAAATGAAGCTCCTCAACTGGTCGGGCAAGCAAAACTCAGTTGAGGCCGAGTTGCAGGATCTGTCCTCTCCTTAATGGCTAACATAACCAATACAGGAGAGCTTCATGACAATATTCAGCGTATTAATTGTGCATCAATGAGTCTGTTGCTGGTTCACCACTGTTCCTTACTTGGACCACTTTTGATAGATACTGACCACTGCAGATCGGTGGTTCAGGTGGCCGACATAGCGCAGCCCTTCAAGGACAGACGAGAGATCTTTATGTTCTCACAATAACCAAATGTGGATTTTCTTTTTGATTCTGTTTCATGTTCATTCAGTATCTAATATTCCTTCAGCTTGGCCTTAAAACTGCATGAAAGGAGACAAACAGGAATGTGTTTACCTGTGGTATTCATTAAGAGTCAGTCTCTCCTGTTCTCGTCAGTTGGAGTTGGATTATAGCAACAATGCTAATTTGTATCTGCAGTCCCTAGGCAGATAACACAAAAACATGATAAGACATAGAACAGGACAACAGATCACAATAAGAGCACATCAGAAGACAGTACATTACTAAGAAGATAAAAGTCAATGGTTACAAGACTGGTTTGCTTTCAACCACTGCTCGAGGTGAGTTTTGACGGTTTGTAACGTGGGACACTCCTTTATGGAGAGTGGAAGACTGTTCCAGATCTTACTGGCCTTAACAGAAAGAGCATTTTGTCCAAAGGCTGTTTTTCTGTGTGAGACCTCACAATCCCCTGAGACTGCTGTGAGCCCTTTTTTTTAAGAAAGTCAGACATGGGAGGTGGGGCAAGTCCATGTAACACCTTGTACATCAAACAAGCAAATTTAAGAATTTTAAAATTCTTGAGGCTCAGTAAGTTGTGCTTTTTTAAGATGTTACAAACGTGAAATGACATTGTTTTTCTATCAAAGATCTTTAAAGATTTTTTATAGGGTGATTCAATGATTTTGCATGTATTTACACCACGCCAGCGACCAACATGTAATACAATATTCAATGTGTGACAGGATCATTGAGTGTGAAAACATTATAGCAGCATTGTTGAAATTGAATTCCACTGTATTAGATATTCTTTTAATGTGACGTCTGTCCTCCCAGCTTAGTTTCATTTTGACATTTTCAATGAGCTTTTATGGAAAAAGGCAAGGTGATTACAGTCAGGAAGAAGGCATGCTGAGACATGTAAAAATTGTGCAATGCTTAAAATGTGCCATGATCATTAGTAAGCCGTTATAATTAAAGAATGTTAGAACAGGTCCAGATATCTGTTAGGATCTACCCTGCGGCAGCAGAGACGCTACTCCCCCTCATGTTTGCCTGAGTGAAAGATGAGGAAACAACAAGCCAGATATAAAATGTGTTTTATGAAACTACACCTTTCTGGTATTAACATAAAACTTAAAAGTCATAATACATTTTATTTATGAGGGAAAGAGTCAATGTTACGGAAGTCTGGTGGGAGTGAGTTCCAGAGTTAGGGAGCAGCGCAACTGAAGGCTCTGCTCCCCATGGATAATTACAACATATATTTATTTATAGGTAGATCACTTTGACGTGGCCATTGTAAAAGTAGCCAAAGCCAAAAAAGTGTGGCCACCCCTGATCTAACCCCTTCACACTCAGAATATTTCAGTGGACCACCTTTAGCTTTGATTACAGCACGCATTCACTGTGGCATTGTTTCAACAAGCTTCTGCAATGTCACCAGATTTATTTCCATCCAGTGTTGCATTCATTTTTCACGGAGATCTTGTATTGATGATGGGAGAGTCAGACCACTGCACTAAACCTTCTCCAGCACATCCAAAAGATTCTCAATGGGGTTAAGGTCTGGACTCTGTGGTGGCCAATCCATGTGTGAAAATGATGTCTCATGCTCCCTGAACCACTCTTTCACAATTTGAGCGCGATGAATCCTGGCATTGTCAATCCATCGATGGAATAACCTGGTCATTCAGTATATTCAGGAAGTCAGCTGACCTCATTCTTTGGACACATAATGTTGCTGAACCTAGACCTGAGCAACTGCAGCAACCCCAGATCATAGCACTGCCCCCACAGGCTGGTTCCCCACTATCCTTCCAGTGTTTAATAATGAATTGGACAGGTCTTACCCCAATTTTAGTGGTTTCTACCATCTGGTAGCCATAAAACTGAAATGGCTCAAATGGTGAGTACCTGTAGAAAGTGGTCCAAGGACCAATGGTCGATTGGTTCACTTCTTAACTAAATTCTAGTTTAAGATTTCCTTACTTGTTTATTAAATATTGCCTTTACTTTACAGTTTGACAGTCCTGATAGGGCAGAGAGAGACAGGTATGATACACTTGCTCACCATTTATGCCACTGGTGATGGAACATGTCTGATCTGTGAGGGCTTCAACTCCAACTTACTGAAATAATCGGTTGCTCCAACCTTGATGCCTCATATCGCAGCAACCTTCAGAGATCTGGTTCAGTCCAGGCCTCCGGAGGTCTGAGACGTTTTGGCACAGTTTGTATATTTGCATGTAGTTTGGGTCACTGATTTTCTACTCTGTGAGAATCTGGCTCTTTCTCAAACTGGTTAGGTGACATGTTCCAAGGGGAGGAAACCACAGTGACATTGTCATATAAAGGTGGCACGATAAGCTCTTCCACTAAAACACGTCAACACCGATCGAGACCTCAAAGACCAACTGCTTTTACAAGACGCAACGATGGCCAGCAAACCTGCAAATACTCGTGAGTATAATTTATATTCAGTAATCTCAGTCAGGCTGAAAATAAACCAGCAGAGCAACAACTTGTTTCCTTCTGACTACCACTGTTCAGTGTCTCACTAATATTTGTGCTGCTTAAAAGAAAGAAACTGAATGATTTTTTTGATGAATGTCATTTATTTAATTAACTGCTGTTCATTACTGTAAAGTAGAAGATGATAAAGATGTGACAGGACTAGACTGATTCCACTGAACTCCTGATGTTTATATGAATTATTTTTGCCCATTTTACTCAGAAATTGAAAATAGTTTCAAATGTGTGGATCTATGATTTGATTAAGTAATTTATTTTGTGTTTAACTCAGGACACATGCATTCTGCAGCGTAATCAGAATGTTTTTTAATCAGTGCTCTTAATATGACTTTCCAATGTCATTATACATCCGTCTACATCTACATGTCTGAACTGATTCTGACCTTTAAATGTTTAAAACACAAAGAGAGCAGCATCATCATTGTAAAGAAAGATTTGCATGAATAAGTGTGTTTAGATCAGATTCTTTGGAGGAGTTTTAGACAATAACACTGATTAAACCCACAGTCAGTGGTGGTCGAATGTTTCCCGTCGACTAGTATTTACATACAGCACAGTTACAGCAACTATGCAGCAAACTCTCTGCTCACATCTGTTGAGAGATTAAAACAGAACTTTGGTTTGAAATGATCAAGAGACAGTGCTGCCACACCTAATCATATCTGTGTGAATTTCTCCTGCAGTGGAGCTGAGGATTGTGGTCCTGGGAAAGGTCGGAGATGGGAAGACTGCACTCATTAACACCATCCTGGGGAAGGAGAGTACACCAGAGTACTATGGTACACAGTGCAAGGTGACCAAGGGAGTGTTTGGGGAGGTGCCAGTGGTCTTCATTGATACTCCTGGTCTTCTCCGCACCGACCTCAAAGAAAACAAGTTAGAGGTAATCAAGGGCATCGCATGCGCTGCTCCTGGTCCTCATGTGTTCCTGTATGTGAAGGATACTGGGCCTTTCACTGAAGTAGAAGAGAAAGCAGCAAAATCCCTTATGTCCATATTCAAACATTCAAAATCTCATTTCTTGGGGGTTGTCATGAGTAACGGAGCCATAAACAAGAAAGATGAACATAAAATAGAGAAGAGCTTCATGAAAAAATTCAGCGGATTCATTGTGTTCAACAAAAAAGATCCCAACGTGTCTGAATTGATGAACAAGATCAAGGAGATATCTGACAACCAGGGAAATTACACCAGTGAACTGTATGAAAAGATGGATCCAACAACAAATATAGAACAAATAATTGAAGCTGAATCAAAAGAAAAACTTTCTGAACTCTTGGGAGAGAGTGTTTATACTTTGTGGGATAAATGTCTTGATAAGATGGTAAACAGGGCCATTGAATGTAAGATGTTATGAATTGATATTTTGAAAAATTTATTAAAGAGAGGCAGTAAATTTGACTCTTTGAACTATTTCGAAATTTGTGATCTAGAAATGACCGTTTCATGAGGAACCAGATTTCTTCCAGCTGAGTAACATTTTATACAAATTTGACGTAGCTGTAGTGTTAGTAGTGGAATGTAATGGGGTACATTTACTCAAGTACTCCAGTACACTTCTACTGACACTTGATGCACTACACTAATATGACAGCTGGAGGCATTTATTATGCAGATTGAGAATAATAAAGCAATGAGACAAGAGGGAAAAATGTAAATAAGCTGAAAACAAGCTCAAAGTTTATGATCAGTTACATTAAAATGAAAAAAAGGTTTTATTCCTTTTACTATAATTTTATGCTAATACTTACAGACTATGTTTTACTAACACCAATACCCGGTACATGTACATTTTATTTTTACTTTATTGGATGGGACACAATGTTTGCTTCATTAGTCAGTGTTTTATGTGTGTGTGGTTCAGCTCAAAGGTGAGAGAGCCAATGATTGTTGTCTTGGCTAAATGTGGAAAAAGTCAAATGTTTCTTTGTTTTTCCTGCTATTGTGTCATCACTTAGCTGTGTTATCTGTCCTCCATATGTCCTGTATTGACAACTGAATTAATAAATGTTGATGGCATTAATCATAAAGTTGTAAAATCATTCTGCTGGACTGTTAAAAAAAAACCTTACCGTACATGCTGCCCTTTACACTCACTGCCAGCTCCCTGGGAATATATAAGTCCACACATATAATGAAGACTTTTTTGAAATGCATTCAGTTTGCCAAGACCTGAGAAACCTTTAGAAATAATGTTTTGCCATTGAAGCCAAAGCAGGTCC
This sequence comes from Chelon labrosus, assembly GCF_963514085.1. Lineage (NCBI taxonomy): Eukaryota > Metazoa > Chordata > Actinopteri > Mugiliformes > Mugilidae > Chelon > Chelon labrosus. The sequence goes on from NC_140354.1 coordinate 11,658,349, forward strand.
AGACATCTTGTGTAAGATCTGGCTCACCTTAAGGTTTGTGTAACTGAAGGATGAGAAAACCACGACACAAGTTCAAGTTTCTGGTACAAACATGAAAGAAATCACCTAAGGTATGGCATGCCTTGGAAATCCACCCTACTCCAAACGGTCACAGCAAACTGCAGTTGCTGGGGTCCACACACCAGGAGCCTCAGGACGTTTATGTCTGCATGTTGTTTGGGCCCCTGATTTTACTGCTCACAGCTGCATTTTGGTTTCTCAACTCAACTCTCAACTCAACTTTATTTATAAAGCACTTTAAAAACAACCACAGCTGAAACAAAGTGCTGTACATTGGTGAGACAAACTAGTAAAAACAAACACAAAAAACAATAAAACACTAAAAGCAATAAAAACAATAACAACAATAAAACACTAGAAACAATAAAAACAATACAAACAATAAAAGCACTAAACAAAAGCATTAAAAACAGGGTCTCATGTTGGGTCACCCTGTGGAACCCCATATGACAGTGGAGCCGAGCAGGACTCAGAACCACCGAGGCTTACACACATAGTCCTGTCTGCCAGATAAGACCTGAGCCAATCCAGAGCACTACCACAAATGCCCACTAGGTATTGTAACCGAGCCACTAAGATGTTGTGGTCCCCGGTGTCAAAGGCCGCTGTCAGGTCCAGCAGGGCAAGAATAGCAAAGTCTCCAGAGTCATTTGCCGGGAGGATGGCATTAAAAACTCTTAATAAAGCTGACTCTGTGGTATGCAATGTTTTAAATCCAGACTGGAAGACCTCCAAGACACCATGCTCATCCAGAAAAGATTTTAACTGAGCAAGAGCAACTTTCTCTAAGATTTTTGAGATAAAAGGCAGCTTGGAGATGGGTCTGAAATTGGCCAGCACACTGCGATCGAGGCCAGGTTTCTTAAGCAGGGGCTGCACCACTGCATGTTTAAAACTAGCGGGAACAACACCAGAGGACAGGCTGCTGTTTATAATAGCCAGAACTGACCGCCCTATACTCAGAAGGACATCTTTAAAGAAACAAGGAGGGACAGTGTCACAGGGAGAGCCTGATGGCTTAATATGGGCAACCACATCTTCTAAAAACAGACACCGGCTCGAACTTATCAAACACAACGGCACAAGGGACAGGGTCAGAGGGATCAGATGCAGGAGCTGAGATGAGAGCCCTTGCAGTAGCAACCTTATCAATAAAAAAGTTCAGGAAGATATTGCACATTTCAGGAGATGTTTCAGTGCAAACAGGTTGTGGGGCATTTAAAACAGTGTCAATGGTGTTAAAAAGCACACGTGGGTTGTGACGGTTGGACTCTATCACTTTTGCCAGGTGTTCCCTTTTGGCCTCTTTGACAGTATTTTGGTAATGGCGCCAGCAGTCCTTAAGGATCTGGAAAGAAACCTGCAGCTTGTCTTTCTTCCACCTGCTTTCAGCTCTGCGGCACTCCTGTCTAGCTGATCGAGTTATGTTGTCAAACCAGGGCTCGGGTTTCGCTTTAGCCATCCCAGTTCTTAATGGAGCCACAGAGTCCTCCAGTTTCTGACTGATCAGTTACACACTGTCAACACTGTCACAACCTCATAGACCAACGTCTTTTTACAAGTCATAACAATGGTCAGCAAACACAGGTAAAGATAATTTATAGTCAGTAATCTTGTCACATTGTAGATAAACCATCAGAGCAACATCTTGTTTTCTTCTTACTATTACTGTCTCATTAATATCAGTTTCTTAAACAAAGATATAGAAAACATAGAATAACCAGTGTGTGTGATCTGCACTTGTGTAACATTACTTCAATTATAGTCAGTTATATCAAGACATAACAAAAAAATATCCATGTTCCTATTATTTGGTAGTTTAATTAGATGTTAACTGTTGGGCTTTGTAGGTGCTGGTTGGTGAATTTTGTATTCTGACAGTAGCCTCACTAACGTAAGCTGCAACCAATTACTTGCCTTGGAGGCATGAATCTCAGCGGGACAGTGAATCAGCCAGGTGAAGCTTGTTGTGGAATGCACTTCTGCTCAACCCCCCTGATTTGTTGCTTTGAGGCAGACTTCTGACTGGTCAGGTGATGTGTTGAATGGGACGGACCTACCGGCAGGTTATAATGTAGTTATGAGATGGAAATAGTCAGGAGAACACATGGACAGTAACAAGACCTCACAGAAGAGCTGCCTTTGAGAAACAAAGATGTCAAGTGAAGAGCAATCAGAGCTTAGTGAGTATATCTTTGTAGTACTACAGTGATAGTTGAGGTAGCTTCCTGAGCTTTAACCCTGCACCAATGCCTTCTCTTTTTAACCTCTCTTTTTAGATTCAGGGAGTTTGGGATGAATTATTTGCATTAGTGCATTTTTTTCTTTCTTCTTTGATTTATTATGAGATTTTCTGTGACTATTTAAAAAGTAGTTAATCAGGATTACAGATGAAGAGATGGAAGAGACAGAGGTGAAAGTCAATTGTAACATTGATCATTTATGACTTATTGTAGCGGTGCCTGCTGCTGAAGACGTCATGCTGGAGTCTGAGCAGTGATGGCCATTTGTGCCATTAACTGACATTTTATTGACCAAATCAATTATCAAACATCAAACTGATTAGTAATTTGAGATCAGTGAATGCATGTTGGTCAGGAGTTTGAAACAGGCTCCATTGAGACAGATTTGTGTGTTTAAAGTAATCTGTAGTCAGTGCTGAAGACTGGAGATGTATATGAAGACATGGAGATCAAAACTGGGACATTTCTCATATTCTAAACCTTTCCAACAGTTACGATGAATTCACACCAGAATGAGCTGAGGATCGTCCTGGTTGGGAAGGTGGGAACTGGGAAGACCTCTTCAGGAAACATCATCCTGAGAGGAACACGGCCATGTCCAGAACCTACGTCCTCTGTTGAACTCAACACAAAGGAGTGTCAAAAGGAATCAGAGACTATTGGTGATACAAAGGTCATTGTTGTTGATACTCCAGGTCTGTGCAGCACCAGATGATGTAAAATGAAGATGGTGAAAGGGCTGAAGAAATCCATCAAAATGTCCAAACCTGGTCCTCATGTGTTCCTGCTTGTGATGAGATATGGGAAAGTCTTCTGAGAAGAAGAAGAAGTAACCCTGGAGATTCTTCAGCGCACTTTTGGCAAAAGATTTCTGGACTACACTATGATCTTGTTCACCCATACAGAGGACATGGATGAAAACAGCATCAGAGATTTTATTACAGTTTTTTTCAGTCGCTAACAAGCGTTTGTCCAATCAGTGGTCACATTTTCAAAACTCTAAACACAATTAGCACAGCATCGGTCTTTTGTGGCTATACCATTCACACATTTCATGACGTTTTCACACAATATGCAGTCAGTGAACACATTTCCACAATGCTTACATTTTCTTAACAGACCAGCTGTACCTCCCAACAAAATTATGGATTGTTTTTGTATTATTTACGAATGTTACAGTTTTTTCTGATAGCTTAGATGCAATTTTTTAAACTTTTGGCTTTTTTTGCAAAACTCTACACACAAATCACAAAACCTTTCACCCAAATAGCAAAACACATTAGATTACTTGCAAAAGCACGTTTTTGCACTAATTGCATAAACACTTTTTGCTAAACTGTTCACACTCTTTCAAAAATAGTATTTTTGTATCCGATGGTGCACACAAGCCATAATATCAGTAAGCACACAAAGCAGCCACTGCACACTGGCAGTAACAATGAAAAACTCATTTGGCTTTTGCTTATCCTGTGTGCAGGGCATATCGGTTTTCAGTACCTTATACAGTAACACACAGGGGTCAAAGTGTATGGATATTTATTTACACACATCAAAATACGTAAACATAAAGTGTGTTTTTCAAGTCAAGGCACAAAAAAAAACATATAATGGAGAATATCACTGAGGAAAAAAAAAATCAGTCTTGTCTTCTTACGGGGTCTGGCCACAAAATTTCATCAACATCACATGCAATGTCTTCCATTGCTAGGCAGCGGGGATAATATCTCCTCGAGTGTCGTATCCAGGCCTGACATGATACCTGGTCAATGTCTACGCATGCCTCCTCCATTGCCTCTAGAAGGGCTATGCGCTGATGGGGGCGACGGTCATAGACCTTCCAGCGCCAAGAAGAGAAGAACTCTTCAATTGGATTCAGGAATGGAGAGTAAGGGGGGAGGTAGACCGCAATGAAGAGCGGGTGATCGATAAACCAGTTGCGGACCAGAACAGCGTGATGGAAACTAACATTGTCCCATATGACGACATACCTGGTCTGCTCTGGTCTCTGAATGAGAGTGAATATTTCATGCAGGGTGTCCAGGAATGTAAGAATGTGTGCAGTGTTGTATGGGCCCAGATTTGCATGATGGTGAACAACACCGTTTTGGCTGATGGCTGCACACATGGTAATGTTTCCACCACGCTGTCCTGGGACATTGATTATGGCACGTTGTCCAATAATGTTCCTTCCCCGTCTTCTTGTTTTGCTGAGGTTAAAGCCTGCCTCATCCACAAAAATCAGCTCATGACCCATGGCATCTGCCTCTAGCTCCATCACTCTCTGGAAAAGACAAAACAAATGCAGCACAGCAGGCCCATGCACAGCACACAGTATGCACTTCCAGATTCAGTACCAATGATAAGCTTACCTGCACAAATTCATACCGCAGTTGTTTTACACGTTCACTGTTTCTTTGAAATGGGACCCTATAGATCTGCTTCATCTTTATTTGGTTGCGTGCCAGTAAGCGAGATAATGCAGAGATGCTCACATTATTTATGTCCTCGAATGTTGTGTCATCCTCTAGTATGTGCTGCTGTATTTCTCGTAGCCTTATTGAGTTGTTTGCCAACACCATATTCACTATGTAGGTCTCTTGTTCAGCCGTGAATAGTCTTCTTCTGCCCCCAGCTACAGGTCGTCTAACAATTCTACAAAGTAACAATATCAGTATTTTTACAGTAAATGTACAGTATTGTTTCTCAAAAGAATATGACACTACTGTATTACAGTATACATAATGTAAAACTTAGTATGAAGAAGATACTGTACTAACCGATTCTCATTTCGAAATGTTCTTATGATGCCTGCTACAGTGTAGCGGCTCAGGTTGGGTTGAACCCGTTGGCCAGCTTCCCTTAGGCTCATGCCATGGTTTATGACATGGTCCACTATTGTAGCTCTGATGACATCAGTGATTCTATTTCTTACTCGTACTCCTTGCCCTTCCTCTCCTCTTTCTCCTTGTGCTTCTGCACCTCCTCGTCCTCTTCCTCTAAGCACACCTCCTCGTCCTCTTCCTCTAAGCACACCTCGTTGTCCTCTTCCTCTAAGTGCTCCTCCGCGTCCTTGCTGTCCTCCTCTCCCTCTTGCTTCTGCACCTCCTCCTCCTCTTCCTCCAAATTCATTTCCTTGTCCACGTCCTCGTCCTCCTGCTTCTTCACCTCCACGTCCTCTTCCTCGCCCTCCTCTTACTCTCACTCCTCTTACTCTTCTTTCTCCTTCCATTGTTCTCCACACAAAAGGCTTACCTGTGGCTTATTTATAGTGCAACTATACTACTACTAGATTGCAAAGTCAAATAATTATAGATAATAGTTTTCACATGTGACAATGTGGCCTGACAGTTGGCAAAATTGTGTAAATAATAGCCATAAATATGTATAGTTTTGACAGGAGTGTGTAGATCATCTGGAAATTGAGTGTAAAGCAGTGAGCAGTGTTTACAGTTTTGCAAAAAGAGTGCTGTGCAGTAAATTGTATTTACACATACACAAAGTGTTTGTTACGAAATTGCAAACTAAGTGCAAAGCAGCGTTTGTGCTTTCAGTTTTGCAAACTCGGTGAAAGGTTTCGTGATAAATATTAATAGTTTTAGAAATTGTGCTATAAGAATCAATGTAAGTGTTTAAGCCATCAGAAAAAACTGTAACACACAACATACAACAATAGCAAAAACAATATTCCAAACCTTAGATACAGTATAAAAACCTCTTCTTCTGCAATGATATCAGTTCAAAAACAACATATCTCAGCTGATAATACAGTTTTTTTCAATCGCTAACAACATGGTTTGAAGTCCACTGTTGAAGAAAAAGAGCCTACCGACACAGAGTGGGTCTGAGACCAGAGACTGACCCTGAATGTAGGGACAGAGCACAGATATACCCTGTCCCCAGGTGTGGTTGCATATTGGTCAGTCGAGGGCAACTTTACACAGGAGGGTGAACTCAGTGGAGGGGCAGAGATGGCTCCCATACGTGGTCAGAACAAAAGGACAAAAGGACAAAGGAGTGACACTCAGGTAGTATGATCAGGAAACTCTGATCAGCAGGGGAGCAGAGGCAGGAGAGATCAACATATGGCTGGAATTGCCCCAGACGTGTCAATTTCAATGTCCCTTCAAAGTTTACTTCTTCACCACCCAAGACTGGTACATCTCGTCCTTCCACCCTATTCACCGTTCCTCAAGCCCATAGAGGAGTTCTTGTCTGCATGGAGGTGGAAGGTTTATGACCGTCAGCCACATGACCAGATGTCCCTCCTTGAAGCCATGGATGCTGGCTGCAGGGACATCACAATTGATGACTGCCAAGGGTGGATCCGACATACCAAGCGGTTTTATCCCAGGTGCATCGCCTTGGATAATATCAGATACGATGTTGATGAAAACATGTGGCCTAACCCTGAAGATCGCAGAGATTAGATACAGTAATTTTTTTATCTGGGCTTTTTTCCTGTTGTATTTCTTGTTCAGAATGCTCTTGTGTGTTTCATGGATATTTTGTTGCTGTACTGTAAGTAATACTGTAAAACTTTTTCTGTTCTATCATACTGTAAACAGTATTTCTACTGTGCCTCCTGTAGTAAACAGTAAAGGAAAAAAATGATTTGCTTTTTACTGGAATGCTTTTGAATGTGAACATTACATGTGGACATACAGTTCCCAACCAAGAAATTTAGTGTAAAAAACAGTGGATTGCATGTTTTGCATGCAAATACCTGTAAAACTGAAGCATTAAAGTCTATGCAGTTTTTGTAATGTCAACAATAGCCAGTATTTTGAAACCTGGTGTGCTTTGATTCATTGCATGTACCTTGTGAAGTGAAAACAAGTGTTATTCTTTGACAGAATAATTTCATTTTGAGTCATATTTCCAGTGTTTTGGCATAAAGTTGGTGTGTGCAGAGAAAGATGTGTTCTATTTTGAAATGAAGAGTTAGTATATATTTAACAAAATGTGTTTTTGAGAAGAAAATTATCCATTTGGCCAATTGTGTTTTGTAGGTGAGAGTCTGTGTTAAGAGTTTAGAAAAAATATCTGAAGTATGTTTAAGCGCTTGTTAGCGATTGTAAAAAACTGTAATTTGGATATAAACATAGATCTCAAACAATTAATCGATGACAACAATTTGCAATATCACATTTTTAACATCAATGATAACTGTGACCCTAAAGACCCTCCACTGCTGAACAGGATCCCAGGAGGAAGTTTCTACCATACTCGGATGCTCAAAGAGGCGAAAGAAGCAGTGAAACAGCAGAGAAAGGAAGAAGACAGAAAAACTCTTAAAAGATGTGCTATAGCTGGATCAGCTGTTGGAGCTGTGATTGGGCAAATTATTTCTGAGGGTGAGCTGACGTCTACGATAGCAGCTTTGCTAGGAGCTGTAGCGGGTGGGATACTGGCCATTATAATAGTATGGTTAGTGATGTACATCAGAAATCGAGTGAAATGATGCATCATATAGTGAGTTTTAACCAAGCCTTCTGAAGGAGAACTATGTAGATTCAGTTATTTCATTGTATTGTTTTGTTTGATCAAATGATCTGATGATAACACGGTTTGTACATTAATTGTGTTTTGTCTGTGGTCAGATAATCCCTTCGTTGCTTGATTTATATTTCTCCTGGATCAACATGATATTACTTTGTGAGTTGTTTTTTTCTTTCTTTCTTTCTTTGTTGGTTTCCTTGGTTAAAACCACAACATAATATGTGTGGTTGTATAATTTTACTAGTTTCAGCTTCAGTCCAAAAGGTTTTCAGGTCTTTTTAGCTGGAAACAGTTGCAGCTGCATCTGAATGATGCTGAACAAAACAGCTCAAACCAAAACTGAGCTGAAAGATGCCAAAATACTGCATAGAGCTGAGCTGAGCTGAGCTGAGGGTAGGAGTTCATGTCTCATTCAACACGTGATTGAAAATGTCTTCCTGTCTTCTTCAGTCTTATTTAACTCTGTATCCATTTTCACATTAAAATACCCTTAATAAAGTGTAAACACATTCTCATGATTATGAAATAACAGCTTTATTGTCTAAGACAGAGGACGTAGGTTCTGGGGTTGCCTCACATTTTCTGATTTTAGTTGGCCAGGAGTTGTTAGTTTTTTTGCAGCAGCAGCAGCAGTGTCCTCCACAGCAGGGCCGTTGGTGTGTTCCATTGGTCTCTTTCTTGTCAAAAACCTCTCCATTTTTGGCTAGCTATAGATTATCAGGTCATGAACAATGTTTTGACTGGCAGGCAATCAGAAAGATGATCAAATAACATTTCGATGTATTGAAATTATTATTATATTATTATTAATAATATATCAGATATGATATATTATTAATACGTATATTTTATGACAATGATTAAAAAAAAATTCGATTATATATATTTTTTTTATTTTTCCTTTTTTCCCCATTATCGTCCCTCCAATTGTCTGAGGCCCCTAGCGCCCCCTGGCGGCCCCACAGTCGGCCCCAGCCCTCACTTTGAAAACCACTGGTCAAAGGCAAGGGTCGGCAACACCTCAGCTCCGGAGCTGAATGTGGCTCTTTCATCCATCTGCTGCGGCTCCCTCTGGCTTTGACAAAATAAATAATGAGTATTTAATTAAAATGTATTTATTTTTTTATTTTTTTTTAGTTCGTTAGCTTTTAAAATGTAATTCCAAATGTAAAGATTATGGTGATCTTGTAAAATCAAAATAAAACGTGTTCAGTTTTTTGTCGCTCATTATATGCGTCACAGCGATGCCGAGGCGGGTGTCACAGGCTGAAAGCTTCAGTAAAAGGATGACGGCACGCAGAAGAGGATGGTATATTTGGTTTGCTGCTGGTGTATAATTGAATTTCGGCTTCTTCTTCTTTTTTTTTTAATAAATACAAAAATTGGTATTAACATAAGACATAAAAGTCATTATTTGCTATCATCTAACCCCTTCTAGGAGCTTTCTAAAATGTACTCAGTTGGTTACAGTCTGCTGCCAAGTCCTACACATTGGACCTCCTAACAGTCACCTAGTAAAATGGTCCAAGACCATCTCCCCCACTGATGAAGACGCCATCTCCAAATGAAGCTCCTCAACTGGTCGGGCAAGCAAAACTTAGCTGAAGCCAAGTTGCAGGATCTGTCCTCTCCTTAATGGCTAACATAACCAATACAGGAGAGCTTCATGACAATATTCAGCAGATTAAATGTGCATCAATGAGTCTGTTGCTGGTTCGCCACTGTTCCTTCCTTGGACCACTTTTGATAGATACGGACCACTGCAGATCGGTGGTTCAGGTGGCTGACATAGCGCAGCCCTTCAAGGACAGACGAGAGATCTTTATGTTCTCACAATAACCAAATGTGGATTTTCTTTTTGATTCTGTTTCATGTTCATTCAGTATCTAATATTCCTTCTGCTTGGCCTTAAAATTGCATGAAAGGAGACAAACAGGAATGTGTCGTATTCATTAAGTGTCAGTCTCTCCTGTGCTCGTCAGTTGGAGTCGGATTATAGCAACAATGCTAATTTGTATCTGCAGTCCCTACAGGTAACACAAAAACATGATAAGACATAGAACAGGACAATAGATCACAATAAGAGCACATCAGAAGACAGTACATTACTAAGAAGATAAAAGTCAATGGTTACAAGACTGGTTTGCTTTCAACCACTGCTTGAGGTGAGTTTTGACGGTTTGTAACGTGGGACACTCCTTTATGGAGAGTGGAAGACTGTTCCAGATCTTACTGGCCTTAACAGAAAGAGCATTTTGTCCAAAGGCTGTTTTTCTTTGTGAGACCTCACAGTCCCCTCTAGAGGAGGCCCTGGTTCTGAGACAGCTGTGAGCCCTTTTTTTTTAAGAAAGTCACACATAGGAGGTGGGGCAAGTCCATGTAACACCTTGTACTTCAAACAAACAAATTTAAGATTTTTTTAAATTCTCGAAGCTCAGTAAGTTGTGCTTTTTTAAGATGCTACAAATGTGAAATTACTTTGTTTTTCGATCAAAGATCTTTAAAGATTCTTTATAGAGTGATTCAATGATTTTGCATGTATTTACACCACGCCAGCGACCAACATGTAATACAATATTCAATGTGTGACAGGATCATTGAGTGTAAAAACAATCTAGCAGCATTGTTGAAATTGAATTCCACTGTATTAGATATTCTTTTAATGTGACGTCTGTCCTCCCAGCTTAGTTTCATTTTGACATTTTCAATGAGCTTTTATGGAAAAAGGCAAGGTGATTACAGTCAGGAAGAAGGCATGCTGAGACATGTAAAAATTGTGAAATGCTTAAAATGTGCCATGATCATTCGTAAGCCGTTATAATTAAAGAATGTTAGAACAGGTCCAGATATGTGTTAGGATCTACCCTGCGGCAGCAGAGACGCTACTCCCCCTCATGTTTGCTTGAGTGAAGGATGAGGAAACAACAAGCCTTCACTTCTGGTATTAACATTCTGGTATTAACATAAAACTTAAAAGTCATAATACATTTTATAAAGAGAAAGAGTCAATGTTACGGAAGTCTGGTGGGAGTGAGTTCCAGAATTAGGGAGCAGTGCAACTGAAGGCTCTGCTCCCCATGGATAATTACAACATATATATATTTATAGGTAGATCACTTTGACGTGGCCATTGTAAAAGTTTTTGGCCAAAGCCAAAAAAGTGTGGCCACCCCTGATCTAACCCCTTCACAATTACAATATTTTATTGGACCACCTTTTGCTTTGATTACAGCACAAATTCACTGTGGCATTGTTTCGATAAACTTCTGCAATGTCACCAGATTTATTCCATCCAGTGTTGCATTAATTTTTCAAGGAGATCTTGTATTGATGATTGTCTGACCACTGCACAAAGCCTTCTCCAGCACATCCCAAAGATTCTCAATGGGGTTAAGGTCTGGACTCTGTGGTGGTCAATCCATGTGTGAAAATGATGTCTCATGCTCCCTGAACCACTCTTTCACAATTTGAGTGTGATGAATCCTGGCATTGTCAATCCATTGATGGAATAACCTGGTCATTCAGTATATTCAGGTAGTCAGCTGACCTCATTATTTGGACACATAATGTTGCTGAACCTAGACCTGAGCAACTGCAGCAACCCCAGATCATAGCACTGCCCCCACAGGCTGGTTCCCCATTATCCTTCCAGTGTTTAATAATGAATTGGACAGGTCTTACCCCAATTTTAGTAGTTTCAACAATCTGGTAGCCATAAAACTGAAATGGCTTAAATGGCGAGTACCTGTAGAAAGTGGTCCAAGGACCAATGGTCTATTGGTTCACTTCTTAACTAAATTCTAGTTTAAGATTTCCTTACTTGTTTAATAAATATTGCCTTTACTTTATAGTTTGACAGTCCTGATAGGGCAGAGAGAGACAGGTATGATACACTTGCTCACCATTTAAGCCACTGGTGATGGAACATGTCTGATCTGTGAGGGCTTCAACTCCAACTTACTGAAATAATCGGTTGCTCCAACCTTGATGCCTCATATCGCAGCAACCTTCAGAGATCTGGTTCAGTCCAGGCCTCCAGTGGTCGGAGACGTTTTGGCACAGTTTGTATATTTGCCTGTAGTTTGGGCCACTGATTTTCTACTTGCCGCGGCACTCTGTGAGAAACTGGCTCTTTCTCAAACTGGTTAGGTGACGTGCTCAAAGGGGAGGAAACCACAGTGACATTGTCATATAAAGGTGACACGATAAGCTCTTCCACTAAAACACGTCAACACTGATCGAGACCTCAAAGACCAACTGCTTTTTCAAGACGCAACGATGGCCAGCAAACTTGCAAATACTAGTGAGTATAATTTATATTCAGTAATCTCAGTCAGGCTGAAAATAAACCAGCAGAGCAACAACTTGTTTCCTTCTGACTACCACTGTTCAGTGTCTCACTAATATTTGTGCTGCTTAAAAGAAAGAAACTGAATGATTATTTTGATGAGTGCCAATTATTTAATCAACTGCCGTTCATTACTGTAAAGTAGAAGATGATAAAGATGTGACAGGACTAGACTGATTCCACTGAACTCCTGATCTTTATATGAATTATTTTTGCCCATTTAACCACCACTGATGCAGGAATGTTTAGTACACATCAAATGACAATGCTGTTGATCAACTGTTCCTCCAAATTAAACACCAAGCGTGTAGTTTGTAGGAGACAAGACACAGAGTCAGTACAGGAGAGTTCGTAGTCTTCAGATCATATTAACAGAGCATCAGTTTCCAAGAAAAACAATCAATGGCTCAGTACATCTACAGTATCTACAGAGAACTGGATGCTTTTTCAGCAGTAGTCAATGAGCCAGGGGTTCTTTGGAGTAGTCTTCGACAATAACACTGATTAAACCCACAGTCAGTGGTGGTCGAATGTTTCCCGTCGACTAGTATTTACATACAGCATAGTTACAGCAACTATGCTACAAACTCTCTGCTCACATCTGTTGAGAGATTAAAACAGAACTTTGGTTTGAAATGATCAAGAGACAGTGCTGCCACACCTAATCATATCTGTGTGAACTTCTCCCGCAGATGAGCTGAGGATTATGATCCTGGGAAAGGCCGGAGATGGGAAGACTGCACTCATCAACACCATCCTGGGGAAGAAGAGTACACCAGAGTACTATAGTACACAGTGCAAGGTGACCAAGGGAGTGTTTAGGGAGGTGCCAGTGGTCTTCATCAATACTCCTGGTCTTCTCCGCACCGACCTCAAAGAGAACAAGTTAGAGGTAATCAAGGGCATCGCATGCGCTGCTCCTGGTCCTCATGTGTTCCTGTATGTGAAGGATACTGAGCCTTTCACTGAAGCAGAAACTAAGGCAGCAAAATCCCTTATGTCCATATTCAAACATTCAGAATCTCATTTCTTGGGGGTTGTCATGAGTAACGGAGCCATAACCGAGAAAGATGAACGTATAATAAAGAAGAGCTTCATGAAAAAGTTCAGCGGATTCATTGTCTTCAACAAAAAAAGGCAAAACGTGTCTGAATTGATGAAGAAGATCATGGAGATAGCTGAGAACCAGGGACATTACACCAGTGAACTGTACGAAAACATGGATCCAACAACAAATATAGAACAAATAATTGAAGCTGAATCGAAAGAAAAACTTTCTGAACTCTTGGGAAAGGCTGTTTATACTTTGTGGGATAAATGTCTTGATAAGATGGTAAACTGGGCCCTTGATCGTTTATAGTCATAAATGAATTAAAGAGCTAAGGATCACAGAGGTAGTAAATTAATAGTATTTGAATTTTTTGAACTATTTTGAACTCTGTGATCCAGAAATGACCGTTTTATGAGGTACCAGATTTCTTCCAGTTGAGTAACATTTTATACCAATTTGACATAACTGCAGTGTTGAGAATAATAATGCAACAAAAAGGAAACCTGTAAATAAGTTGAAAACAAGCTCAACGTTTATGATCAGCTACATTAAAATTATTATTATTATTATTTTTTTACTAACACCAATATCCGGTACATGTACATTTTATTTTTACTTTATTGGATGGGAAACAATGTTTGCTTCATTAGTTTGGTAACTAAAGCCTAAATAATGTGTTTTATGCGTGTGTGGTTAAGCTCAAGGTGAGAGAGCCAATGATTGTTGTCTTGGCTAAATGTGGAAAAAGTCAAATGTTTCTTTGTTTTTCCTGCTATTGTGTCATCACTTAGCTGTGTTGTATGTCCTCCATAGATGATGATGTATTGACAACTGAATTAATAAATGTTGATGGCCTTAATCACAAAGTTGTAAAATCACTCTGAAAACCTGAGCGTACATGCTTCCTTTACACTCACCGTCAGCTCCCTGGGAATATACTGTATGAGGCATGCATTTGTTTTATTTAATGTAGACTTTTTTGAAATGCATTCAGTTTGCCAAGACCTCAGAAACCTTTAGAAATAATTTGTCGCCAGTGAAGCCAAAGCAGGTCCAGACATGTGCTTAGATCTATGTTGTGTAAGATCTGGCTCACATTAAGGTTTGCGTAACTGAAGGATGAGAAAACCACGACACAGCTTCAAGTTTCTGGTACAAACATGAAAGAAATCACCTAAGGTATAGCATGCCTTGGAAATCCACCCTACTCCAAACGGTCAAGACAAACTGCAGATGCTGGCGTCCACACACCAGGAGCCTCAGGAGGTTTGTCTGCATTTTGTTAGGGCCCCTGATTTTTCTGCTCACAGCTGCATTTTGGTTTCAGACTGATCAGTTGCACACTGTCAACACTGTCACAACCTCATAGACCAACGTCTTTTTACAAGCCATAACAATGGTCAGCAAACACAGGTAAGGACAGTTTATAGTCAGTAATAATAGAGCAACATCTTGTATTCTTCTTACTATTACTGTCTCATTAATATCAGTTTCGTAAACAAAGATAGAAAAATATAGAATAACCAGTGTGTGTGACCTGCACTTGTGTAACATTACTTCAATTGTAATCAATTATATCAATACATAACAATATAATATTCATGTTCCTACAGTTTGGTAGTTTAATTCTGACAGTAGCTGCAACCAAATATTTGCCTTGGAGGCATGAATCTCAGCGGGACAGTGAATCAGCCAAGTGAAGCTTGTTGTGGAATGCACTTCTGCTCAACCCCCTGATTTGTTGCTTTGAGGCAGACTTCTGACTGGTCAGGTGGTGTGTCGTATGGGATGGACCTACCGGCAGGTTATAATGTAGTGATGAGATGGAAATAGTCAGGAGAACACATGGACAGTAACAAGACCTCACGGAAGAGCTGTCTTTGAGAAATGTCAAGTGAAGAGCAATCAGAGCTTAGTGAGTATATCTTTGTAGTACTACAGTGATAGTTTTTAACCTCTCTTTTTAGATTCAGGGAGTTTGGGGTGAATTATTTGCATTAGTGTATTTTTTTCTTCTCCGCTTTATTATGAGGTTTTCTGTGATTATTTAAAAAGTAGTTAATCAGGATTACAGATGAAGAGATGCAAGAGAGAGAGATGAAATATGATCATTTATGACTTATTGTAGTGGTGCCTGCTGCTGAAGATGTGATGCTGGGGTCTGAGCAGTGATGGGCATTTGTGCCATTAACTGACATTTTATCGACCAAATCAATTTTCAAACATCAAACTGATTAGTAATTTGAGATCAGTGAATGCATGTTGGTCAGCAGTTTGAAACAGGCTCCACTGAGACAGATTTGTGTGTTTAAATTAATCTGTAGTCAGTGTTGAAGACTGGAGATGTATATGAAGACATGGAGATCACAACTGTGACATTTCTCATATTCTGAACCTTTCCAACAGTTACGATGAATCCACACCAGAAAGAGCTGAGGATCGTACTGGTTGGGAAGGTAGGAACTGGGAAGACCTCTTCAGGAAACATCATCCTGAGAGGAACACGGCCATTTCCAGAACCTACGTCCTCTTTTGGACTCAACACAAAGAAGTGTCGCATGGAATCAGAGACTATTGGTGATACAAAGCTGACTGTTGTTGATACTCCAGGTCTGTGCAGCACCAGACGATGTAAAATGAAGACGGTGAAAGAGCTGAAGAAGTCCGTCAAAATGGCCAAACCTGGTCCTCATGTGTTCCTGCTTGTGATGAGATATGGGAAAGTCTTCACAGAAGAAGAAGAAGAAACACTGGAGATTCTTCAGCGCACTTTTGGCAAAAGATTTCTGGACTACACTATGATCTTGTTCACCCATACAGAGGATGTGGATGAAAACAGCATCAGAGATTTTATTAATTTGGATATAAACATATATCTCAAACAATTAATCGATGACAACAATTTGCAATATCACCTTTTTGACATCGGTGAAAATTGTGACCCTAAAGACCCTCCACTGCTGAACAGGATCCCAGGAAGAGGTTTCTACCATACTCGGATGCTCAAAGAGGCGAAAGAAGCAGTGAAACAGCAGAGAAAGGAAGAAGACAGAAAAACTCTTAAAAGATATGCTATAGCTGGATCAGCTGTGGGAGCTGTGATAGGACAAATTATTTTTGAGGGTGGGCTGACTTCTAAGATAGCAGCTTTGTTCGGAGCTGTAGTGGGTGGGATGCTGGCCATTCTAATAGTATGGTTAGTGATGTACATCAGAAATCGAGTGAAATGATGCATCATATAGTGAGTTTTAACCAAGCCTTCTGAAGGAGAACTATGTATGAGCTGAGCTGAGCTGAGCTGAGTACAGCTGAGGGCAGGAGTTCATGTCTCATTCAACACCGCAGCTCCGAGGCCTCATGTGGCTCTTTCATCCCTCTGCTGCGGCTCCCTGTGGCTTTGGAAAATAAATAATGAGTATTTAATTAAAATATTTTTGTTTTTTTGTTTTTTTAGTTCGTTAGTTTTTAAAATGCAGTTATAAATTTAAAGATTATGTTGATGTTGTGAAATCAAAATAAAACGTGTTCAGGATCTGTCCTCTCCTTAATGGCTAACACAACCACTACAGGAGAGCTTCATGACAAAATTCTGCGGGTTAAATGTGCATCAATGAGTCTGTTGCTGGTTCGCCACTGTTCCTTCCTTGGACCACTTTAGATAGATACTGACCACTGCAGATCGGTGGATAAGGTGGCTGACATAGCGCAGCCCTTACTGAATATAAAACAGAGCAGGTCGACTCAGTCTGGTAGTTTAAAGGAGTAAAGCTGAGTCAAGGACAGAGGAGAGATCTTTATGTTCTCACAATAACCAAATGTGGATTTTCTTTTTGATTCTGTTTCATGTTCATTCAGTATTTAATATTCCTTCTGCTTGGCCTTAAAACTGCATGAAAGGAGACAAACAGGAATGTGTTTACCTGCGGTATTCATTAAGAGTCAGTCTCTCCTGTTCTCATCAGTTGGCCTCCTGTAATTTTCATTTTGACATTTTCAATGAGCTTAACTGGAAAAAGGCAAGGTGAGAAGAAGGCGTGCTGAGAAATTGTGGAATGCTTAAAGTGTGCCATGATCACTAGTAAGCTGTTACCATTAAAGACTGTTACAACAGGTCCAGATATGTGTTAGGATCTACCCTGCAGCAGCAGAGACGCTACTCCCCCTCATGTTTGCGAGTAACCGGTCGATCACGAAGGTAGTGCGGTAGATTGCGTGCCAATGAACAAATGGTTTTTTAGATGACAGACAGACAGCAGGAACATTCATCTCTTTTTTCTTTTTTTTTTTTTACTTTATATTTGCAACATGCCCTATATATATATATATATATATCCAATCCAATCCAATCCACTTTATTTGTATAGCACATTTTTAAAACAACAAGGTTACCAAAGTGCTGCACAACAGATACACATCAGAAAAATAAAGAAAGTAAAAGTTAATACAATAAATTAAAAACATATGAAAGCAATAAGAAAACCATAAGATCTGAATAAAACACTGAAAAACACAAAATTACAGTAAAAAGACAGACAGAGGCCACACAATTCTCATGCTGTATTAAAAGCCAAGGAGTAAAAATTAGTTTTTAGGTGAGATTGAAAAGTATCCAGGGTGGGGGCCATTTTGACATGGGTGGGTAGCTCATTCCATAACTTAGGAGCTACCACTGAAAAAAGCACGGTCCCCCCTGGCCTTTTGCCTACTTTTTGGCACAACAAGACGCAGTTTATCAGCAGATCTCAATGCTCTCGGTGGGGTATAGACATGTATAAGGTCGGCGATATACTGAGGTGCCAAACCATCTAGTGACTTAAAAACAAATAATAAAATTTTAAATTTTAAAAATTTATTCTAATATATATATATATATATATATATATATATATATATACACACACACACACACACACACACATTTATATATATATAGACCACTTTAACTTGGTCGTTGCAAAAGTAGCTCGCAAGCCAATAAAGTGTGGGCACCCCTGATCTAACCCCTTGTAGGAGCTTTCTGAAGTGTATTCAGTTGGTTACAGTCTGCAGCCAAGTCCTACACATTGGACCTCCTAACAGTCACCTTATAAGATGGTCCAAGACCATCTCCCCTACTGATTAAGAAGCCATCTCCAAATGAGGCTCCTCAACTGGTCGGGCAAGCAAAACTTTGTTGAGGCTGAGTTGCAGGATCTTTCCTCTCTTTAAGGGCTAACATAACCAATACAGGAGAGCTTCATGACAAAATTCAGCAGATTCATTGTTACCAACAAAACACAGGACACCCTCAGAAGGCCCATGTCCATTCTCTGATGAGTCACAACTGTTTTGGAAGCACAAGGGAGACCTACACAATATTAGTGTTTAACTCCTGTTATACAGCTGAAATGGCTTAAATGGTGAGTAGCTGTAGAAAGTGGTCCAAGGACCAATAGACCGTAAACCAGCCACTGGTGATGGAACATGTCTGATCTGTGAGGGCTACAACTCCAACTTACTGAAATAATCGGTTGCTCTGGCCTTGATGCCTGATATCGCAGCAACCTTCAGAGATCTGGTTCGGTCCAGGCCTCCAGAGGTCGGAGACTATTTGGCACGTTTTGAGACCTCAAAGACCAACTGCTTTTACAAGACGCAACGATGGCCAGCAAACCTGCAAATACTGGTGAGTATAATTTATATTTCAGTAATCTTGTAAATAAACCATCAGAGCAAAACTTGTTTCCTTCTGACTACCACTGTTTAATGTCTCATTAATATTTGTGCTGCTTAAAAGACAGAAAAGCAAATTCTTTCATTTTTCACATTTTACCTAACATTACACATATTACTGACTGATCAGTCACCTGACTCAACTACTTGAGTTTATTCTTTTAATTTTAGAGTTCGCACACTTCTTATTTCTTATATCACTCATCTTTCAGCATCTTTCTGTTTATCACATTATGTCTTATATTTATACATTTTGCTGATTTAGTTGAATTTGATTACTTATTATTACTAAGGGTGGGATTAAATAGAAGCTTTGTAATTAATTAATCTTCATTAATCACATTTTAATCGCATAAAAATATTTGCCCCAAAAAATCAAATAATAGACACAGACATGAATAATAATACTAATAAAATAAAATTAAAAAAAAGAAACGTCTTGTCCGAACTCGGAGTCAGGTGGTTTCTGTGCTCACTGCAACATGCTTTGCATTTAGATGGTACTGCATTTTTTTTTTTTTTTTTTTTTGCACAAAACCCTGCTTTTATCAAGGCTTCCATAGTAGTGTTTTTAAATAAAATTTGCCTTCCATCAGTCCTAGCAATTGTACGACAAAAACTAGAATTTAAATCTGCAGCCAATTCTACGACCACGAATGTAGGAATGTTTAGTACGCATCAAATGACAATGCTGTTGATCAACTGTTCCTCCAAATTAAATTGTAGTCTGTAGGAGACAAGACACAGAGTCAGTACAGGAGAGTTCTTAGTCTTTACATCATATTAATAGAGCATCATCAAAAAAATATCAATGATTCATTAAAAAGATTAGGGACTCAGTATATCTAGAGAGAATTGGAGGATTTATCAGGACAAGCAGGAGTCAGTGAGCTGGGGGTTCTTTGGAGGACTTTTAGACAATAACGCTGACTAAACCCACAGTCAGTGGTGGTCGAATGTTTTCCGTTGACCAGTATTTACATACAACAACTGTGCGGCAAACTCTCTGCTCACATCTGTTGAGAGATTAAAACAGAACTTTGGTTTGAAATGATCAAGAGACAGTGCTGAGACACTTAATATTAACCATGTCTGTGTGAATTTCTCCTGCAGATGAGCTGAGAATTGTGGTCCTGGGAAAGGCCGGAGATGAGATGGAATCCACTCATCAACACCATCCCGGGGAAGAAGAGTACAGCAAAGTACGATGGTTCAGAGTGCAAAGTGATCAAGAGAGAGTTTGAGGGGGTGTCTGTGGCTTTCTTCAGTACTCCTGGTCTTCTCTGCACCGACCTATCTACAGAAGAGCTAACAAAGCCCAATGTGTCCGAGCTAATGAAGAAGATCAAGGATATGTAGCGGGTCCCAGCTTGGGCCCCGCTGACAGATATATAGATAATCCTCTGGAAATATAAAACCGAGATCAGCGAAGCACGACAACTGTTGCTCGTTCTCCATTCACCTGGATTATTTTTATTCTCACCTTCATTTTAACCTTTACACTGCAATCATGAATTATTTCTGTTATTTTGTCTGCATTAAAGCACTAGTATTAACCATTTTTAGATAACATCCACAGTTAATGTTTATTTTTACATATTTCCAAGAAATAAACTTATCAATTGTGGTATTAAACCAAACATAAACATTTTCCCTTTCAATCATGTCATCCATCTATCATCAATCATGTATGCACTTAACCCTTACACACATCATCTTTATCCTCTCATTGAAAGAGTATTTTCTTCATATGACTGTACATAAAGTACGTTAAGTACACTAAGTGCTCACTTAATATAACAGAATAAATCTCCCTTGCAGTTAAACTATTTCACATTTACATCATATGAACACAAACTGAAATAATAAACATGGCTAGCCCACAGTTTGCCGCTCTAACCCGTGAACTCACAACTGATTTTCACACATACAGTAATAACCCACAAATGCCCAGGAGCCGAAAGAAACAAATGAAAGTAACCATTTGGCTACGGCGTCGGACACCATTTTCTACCCTACAATCATCACGTACCGTGACAGTTTACTTTATTTACACACTTAACAAGCTTTCAGCTTATGGACCACACATCACCGGGAATTCATATTAGCTTACAAACATCTGAAGTCAAAGAAAAGGTAAGTAACTAACCTGGAAATATAAGACCGAAATCAGCGAAGCAGGACAACTGTTGCTCATTCTCCATTCACCTGGATTATGAGCCCTACTTCGCAATACATTGCGAAGAGTCCCAGTGACGCTACCGGTGAGTGCTGCCACCCAGTGTCCATTCCACGCAACAGCATGTCATTGTGTGTTTCTCTGTGTGACTTCTTATTCTGAATTAGACAGACTATAGTAAAATAATACAATCACAATAAACTAAAAAAAGTGACTCTCAGAGTAAATAAAACAATAATATCTCCACAAAAACACTTATTTTGTGAGTATCACAGATATGGCTGAGAAACAGGGACATTACAACAATGAACTGTGTGAAAAGGCTGAGACATTGAGGATTTCAGGAGAAACTATCGAAGAAATCGCTAACAACATTATTTCGGGTTCCACAAACGAGGCCTTTCCTGGTGTGTTAAATAAAGGCATTGAAGAGTTTGCAATATTGTTGAACGAGGCGATTCAAAGTTTGTCCTAGCTGAGTAAGATTTGATAAAAACTTGGACGTAACAGTAGTTTTAGTACTACAGTATACTTCTACGCAGGTTTCCATTTGTACTTTTTCACTGCACTGCTGCTCTGTTTTTAATCTACCACTGCTGCAGTCTACCAGTCCAACAGTTTATGGTACTAATGTTAACACAGAATGTTTTTTTCGGTGTCTTTAGTTTGCTTCATTACTTTAGTAACAGCACAATATTCGTGCTCAACTTAAAGGAAAAACTTCTTGTGCAGCAAAATCACATCATCAAATAAAAGATGTTTCAAACCAAACAGTGTTGTCTTTGTTTTCCCGCTGTTGTATCATCACTCAGTTGTGTTATCTGTCCTCCAAAAATAGTGATTTTAACTGTAAGAAGCCACAGCAGCAACTTCAGGTATCTGGCCTGTTTTAGGGGGGCTGAAGCTGTTGTTTTATTAAAAACAACAAAAAATTTTTTTTTTTTTTTTTTACAAAAAAATGTCAATAAATTCAATATAAAGTGGCCAGCATATCAGTTTAAATAAATAATCATATAACCTGTCATTAAGGACTTAAATGTGATCATATATCTGTCAGTTTCCCTTCACTTCGTAGTGTACGGTTGTTCAGAACGCCCACACTACTGAAAATCCAGTCCACGTTTTCCCTGTGACCTTGCTTGTGGCTGGGTACCCGCAGCCACACAGAGCCGAACACCATTAGGAGAAGAATATGAATGGATGGATGGATGCGCAAATGGATATAAGAAAGTTTTTCAGGAAAGTAAGTATTCATCACTGCTGGTAGTAACAATTAGTTAGCTCCAGCCCCCAGCTAACAGCAGAAAGTCCCATGTAATTAATGAAATGCTCCATGTTTGACGAATAAAAACCTGGCTTACACACTACAGACAACCTCTGCGCACGTCTTACCTTTGTTGTTTTGGGTCAAAAGTTACATTCCAGCTGTAAAAAAAACGCTGCTACTTAGCTAGCTAGTTAGTCTGAAATGCACTGTGAAGGTCCTGGTTGTTTATAGAGTTCAGTGTGCACTCTCTTCACCATGTCTTCGGGGTGATTGAGTCACAACAGAGTGATAGACCGATTTGCCACCCTTAAAAACAGACGGCATTCTTTGATGCTTCCACCCACCAAGTAACTCGCAATTGTAGCCATTTTTTTCTTGTTAATGCTGTAAACATTCTGCTACTGTGCAAACCTTTGTTTACTGTTGTACTGTATTAAAAAAACAGACTGATAATAAATACTAATACTACTAATAATAATAACTAATAAATAATTTCTCAGTCTTTGCTAGCTGTTTGTGAAATTTTGTGCTCGCGCGCTCGTTTGCTCACATCCTGTGCATCTCCTTGGAGCTAAGCCCTCCCGTCCTTAAAACCTAGTGACGCCTCTGTGGAACAGATTAACCTCTCATTAAAACCAGCTTTCTATACAGGCCTCTAAGGTCCACTGATGCAGGAAACAGGATGCTGGCCAGCAAATAAACTCACTGGAAATAATCCTTAATAAAGATCATTATTTGAACAGTTTCTCTTCAGGTGCTCGTGGCTCCATCATTCTGCTGTTGTTGAAGGATACAATAAATCTGAAGGATGCACATGTACCTACAGTAGTTTTTCTGCACCAGTACCCTGACATGACTGCAGCTGAAAGTTTAGAAGAGCTGCTCAACAAAATTCAAACACAAAACATATAAATAACATCAACCAGCTTTTTTGTCAACTTCAAATAGAAACCAAAACCAACTAGAAAATACTCTCTGTGGACACAGCCTCGGCCTCCATCTGTGACTGTGGCACCTTTCCTTCAAAGTGCCGTCTTGTGCACAGAGCAGTCACCCACTCACCAACCACAGACAAAGTAACGTGTTCATTTCATCTGAGCCTGTCATAGATCTAAATATCCTCGATGGTGATTATCCTGGGATTGTGTTATTTCTACAAATGTTTCAGGTTCAACTATGTGGTTGTTTTATTCTGCACACTTTTATGCATGTATTTAGGGCGGCCCAGGATTTTCAAAACTTGCAAACTTTCTTATCCTACTGTCACAGTTAAATGCAGGTCAACCCAAGAGGGGTCCTACAATTAAAGTGTTCTTAGCAGGTAGAGTCTGCTCTTTATAGTCAGCATAGTCAGACCATAGACTGTGTATGTATATGGACAATGTCTCGCTGCTTGCATTGGTCAAAATGATGCTGGATGTCCATTGGTGTGTGTGTGGTGTGTGTTTGTGCCTGAAGAAATCCACCACCAGCTCCTTGGTTTTACCCACATTCAGCTGGAGGCAGTTTTCCTGGCACCAGACAACAAAAACTTGGATGAGCTATTTGACAGATGTCCCCGCTTCCCTGCTTCCCACCTGAAATCAATTCACCGCCGTTTACATGCCACCGGTACGTCTGTGAGTGAGATCTTATGCTCAGCAAGCAGAAAGCTTGAATCAGGAAGTAGGACGGCACCCACCTCAACTCACAAGTTAAATCATATAAATTTTACATTTTTGGGGTTTTTTTTGGAGCGCCCGTGTCACCCCAGCTGCCCATGAAATGTACTCTGCTTGATGCACTTCTGCTCACCCTCCTTAATTGTGACAGAATTCTGACTGATCAGGTGATGTGGGATTGGACCTACTGGCAGGTTGTAATGTAGTGATGAGATGGAAATAGTCAGAAGAATTCTAAACCTTTCCAACAGATGAGATGAATCCACACCAGAAAGAGCTGAGGATCGTCCTGGTTGGGAAGGTGGGAACTGGGAAGACCTCTTCAGGAAACATCATCCTGAATGAAACACATCCATTCCCAGAACCTAAGCCCTCTTTTGGACTCAATACGAAGAAGTGTCGCATGGAATCAGAGACTATTGGTGATACAAAGGTGACTGTTGTTGATACTCCAGGTCTGTGCAGCACCAGACGATGTAAAATGAAGACGGTGAAAGGGCTGAAGAAGTCCGTCAAAATGGCCAAACCTGGTCCTCATGTGTTCCTGCTTGTCATGAGATATGGGAAAGTCTTCACAGAAGAAGAAGAAGAAACACTGGAGATACTTGAGCGCACTTTTGGCAAAAGATTTCTGGACTACACTATGATCTTGTTCACCCATACAGAGGACGGTGAATCAGCTCAAGAAGTCCATCACACGGGCCAAACCTGGTCCTCATGTGTTCCTTCTTGTGATGAGATATGGGAAAGTCTTCACAAAAGAGGAAGAAAAAACACTGGAGATTCTTCAGCGCACTTTTGGCAAAAATGTGATGGCCTACACTCGGATTTTGTTCACCCATAAAAAGGATGTGGACAAAACGTCCATAGATGAATTCATTAATTCAGATAAAAATACAGGCGTCCGAGACTTACTCATTCAGTGCCACTGGAAATACCACGTTTTCAGGATTAAAGGAACGAATGACACTCAAGTCCCTGAGCTGCTGGACAAGATGAATGACATGGTGACAAACTCAAAAGGAAGCTTTTACTCTGTTTAGATGCTCGAAGAGGCCGAAATTGCAATGAAACTGCAACAAAAGAAAGAAATCAAAGAAACAGAGGAACCAAAAAGCTGGGTAGAGTCTCTGAAAATGAGTGGTTTAATTGGAGCAGCTGCTGGATGTGTGATGGGGTACTTTGTTTCTGGGGGTGAGCTGACGCCTAAGATAGGAGCTATGGTGGGAGCTGTCCTGGGTGCGATACTGGCAATGATACTAGTATGTTCAGCAGTAATTGTCACAAACCGAATCAAGCGATGCTGCAAATAAAAAAAAAACAAAGATCGTCTTCAGTCTGAGATCAGACCAAGTGTAAAATATTAAAGGCCGTTCACACAGTGGATGAGTGTTTAGTTCAGTTCAGTGGAAGAAGATGGTGGTGGAGGAGAGGAACGAATTATAAATAAATGTTTCAAACCTTTTCTTATTGCGAGAAGTGACTTCTATTACATTACTGTCTGGTGTGTCTGGGTTCTGGTATTTTTTTTAGACCGAATGATGTTCATCAACAATACTCATAGGGTTTACATTCTTTCACACTGCCTCCCTTGTAAACGTATTTCATCTCTTATCTTTTAGGGTTTTCAGGCTGTAACGTGTATCTGCTTGTTTGTAATAATCAATTCATTACCTGATTTGTATTTCTCCTGGATTATTCACGAGATTATTTCTTTATAACCTTATTAACAACATTATTAACACTTATTATCACTATAAACTACTATTTTTTTTGTTTATTTCTTAGTTACCTGATGTCAGATGTTTGAAAATGTGAGGACTTTCTGTTCTCATTTTCATTTACCTGTGAACTCATTAATCACGTTATCATTGTTTGTAGGTGCTGGTTGTGGCTCTGGGACATTGTTATGGGTCATTCTTGTTTTTTGCACTACAATATTATCAGTTTCTGAGATTCAAAGAGCAGAATTTAGCATTTTGCTCATTTTGTTTCAGCCGTTTTCCTTCATTATTAATTATTATCATTATTAGTCATGTAATCACTTATTGCTTCAGGACAATATTAAAGATTTGTCATCATTTAAATGAATAAATCTCATGATGTTTGTGGAGAATCACTGAGTCTTAACTTTAGTGCAGAATTTGCAGACCTGCATGTTTTTAATGATATCCTTCTTGACCCCAAAAAGCTGCACTCACCTTTTCACGGAGACACAAATATTCACTCATTCATTCAGCAGGAAATAGTCACTCTGGTTGGTTGAAGGACTAAATTGTGAAAGTGAACCCGTTGGTTTCCTGTCGTCTTATGGGAGAGTTCAACATGTCTCTATTGACAGTAAAGTGCAGGATGAAGCTCGGCTGCCCTCTGCTGCTCACAAGATACTCACTCCTTCCTATTTGAGTCTGAAATTTAATGATGAGTCCAAATGTCAGCTGTAACCCTCTGTTCGTCCTCCATCTTGTCATCGGTCATCAAAATTGATCAGTTTTTATGAGTCCTCTGAAAATAACACTTGATCTAATCCTCATATTAAATTTGTGAAGAGGTTAATGTGGCGCTGCCTGGACAGCCCTCCGTCCTCACAGTGATAATCATCATCTGGACGCTGTGACTGCCCGGCAGAGTCGACCCAGCCAGCTCACACTTATCGGCATCAAACTGATCCAGCTGAACGTCGACACAGTTCAGCCTCCATCTGTTTAGCAGCGCTTCGATCGACCAGTCGGCGCTGAAACACACGGAGAAGCTGTTAAAACTGCGGCAGCTGTTTGTGAGGGTGAACTTTTTGTGAACGGGGCCTCTGTGGATCAGGCTTGTTCCAGTGCATCCCACAGATACTTGATCAGTTTATGAATTTGGAGGCCAGGCCGACACCTTTTGCTGATTTTCATGTTTTATATTGTCACTAGATGGTCAGTGTTACTTCACCTGCCACGGGTTTTAATGTTGTGCCTGATCGGTTTACACTCAAGCAGAACAGAAACAGCCGATAGAAAATAAATTGACAACCTTTTTCAAAATCAAATATTTCATTGGCTCAGCTTCTCAAACTTTGCAAACTATCTAGGTTTTAACAAACCTGTCATTCACTTCCTGTTTTATTTTGAAACTAACTCTCCTCACGTTTCAGGTCACTTGCCCTTCCTCTTGTGTCACGGTCTTCCCTGATTCCTGATTGTTTACACTTGTTCCCCATTACCCTCCTGTGTATATGGTCTGCGTCTTCCCCTGTCTTGTGCCAGTGTGGTTTCTTTCGTCTCGTCTCACACCTCAGCCTGATTCTACCAAGCCACAGCTAAGATTGTTTTTCAAGATTTCTTATCTAGTTTTTGCCTCCTCAGGAGGGATTTTTTGTTGAATATTTTTGTTTGCCAGAGCACTCATTTGAGAAAGCTTTTTTGGGGTAATTAATAAAGCCTGCCTTTCTGAACTGTCTTCTGCGACTGAGTCCTCATTTGTGTCCGGGCTTGTCACTCTTAAAAACAAACAGAGCAGCTGTGACAATGACGTCTTCGAAATCTGAAATGGGTAACAACTCTTTAGTCTTAGCAACATACCTTATATTAGAGAGGCTGTCGAACAAAGTCAGTGAAAGAAGTCTTCTTCTTGTAAATTAAAAACAATCCATCCATCGAAGACTTTCAATCCAAGTTAATACATCTTTATGCAGCTGCTGGCCCTGGTAGCCATGACAACCGGACCCTAATGACCTTACACATAGACACAAGATGGAAGAAGATGGCTTCTCATTCACATAGACTGCCAAAACACTGGGACCCCTCAGACCATTACAGTTGGGAAGCAGCGAGACTGACCTCCTCGAAAAAACGACCACATGAGTCGTGTGTACAACTGTGAATTACGACCTTATGTTACGTTTCAAAGTTAAGCGACCCCTAGCGGTCGAGTAAATATCGACCCTCCGGTCACAGTTGTCGTTTTGCATGCACCCAAATTACGACTCACTGTTACGTTTGAGGGTGAGTAGCTCTAGAGCTGTTAATACGTCACTTAATTAAGTTTTAATATTTTTTCATGCGAGAAAGTAACCGTGTAGATCCCGAATATGTGATCAGTTTATTCAAATAACGCCTGTTTGGAAGTTTGCTCGGACGTTTTCGGAGAAGTGAAGCGCCACCTGTGGAACCGGGAGCAGCGAGTCATCTCAGAGACGAGCCGCGGGCCTCCTGAGGTGATCGGCCGGTCAACCTCCATCGTCATCCTGGGGTAGAAAACGAGCCAATTAGTGTAAAAATACTACCCACACCCTCAAAGTGAATGCTACTAATGCCGTGTTACTCAATGCATTCGTTAAACCTGGTGCATTTTAAACTGTATTATTAAAAGAAAGGCTTATGAGATCGGCAGAAAGCCTAGTGACGTAGTTGGACTCATTCGATTCCTGTCTGTAGCTGTCTGCCGTGGATTGGTTGCGTTCGGTTTCTGCCGCTCAACCAAGCTACAGCAAAGCTTCATAATATTTTCAAATAAACGACTCAAATGCAGTGTTGTGTGTCATTTCTTAACTTAAAGCAACTATAATCACTGCCATTACAAGTTCGGCTGTAGTAAATATTTCATGTGTTAAGCAGATAAACCAATCCTAACCCTATCTACTGTTCCATAAAGCCGGAGAACCAAACTGCGTTGCTTTTCGGCGTAAATCTATATTGGGCGGTTCTAAACACAACTTAAATAAACTATCTGTACTATGTCTTAACATATATCAACTTAAAGCAATGTCATCGCTAGTTCGGCAATACTAGATATTCAATGTAATCAGTATATATATCTTTTTTACAACCCTATTTTAACATATGTGTTTGAAAACCGAAAAACTACAAATATCACGTGACTTGGTATCAAGCTACATGTTGCAGCTCAAGGGATTTGTAGTTTCTACAACGATTAGTGATTTCCTAGAATAGGAGGTTATAAATAATAAAATGAACACATAGCAGGGGGTTTAAGGGTGTGGGAAACACATTTCTGTGACCAGAATTTAAGTATATAATTGTCAAGTGGGTGAAAAGATATGTTTACCATTTTGAACAGCGCCGCCCCCACTTTCTGTCTATATCCACTAGGTATAGTTTAGTTTAGTTTAGTTTATTCACCATACCACTGTTGAGACATTACAATAATCCAACAGGAATAAAAAAGACAGATGGGTAGAGTGAATGAGTCCCCCAAAGAAGCTAGAAAAGCTTATGGGTGGGGGCCCATGGTTCATGAAAAAGGTAGTGGTAGCTACAAACAATGGTATCACACAATTACCACCTGAAACCAGATGGTAATGAATAAATGCACGTAGAGCGCACTAAAACACATAACATAGATACTTAACATTACATACACATACAATCATACACATACATCCCAATAGTCCATGAGGAGACAGTTTTATATTAGATATAGGTTTGTAGGAGATTATTTTTAAGTTGTCTTTTAAAGTTGGAGATAGAGGGCAACACCTTGAGGTCGTCATGAATCCTGTTCCAAATCTGCGGCCCCCTACAGACAACACTCATACTGGTGCGCACATGTCGGCGACATTTACCTGATATAAGTGTATTAGATCTCGTATTGTATGTGTGCAGGGGGCTGGATATGGGAATAAGTCTACTCAGTCTAGGGTTGAGCCTGTTGACAATTTGAAACATAAGGCAGGCATTATGATACTCATTTAGCTCAGCCAATCTTAGTAGCTCAAAGCGATGAAATACAGGATGGGTGGGAGAATTTGTCTGTGACCATGACAGAGCCCGTATGACTAGTCACACAGCTGAGTTCATAAGCTTTCTAGAACACTTTGTCCCATGTCTATAGCCCCTTTTGATGCAGAACAGCCGTTCAGAACTTCTCAGAAGTCAGGGTTCAAGGGTCAATAGTTCAAAGAAGGAGCCATTTGCAATCCCCTAACTAACATATGCTATTCCCCAGGTTGAGACCTTTCCAATGATATCTTTATTATAGTCCTACAACAAAGTATGGATTATCACATTTCATGGACACAACTATGCACAGGCTTAGATTCAGAGAGCCTTTTGAGGGCTCAGCCCATGAAATAAGGATTTTATTTATTTTTTTTTTTTAAATAACAATGAGAAAAATCATGTAAGGTAATCATATCTGACAGATTTACAACTGAATTAGTAATTTATATTGTATCTGCTCATTTGTTTTTGCCAATTAATTCCACCAGACATCTTGAACCCGTGTGTAAACTAACACCACAACAGCTATTTGTCAAGGGACTTTGAGTAAATCAGTTACACATACCGTTGTTATGTTGTCCAACAGGTACTTTCTGACATCTATGCGTTTCAATGAAAAAACAGCATCTCAACAAAACACCAATGAGGATATCCGACAGGGGCATTCCTTGATTTCAGAATATTGTGACTTCTATCCTCACCTATAGTGGAACTACAGATTCACGGCTTATGCCTTTAACAATAAATGTTAATCAAAACTAAATAAATTCTGAGTAACAAGCAATATAAGAACAAAAATTCAGCTGATGGGTAAGAATGTACTTCTCGATGACATGGGCTTGTCTTTTATGCTGGCTAAGCTACTGTAATGGGTGTGATTGGATGAAGTTGTCTGTTAACCCCTCACCCTTTTTTACTGAAAACAAACCTATTCAGGCTGCTAATTTATAAACTGTAAACAATCATGAAACTGAATTAAATGGAAATGAACACAGACAGAGACAGGTATTTTATTTTAAAACATTACCAGACATTAACAGTTATCATTCATGTAACCTGCCTCCTCAAAGATCAAGCAAAATAGATCATAAAGCAGTTATATCAAAGAATATATAACTGATTTTCACTCTTGTCATCAATTAAATACCAGTCTGAATCAAACAATTTTAATTAATTAATTAAACAAAATTAATTATTAAAAAAGAAACATGTCTATACTTGAACATTTTTGATTACCACAGTATGGCATAATCCCCTGTCAGTCTCCATAACTGTCATACAACACAGCAACAATAACAAACAATGCAACACAGCCACAACAACAAAATCAATATGACACAGTAACAGTCTATTTCAGGATGTTAGCTTTGAATGTTGTCTTTTGGCTCCCAGGAGTTTTTCCACTTTGTCCCACTGCAAGACAGACAGATAGACAGCATTAAGTATTACTGTTAAATTGTTTGAAAATTATTGGAAAATGTACAATTTCCAATGATACATTGATTCCTCAGTTATGCAGGCATTTTGTAATACCTGGTAAAATGATCCACATTCTGTATATGTGTGCAACACCCTTTATTAGAAGATGACGTGATAAATTAGTGTAGCCAAGTTAGATAAAAAAAGTGCATTACGTAACACAGTATGCATGTAGTACACAACGTACATACTATGTAGTCAGGCACCTACAAGGTATAAACATGTCATGTTTTCAATTTGCAGTATAACATTACTCATAATGCTTCTAACATCAGAAATATAATGTACTGCAGAAACTTATGTCAGAATTTGGTTTCGCAACACAAATCATAGTATTTGTTCTTTAGTGAATTTGAGGGTCTAAGGACAGAGGATGTCACATACTGTATAGATTGTAAACCCCCTGGGACAAACTGAATTGATTTGATTTCGGGCTATATAAATAAAATTAGATTTGACTTTAAGTCCTTTTGATGCTGGATGACAACAGCAAAACTGTCTAATCAAGGAGCTACCTGTCTGTTTAACTTCATGTTTACCCCTTATTTTCCAGCCAGTATCTTACTATTATATGCATGTTATGGTCCTTTGTAGAAATCATGGCCAATTAAACAGTGATGCAGGCTATGGGTTAAGAGAATACTAGAATGAGACTGTTCTCACTGAAACAGTTTGACAGGTATTCATATAGTGATAATAAAATTACTGATGATACAGTTGTAAATGATCCAATGATCACTCTGACCTGTAAAAAGGGCCTCAGGTTCTCAGGGACCATGCCTGATTTCAGACATAGGGCAGTTATAAATTAATATATTACTTAACTACTTCAATACACACTTTCTCTTCTCTTTTTTTAAAGAAAGTCAGACATGGGAGGTGGGGCATGTCCATGTAACACCTTGTACATCAAACAAGCAAATTTAAGATTTTTAAAATTTTCGAGGCTCAGTAAGTTGTGCTTTTTTAAGATACAAATGTGAAATGACGTTGTTGTTGTTTTTTTAATCAAAGATCTTTGAAGATTCTTTATAGAGTGATTCAATGATATTCAATGTGTGACAGGATCATTGAGTGGAAAAACATTCTAGCAGCATTGTTGAAATTGAATTCCACTGTATTAGATATTCTTTTAATGTGGCGCCTGTCCTCCTAACTTTGTTTCATTTTGACATTTTCAATAAGCTTCTCTAGAAAAAAGCAAGGTGATTACAGTCAGGAAGAAGGCTTGCTGAGACATGTAAAAATTGTGCCATGCTTTAACTGTGCCATGATCATTAGTAAGCCGTTATAATTAAAGAATGTTAGAACAGGTCCAGATATGTGTTAGGATCTACCCTGCGGCAGCAGAGACGCTACTCCCCCTCATGTTGCTCCCCCTCATGAATTGCGTGCCAATGAACAAACGTTTAATGATGTAAGTGTTTTGCACATCCAAAACAAACAGCAAGAACATTCATATTTTTTATTTTTTTTCCTTTATATGGAACATGCAACATGCCCTCAGTTCAGCGGCACACATCCATGCCGAACTTCATATATATACGTATACACTGCCTGGCCAAAAAAAATGGTCTATTGGTGAGAGAGGCAATGATTGTTGTCTTGGCTAAATGTGGAAAAAGTCAAATGTTTCTTTGTTTGTCCTGCTATTGTGTCATCACTTAGCTGTGTTATATGTCCTCCATAGATGGTGATGTATTGACAACTGAATTCATAAATGTTGATGACATTAATCAATTGTGTTTTGTCTGTGGTCAGATAATCCCTTCGTTGCTTGATTTATATTTCTCCTGGATCAACATGATATTACTTTGTGAGATTTTTTTTCTTTCTTTCTTGGTTTCCTTGGTTAAAACCACAACATAATATGTGTGGTTGTATAATTTTGCTAGTTTCAGCTTCAGTCCAAAAGGTTTTCAGGTCTTTTTAGCTGGAAACAGTTGCACCTGCATCTGAACGATGCTGAAGAAAACAGCTCAAACCAAAACTGAGCTGAAAGACGCCAAAATACTGCATAGAGCTGAGCTGAGCTGAGCTGCGTAGAGCTGAGGGCAGGAGTTCATGTCTCATTCAACATGTGATTGAAAATGTCTTCCTGTCTTCTTCAGTCTTATTTAACTCTGTAACCATTTTCACATTATAATACCCTTGATAAAGTGTAAACACATGCTCATGATTGTGAAATAACAGCTTTATTGTCTAAAACAGGGGTTCCCAAACTTTTCCATGCCAAGGCCCCCCGAACTGGCTGAAGACCCCCTTTGCAAACTCACAGACAATGCTACAAAATATGTAAAGAAACATCAAGTTTTAGAATGTTTTTTCTTACTTTTATTCAGTATTCATTTGTTTAACATGAGGGCTGCCTCACATTTTCTGATTTTAGTTGGCCAGGAGTTCTTAGGTTTTTTTGCAGCAGTGTCCTCCACAGCAGGGCTGTTGGTCTGTTTCTTTGGTCTCTTTCTTGTCAAAAACCTGTCCATTTTGCACTAGTTACACGCTAGCTTGAGGAGCAAAGCAGCTTGATAAATGGTGCAAACCAACAGGTCTACATAGATTATAAGGTCATGAACAATGTTTTGACTCGCAGGCAATCAGAAAGATGAGCATGGCAAATAACATTTCGATATATTGAAATTATTATTATATTATTATTATTATTATTATTATTAATATATCAGATATGATATATTATTAATACTTACATTTTATGACAATGATTAAAAAAAATTCGATTATCAATTGTCTGAGGCCCCTAGCGCCGCCTGGCGGCCCCACAGGGGGCCGCAGCCCCCACTTTTAAAACCACTGGTCTAAGGGTCGGCAACACCACAGCTCCGGTGCCGAATGTGGCTCTTTCTGCTGCGGCTCCCTGTGGCTTTGACAAAATAATGAGTATTTAATTAACATGTATATTTTTTTAGTTAGTTAGTTTTTAAAATGTAATTCTAAATGTAAAGATTATGGTGATCTTGTAAAATCAAAATAAAACGTGTTCAGTTTTTTGGCGCTCATGATACGAGTCACAACGATGCCGGCAGGTGTCGTAGGCTGAAACCTTCAGTAAAAGGATGACAGCACGCAGAAGAGGATGGTATCTTTGGTCTGCTGCTGGTGTATAATTGAATTTTGGCTTCTTTTTTTTTTTTTTTAATAAATACAAAAATTGGTATTAACATAAGACATACAAGTCATTATTTGCTATCATCTAACCCCTTCTAGGAGCTTTCTCAAGTGTATTCAGTTGGTTACAGTCTGCAGCCAAGTCCTACACATTGCAAACTGTCCTAACAGTCACCTAGTAAAATGGTCCAAGACCATCTCCCCCACTGA
Source organism: Chelon labrosus (assembly GCF_963514085.1). Classification (NCBI taxonomy): domain Eukaryota; kingdom Metazoa; phylum Chordata; class Actinopteri; order Mugiliformes; family Mugilidae; genus Chelon; species Chelon labrosus. The sequence goes on from NC_140354.1 coordinate 11,692,907, forward strand.
TTAAGACGCCATCTCCAAATGAAGCTCCTCAACTGGTCGGGCAAGCAAAACTTTGTTGAGGCTGAGTTGCAGGATCTCCCTTAATGGCTAACACAACCAATACAGGAGACTTTTTATGACAAAATTCAGCGGATTCATTGTGCATCAATGAGCCCCTTCGCCACTGTTCCTTCCTTGGACCACTTTAGATAGATACTGACCACTGCAGATCGGTGGTTCAGGTGGCTGACATAGCGCAGCCCTTACTGAATATAAAACAGAGCAGGTCGACTCAGTCTGGTAGTTTAAAGGAGTAAAGCTGAGTTAAGGACAGAGGAGAGATCTTTATGTTCTCACAATAACCAAATGTGGATTTTCTTTTTGATTCTGTTTCATGTTCATTCAGTATTTAATATTCCTTAAAACTGCATGAAAGGAGACAAACAGGAATGTGTTTACCTGCGGTATTCATTAAGAGTCAGTCTCTCCTGTTCTCGTCAGTTGGAGTCGGATTATAGCAACAATGCTAATTTGTATCTGCAGACCCTAGACAGGTAACACAAAAACATGATAAGACATAGGACAGGACAATAGATCACAATAAAAGCACATCACAAGACAGTACATTACTAAGAAGATAAAAGTCAGTGGTTACAATGGTTTGCTTTCAACCACTGCTTGAGGTGAGTTTTGAAGGTTTGTAACGTGGGACACTCCCTTATGGAGAGTGGAAGACTGTCCCAGATCTTATTGGCCTTAACAGAAAGAGCATTTTGTCCAAAGGCTGTTTTTCTGTGTGAGACCTCACAGTCCCCTCTAGAGGAGGCCCTGGTCCTGAGACCAGAGCCCTTATTTTTTTAAGAAAGTCAGACATGGGAGGTGGGGCATGTCCAACACCTTGTACACCAAACAAGCAAATTTAAGATTTTAAAAATTTTCGAGGCTCAGTAAGTTGTGCTTTTTTAACATTTTAAAGATTCTTTATAGAGTGATTCAATGATTTTGCATGTATTTACACCACGCCTGCGACCAACATTCATTCATCTTCTATGCCCGTTTAGTCTTGTTAAGGGTCACAGGGGTCTGCTGGAGCCTATCATCGGGCGAGAGGCAGGGGTACACCGTGGACAGGTCGCCAGTCCATCGCAGGGCTAAAGCAGAGAGTACCCGGAGAGAACCCACGCAGACACAGGGAGAACATGCAAACTCCACACAGAAAGGCCAGCCGGCCCATGGATTCGAACCGGTGACCTTCCTGCTGTGAGGCATCAGTGCTAACCACCTCGCCACTGTGCCACCCCCTGCGACTAACATGTAATACAATATTCAATGTGTGACAGGATCATTGTTGCTGCATTGTTGAAATTGAATTCCACTGTATTAGGATATTCTTTTAATGTGGCGCCTGTCCTCCTAACTTTGTTTCATTTTGACATTTTCAATGAGCTTCCCTGGAAAAAGGCAAGGTGATTACAATCAGGAAGAAGGCATGCTGAGAAATGTAAAAATTGTGCAATGCTTAAAGTGTGCCATGATCACTAGTAAGCTGTTATAATTGAAGCCTGTTACAACAGGTCCAGGTATGTGTTAGGAGCTACTCCCCCTCATGTTGCTCCCCCTCATGAATTGTGTGCCAATGAACAAACATTTAAGATGTTAGTGTTTTGCACATCCAAAACAAACAGCAAGAACGTCCATATATATATATTTTTTTTTACTTTATATGCAACATGCCCTCAGTTCAGCGGCACACATCCACAGCCATGCCGAACTTCATATATATATACACTGCCTGGCCAAAAAAAAAGTTGCCACCAACTGCTTTCATTACAGCACTCATTCACTGTGGCATTGTTTCGATAAGCTTCTGCAATGTCACGAGATTTATTTCTATCCATTCATTTTTCACCAAGATCTTGTATTGATGATGGGAGAGTCTGACCACTGCACAAAGCCAGCACATCGCAAAGATTCTCAATGAGGTTAAGGTCTGGACTCTGTGGTGGCCAATCCATGTGTGAAAATGATGTATCATGCTCCCTGAACCACTCTTTCACAATTTGAGCCCCATGAATCCTGGAATTGTCATCTTGGAATATGTCCATGCTATTAGGGGGAAAAAAATCCATTGATGGAATAACCTGGTCACTCAGTATATTCAAGTAGTCAGCTGACTTCATTCTTTGGGCACATAATGTTGCTGAACCTAGACCTGAGCAACTGCCGGCCATGTTTTGACTGGCAGGCAATCAGAAAGATGAGCACTGGTCTAAGGCAAGGGTCGGCAACACCGCAGCTCTGGAGTGGCATGTGCCTCTTTCATCCCTCTGCTGCGGCTCCCTGTGGCTTTGACAAAATAAATAATGAGTATTTAATTAAATGTTTGTTTTTTTAGTTTGTTAGTTTTTAAAATGTAATACTAAATGTAAAGATTATGGTGATCTTGTAAAATCTAAATAAAACATGTTCAGTGTTCAGTCGCTTATGCCGGCGGGTGTCACAGGCTGAAAGCTTCAGTAAAAGGATGATGGCACGCAGAAGAGGATGGTATATTTGGTTTGCTGCTGGTGTATAATTGAGAATTGAATTTCGGGTTTTTTTTTTTTTTTATAAATACAAAAATTGGTATTAACATAAGACACAAAGGTCATTATTTGCTATCATCTAACCCCTTCTAGGAGCTTTCTGAAGTGTATTCAGTTGGTTACAGTCTGCAGCCAAGTCCTACACATTGGACCTCCTAACAGTCACCTTGTAAAATGGTCCAAGACCATCTCCCCCACTGATTAAGATGCCATCTCCAAATGAAGCTCCTCAACTGGTCGGGCAAGAAAAACTTAGTTGAGGCTGAGTTGCAGGATCTGTCCTCTCCTTAATGGCTAACACAACCAATACAGGAGAGCTTCATGACAATATTCAGCGGATTAAATGTGCATCAATGAGTCTGTTGCTGGTTCACCACTGTTCCTTCCTTGGACCACTTTTGATAGATACTGACCACTGCCATCGGTGGTTCAGGTGGCTGACATAGCGCAGCCCTTACTGAAAAAAACAGAGCAGGTCGACTCAGTCTGGTAGTTTAAAGGAGTAAAGCTGAGTTAAGGACAGAGGAGAGATCTTTATGTTCTCACAATAACCAAATGTGGATTTTCTTTTTGATTCTGTTTCATGTTCATTCAGTATTTAATATTCCTTAAAACTGCATGAAAAAGGAGACAAACAGGAATGTGTTTACCTGCGGTATTCATTAAGAGTCAGTCTCTCCTGTTCTCGTCAGTTGGAGTCGGATTATAGCAACAATGCTAATTTGTATCTGCAGTCCCTAGGCAGGTAACACAAAAACATGATAAGACATAGGACAGGACAATAGATCACAAAAAAAGCACATCACAAGACAGTACATTACTAAGAAGATAAAAGTCAGTGGTTACAATGGTTTGCTTTCAACCACTGCTTGAGGTGAGTTTTGAAGGTTTGTAACGTGGGACACTCCCTTATGGAGAGTGGAAGACTGTCCCAGATCTTATTGGCCTTAACAGAAAGAGCATTTTGTCCAAAGGCTGTTTTTCTGTGTGAGACCTCACAGTCCCCTCTAGAGGAGGCCCTGGTCCTGAGACTGCTGTGAGCCCTTTTTTTTTTAAGAAAGTCAGACATGGGAGGTGGGACAAGTCCATGTAACACCTTGTACACCAAACAAGCAAATTTAAGATTTTTTTGAGGCTCAGTAAGTTGTGCTTTTTTAAGATTTTAAAGATTCTTTATAGAGTGATTCAATGATTTTGCATGTATTTACACCACGCCTGCGACCAACATTCATTCATCTTCTATACCCGTTTAGTCCTGTTAAGGGTCACGGGGGTCTGCGGGAGCCTATCCCAGCTGTCATCGGGCGAGAGGCAGGGGTACACCCTGGACAGGTCGCCAGTCCATCGCAGGGCTAACACAGAGACAGACAACCATTCACACCCACACGCACACCTACGGCCAATTTATCACCAATTAACCTAACCAGCATGTCTTTGGATGGTGGGTTGAAGCCGGAGTACCCGGAGAGAACCCACGCAGACACAGGGAGATTCGAACCGGTGACCTTCTTGCTGTGAGGCATCAGTGCTAACCACCTCCCTACTGTGCCGCCTAACATGTAATACAATATTCAATGTGTGAGAGGATCATTGTTGCTGCATCGTTGAAATTGAATTCCACTGTATTAGATATTCTTTTAATGTGGCGCCTGTCCTTCTAACTTTGTTTCATTTTGACATTTTCAATGAGCTTCCCTGGAAAAAGGCAAGGTGATTACAATCAGGAAGAAGGCTTGCTGAGACATGTAAAAATTGTGCAATGCTTAAAGTGTGCCATGATCACTAGTAAGCTGTTATAATTGAAGCCTGTTACAACAGGTCCAGGTATGTGTTAGGAGCTACTCCCCCTCATGTTGCTCCCCCTCATGAATTGTGTGCCAATGAACAAACATTTAAGATGTTAGTGTTTTGCACATCCAAAACAAACAGCAAGAATGTTCATATATATATATTTTTTTTTACTTTATATGCAACATGCCCTCAGTTCAACGGCACACATCCACAGCCATGCCGAATTTCATAAATATATACACTGCCTGGCCAAAAAAAAAGTCGCCACCAAAAAAAGGTTGTTGGACCACCTTTTGTCGCAGGCTGAAAGCTTCAGTAAAAGGATGACGGCACGCAGAAGAGGATGGTATATTTGGTTTGCTGCTGGTGTATAATTGAGAACTGAATTTCAGCTCTTTTTTTTTTAATAAATACAAAAATTGGTATTAACATAAGGGCGGCAAAGTGGCGAGGCCTTTCTGTGTGGAGTTTGCATGTTCTCCCTGTGTCTGCGTGGGTTCTCTCCAGGTACTCCGGCTTCCTCCCACCATCCAAAAAAACATGCTCATTAGGTTAATTGGTGATTCTAAATTGTCCGTAGGAGTGAGTGTGAGTGTGAATGGTTGTCTGTCTCTGTGTGTGGCCCTGCGATGGACTGGCGACCTGTCCAGGGTGTACCCCTGCCTCTCGCCCGATGACGGCTGGGATAGGCTCCAGCAGACCCCCGTGACCCTTAACAGGACTAAATGGGTATAGAAGATGAATGAATGAATGAATGGTATTAACATAAGACACAAAAGTCATTATTTGCTATCATCTAACCCCTTCTAGGAGCTTTCTGAAGTGTATTCAGTTGGTTACAGTCTGCTGCCAAGTCCTACACATTGGACCTCCTAACAGTCACCTTGTAAAATGGTCCAAGACCATCTCCCCCACTGATTAAGATGCCATCTCCAAATGAAGCTCTTCAACTGGTCGGGCAATCAAAACTCAGTTGAGGCCGAGAAGAGGAGAGGAGAACTTCATGACAAACTTCAGCAGATTAATTGTGTATCAATGAGTCTGTTGCTGGTTCGCCGCTGTTCCTTCTTTGGACCACTTTAGATAGATACTGACCAGTGCAGATCGGTGGTTCAGGTGGCTGACATAGCGCAGAGCAGGTCGACTCAGACCGGTAGTTTAAAGGAGTAAAGCTGAGTCACACACACACACACATTTATATATGTATAGATCACTTTAACTTGGACATTGCAAAAGTAGCTCGCAAGCCAAAAAAGTGTGGGCACCCCTGATCTAACCCCTTCCAGGAGCTTTCTGAAGTGTATTCAGTTGGTTACAGTCTGCAGCCAAGTCCTACACACTGCAAACTGTCCCAACAGTCGCCTAGTAAAATGGTCCAAGACCATCTCCCCCACTGATTAAGACACCATCTCCAAATGAGGCTCCTCAACTGGTCGGGCAAGCAAAACTTTGTTGAGGCTGAGTTGCAGGATCTCCCTTAATGGCTAACACAACCAATACAGGAGAGCTTCATGACAAAATTCAGCAGATTCATTGTTACCAACAAAACACAGGACACCCTCAGAACGCCCATGTCCATTCTCTGATGAGTCACAACTGGTTTGGAAGCAAAAGGGAGACCTACACAATATTAGTGTTTAACTCCAGTTATACAGCTGAAATGGCTTAAATGGTGAGTAGCTGTCGAAAGTGGTCCAAAGACCAATAGACCGTAAACCAGCCACTGGTGATGGAACATGTCTGATCTGTGAGGGCTACAACTCCAACTTACTGAAATAATCGGTTGCTCCAGCCTTGATGCCTCATATCGCAGCAACCTTCAGAAATCTAGTTCGGTCCAGGCCTCCGGAGGTTGGAGACGTTTTGGCACAGTTTGAATATTTGCAAGTAGTTTGGGCCACTGAGTTTCTACTTGCAGCAGCACTCTGTGAGAATCTGGCTCTTTCTCAAACTGGTTAGGTGACGTGTTCAAAGGGGAGGAAACCACAGTGACATTGTCTTATAAAGGTGACATGATAAGCTCTTCCACTAAAAGACACCAACACCGATCGAGACCTCAAAGACCAACTACTTTTACAAGACGCAACGATGGAGAGCAAGAATGCAAATAGTGGTGAGTATAATTTATATTTCAGTAATCTTGTAAATAAACCATCAGAGCAACAACTTGTTTCCATCTGACTACTAATGTTTAATGTCTCATTAATATTTGTGCTGCTTAAAAGAAAGAAAAAGCAAAGAATTCTTTCAATTTTCACATTTTACCTAACATTATACATATTACTGACTGATCAGTCACCTGACTCAACTACTTGAGTTTATTCTTTCTAATTTTAGAGTTTGCACACTTCTTATTTCTTATGTCTTATGTTATATCTTTCAGCATCTTTCTATTTATCACATAATGTGTTATATTTATACATTTTGCTGATTTAGTTGAATTTGATTACTTATTATTAATAGGGGTGGGACTCGATTAAAAAAATGTATCTAATTAATTAGAAGCTGTGTAATTAATTGATCTTCATTAATCACATTTTAATTGCATAACAATATTTGCCCCAAAAAAGCAACATTTTTTTTATTTAAATGGATTTTAATGGACGACTGAAACAAATAATAGACACAGACATGAATAATAATACTAATAAACAAACAAACAAACAAACAAACAAAACAGTTTGTGCTGCCAAACGTCTTGTCCGAACTCGGAGTCAGGTGGTTTCTGTGCTCACTGCAACATGCTTTGCATTTAGATGGCACTGCATTTTTTTTCTTTCTTTCTTTTTTTTTTTTTTTGCACAAAACCAATCAAGGCTTCCATCAGGTAGTGTTTTTAAATAAAATTTGCTTTCCATCATTCCTAGCAATTGCCAGGACGTACTTTCATCCGATTCCTCCATTTTGGTAGCCGTTGGTTAGCCAAGCTCCGACGTGTCCATCAGTGTAATCGGTGTACCAGGAAATCGTGCACTGACAAAAGTTCCGCTTTGTTTGGAATGCAAACTGGGATTAAATGCATTAATCTTATTAAAGCTAATTAAAGGAATTAAATCACATTTAAATCTCAATGTTATATGTGCAATCAGTATTCAGTGCAGGTCATTCCTAACTCTAATACAGACCAATGCAAGGTTCTACCATGTAACTGCTGCACTGTATTGATGACTGAATGATTATTTTGATGAATGTCATTTATTTAATCAACTGCTGTTCATTACTGTAAAGTAGAAGATAATAAAGATGTGACAGGACTAGACTGATTCTACTGAACTCCTGATGTTTATATGAATTATTTTTGCCCATTTTACTCAGAAAATCAAAATGGTTTCAAATGTGTGGATCTACTTTGGATTAAGTAATTTATTTTGTGTTTAACTCGGGACACATGCATGCTGCAGCGTAATCAGAGTGTTTTTTAAATCAGTCCTCTTAATATGACCTTCCAGTGCCATTATACATCCGTCTACATCTACATATCTGAACTGATTATGAATTTTAAATCTTTAAAACACAAAGACAGCAGCATCATCACTGTAAAGAAAGATTTGCATGAATAAGTGTGTTTAGATCAGTGAAGTACGACAAAAACTAGAATTTGAATCTGCAGTCAATTCTACGACCACGAATGTAGGAATGTTTAGTACACATCAAATGACAATGCTGTTGATCAACTGTTCCTCCAAATTAAATTGTAGTTTGTAGGAGACAAGACACAGAGTCAGTACACAAGAGTTCTTAGTCTTCACATCATATTAATAGAGCATCAGTTTCCAGAAAAAAACAAAAAACTAAAAAAAAATATATCAATGATTCATTAAAAAGATTAAGGACTCAGTATATCTAGAGAGAATTGGAGGATTTATCAGGACGAGCAGGAGTCAGTGAGCTGGGGGTTCTTTGGAGGGGTTTTAGACAATAACGCTGATTAAACCCACAGTCAGTGGTGGTCGAATATTTTCCGTTGACCAGTATTTACATACAGCAACTATGCAGCAAAATCTCTGCTCACATCTGTTGAGAGATTAAAACAGAACTTTGGTTTGAAATGATCAAGAGACAGTGCTGAGACACTTAACATTAACCATGTCTCTGTGAACTTCTCCTGCAGATGAGCTGAGGATTGTGGTCCTGGGAAAGGCCGGAGATGAGACGAATGTACTCATCAACACCATCCTGGGGAAAGAGAGTACAGAAGAGAACGATGGTTCAGAGTGCAAGGTGATCAAGGGAGTGTTTGAGAAGAAGCCAGTGGCTTTCATCGATACTCCTGGTCTGCTCCGTACCGACCTAACTGATAAAAAGTTAAGAGAGGAGCTCATGAAATGCATCCTATATGCTGCTCCTGGTCCTCATGTGTTCCTGTATGTGAGGAAGCTAGAGGCTATTACAAACGTGGAAATAAAAGCTGTGAAAAAGCTTGAGAAGATTTTTGAAAATTCAAAGGCTTTCTTCTTGGGCGTTGTCATCAGTGATGAAGTCATATCTGATAAGGATCATGATGACATGCAGGAGGGCTTCAAGGAATATTTCAGTGGATGCGTTACTGTCAACACAGAGGAGCCCAACGTGTCCGAGCTAATGAAGAAGATCAAGGAGATGGCTGAGAAACAGGGACATTACACCAATAAACTGTGTGAAAAGGCTGAGAAATTGGGCAATTCAGGAAAAACTGTCGAAGAAATCACTAAATACATGATTTCTGGTCTCTCAGACAAGGCCTTTTCTGATGTGTTAAATAAAGGTATTGGAGAGTTTGCAATATTGTTGAACAAGGTGATTCAAAGTTTGTCCTAGCTGAGTAAGATTTGATACAGCTTGGACGTAACAGTAGTTTTAGTACTACGGTATACTTCTACGCAGGTTTCCATTTATACTTTTTCGCTGCACTACTGCTCTGTTTTTAATCTACCACTCCAGTCCACCAATCCAACAGTTTATGGTACTAATGTTAACACATAATGTTTATTGGGTGTCTTTAGTTTGCTTCATTACTTTGGTAACAGCACAATATTCGTGCTCATTTTAAATGAAAAACTGCTTGTGCAACAAAATCACATCATCAAATAAAAGATGTTTCAAACCAAACAGTGTTGTCTTTGTTTTCCTGCTGTTGTGTCATCACTCAGTTGTGTTATCTGTCCTCCACAAATAGTGATAAAGTACCATAATACTTAATCACAAAGCTCTAAAATCACTCTGCTGGATTGTTACAAAGATCCAAGAAGAATCCAACTCATTTTAACTGTAAGAAGCCACAGCAGCAACTTCAGGTATCTGATGGAACAGATTAACCTCTCATTAAAACCAGCTTTCTATACAGGCCTTTTAAGGTCCATTGATGCAGGAAACAGGATGCTGGCCAGCGAATAAACTCACTGGAAATAATCCTTAATAAAATCATTATTTGAACAGTTTCTGTTCAGGTGCTCGTGGCTCCATCATTCTGCCGTTGTTGAAGGATACAATAAATCTGAAGGATGTACCTACAGTTGTTTCCTGCATCAGTACCTTGACATGACTGCAGCTGAAAGTTTAGAAGAGCTGCTCAACAAAATTCAAACACAAAACATATAAATAACATCAACCAGCTTTTTTTGTCAACTTCAAATAGAAACCTAAACCAACTAGAAAATACTCTCTGTGGACACAGCCTCGGCCTCCATCTGTGACTGTGGCACCTTTCCTTCAAAGTGCCGTCTTGTGCACGGAGCAGTCAGTCACTTACCAACCACAGAGAAAGCCCAAACATTTGCTGAATAAAACTTCTCACAGCAGGAACCTGTTCATTTTACCTGACCCTGTCGTAGATCTAAATATCCTCGATGGTGATTATCCTAGGATTGTGTTATTTCTACAAATGTTTCAGGTTTAACTATGTGGTTGTTTTATTCTGCACACTTTAATGCATGTATTTAGGGCGGCCCAGGATTTTCAAAACTTGCAAACTTTCTTATCCTACTGTCACAGTTAAATGCAGGTCAACTCAAGAGGAGTCCTACAATTAAAGTGTCCTTAGCAGGTAGAGTCTGCTCTTTATAGTCAGCATAGTCAGACCATAGACTGTATATGTATATGGACAATGTCTCGCTGCTTGCATTAGTCAAAATGACGCTGGATGTTCACTGGTGTGTGTGGTGTGTGTTTGTGCCTGAAGAAATCCACCACCAGCTCCTTGGTTTTACCCACATTCAGCTGGAGGCAGTTTTCCTGGCACCAGACTACAAAAACTTGGATGAGTCCTCTATGTTAGGGAGGAATTTGCGGTGATGCCGATGAAGAAGAAGAAGTACCAGAGTCCTGTATGTCTTATGCCTGAAGGAGTTTATTTAGGCCCGAGGAGAACAGAAGCTTCGTCATCACAACATAAGTGCATGAGTCCACCTCAATTCTAAGGGAGAAACAGTGAACTCAGATTCTTATACTAGCAAGCAAGGCCGAGGCAGCAAACGGGAGATGTGTTGGCATCCCATTGGCCATTGTACATAAACATGAAGATAAGCATTCACACCAGCTAGGTAATACAAATTGTCAGACAATGACGGAGGGCATTATCATCTCACTCTACAGCTATGCCTGTAATGCAAAGTATCCCCCAGAGAGTGAGATTGAAGACGCCAACAGAGGGACCTTGGTCTTGGTATGTTCCTCAGAGAGAAAATAGGGCAGATAACTGACCCCAACAGTAGTCTAACATTAACTACACATAGGCAAGAGAAATTATTCTCTAACAATCCCCTCTTATTGATCATATGATCAATACACTATAATTTAGCACCTTAATGGTGAGTTAATGTCAAGCCATCAGAATCAAAGACCATCACACAATACAAGAACCCAATGAGATCAAATGTGAAACAAATAAATGCATCAACATTGATAAAGATGGTGTTGTAAAATAAAAACACAATTAAACACAGAATCACGTGAGTCAAATAATATCATGATGTAATATTCACACCCCTCTTATGTAGCATGTCAGCTTATCTAACATGTGATCCGTGAATCCCACCTTCCCGTCAACAAGGACCGCTGATTTCCACCGTGAGCCTTTCTAACACTTAGGTGTTTCAGGAGTTCTTTATCCCATTGAGGGTTTGCCTCCAGTGGTCCTTGTTGACGGGAAGGTGGGATTCATGGATCACATGTTAGATAAGCTGACATGCTACATAAGAGGGGTGTGAATATTACATCATGATATTATTTGACTCACGTGATTCTGTGTTTGTGTTTTTATTTTACAACACCATCTTTATCAATGTTGATGCATTTATTTGTTTTATTATTTATTTGTTTCACATTTGATCTCATTGGGTTCTTGTATTGCGTGATGGTCTTTGATTCTGATGGCTTGAGATTAACTCACCCTTAAGGTGCTAAATTATAGTGTATTGATCTTATGATCAATAAGAGGTTAGTGTTAGAGAATAATTTCTCTTGCCTATGTGTAGTTAATGTTAGACTACTGCTGGGGTCAGTTATCTGCCCTGTTTTCTCTCTGAGGAACATACCAAGACCAAGGTCCCTCTGTTGGCGTCTTCAATCTCACTCTCTGGGGGATACTTTGCATTACAGGCATAGCTGTAGAGTTAGATGATAATGCCCTCCGTCATTGTCTGACAATTTGTATTACCTAGCTGGTGTGAATGCTTATCTTCATGTTTATGTACAATGGCCAATGGGATGCTAACACATCTCCCGTTTGCTGCCTCGGCCTTGCTTGCTAGTATAAGAATCTGAGTTCACTGTTTGTCCCTTAGAACTGAGGTGGACTCATGCACGTATGTTGTGATGACGAAGCTTCTGTTCTCCTCAATCGAGCCTAGTCCTCGATCGAGCCTAAATAAACTCCTTCAGCATAAGACATACAGGACTCTGGTACTTCTTCTTCTTCATCGGCAACAGCTGGCTGAAAGGTGTCTGAAGTCAGGAGTGTAGAGGGAGAAGAGGAAGTGACCCAGGACAGTTCCCTGAGGGGCTCATGTATCGCAAACGACCACATCAGACACAGCCCTGTGTTTATGTCACATACTGTGGTCTATTGGTCAGGTAGTCCAATATCCAGCATGCGAAGTGGTGATCCACTCCTGAGTGCACCAGCTCGTCCCTCAGTAGGACAGGCTGGATGGTGTTGAAAGCACTGGACAAATGAAAGAATATGATTCTCACAGTGCTCTCAGCGCTCTCAAGGTGAGAGAGAGCTCTTTCCAGGAGGTAGATTACTCAGATTCTGGGCTAATAGTGGAACAGTGTCTTTACTGTTGAATGCATATTCAGTCACAGAGGTAGTCAATCATGGTAAATAAAGTCCAGAGTCAGGACTAAACCAATTCACCTTGATGGTGTCCACATTACTTTTGTATTAACTTCATTACTACCTATAGATGTACTATTACATCTATATTAACAGTAGAATAAATGAGTTCATTTGCGGTTTATTTGACAGCGTTTCGTAGTGTCATTTTAAATACACAGTAGTCGACTGTAGAGATCCGCTATTTGACAGATGCCACATGGCACCGCTACGTCTGTGAGTGAGATCTTATGCTCAGCAAGCAGAAAGCTTGAATCAGGAAGCAGGCACTCACCTCAACACACAACTTACATCATATCAATTTGAGGGTTTTTTTTGTTTTTTTTTTGGAGCATCTGGCTGACCATGAAATGTACTCTGCTGAATGCACTTCTGCTCACCCTCATTTGTTGCTTTGAGACAGGCTTCTGACTGATCGGGTGATGTGGGATGGACCTACTGGCAGGTTATAATGTAGTGATGAGATGGAAATAGTCAGAAGAACACACGGACAGTAACAAGACCTCACAGTTCTGCTGCTGCCTTGGACGTCAAAACATGTCAGAATCAGAGCTTGGTGAGTATATCTTTGTAGTACTACAGTAATAGTAGAGGTAGTGTTTGGATACCTCAACTATCATCAAGAAATAATTATGACAATAATTATTTCTTGAGACATAAACCTACACCAATTTGGACTGAATTTGATTAGATATTGAAAGAAATCATGATGCAGTTTTCATGTTTTGCACACTGAGATCTGGTGATTTATGTTGCTTTGAGTATAGCAGTGGACAGTCTGATTATCACCAAGTAGCATTTTTAGAGAACATTTCAATGGTGGTGACTTTTTCTCATTTGATTCATTGTGACATTAAGTCATTATAAACCTAGAAAGTAGTTAATCAGGATTACAGATGAAGAGATGGAAGAGACAGAGGTGAAAGTCAATTGTAACGTTGATCATTTATGACTTATTGTAGTGGTGCCTGCTGCTGAAGACGTTATGCTGAGGTCTGAGCATTTGTGCCATTAACTGACATTTTATCGACCAAATCAATTATCAAACATCAAACTGATTAGTAATTTGAGATCAGTGAATGCATGTTGGTCAGCAGCTTGAAACAGGCTCCATTGAGGCAGATTTGTGTGTTTAAAGTAATCTGTAGTCAGTGCTGAAGACTGGAGATGTACATGAAGACATGGAGATCACAGCTGGGACATTTCTCATATTCTAAACCTTTCAAACAGATGAGTTGAATCCACACCAGAAAGAGCTGAGGATCGTCCTGGTTGGGAAGGTGGGAACTGGGAAGACCTCTGCAGGAAACATCATCCTGAGTGAAACATGTCCATTCAACACAACTCAACACAAAGAAGTGTCAAATGGAATCAGAGACTATTGGTGATACAAAGGTGACTGTTGTTGATACTCCAGGTCTGTGCAGCGTTTCTCTGTCTGAGGAAGAGACGGTGAATCAGCTCAAGAAGTCCATCAAACGGACCGAACCTGGTCCTCATGTGTTCCTTCTTGTGATGAGATATGACAGTACCTTCACAAAAGAGGAAGAAAAAACACTGGAGATTCTTCAGCGCACTTTTGGCAAAAATGTGATGGCCTACTCTCTGAATTTTGTTCACCCATAAAAAGGATGTGGACAAAACGTCCATAGATGACTTCATTAATTCGGATAAAAATACAGGCCTCAGAGACTTACTCATTCAGTGCCACTGGAAATACCACGTTTTCAGGATTAAAGGAACGAATGACACTCAAGTCCCTGAGCTGCTGGACAAGATGAATGACATGGTGACAAACTCAAAAGGAAGCTTTTACTCTGTTTAGATGCTTGAAGAGGCTGAAAATGCAGTGAAACTGCAACAAAAGAAAGAAATCAAAGAAACAGAGGAACCAAAAAGCTGGGTAGTCTCTGAAAATGAGTGGTTTAATTGGAGCAGCTGCTGGATGTGTGATGGGGTACTTTGTTTCTGTGGGTGAGCTGACGGCTAAGATAGGAGCTATGGTGGGAGCTGTTGTGATCGGGATACTGGCAATGATACTAGTATGTTTAGCAATAATTGTCACAAACCGAATCAAGCGATGCTGCAAATAAAAAAAAAAAGGTCGTCTTCAGTCTGAGATCAGACCAAGTGTAAAATATTAAAGGCCATTCACACAGTGGATGAGTGTTTAGTTCAGTTCAGTGGAAGAAGATGGTGGTGGAGGAGAGGAACGAATTATAAATAAATGTTTCAAACCTTTTCTTATTGCGAGAAGTGACTTCTATTACATTACTGTCTGGTGTGTCTGGGTTCTGGTATTTTTTAGACCAAATGATGTTCATGAACAATACTCATAGGGTTTACATTCTTTCACACTGCCTCCCTTGTAAACGTATCTCATCTCTTATCTTTTAGGGTTTTCAGGCTGTAACATGTATCTGCTTGTTTGTAATAATCCCTTCATTACCTGATTTGTATTTCTCCTGGATTATTCACGAGATTATTTCTTTATAACCTTATTAACAATATTATTAACACTTATTATCACTATAAACTACTATTGTTTTGTTTATTTCTTAGTTACCTGATGGAAGATGTTTGAAAATGTGAGGACCTTCTGTTCTCATTTTCATTTACCTGTGAACTCATTAATCACGTTATCATTGTTTGTAGGTGCTGGTTGGGGCTCTGGGACATTGTTATGGGTCATTCTTGTTTTTTGCACTGCAATATTATCAGTTTCTGAGATTCAAAGAGCAGAATTTAGCATTTTGCTCATTTTGTTTCAGCCGTTTTCCTTCATTGTTAATGTCACGTAATCACTTATTGCTTCAGGACAATAAGTGATTAATAATAAAATGAATAAATCTCATAATGTTTGTGGAGAATCACTGAGTCTTAACTTCAGTGCAGAAATGGCAAACCTGCATGTTTTTAATGATATCCTTCTTGACCCCAAAAGGACTCACCCTTTCACAGTGACACAAATATTCACTCATTCATTCAGCAGGAAAAAGTCACTCTGGTTGGTTGAAGGACTAAATTGTGAAAGTGAACCCGGTGGTTTCCTGTCGTCTTATGGGAGAGTTCAACGTGTCTCTATTGACAGTAGAGTGCAGGATGAAGCTCGGCTGCCCTCTGCTGCTCACAAGATACTCACTCCTTCCTATTTGAGTCTGAAATTTAATGATGAGTCCAAATGTCAGCTGTAACCCTCTGTTCGTCCTCCATCTTGTCATCGGTCATCAAAATTGATCAGTTTTTATGAGTCCGCTGAAAATAACACTTGATCTAATCCTAATATTAAACTTGTGAAGAGGTTAATGTGGCGCTACCTGGACAGCCCTCCGTCCTCACGGTGATAATCATCATCTGGACGCTGTGACTGCCCGGCAGAGTCGAACCAGCCAGCTCACACTTATCGGCATCAAACTGGTCCAGCTGAACGTCGACACAGTTCAGCCTCCATCTGTTTAGCAGCGCTTCGATCGACCAGTCGGCGCTGAAACACACGGAGAAGCTGTTAAAACTGCGGCAGCTGTTTGTAAGGGTGAACTTTTTGTGAACGGGGCCTCTGTGGATCAGGCTTGTTCCAGTGCATCCCACAGATACTTGATCAGTTTATGAATTTGGAGGCCAGGCCGACACCTTGTGCTGATTTTCATGTTTTATATTGTCACTAGATGGTCAGTGTTACTTCACCTGCCACTGGTTTTAATGTTGTGGCTGATCGGTTTACATTCAAGTAAAACAGAAATATTTCATTGGCTCGGCTTCTCAAACCTTGCAAACTATCTACGTTTCTGATTTTCTTTTAACAAACTTATCACTCAAAATGGCAAAAGTCATCCACAGATCTATTTTACTTCAAGTAAATGTACTTGAAGTAAAATGCAGTACTTTGACAGTGATGTATATTAGTACTTTTAGTTGAGTAAATGCTCTGAATACCTCCTCGCTCTGATGAACTCTGAGTGTGAGACCACTCACATAAACAAACAATAACTCACTATTGTATATAGTCACTGTACAAAACCCTGGTTTGGTGTATTATATCTGCTCTTATCCTGTATTTTATGTGTACAGATTGAGATTTATTTTATTTTACTTTCTCTTATTTCAGTTGTTTCTGTACAAGAGAGCAAAGTTGCCGGAGTCATATTCCTTGTATGTGTACATACACTTGGCCATTAAAGCTGATTCTGATTCTGATTCTCTTAAAAACAAACAGCAGCTGTACCTTCTCACTTGGTATGTCGTCCAGAACTGAGCTCTGGGGTTTTTTCTCAGGAGAAAAGCAGCTGTCACAATGACGTCTTCAAAATCTGAAATGGGTAACAACTCTTTAGTCTTACCAACATACCCTATATTAGAGAGGCTGTTGAACAAAGTCACTCAGTGAAAGAAGTCTTCTTCTTGTAAATTAAAAACAATCCATCCATCGAAGACTTTCAATCCAAGTTAATACATCTAATTCAGACTTGTAGAAAACCTGAAATCAACTCCAATGCCTAAACAGTGTCCCCAAATTAAAAGAAAAATAAACGTATTAAAGCTTAAGCTTTGAAGCCTTAACAGGATTTATTCCCGCTTTAAAAGATAATTATGTCTTATAGTGTCAGAATGTAAAATGTGTTGCTGCACACACACCGACCTTCGGGGTCGTAAAAAACGTCCGAGCCCAGGATGACATCCAGCTCGGGAAGCAGGACGAGGTCCGGTGAGATCTCCCCCCAGCTGAGACCCAACACGAGAACGTCTCGGAGGCCGTTGGCTTCACAGCTGCGTCTGCAGTTCTCCAGACACAGCGGCTTGTTTGAGCTGTCTGACAGGATCACCCGAGCACCGCACCTCGCCGCCACCACACCTGGCAGACTCACACCTGCACCGAGCTGAAGACAAACGGGGTGCACGCGCATTTTCAAGTCAATGTGGACGGGTTAGATCACTCATATTTCAGTAATATTTCTCCTGAGAGCTTCGTGTGTAAACAGGTTTTTGCAGAATGCAATAAATGGAATATGCTCCAGCTCACCTCCAGCACCGTCCTGCCTCTCAGCTCCTCTCTGTGTGTCCACAGGTACTGGGCCAGCACCACCGCACAAGGCCACACATACATGCCATACTGAGGATCCAGAACCTGAAAAAATTTAAAATATAATAAAGAATTGCAGCTACTTAAGATCCTGTGTAAATCAACATGTACATATCATTGTTATACGCATAATTAACTTAAACTCAAGTGTTTTCATGTAGGTTAGCACCCTGATCCTGTGACAGCACAACACAGCAACATAAAACAGTTTTATATAAACCTCAGCTGTATTATATACATCCATTATAATGTATTTATGACTTTAAACAGACCTCCGGTATGGAAACACAAAGTGACTCCTGTATGTTTTTCTTGTTGTCTTCAAACGTGAAAACTTTGTACGCTATGCTAGCAGTCTCTGCTTCACTGTGGTCCATTGTGCGAGCTAACTTAGTCTTAAATTACGCAGTTACATCACCTGGTGCTAATATTACTGTTTGGCTTTGGGCTTAAATCAATAAATCTAACTGAAATCCATGTGGTTATTTTATCACCAGCAGCCACGATGGGATCTACTTCCGTGTTGACCAAAACACAAGATCGCAAGAAAGACTCTTGAAGAGCCAATTAAATCTACGGGCGGGAAGGCTCGTTCTAGTATCCAACCAATCAGCGCTTTCGCTTTGTGGAGCCGGCAGCCAATGAGCGTTCTAGCTCAAATTAGGGGCGGGCACAAGTTATGTCAATCAGTTGCAAAAGCATTGTGTCGCCCACTGCTAGCTAGCTGCTTAAGCCATTCTGCTAGGTGTCTATCAAACTGTGTAGATCAGGCAGGTTTTAAAAGTGCTGCCACGACATTTCGTGTTTTCTTTTAACATATTAACCGACGTGGGGCTTTGTTGTCAAATAATTAAGGCGAGAGTGAAAGTACGGCGCAGCTAGCCGGGTATCAGTGCAGGCTAGTGAATGTGTTTCTGTAGCAGCCCCGGGTTAGCTCCATAGCTAGCTGAGCAGCAGTAGCGCACGTCTTCTCTTTAAAAGCCAGGAGAAGGAATGAACCATAAGAGTAAGAAGAGGATTAAAGAGGCGAAAAAGAGCGCCAGGCCCGAGCTGAAGGATTCGTTAGACTGGATAAAACACGGCTATCATGAGACTTTCGACCTGTCACACCGCACCGTGAAGGTAACTGTCAATGTAGCAGTGGAGGCTAAGCTAACTGTGGCTAGCCGCCGCCGCTGGGCGCAGGAGTGCAGCTCGTCACGTAGACAATGAAGGAGTCGGTGTCAGAGCACATTCCTGGGACAAGACTTTAAATTCAGACCAGCTTTTTAATCGCACATATTTATTTACTTTTGTACAACAAACATGAGTATATAAAGACAGGACTGAAAGAAGTGCTCAAACATTTTGCTCAATTATAAATACAAATACTCAAAACGTATTTAAGGTACTAAAAGTGAAAGTATTCACTATACTGTATTACATTTTATTATGATATTGTGTTAGTATTGATGTATGGGGACAGTTAACATTTATTCATGTACTTATTATCTAATAGATGTGCTCAAGAGAGTATCAAATGTATTTATAGTTAATGTGGGTTTATGTAGTCACTTCAGCATGGAGCCTATATATCTTGGTACTAGTGTTTATTCACCTGGTTGAGTTCAAAAGTTGCTTCTTTTTGGTTGTCTGTGAAGTTGCAAGTCACTTCCTTTAAATATGACATGTTTTAACCCTGAAAGATCATATATTCAAACCCCTGAACGTGTCTGATCGTAGCTGCTTCTTAAATGCGCTACAGATGTTCAAAGAGTTTATTGTCAGGTGGACAGTGTAGAAACAAGTTTCCCTGTACAATGAAAACATATAAATATAAAAATCTTAGAAGTAGACAGATGTGGGTCTGATGGGTAGAGTCAGCAGCAGCAGAGCGCTCGTGTTTGTCCTTCATATAATTCCTTGAGGCTCGTCAACACTTACTGCCGCAGTTTACACAGCTCCAACCAGTTCTGCCACAGTCTGTTGTGATGAACCAGGTTATAAATAAGCTGTTTAACCAGCTCTAAAACCTGGACGTGTGTTCACCGACACACACTCCAGTTTGTGTTGCTATTTTAGCTTAGTTTGTTTTTTTAACACTGCAAAAATACAAAGAAACCGCAACTTCCTGTCGCTTAGATGTACACAGGGAAAGGCTTCAGAGCATAACACTGTTTACACAGTATTTTGTATTGTGCTGCAGGACAACGTTGAGCGCGTGGACACCCTCCACCTCAGTCCCGACGAGTTCATCCAGCGCTTCGAGCGGCCCTACAAGCCCGTCGTCCTCCTCAACTGCCAGGAGGCCTGGCCCGCCCGGGAGAAATGGAGTCTGGAGCGTCTCAAACGCAAGTACCGCAACCAGAAGTTCAAGTGCGGGGAGGACAACGACGGCTACTCCGTGAAGATGAAGATGAAGTACTACGTGGAGTACCTGGAGTCCACCAGAGACGACAGCCCGCTCTACATCTTCGACAGCAGCTACGGCGAACACGCTAAACGGCGGAAGCTGCTGGAGGACTACCAGGTGCCGGTGTTCTTCAGGGACGACCTGTTCCAGTTTGCTGGGGAGAAACGCAGGCCGCCTTACAGGTGTGGACTTCCTCATTTTAGTTTTCTCAGTCATTTATCATTTGGGCAAAAAGGGGAACAGCTTCCCAAGGTGACAGCTTCAAACTGAAGCATCAGAAAAACACAGGAGACAAAGGAAGCTGAAGTCTTCACTGCATCTTTGACTTTTCAGCTTTTCTGTTGAATAAAACAAAAAAGACGTTATGTGACCAGTGAGGCTGAAGCTCACACTTTGTGTTAATTGTTAATCAAGGTA
This sequence comes from Chelon labrosus, assembly GCF_963514085.1. Lineage (NCBI taxonomy): Eukaryota > Metazoa > Chordata > Actinopteri > Mugiliformes > Mugilidae > Chelon > Chelon labrosus. The sequence continues at coordinate 11,713,462 of NC_140354.1, forward strand.
TATTAGGTATATTAATTGTTAATGGATTATTTTTTTGTCAATAATCACAGTTATGAAAAGTGAACAGTCAGTGGTGTAGTACCTGTGTTTGCCAGCAGGTGGAGACGCTTCCTTTTGAATGAGGCGGAGTTACCAGTGTGTTTGTGAACCACCTGTCCTCTTCTGTACTGTTGAAGACCACAGCTCTTTATTTGAAGGGAAAATGAGTCAGAAACCTCATTTTTTCTTTAATTTTAATTTGCTTTTTAAATTCAGAATATAAGCTTATACTGATTTCATTCATTTTTAAGAAAATATTTTAGAAATCACGTACGAACTTCACTTCCTCTCCCCCTCAGATGGTTCGTGATGGGTCCGGCCCGCTCCGGCACCGGCATCCACATCGACCCGCTGGGCACCAGCGCCTGGAACGCCCTGGTCCAGGGACACAAGAGGTGGTGTTTGTTTCCCACCAACACACCGCGAGAGCTCATCAAAGTGACCAGAGAGGACGGAGGCAACCAGCAGGACGAGGCCATCACCTGGTTCAACGTGGTTTATCCCCGGACTCAGCAGCCGAACTGGCCTCCAGAGTTCAGACCGCTGGAGATCCTGCAGAGACCCGGAGAGACCGTTTTTGTGCCTGGTCAGTGCAGAAGCATCATTTTCATTCACTTAAACTTCATCTGTTGTTTGTTTTTGGATAATATGATCCTCTCTTTACAGCACAGGTGTTTATGTTCTAGTTACTCAACAAATTGATCCTGCAAACAATCAGGTCGTTGTAGCTCCAGTTATAGACCATTAATACTGGACATCTATTGATACTTGCTGCAAACTCAGACAACATCCTGAGAGAACAGACTGAACCAAACTGCTTCCCTTTCATCTGTGACAATGCTCAGTGACCCAGCAGTGACCCGACAGTTTCCACAGCACTGTGTGTAGCGAAACAGGAAGTGGCCCAGATTAACCTAATGCCAACGCAGCCGATGGTGACGAGGATGGATTAAACTCTCAGCTGCTCCTTTGGCACAGCTCCAGGATTTCCACCTCACCTGCTTGACTGCAAACGACAACCTGACAACTTCACAAGAGAGACTCGCGGCCTGTTATTGCTTGCGACAGTCCTCAATGTCAGTTAATTATTGAGATTCCAACTTAACTGATTCCATGGACATTAAATAAAATGATCTGATAGGGTTTATGTGTTTACATTCCCCAAAATATTTAATCACAATAGAGCTTTATGTACAAAGTGGTTCTCACTGCTGTGGAGCATCAAATCTGCTGGAAATAGAAGAAGAAGCAGCAGCAGCAGGAGGAAGGTGAAGAAGATTGAATTCGTTCAGTAGAAGGCGACCAAGATGTTTCCACATTTTCATAGTTGACTCCCGCTTCATTCATCTCTTCAAAGACTTGTTTGAACATCTTGTTCTTGCTACCTCCATGTGTCCGTCCCTCCTGGAAACTCATCACGTCTCCTGATGTTTTCCCCAGAGAATGGGTTTAATTGGGCCAGAGACAAGTGGTCAGATCAGATTTCCTACTGAACAGACTATCAAAGTTTTTACGCCGCCCTGCTCCTCTTAATCTGATTCAGAAATTATTTTCTGATCGGCCAGCAGCAGCGTCGGTTGCGTTTGTCGATGTTAATGTTGACCAGCTGTGTGTCTGCAGGCGGATGGTGGCACGTCGTTCTCAACCTGGACACGACGATCGCCGTCACTCAAAACTTTGCCAGCACGACCAACTTCCCCATCGTGTGGCACAAAACTGTCCGAGGGCGACCCAAACTGTCCAGGAAGTGGTATCGGTGAGAAGCGACCTCCACACCCTCCTTCAGTTTGATTAGTTTACGTTTCTTGTGTTGAAATGTGTTTCTGAATTTTTTGCTGTTTCAGTATTTTGAAGCAGGAGCGGCCGGACCTGGCGGCGCTGGCAGACAAAGTAGACCTGCAGGAGTCCACTGGCATCGCCTCGGACAGCTCCAGTGACTCTTCGTCATCATCATCTTCCAGCTCGTCAGACTCCGACTCTGATGTATGCGCTAAAACACACACACACACACACACACACACACACACACACATCATGTGGTGACGGTGCATCGGACTGAGTCTGTTCTCCGTGTCCCCTGCAGGCGGAGTCGGGCTCCGAGGGCGACGCCATGTCCCACCGCAGGAAGAAGAGGCGGACCTGCGGAATGACGGCCAACGGGGACACCAGCGGCCAGGACGACTGCGTCAGCAAGGAGAGGAGCTCGTCCCGGTGACCTCCAGCTGGCAGCCGGCCTCCAGTGGTGGCTCCTCTGCTCTCGAACAGACCTGAATCTCCAGCTGCTTCTAGTCTAGTTTAGGTAAATGTCTGAACGGAGGCTGTGTGGCTGTCTTTAGAGATAAGATGGCCGCTGTTGAGAGGCAAGGTGAAGATAAGGAGGAGGGTCGTCCGGGGAGGGGGGGGGGGGGGGTGCCTGCTGGAGACCAGCCACCACTGTGCTTTCCAACAACAATCAATATCTGTTTGTCTCTGTAGCTTCTGCCAGACACGGAGATGAGTTCTAACGGACTGGATGTGGTTTTGGGACGGGGGTGACTCTTGTGGGCTGATCTTTAAAACTCTGGGCTGCTGTCAGAAATAGAGGGATGGGGATATTTTCTTTTGAAGGTAAAGTTTAATCACTTTGAGCCGCCAGGCGAGGAGAAAACGGCGTTTGATTTCTGTATTTTAACATGAACGGTCACTTTCAGACAGGATTACCAGCATTTCTGTACAATTAACTGTATGAATGCTGCGTTCAAGACACGTAGAGCTTCTATAGACGGCCTCGGATGTCTGACTTGTGCTCTGACTCAATGGCTTGGAAATTTCCAACCTCTGAGTTGAATTGAACGCAGCATTAAAACCATTAGGCCTCGTTTCACAGTAGTGACGTCACAGCGCTGTACGTTAATCCAGATCAGGGTCTGATAAAGCTTTGAATTCAGATCCCTACTTGGAAAAGAAGGAATTCAGAAGTCCCAAATTTAGTTTGCACATTTATTGAAGCCCTCCACACGTTTCTGCTTCATCCTCATGGTGTCGGTCGCAGATATGACATGATTCTGAAGCTTCTTCCCCCCCCACAGCTGCCGTAGGTGTGTGTCTCCACGTTGCCTGTAGCTGTGTGGACGTGTTTTCGTCCAGGCGTTTGTGAACAACCCAACGCCCTCAAATCGCATGTCTAAAGAACCTGAATCCAGACTCTCCACCTGTCCTCAGATCGCTGTCCGCTAGAGAAACTCCACCTTAAAAAAAAACAAAGACATCTCTGCTACAGTAATCGTCTCCTTAGTCAGCCAGCCTTAACAAAAACCTAAAAGCATTTTAAAGCTTCAGACTTCCTGCCTGCGGTCGGTGTTTGTATTAAGTACAGACTCTGGTCGTGTTGATGTTGAAGCAGCTGCTCAGCTTTCAGTTTGCGTTCTCAGGTGGACTCAGCAGCCTCCGCGACGTTCTGCCTGCTTTGTGCCACACGCTGCAGAGACAAACAGAGTGCGTTTAATTGACTGGAGCGTCTTTGGCGTCTCCGGCGGATTTTGCAGAGTTTATTAGTGTTTGATCAGGTTCCGCGTCGTGTCGAATACGAGCCAAAGCTTCAGCCGATGCCAGAGGAGAAGACGTGTTGTTTAAAGCTGCAGGCGATCTTCTCATGATTCATAAATCTGCTAATTAAAGCTGAAAGATCAGTCTGTAAAACACGGCGGCAACCTACAGCAACTGGTTAATTGATCCTTAAACAGCAATGTCATTATTGGTCCGTTATTGTTTTCTTGTTCGTCTGTTTGACTGTAGGATAAAAACATTTGAAGATGTCACTCTTCTGCTTTTTATTACAAGCGGCACCTGAACTCCTCAGTTTATTAAACAGATCAGTGCTGGTAAACGGTTTAAACATCCCGTCTTCTATTGCTTCAAGAGGCGGTGAAACAAACTGCACCAAACGACACGAATAAAGGGTTAAAAATGGACCCAACTTAAACCTTATTTACATCTTTAATAGTGTTGAATAAATAAGGAGTGAGCTCTTCTGACTTGGAGGTGAAACGTGAATCATCTGCTGCCGCCCATTTCTTACTGGTTCAATATTTTATGAAATGTCCTGATGGCGTCTTCAAATGTTAAAAATCCCAAAATATTCAGTTAGTTTGAGAGATTCTTGAACCTGAGTGCATAAATCACTGTTGCTGCATCTCATGTTAATCTGTGGCTTTAGACTAAAGTGCCTATAATGTAAAGTTTGTCATCGGCTGCGAGGTACGTTGTGACTGACTGTAAGGGGGGGCGTTGTGTTTTTATCTGTCCTAAAAATGAACTAAAGGCACTATGTTGGTCTGTGAGGTCGGTCACACGGTGCCTTCAGGCGTTCTCCCCGTCCTTCGTCAGCTGAACTGGTCGACGACGAGGTTAAATGTTGACGAGGGGAGGATGAGGAAGGAGACGGGGCGCCCAGACAGACACTGATGTGATCAGTTTCATTCTGTTGCTCAATAAAAATCTTTTCTATGACTAAAAAAAAACATGTCGCCAGATTCTGACACTTTCTTTCAGACTCTGTTTTTAATTTTCACTTACATTTGAGTTAATTTATCTGATTTGGTCTGTTTTTATTTGTTAGAAACACAGAAACCTGTCACTTACTTTATTTCTGCCAGAGATAAATATTCTCACCGATGGTTCTGTCTTAAAATATGTTTTAATTCACGTATATTAGTCATTTTAGTGCATAAAATCAAAATTATTAGATACTTTACTAAGGCAGTTTGTAACCAAAGTCTGTTTTCAATAAGTTTAAGAATAAAATCATCAAATTTAATAAGTCATGATTTGAAAAGTAGTTTGGTGAAATTCCAACTTTTAGTTATTTCATTTTATTCTAGTGAATTATTTGTGATTTATTTATTTATTTTACTTCATTGCGTTCAGTCAGTCGTCTCATATAAAATAAGTTAATGTGAATATAATATAATATACTTTGGCATCACTTGGAAACCGTCATGTTCTTGGTGTCTTTTATTTTGAAAGCAGCACTTGAATTCCTGCGTATGTTACTTGCAAGGTCTTTTATTTTGAAAAGACGTGTGCGCTGTCGGCTGTTGAGGTCAGATTATAGCGTGTGTGTGGATGCTGGATGCGGCTCAGTGTGTGTGTGCGACAGCAGCCTGACCGACACACACCGTCCTCCTCCTCCTCCTGAACACTTCCAACTTCCACAAACTGTGATCATGGATCTGGACCCGGCCGTCATCATCCCCGCCATCCTCTTCACCGTCGTGGCCATTTATTTCGCCTCATCGCTCCTCAGCAAGAAGCCCGACGCCGCCTCCTCCTCAGCCGGGAAGAAGAAGCCCAAAGTCAGCCATGAGGACGACATCCCTCCGACCAAAGCCTTCGAGGAGCCGGTCCGAGCCGAGCGTGCAGCCGCTCCGCGACTAGAGCCTCCGGCCCCGGCTGTAGTAGAGGACATCGGAGCCGCGGAGAAGATCCAGGACGTCCCGGACTCAAAAGTTCAGGTAAGATGAAATTCTGTGTTTGAACATCTTATTTAGAAAGTATATAAATATAAAATATATAAAAGCCAATGAAGCTATTTTCATTTATTTATTTTTTACTCCAAATGATAAAATATTCTCAGTGTACGCAATAAAATAAACGGACATATAAATACACATGAATAATGTAATAATACTCATCAACTATGAAGTAATAATCAGTTTAAAAGCGTTTATTGCAGGTGTTGACAAATTTACTGAAAAGTATTAGTCTTAATTGATTGGGAGGAGAAAAAATAAACACAAAAACACTTGAAAAATTTCTTGTTTTGCTCTATTTGGGCTGTTAGAGGAGCTGGTGATCCCAGCTAATAAAACAAATAACTGGGCAGACTGGTCATTAATGCGGGACATTGATCAGAGATGTGACACTGACCGCTGCTGATCCAGTCTGATTGATTATTAGAGCTGCTGGGTCACTGTGTTTCCAGCTTAGAGCATCTTGTCCTAACATCTTGTCCTTAATTGTGTTTATCAGGTCTACCCTGCTTGAAGCATAGACAGCTGTCACGTTCATTAATTTGCGTTTGAAGTTAATCTTTTATCATCATCACTAGTTTTGGTATCAGTTGATTTTGCACAGTCTATTATCGGATGACTTAAAATGTTATGTCAGAAACTGTTCTGTAGTTTTGCTTTTAGCCACTAGGTGGTGATAACTTTCGCTTGTGCATGTGGCTGTATGCGCATGTGCACACGGCGATGGGCCTTTATTGAAAATGCGAATCATCCACTCGAGGCCGGACGGAGTTAGCCATTCAGCTCCATCTTTCAGGCCTTTTCCCACTTTGAGCGGAGACCTTTAAAAAGGCCTGAAGAATGTGCACACCGTTGCTGTAACATGCAACGGGCTCGCTGCCTATATTTGGAGCCAAACATGAATCCTATAATTACACCTATGTTTACGGTGTCACATGTCTAAAACGGACTCTGCTGCTATAGGGAGAGGTGGAGGTGGGCGTGGCTACTTGACCCCGTTTACATGTGACATCCAGAATGACATGTCCAAAACGAACTTTGTGTTTTTACGTGTTTTCATGAACATTATAAAAAAGTTGTGTTGTAATTCTCAGTCTGGCCTATTGGTGTCAGTGTTGCGCATCTTCTCCAGTTTTTTGTTTTATTGTAACATGATGGCGTCAGATTTAGTGTAGAACATCATCTGAAGCTGTATGATAATAAAGCAGATTTTATTGTTGCTATTAGCTTTCATTTAATAAACAAACTGATTAAATTAGTGGCTCAAACGCTCTAATGACGACTCCTGATCCAAACATAAAGCAGCCATTTCTGTGCTGTGCTGTAAACACACCATGAACACAGATCTTGTCTCAGTGTCGACGAGCCACACACACACTCTTCAGCCACGCCTTCCCCTCCTCTGATAACGTTATCCAGCACACTGAGGGCTTCACTGTTGACTCCTCTGCTGTCTGACTTGCAGCTGCCGCACTGCATCATGGTATATATTACAGTTGTCTTTGTGTAAACGTCCACATAAAGGATGTCTCTGTGTTCGTGGCCCAGAGCAACTGGGACACAGTGGGTCTTGTCGTCGAGGACTCAGTGTGTGGGAGTCCGAACAAAAAACTCAAAATATGAATGAAATTTTTTGTCTTTCCCGGATGTTTTGTTATTTATTTAAGACACTTAGAGGTGATAATTACAGTATTACAGAGTACCAAGCCCTCTACCCACTGTAGTTAAATATAAATATATGTATCTGTATGTGACATGGGACCTGTTAGATTTGGCGTTAGCCTGTCACCACAACTGCTCCATGAAACAGTCCCATAGTAGAAAATAAATAAATAAGTGCGGTGTATAATCCAACATATCTATATAACTAGGTAGACCAGAGAGCAATATTAACCAAACGCCAGCAAGTCTAACGGAAGTATGGGCAGGTCATCGATAACGTGGCTCCACTCTCGAACAGTACTGCACAGACAAGATGGCGCCGCCCGTATCCCCAGGATTCTAGAGACAGTTTGGCCAATGGGAGGAAGTCGTGACGTATTGTCCATTTTTTTGTCTTTTATTCTTGTCTATGGTTTGGCCCAAAATTTCTGGCCTTTATTGCAGCTGCCAGGGGAAGCTCCACATGCTTTGGCTTCACTCTTAAGGAGTTGTCATGGCCTCTACTTTTTTTACAGTCCGTGGTCGAGAAGTGGAAGTCATGAACGCAGCTTGGGAAATTTCCAGTCACAAGGTTATGAGTCCACTAGCAGATTATCATGACCAGCAACCTGTTAGCTTTATCCTTTTTTTTTTTTTTGGCACAAATTCAACCTGGAGCGTGTTAGCTTTGGCCTCAGTCTATTAACTGTAACCTGCTTTTGTTTGCGCACTCTCACAGCTTAAGGTTCAGTTTATTAGATCTAGCTTTTCTGTCTCTTGACACAGTGTAATTTTCTTGTGCCTGTTATTAGCAAGGTGATATGACTTGGGGTCTGTTACCTTTATCTTTAGTTTGTTAGCACATATCTTGACCTAGTTCTTATTAGCTTTAGGCTTAGTCCATTAGCATAACATGCATGTAGCATGTAGTTTCATGTTTCTGCATTCTCAGCACATGGAAGCTGCTTGCTTAGATGTATGGTATTAGAAGATCTGACTCTGTGACATTTATTAGCTTAGCATGTCTAAATCAGCCAAAAGGAGATAAAGCAGCCTTTTGTACTCAATGCAATAAAATGTGAGGAATTCTAAGTGAGGATTATGAGGATGCAGATGATGTTTATTGCATGAAATTAAAAATATTCATTTTAATACATGCAAATAGGTTAAAACAAAATTTCCTGTGCTTGTAGATCTCTATGCAAAAAGGCGAATACGTGTTCCACTAACGTTTCCTCTCCCTCCTCATTCTTTGAAAATTGCTAACGTCGTTGCTTGTGGCGATGCAGCAGCGCTCCATTTATGGAGATGTGAGTGTTCTCACACGAGGGCTGGTTAGAAGGAGCTGTTCTGAGTTGAGTGCAGAGGAAGAGTTGGTTAGAGTCATGTTTATCATGTTAAACATCTCAGAATAACAGGCAGTTACAATCTCACAGAGAAAATGATAAGACATTCCTTGTTTGGTTAGTCAGAAACAAAAGATTAAACGACTGGTACTCGACTCGACTTGTTGAAAGTCCAGAATTAGTTTGTCATTGTTTGCTGTGGTCTTCCATTCGTTACGATTCTCTTATTCATTTATTTGTTTACTTTGTCCTAATTCAAAGTGTTTTAATATTACATTGTTTTAATGCTGAGATCTCAAAACCCTTTCCAAAACGTTTGTCTTAATATTTCCATTTTTATCGCCTTTTTAAATTCAGCATAATTTCCAGTTTTCAAAAAAATGCCCTGAAACAGAATCAGAATTATTGATTATTTTCCTCCTAAGAAGTCTGTTTTTGATCATGTTTTTTTGAATAAAGTCTTTTATAGCGCCATCTTCGATTCCTCTGACTTTGATGTCTATTCAGCTGTCACCAGATAACTGAATGGCACAGAGTCATGGAAGCACTGAGCAGTTTTCTCGCCCGTTGTCTGACATACCTCTGCTGGTATTTCCCCCTGGCCTGGCCCTGTTCCTGCCTCTCCTCCTCTCTCTGAAGCCTGCTCTGCTCTGGCTCCTCTGCTTTATGGAGCTGTTGGCCGGGCATCAAATGCAGGACAAAACAATGGCTTCATATTAGAGCTAATTCCTCCTATGTGGTGATTTCAGAGAGCTTGGCACCATCACCACCACTGCCACACCCTATCCTGCCTCTATCGCACAGCTGAGGGCATAATGCTTGAAATCCTGTGCGTAAGAAGGAGAGTTTACAACTTAAAATAGCACGGACTCGCTGCTGTTAGCTTGTTCCATAACATAATTTGAGATAAAGTAATGAGGCGAGAGAAAAGATAGTCAGGCATTAATACCTGAAGACGCTTCCCTGCAGAGAAAAAAGTGGAAGGCGTATAAATGGAGGTGAAGTGGAGATAAGGCAGAGAGCAGGCTGAACAAAGAGCCTGTGTTTAGACAGAGAACCAAGATCGAAAATCTCAAACCACAATTACAGTTCATTTCATCCCAGATGTTCTGACATGGTTCCATTTACCGCAGCTAAATACCTCTGGCGTTTAATTCATGGGAAGTCTTGTGATGAAGATAGAAAAATAGAAAATTACTTCAGTTTGAAATGGGTAACCACCAATAATATTAAAGTCCAATGTTTTGTTGACCCATCCATCCAACCCAATCTCCTTTATTCCCATCATAATAACTCACAAGACTCTTGAAACTCCTCACACAACTGTTAGCGCAACAAAAAACGACATAGCTATGGATTTTAGTTCCTTGCCACACAAACCACCCACTGGTTCATTTTCATGGGCAGACAGTCTCTGTGATACATAAAGAGGTGAAGATGGGTGCCTCCCCACTTCCTCCTAAGTGTTTGCTCAGGTAGGTCACTAAATTCCCAACATGCCAGCAGATCTGATTGCCTTCCTCTGTGCCTGTTAAGCAACTAAAATGGCTTTTATGAGAGAAGCGCTCAGTGTAATGTTACAGATTAGGATATATTTACCCGGAAAAGCTCTCAGAGGTTGTGAAGGCCTCAATAACTCAGACTAATCCAGAGTGCCAGAGCTCGTTTTCCAAAACCACAACCTCACTGTCTTCTTCTTGGACTTCTTTATTTATTAGTTTCTGGTATTTTACTTTAATATTGTGGTTTAGTATTGCGATTACTGTCCATTTACAAGATGTAATGGAACCTGTTAGCTTTAGCCTCAATGGTGTCTAACACAGTATCATGGCCTAGTACCTGTAGCTCTCATTATCTCGACTTGGTTTCACATTCAATATTTTCTATTCCCGAGCTTGTCTTAATTGGTCATAATTTTGATTAACATCTTATAACTTATGGATTTTCTCTGTTAAGGTCTCATTGTCATTCCCAACATTTGCAGAAATGAACTCTCATTACACTCATACACTCATTTCCTGTCGTGCTGCTTGGCTGATTCATTCCCTAAAGCAGGGAAAGGATTGTTGCTTGAACACTGCACACGATGATCTCATCACTCACCCAACAAGCTATTTGTCCAATTTTGGCCAGCAGTAGGAACCGGACCCAAGTTTCAGCTAAGAATTCAGTTTATTGTCCTGCTGACTCATAAATGATTTCATGACCCTGCATTTAGCAGAGTGCCACTGAGCACTTTGTTTAAACAAGCCGGCCCTTTGGTGTGGAGAATATTTGGCGTTTCATAGCTCAGGAATTCAGAGGCAGAGGAAGCGACCTAGCTTTCCAACTGAAGGGATGCCATTCCGGTTTGAGGGTGTGTCCGAGGGTTGCTGTGGGATTTAGAGGCCGGCAGGGCATGCAGCAGACTGGTTTAATAGAATCGGGCTTGATGCATGTCATTGTCTGACCTCTGATGATGCCACCAGTTGTCACTGTGCTGAGTCACCAGCAGCAGAACCGTGGTGTCCATCAGGCTCGAGGCTGGTTTTGACCAGAGAGGACATTCATTATGAGTCTGTTTTCTGAAATAGCTGCTTCCTGTTTCTCAGGATCATTAAAGATCATTTTAACAAAACACTAAAATGAAGATAGTCGCTAAGTTAACAAACAAACAAACATGACCTAGAAGCTAAAGTAATGTGACACCCAAAACAAACTTATTACGAAACCTAAAAGCTACCGCTACGATCTAAATAGAGAGTAGCGGCTAATTATGTAAGCTAAGGAACGGTGATTCCACTGTTTCACAACATGTAAAGGCTGCAATAAGTAACATGTTTCATTTTTTAACACTGATTTAACGCACTGGATTTAGAAGCTAAGCTAAGCTAACCTAATAACTAAAAGGCTAAAAGTGAAATCTAAGTTAGCAGAACATAGCACTTTTGTTGTGTTGCTGCTGCTGTGAGTGGAGCCATGTTTGGCTCAGGCAGAAACCAGATCGGCGGCTCGGATATCGATCTGCGCAATTCTGTCAGCAGTTCTCAAAGACACAGACAGGTGCATCTGTGGGGAAGAGCAGGGAGGTTGTTACTGAAAGGGCAGATGCATACACTATATGTATGAGCGTGTTGTCAGGCTGTCAGGTGTTGGGGAAAGGACAAGTTGGCAGACACCGAAGAGGATTTTATTTGTCCTGGTGTCGACTGCAGGCGGTGGATGATCCTCAACTAGGCGCTGCAAGTGACAGATATCACTCCCATGATCCCAGTGGTCTACTCAGAAGATGGTCTATTCAATACAGCAATATTTAGATCAGATATGTTCATCTTTACTACTTTACTCTTGGATTTAATACTTAATAAATTCCTGGTTCCCATACTTCTTGTCCACAAGTAAACCAGATTTCAGCTTGATTTACAGTATACTTAGTTCAGCATCACCTGGCCTGTATTTGTAATGTTTACCATGTAAGTCTTACAACTCACAGATCTGTTACTCAAACCAGAATAATTTAGAACACCATGAAAACACACCAGCTTGTTTTTTCTTCTAAGTGAATAATATATTTTTCATTGGAATCACAAGATGATTTCATCATGTTTCCTTAAATCGAGGTCTGTTGAAAACACTTCTTTCTTCTATTTCAGGACAGAGCTCATAATCTCTCTGTCACGCTGACACCTAGTCAAAGCATTTTATCAACAACAAGCTGACACGAAGAAGCCACTCAGTTCAACTGTCACTGGTTCAAATTCTGCCTCTCACATATAACATGTTATCTCTCTTTCCAGGCTGTCCCAGAACCAGCGCCTGTCCCAGAACCAGTACCAGTCCCTGAAGCAATTAAAGTACCAGAACCAGTATCAACACCGGAACCTGTCCCAGAACCAGTGAAAGAACCAGAACCTGTCCCAGAACCAGTGAAAGTATCAGAACCTGTCCTAGAACCAGTGAAAGTTGCAGAGACTCTTGCAGAACCACCTGCAACACCAGAACATGTTCCAGAACCAGCCACAGCACCAGAACTGGTCGCAGAGCCAGTGTCTGCACCGGAACCAGTAGCAGCTCCAGAACCTGTCCCAGAACTAGTAAAAATATCGGAGTCCGTGACAGAACCACCTGCAGCACCAGAACCTGTTCCAGAACCTGTCACAGTACCAGAACTAGTCCCAGAGCCAGTATCAGCACCAGAACCTTTCCCAGAACCACCTGCGGCACCAGAGGCTGTTCCAGAACAAGTCACAGTACCAGAAGTAGTCCCAGAGCCAGTATCGGCACCAGAACCTGCCCCAGAACCAGTCACAGTACCAGAACTTGTCCCAGAACCACCTGCAGCACCAGAACCTGTTCCAGAACCAGTCACAATACCAGAACTAGCCCCAGAGCCAGTATCAGCACCAGAACTTTCCCCAGAAACAACAGCAGCCCCAGAACCTGTTCCAGAATCCGTTGAAGTACAAGAAGTAGTTGAAGTACCACAAGCTATCCCAGAACCTGAACCTGTACCAGAACCTGTGTCAGAAACAGTTACAGTCCCAGAACCAGTTTCTGTACCGGAACCTGTTGCAGTGCCTGATCCAGAACCTTTGGTTCAGTCTGAACCCGTATCTGAAGCAGTGCCTGATCCAGAACCTTTGGTTCAGTCTGAACCCGTATCTGAAACAGTCCAGCCACCCATAACTGAAACTGAAAAAACTGAGAAAGAGCTGATCCCTGGATCCATTGAACCTGTTGCAGAGGCATCCTCCAATCCAGAACCAGAACCTGCACCAGAGGTCGACCTTAATAATGGTAAGACAGCCGGACTGGATTTACTGTTAGTTTACAGTTTTATTCTGCCCTTTCTTATTGCCCATATTTGTTTGCTGATATCCAATAGTCTCATTGAGGTTTTGGTCTTTGTGGCGTTCCCCATGGTTCTATTCTGGGGCCTCCTCTGTTACATGTCTTTCCATGATTATGTGGACAAGTGAACAGGTCGGGGGCCCAAGAATTAATACACGTCTGACAGTCCAATTACTTTTGAACCTTAGATATTACATGTTAAAAGACCTAGTCTCCACATAGTATTTCTATATTCATGTGATATTCATGATTTTATTTTGAATATTCTGAATATGCGGAAGCTCACAGTCTGTGAGCTGTTGAAATACTTCTAGCTTGGATTTATGCATTAGACAGAGTTGCTTGGTTTACACTGAATGTAATCTTTGGATTGAAAATGGCTTCTTGTAACAGCTGTGTGCGACACTGACACTGGTTATATTTAATCAATCCGCATAGGATTAGAAGACTTATAATCAATCTCCAGAGGGCAACTATGAGGTTAATCGCTGCTCAGAAAAACATTTCCATCTGATGACAAATAACATCAGTGAAACCTGCAGCTATTATGTCAAACAGTGCAGGTTCATGTATGTATAAGCATGTGTAACCAGTCTTTACAGTCTGATAAAGCATGTTTCACAGTGTCAGTTTGCGTGTATAGAGGTGGATCAGCCATCTGCTTTAGAAGGATCATTCTTAATCTTGAAGAGAGGGCCAAGTACTTGTACACTGACTGTTTGCCTTATGTCCTCCAACCTGTCACAAAGTGGGTGGAGCAGCAGGCGCATGTCTTCTACAGGTGCACAGGACTAATACACCAATAGGTTGTGAGAATTTGTCAAGCTACACATCAACAGAAAATGTGGTGTAAATACTGAAATCCTCAGATTACGCAAAGCCTATTCCCTTTAGCATCAAGCAAATTAATACACATTCACATACCGATAGTAAATTATATCTTAGGAAGTGTTAGAGTATATTAATAGTTAACTATAAGCTCAAAGTTTTGTTTAAATAATATTTATTTACATGCTAATATTTTTAGCCAACATCAAATGAAATACCAGTGATGTAAGCTAACATGTGCAGTCATAGAGTGTACCTGAAAATGCTGATATCCATTAGCCTCACTGAGGTTCTGGTCTTTGTGGAGTTCCCCAAGGTTCTATTCTGGGGCTCCTTCATTTCAGTATCTTTCCATAAATATGTGGACAAGTGAACGTGACTGATGGTCCGAGAATTCATGCAAGTTTATTTGTCCAATTACTTTTAAATCTTAGTTACTATATGGAAAGAGCTACACAGTATTTCACTATTCATCTAAATATCGTAAAGTTAGAGCTGAGTCTCTAATGTGCAACACTTGATTTTGAACTCCATATGTGTGCAGCGTACACCGAATTGCGTGATATTACATTACAGGCCAACACTTTTAGCAAACAGCAAGTTTAAATACAAATAAGCTGTATGCTAACATGTGCAACCCACACCAAAGTAGGTGATGACATTCTAGCACTTTTAGCAAACAATGTTAACATTTTATGCAATTAGAACAGGTTTATGTCAAGTTATGTAGTATTAACTGTATGCTTAGCATAAAAAAGTGATGGCAAATAATGCTTTACTGTCCGTGAGCTATTGTGTAAAACTTGCCTTTACTTTGCAGTACCTCTTGATAGTTCATTGAATATAGTATCAAGTAACTGAAGGCTGGTATTTTTATGCTAAAGTGTTGTGCGCTCTGTCTGCTGTTTCAGATGTGGCTGCAGCTGAAGATAAAGTCACGTTCACCCCGGGAAAGAAACAGAGCAAGTTTGAGACCCTGATGACAAAGGAGGAGATTGAGGAGGAGCAGAGGTCAGTTTAAAGCCTTCTCAGTAGAAATGACATCTCAGCATGCTAACAACAGACCGTCTTGCCGTCTGCTGTTTCCTCTATGTGTTTATTTCATCATGTGTGCGAGCTGCATGAGCAGAACAGCCTGATGCTTTGTGGCTGTTCAGGATCATAAAAGGACCATTTTATGTGAAGCACACTGCTTCAGTGATGACCACGGGTTAATGCTGTAACCAGTTCTGCTGGATTTAAAGCCTGACTAGTTATTTACACAGAGAGCAAGTTCAGTCCCCTCTATTTAAACACGTCCTGAGGCTGAAACGAGTGAATACAGCAAGACGTTATATAACCTTGTTAAATATGGTCTCTGTTTTTATCTCAGTTAGAGCAAAGAAGCAGCCAGAGGAGGAGAATATGTCGGAGTTTACTATACTGGTTTCTTTTTCAGCACGGGGGAGTGAACATCTACAGCTCTCTGATTGGAGCCTTGTTTTATTTTAAGCTCTAAAAATGCTTCTGTGGCTTGGCAGTGCTGTTTTAGTGAGTTTTAAGAAGAAGCAGGGAAGAGAAAGTCTCCTTGCTCATAGCCAATTTGTTTCACTTCATTTCTCAGATGAATCCAAGTTTCTCCAGCAGAGCGATCCAGTCTGATTCTGAGCCCCATCCAAGTTTCTCACTAAGATTCTATCGATTCTGTCTTCTGCTCATGTGAATGTTGTCTTTAGCTGCACGTACAACATGACGTTACCTTCCCAAGCCACGTCCTCTTCTGAGGCTGGGTATCAACAGCTTAACAAAACTTTTGTCTGAATCAAGGGAACGATAAAGAGTATGTCCCTCCTGACAGCAGTACTGAAGTACCTCTCCCTAGATTCTGCAAAAAGAACTTAAAGAGACACAAAACTACCACAAAGGTACACAGAGTGACTGCAAAGAGACACGAAACGACTTCAAAGAGACACAAAATTACTAAAATGAATCACAGTTAACCACAAAAAGATGTAAAGCAATTACAAAGAAATGCAAAGCGACAGCAAAGAGACACAAAACAACCACAAAGATACGTAACATGACTACAAAGAGATACAAAATGAACACAGAATGCAAAGCAGCTGCAAAGAATCAACACTGACTACAAAAAGTTACAAGTCAACGATGCAAATATGCACAAAGTGACTGCAAAGAGACACAAAACAACCACTAAGACACGTAACGTGACAGATCCAAAACAATCACAGGATACAAAGCTGATGGTAAGAATCACAAAGTGACTGGAAAGAGAACCAAAACAACCAGAAGGAAACACAAACAGACACAATCGCTCATGAATACACACTGAAACATCCAGAATGAACCACGCTGGGCCAATCAGAAGAGAGTCTTCAGCATTTGAAGCGTTTTCAGTCACGTTCGCATCAATAAAATTATCAAATTATTCTCCTGTGTTCTCTCTTATACTAGTGATAGATACATTATTGTTTGTGAGCTTATTAAAGTGATATCCAGCCCAGACCTTAAAGTTTAATTCACCCATCTGTGTTTTTATTTTTCTCCTCCGGATGACCAAATAATTCTTTTTTTATACATATATTTTCTCATTTTTTATCCTAAATGTCTTTTCGGACTGTGTGAGTGAGTGGGCGTGTCGGACTGACACCCTGCACCTTTATCTTTTCAGGATAGAGCTCACATCTGATTTTACCTCTCTGTAATCAACCTCAGCAGTGTGTTAGGAGGCAGATGGTAAGGTGATGCTCCTACTGAACGTAATCTACCCCCCCCCCCCCCCACCACCACCACCAACCACCCCACCCCCAGGCCTGCAGCCCCAAACCGACCCAAACATCTGCAGCAAGGACAGACTGATGCTGATCAAAACATTCTGCAGAGAGGTCATTTCAGACATTTGGACGCACTGAAACACACTTCTCTTTATTCTTTTAGAACAAAACTGAAGACATCAAAACTTTTCAATTAAAATCAGTTTCATATTTTACCTTGCTGGTGGAGTTTCTTCCTTCTTAATGAGACCATCAGTTGTGTCAAGGTAGTGATGGTACACTAACAGCTATATTCAGCTACTACTGTATTAATCCATGTTGTGACAGGAAGAGAAACAGTCATCCATCATGACTTTAAGACATGAAGGTCAGTCAGTCCAGAACATTTCAAGAAACCTTTTCTGTGATGAAAGTGTCTCTGATAAGGACAGGAAATTAAGTGGCCACTGTTGGACGAGACTATCAGAATCAAACCACTGCAAACAAACCACAGCTGCAGAACAAGAAAAGAAACAATAAGTGGACATTAGACCAGAGGAACAACAGCATCCTGAAAAGACGCACCGTCCCATCATTAGTTCTTCAGCGGGACCTCCAGACTCTTGTGAGGCTATCTGGGAGAAGGAGAGCGGCATCAGACGACCTGAGCTCCACAATCAATCAACCAAACCAAGAGCTCATGAGGAACTCCTTCAGTCCACCAAAGCTTTTGATCGGTGTTGATGTCTTCAGTTTGATTCTACACTGTAGAACATAAAACTCTAACATCCAACATCAGAGGCTGAACATCTGCTGATAAATATTGATTACTGATCAGTCTGTCCCTGCTCATCCGCTCCTCCCTCGCTGGCCTCGTGAATCCCCCCGTCTTCTGTCCGTTCAGTATCAATGAATAGGTCCTATGAGTGTGTGTTTACAGCCAGCTGTTACACTGATCCAGATGGCAGCTGGTTATCCTCTTATTACTCACCTCCTGTTAACAGGAAGCCAGCCAGCCTGCCAGCCAGCCCTCGCGGCGCTATCTCTTAAACGCCCTCCCGCTACAAACCAGTTCACGCTCTTCGTGGAAAGAAAGGGGAATCTGGTGAGAATGTGGGTCAGGTGTGCTCTGAGGGGATAAGGCATCCATACAAAGGAAGCTACAGGAAGCTTCGATGGGCTTTTAAGAGGAAACAAAGGACACTATCTTCATGCTGCACATGAACATATTAAACATAATAGAGTCACAGATATTACATGGAGTGGACAGCTGTGATTAGCAGCCTCCTATCAGGTTGCTGCAACACTTAAATATTTTTGTTTCAGCACATGGGGGATTATTTCAAGAAGCAGATTAAAACCCAGACTTCTGCTTCTTGTACGTGACCGACCCCTCCTGGTCAAAAACAGTCACTACACACAGACAACAGCAGAGAGTAGCAGAGGACACACACTGTCAATGCTTCATTTCTCTTTTTATGCTTGGAAAAGTGTTCAAACTTTATTTATATTTCACTTTTCATTCGGGGGATGGTAAACAGAGATTGAGGTTAAGAAAAGCAGCTCTGGTGTGTATATATCTGCAAATATGTGACATTAGAATTAGAAAAGAGCCGCTGCTGTTGAGTGAGCAATGAACAACTGCATGAAATATCGACGCTAGTAGATTTAATTTATGTTTCTGGTGATGTTCACTTGAGAAGTTTAGAAAAGTGAAACAAAAACAGCAGCTGGTTATGTCTTTGCATCCGGCCTCGGCACATCCGTCAGCTTCTGTCCACCCGTCCTGCTCACCTGCTAACCCTGCATGCTGCCTACTAACACCTCAGCTGACGGTGAGTGCTGACACTCACACCTGAGCCTTTGTTTGTTCTCTCAGCTGTGAACTGAAGAGCTCCTGGTGACTCACAAGGTTTAAAATGTGATTACTGAACCTGCAGGCTCCCCTCTGTTCATATTTTGTTCACAGCATCGTGACCTTATTTACACATCAAGTCACACACCGTCTTATTTAATTATATTCTATTATTGTACCTATTAAAGTGTTAAAGTCAGACGTAATGGTGAGTGTGTGTGACGTGAAAATCAAATCAAATCAGGTCAAGAGTGTGGAGAGACACATTCATAGAGAAGAACATAAATGTAGTTTGAAACAGCTTTTCTGTTTTATGATTGATTGATTATGTGATTTACAGAGTGAATCAATCAACAATAATAATCTGTTTGCGTGAGAGGAAGACAAGCACATAATAAAGATAATTTGTTTTAGAGTCAGATGTAGATTTCATCTTTTAAAGTTTTGTTTTAGAGCAGATGAATGAGTGATGCCTCCTCACCTCTCTCCCTTTCCGTCTTTCAGCTGATCTGTGAGGATGAGGAGGATGGAGCTCTGACGAGACGAAGATCTGCCGTGTTTCCTCTGGCACTGATCACAGATCTGAGTCCTGACCAGCTGCAGAATGGAAGACGTCTTCACACCGAAGTGCCTTGAGGAGTCAGACATTTTATTTTAGCAAAGAGAGCAGAAACGGTGTCAAGTTACTCTGATTATGTTAAACTAAGTTCACATACTTAAGCAGTAAACTAACGGCAGACTACTTCTCACTGCTGAACGAAACGCCCTGCAGGCTTCAGTTTGCTTAAATATTAATCATAAAATAAATGTGTGAGAGTGTTGATTTCTCTTCTTTGTGTTTCTTCTTTATTAAAAGACATCAGCTCGAGTTTACGTTCAATGTGGACATTTATGCAGGCAACAGCACCATCAAGTGGCCAATTAAGAGAACAGCAACGGACTCCAGTTTGATGATTTGAAGATTTGTGAAAAAGAAGTTTGTAAATGAAAACAATGAAATAAAAAATAATGTTTTTTTAATGTCTTTGAATGTGGAGGTGAAGTCATTGTGTTCACATCAGGTGGGAGTCAAGATCACGGCATCCACCATATTTGTAGTTTATCTTTTAACACCGTCTGTAGTGTCTTCACAGATTATTTTTTTTTAATCTCTCTGAATGGCTCTTGTACGAGAATTTAATTAAAATCAAAAGATGAATTTCACATTCAGTCACTTTTGTTCTGCATCATCACTTTTTCTGATGGAAAGATAATAATAGAACAATAAGAATCCAAAAATAATTGTTTTTATTGTGAAAAGCAGAATATGTATTCTCAATAAATGAGAGAGACAAAATGATAAATGTTCATAATTACTAAAAGTAAAACATGTTGTTTTCAAAGACAGAGAAATGGAGATTTTTTTTTATTTTTTTTTTAAATGTGTCTTTAAAACACTCCTTGTCAGGAGTCTGAACTTTTCCTTTCTAACCAGTCTCAGAGTGTTCATGTTATCAGACAGACTCCATGATGTTCAGAACAGGACTCTGACTTTGACCTCAAACTGCTTTACATCTGATTGTGGATTAGATTCAGATTTATTTTAAACTGATTTCAAACGTTGTTGCAGAGTTTATTGTAGACATTTTATGGACTTGGTTTTGGACTCATTTTAGACGTTTTAGACTTATTTTGTGATGGACTCTGTGATGGATCCTGTGTTTAGACTTGGCTTCGGATATCGTTTGGACTCGTATCTGGACTTAATTTTGGACCTGGATTCATACTCTGTTTCAGATATAGTTTTGGAGACTAGTTCAAACCTTGATTTTAGACTTTAAAATAACTTTGAAAAAAGTCCAAAAATAAACTTTGTTCATTCATTTATCTTCTAGCCTATCCTATCCCAGCTGTCATCGGGCGAGATGCAGGGTACACCCTGGACAGGTTGCCAGTCTATCGCAGGGCTAACACAGAGAGACAGACAACTATTCACATTTCACATGCACACCTACGGCCAATTTAGAGTCCCCAATTAACAAACCAGCATGTCTTTGGACAGTGGGAGGAAGCCGGCGTACCCAGAGAGAACCCACGCAGACACAGGGAGAACATGCAAACTCCACACAGTCGGCCCATGGATTCGAACCCAGGACCTTCTCGCTGTGAGGCATCAGTGCTAACCACCTTGCCACCTCACCCTTTAAACTTTGTTTCAGACTTTATTTTGAGCAGAACATCTTCTGTCTCTTCATGTAATCCATTGCAGGACTCTGTGTAGAAACTTGGTTTTGGTCTTAGTGTTGGACTTATTTTAAACTGGTTTTAGACTGGTTTGAGACTCATTTTGAAAGGGGAAACATTGTTTCAGAGGTTTTATTTTACCTTATTATTCACAGTTTCTCAGTGAATTTCTGAGCCTCAGCGTATTGGTTTGGTACTGGTTTGGTTTGGGCTTGTTTTGAATCTGGGATGTTGTTGTTGAAGAGTCTAAACATGTAAAGTTCAGACTGTTGCCTCTGACGTTCTGCTTTGTTGTTAATCAAATTTGATTTCAGTGAGATTTCATGTGATTTTCTGTTACTGTGACACACGGGAAGGCAGCGACAAGCACGACTGAACCGTGTGTGTGTGTTGACTTCCCAGGGTGCAACAGGAGCAGCTGGCGGCCATCTTCCTGCTGCTGAGGGAGAACCAGGAGGTGCTGGGGGAGGTGACAGAAGGAGAGATGGAGGAGCAGCTGAAACTCTACTCGCTCTAAACTAAGACAGCGTCAATCCATCAACATCATCTTCAGTTACCATGACAGCACTGACTCACCACAACCAGAAGTTAGATACTGTAGAGTCTCTTAAAGGGTTTTATGTTTCTGGTCATGTGATGCTGACAGCTGTGACATCACTTTCTGGCTCATTTGTGAAGAGTATTAACTTTAATGATGGGCTAAAGAGCGCGGCTGGATTAGCGACATTTTTTCAGTGTTTATGCTAAACTAAGCTAAAATAAGCTAACATCTCTGAAGGAGGACTTTCATCCTCACCATGAAATGTGTGCCTCTGGGTCTCCTCCTCTTTAGAGACAAACTAAACAGCACTGAACTGACATTAATGCAGTTAATTTATCTTTCAGCAGTTTGTTGATACGTGTAAATACAGTAAACAACAACAACAACAAGAGCCACAGATGGTGACATATTTGTGTGAAAACATAAGTCATGATGACAGTCGTCTGTTTGTTTCTAAAACTTTATTCTGAGAAAGTTTCATCATTATAATGACTTACAGGATCAGGTCCATACTTTTGTACATCTGTGTGTTTCTAACAGATACACTATATTGCCAAAAGTATTCGCTCATCTGCCTTTACACGCATATGAATTTAAGTGACATTCTTAATCCATAGGGTTTAATATGACATCGGCCCACCCTTTGCAGCTATAACATTTTCAACTCTTTTGGGAAGGCTTTCCACAAGGTTTAGGAGTGTGTTTGTGGGAATTTAGTAAGGGGCTTCAGCATACCAAGAGATTTTGCACAATTCCAAGCCAAGCCCAGCTCCTGAAAAACAGCCCCACATCATAACCCCCTCACCCCCACTCCCACCCCCACCAAACTTCACACTTGGCACAATGCAGTCAGACAAGTACCGTTCTCCTGGCAACCACCAAATCCAGATGGTTCATCAGATGCAGCTGCCATGGAAACGTTACATGAAGCTCTCTACACACTGTTCTTGAGCTAATCTGAAGGCCACATTAAGTTTGGAGGTCTGTGACTGTAGAAAGTTGGCGACCTCTGTGCACTATGCCTCTCAGCATCTGCTGACCCCTCTTTGTCATTTTACGTGGCCTGCCACTTCGCGTCTGAGTTGATGACATTCCCAGTCGCGTCCACTTTGTTATAATACCACTGACAGTTGACTGTGGAATATTTAGTAGCGAGGAAATTTCAAGACTGGACTTGTTGCACAGGTGGCATCCTATCACTGTACCACACTGGAATTAACTGAGCTCCTGAGAGCAACCCATTCTTTCACAAATGTTTGTAGAAGCAGTCAGCATGCCTAGGTGCTTGATTTTACACACCTGTGGCCATGGAAATGATTGGAACACCTGAATTCAGTTATTTGGATGGGTGAGTGAATACTTTTGGCAATAGTGTATATAGGGAAAAAATCCCGGAATAAAGCCCACACATTTAAAAAAGAAATTTTGTTCTCAAAATTAGACGTCCCTCTTCGACTGTTATTTTATTTTGATCAGGTTTTCATTTCAAAGAATTACAACAGTGATATAAAAATGTTTTACTGTATTTATCTATTCAAGTAATATTTAAAATATTAAATAATAATAATTCTCTAGCTCATATTGGTGAATTCACCATATTTTGAAAATTTTCTTAAGTTAAATTTAGATTTTTTTTTTTTACTTTGGATCACATGTTCCTTGATAGCTGTTATTTAATCACTTATGTGTGTTTTGGGGATTTATTTACTGGATTTCTTATCTAAATTTATTCTGTAATGACTTTTTCAGAATAATAAATAAAATAAAAACAGTATAAAATATTTAAGTGTTTTGCTGGTGATCATCTTGATTTATATTCTAATCAAATCCAAATCTGGCTCCGATTCTGTTTGACCGTTCTTTGTGGACGCAGGTTTTGAGAATAGACGTGTTTCACTCAGTATATACAGACATCTATGTCTGATGTCTGCTACACATTTTCACATCACACACATTGATTGTTCATTTGTATGACAGCGACAGTAAAGAAAAAACAACAAACATGGAGAGGTTTCACATTCTCTGTCTCTTTACTCTTCCAATAAAGTCAATATTAAAAAAATAAATAAAAAAAAAATCTGAACATGTAAAGATCCTTTATCATACTGAAGTTGTAGATGGTAAGTTGTGAACTGTTAACTTTATATACATATCTTTGTCAAAAACTAGCTGCTAGTGTGGAGACTTTGGATCACAGAGTCAGTTTGGTCTAATTCATCACCTCTCATTTTCTCACTTCTTAGCTTTTTGCTTGTTGAATTGTTGCATTAATTTTCAGTAGGGTGCATTTTATCCCTCTGAATATCTAATGTACTTGTCATTCTACTTTGCCTCCCTATTTAGAAACATTTTCAGTGAATGATAAAACTCCACAAGACCACGCTGTATTTTTTGACCAATGGTTTCAGCTGTTTTGCCTTGATTCTTGCTGATTTTCTTTGCCTTCTTGCTCAGTTCATTGGTGTAATGTCCACGTTTCTCAGCCATCTCCTTGATCTTCTTCATTAGCTCAGACACGTTGGGCTCTTCTGTGTTGAAAACAATGCATCCGCTGAATTTTCCCATGAAGCTCTTCTGTATTATAGTCCAGTCTTTCTCAGATATGACTTCATCACTCATGATAACGCCCAAGAAGAACGCCTTTGAATTTTTAAAAATCCCCTCAAGGATTTTCACAGCACGCACTTCCTCTGTTGTAAAAGGCTCTTTCTCCTTCACATACAGGAACACATGAGGACCAGGAGAAGCATATAGGATGCATTTCCTGAGCTCCTCTTCTAACTTTTCATCAGTTAGGTCGGTGCGGAGCAGACCAGGAGTATCAATGAAAGCCACTGGCTCCTTCTCAAACACTCCCTTGATCACTTTGCACTCTGAACCATAGTACCCTGCTCTACTCTCCTTCCCCAGGATGGTGTTGATGAGTGCAGTCTTCTCATTTCCGGCCTTTCCCACGACCACAATCCTCAGCTCCTCTGCAGAATAGAAGTTCACACAGACATGGTTAAGATTAAGTGTGGGAGCACTGTCTCTTGATCATTTCAAAACAGATTTATGTTTTAATCTCTCAACAGTTGTGAGAAGAGAGTTTACTGCATCGTCATCTCATCCAGCTCTGCGGTGCACCTTCTCATTGTACTGTGTATAATGACAATAAAGGCTTTCTATTCTTCTATTCTATTCTACCTGGTCGTGCTGAACTGTATTGCTGCTTTTGTGGCATTTCCTGTTTTATTTTGAAAGTTGCTCAACTCTCAGTCATTCTAGATGTCTTCACCTCCTCCTTGTGGTTGCTACCCCTGATTGTCAGCCCCTCCCTGATGTGTCTCACCTGTGCCTTATTGTTCCCCTCTTATTTAGCCTCTGTGTTCCCTTCCCACTTGGCCAGTTTGTCTTTGTACTACCAGCCTGTTCCAAGCGTGTTTAGTGTTTTTCATCTGTTCAAAAATCTGTTTCTTGAATCCTCCTCAACCAGTTCCTTGTTACAGTATGAACTGGCCAAGAAAGACACACTGAAACCCTCCAGTTCACTTCCAGCCTTCACATCCAAGCTCCAGGTCTAGTTTATCATACTCTGCCCCTCATCCCATGCAGAAAGCCACCAGTGTCAAGACCCACAGCAATATTTCCTATACTGAGCACAGATTTACCCTTTCCATATCAAAATCTATGACTTCTGTTGGGTCTAATTGGGGCTTTACTTTCACATTTTTCTACTGTGCTTGTTATTAAATAAAATCTATATTGTAAGACCATGTCAGCTGCACTATGTACTGGATACTTAAATGTGAAAAATGATAGTTTTTCGCTTTTCTTTCTATTTAAGCAGAACAGATATTAATGAGACATTAAAACAATAGTACTCAGATGAAAATAGCTTGTTTATATACAACGTGATGTAGATTAATGAATATAAAATATCCTTACCCATTGCTATGTCTTGTAAAAGCAGTTGGTCTTTGAGGTCTTGACAGTTGTCTTGATGTTGGGTAACTGAACAGTGGGTTAAGTCCTATTTATATGGCAAAGCCACTGTGGTTCCCTCCTCTTGAACGTGCCACCCAACCAGTTTGAGAAAACTGGTTCGGTGACAAATCTGTGAGAAGTCAGCTTCTCACAGCTTCTCACAAAGCAGGACTCAAAATGCAACTGCAAACGGAAACTCAGGGGTTCAAACAACATGCAAATTTCCAGACACAGTAATCTGGAACAATTGTAAAAATGGTTCAGGGTTGTTATGCCAATGAATGTCCAAAAAACGTTTAAAAAAGGGTAACTGGACTTGTAGAGCTTTTTTAAAAAGACGTTTCACCACTCATCCCAGTAGCTTCTTCAGTTCTAGGGGACTGGTAGGAAGTTTGAAGTTTAAATAGGAAACTCCTACTGAAACTTGCTTGTTGTATAAACAACCAGAAACCGGTGCAGCTTATTTCCCGAAATGGTTGGGTACCTACCTGTCGTTGGGGGAGCGGGGGGGGGGTGTTCCTGTCCTCTTCCCTGTGAATGCTGCTCTAACGACCCTTGTCTGTCAGAGGCTCCAGTGTCAAGGTGTGAATAAGGTTTTTAACTTCTTGGGGACAGAAGTTAAAACTGTATTAGCCAATGAATGAAAATTTAATGGGGCCCAAGTTTGAACCTTGGGGTACGCCTCATCTTCCAGAAACAGAAGCAGAAACACGGTTATTTATGTCAACAGTCAATAATCTATCAAAGATTGGCTGAAACTATTGGAGTGAAGTGTCAGTCAGTTAAATCATTATGATCGATTCTAATTCTACTTTACGAATTTCCAATCATCTGTTGAGGATACTACTTGGGCACTTGCTTTCTGAGATTTACTGGTAGCTGGGAGGAGACCCTGGGGAAGAGATTAAATATCTGGACTGGCCCTGGCGTTGCTAAAGAGAGGGATGTCTGGAACTCGCAGCTCAGCCTGTTGCCACATGCAGTTTGTTTTGGAACAAATGTGGAAAGAAGTTGCCTAATAGCTTCATATCATACAAATACAGGTCTTCAAAGTTTATACATGCTACTGTTGCTTGTTATTTCATAAAACATCTTCCAAACTTGCTTTTATTACAAAAATATTCCTTCTTATCTTATTTTGCATAATAATAAAACAAGAGCGTAGTTTCATAGAACACCTTTTATATCTGTCTTGATGTTTTCTCATTGTTCTGTCACGCAAACCTGAGGGGGAGTAACGTCTTTGCTGGTAATATCTGGACTTGCTCCGACAGGCTCACAGGTTACTAACAACTGAGATCATGGCACACATCAAGCTTTTGGCTTTTTTTCACTCTGAAGAGAGCCCGTCTACACTGCCATTCAGATCTGTTGCAATACGTCTCCCACTGACTGAGATCCCTTTGTTCTCTATCCAGAGCTGATATCCGAAGATACCAGGAATCAAACCGATGAGAGCAATTGATACTGACTAACTGAATTCTGCAGTCAAGCATGTTTGTGTTTGTCACCTTTCATGTAGCTTTAAGACCAAGCAGGAGGAATATTAAATACTTAAAGAACATGAAACAGAATCAGAAAGAAAATCCACATTTGGTTATTGTGAGAACATAAAGCTCTCTCCTCTGTCCCTGACTTAGCTCCTTTAACCCATTCAGGCCTAAACACTCTTCTGTAAACCCCCTCTCAAAACCTGAGGTTTTTCAAAATATGTCAACACTTAAACCTTAATTTCTCAGGCTCTGCAGCAGATAAAAACATGAGATAAAAAGCATTTGACAGCTTACTTCTTTGGCTTTCAACTTGACTGACTTTCTAGGGCATAATCTTCAAATGCATTTTTTTTAAAAATCAATAAACACCAAACATTTTTAAAATTTTGAAAATTAGTAAAGATCTATTTTTCCAATTACTTCGTCAATATCACTTCCTTCACTTGAGTCAGCCATGACGGATCGCTAGCACGGTGTTTAAAATTTTCGACCAAAACATACTCCACGTGTAGGCTTATTTCGACCAATGACAAAGCGTTTTATTAGTCACATGAGTTTAAATAAAATCCCTAAGCATCTCTGTCACTCACCCAAGAATATTTCAGCCAATCACAGTGCATATAATTGGCCATGTGCCTCGAAAAAGACGACAACGCTCAAAATGACACAGACGCGTTTGCCGGTCTTAATGGTAACTACGCATAGATGCGTGATCCGGTCTTAAAGGTAAACACGCACAGATGCGTGATCCGGTCTGAATGGGTTAAACTACCAGACTGAGTCGACCTGCTCTATTTTATTGCTGCTCTCTATCGACCACCCGAACCACCTATTCCAGGTGTGTGTGTGTTTTTCATGTTTATTTTTCTATAGAAGAACATGCAGGCACCTGCCGCCTGGACTGACTGTATCTGCAGAGGTTTGGCAGCAACTGGTTCATAAAAAGCCTCTGTGGTTTTACTGCCTCCTGCAGATCATCAGTAGAAGTTACAAGTCATGTTGTGTTTATCCAGCAGTTTCATTAAAAGATGAGAAAGTTGCATTAATACGACAAAATAGTTTAACATCTTTACTTAGGAGTTATTCATACTTTAATGTTTCCATTAAAGCAAACATTTGAAAACCGAGCTAACATAGAGGCTAGACAGCCAATGTTAGCAACCATTTGACTTACATTGGTAAATGAAATAAATGGACAAAGCGACTGATATTACAAGATTTCAAGTTAAATCAACTTGGAATTTAGTGTATTAATTCTACAAAGACAGTCACTGATGAGTTTTCAGCATGACTTTATTTAAATATTACATCAAATCCCTCAAGTTAACATTTGACACGTATTTGATGTTTTATGCAGGCTTTTTAGACAATTTTTGTTGACAATAAAAGTGTTATTTTACAACGATGAGCATGTGTTTACAATTTATTAAGGGTCTTTTAATGTGAAAAACACATTCAAACATAAATAAGACCGAAGAAAACAGGAAGTCCTCACATTTTCAAACATCTGACATCAGGTAACTAAGAAATAAACATCTATCTATATGCCATGTTTACATGGATCTGAGGCAAACCTGAAGTGGAAGGTGGGATGGACAACGGTTTTTCTTTGTTGAATTTCCTGTTTAATTATTGAACTCTGCCAAGGACATGGTGGTTCAAAGGTGTGGCTGTTTTGGTGGTTGTTTGGAAGGACATGGCATCATGATCTTAAGATCACAGAGACAATAAACCAAACTGATAAACCACATTCATTGCCAGGCTCATTGGCTCAACATCAGAACTGTTTGCTGTTTACAAGGGATGCAGTGTGAAAGAATGTAAACTCTATGAGTTTTAACGATTTAATTATTCATATTTTTAATTAACTGATTCATCATTTGGTCTAAAAAACATCAGAACCCAGACACACCAGGCAGTAATGTAATAGAAGTCACTTCTCGCAATAAGAAAAGGTTTGAAACATTTATTTATAATTCGTTCCTCTCCTCCACCACCATCTTCTTCCACTGAACTAAACTAAACATTCATCCACTGTGTGAACGCCTTTTAATATTTTACACTTGGTCTGATCTCAGACTGAAGACGGCCTTTCTTTTTTATTTGTAGTATCGCTTGATTCAGTTATTGCTGAACATACTAGTATCATTGCCAGTATCCCACCCACGACAGCTCCCACCACAGCTGACATCTTAGCCGTCAGCTCACCCCCAGAACCAAAGTACCCCATCACACATCCAGCAGCTGCTCCAATTAAACCACTCATTGTCAGAGTCTCTAGCCAGCTTTTTGGTTCCTCTGTTTCTTTGATTTCTTTCTCTTGTTGCTGTTTCACTGCATTTTCGGCCTCTTCGAGCATCTCATCAGAGTAAAAGCTTCCTTTTGAGTTTGTCACCATGTCATTGATCTTGTCCAGCAGTTCAGGGACTTGAGTGTCATTCTTTTCTTTAATGCTGAAAACGTGGTTTTTCCAGTGGCACTGAATGAGTAAGTCTCTGAGGCCTGTATTTTTATCTATGTGTTCATCTATGGACGTTTCGTCCACATCCTTTTTATGGGTGAACAAAATCAGAGTGTAGGCCATCACATTTTTGCCAAAAGTGCGCTGAAGAATCTCCAGTGTTTTTTCTTCCTCTTTTGTGAAGACTTTCCCATATCTCATCACAAGAAGGAACACATGAGGACCAGGTTTGGCCCGTTTGATGGACTCCTTGAGCTGATTCACCGTCTCTTCCTCAGACAGAGAAACGCTGCACAGACCTGGAGTATCAACAACAATCACCTTTGTATCCCCAATAGTCTCTGATTCCATTTGACACTTCTTTGTGTTGAGTCCAAAAGAGGACGTAGGTTTTGGGAATGGACATGTTTCGCTCAGGATGATGTTTCCTGAAGAAGTCTTCCCAGTTCCCACCTTCCCAACCAGGACGATCCTCAGCTCTTTCTGGTGTGGATTCATCTCATCTGTTGGAAAGGTTTAGAATATGAGAAATATCCCAGCTGTGATCTCCATGTCTTCATGTACATCTCCAGTCTTCAGCACTGACCACAGATTACTTGAAACGCACAAATCTGTCTCAATGGAGCCTGTTTCAAACTGTTGACCAACATGCATTCACTGATCTCAAATTACTAATCAGTTTGATGTTTGATAATTGATTTGGTCGATAAAATGTCAGTTAATGGCACAAATGCTCATCACTGCTCAGACCCCAGCATGACGTCTTCAGCAGCAGGCACCACTACAATAAGTCATAAATGATCAACGTTACAACTGACTTTCACCTCTGTCTCTTCCATCTCTTCATCTGTAATCCTGATTAACTACTTTTTAGGTGTTTATAATGACTTAATGTCATAATGAATCAAATGGGAAAAAATCATACAAAAACATTTATATGTGAACTTAATAGTTTCCAGTTGCAGTGCAACCACCACCATTGAAATACTCTCTAAAATGCTACTTGGTGATAATGAGACTGTCCACTGCATATACTCAAAACAATATAAATCACCAGATCTCATTGATTTTGATCTCATGATTTCTTTCAATATCAAATCAAATTCAATCCAAACGGTTGCTGGTTTATGTCTCAAGAAATAATTATTGTCCTATTAAACAAACCCAAACACTACCTCAACTATCACTGTAGTACTACAAAGATATACTCACAAAGTTCTGTTTGCTCGTCACTTGACATCCTTGTTTGTCGAAGGCAGCTCTTCCGTGAGGTCTTGTTACTGTCTGTGTGTTCTTCTGACTATTTCCATCTCATCCCTACATTATAACCTGGCAGTATGTCCATCCCATCACAGCACATCACCTGACCAGTCAGAAGTCTTGCTCAAAGCAACAAATAAGGAGGCTGAGCTTATAATATGTATACCACATTTATGCAAAACTACAAAAGATAGACAAAAATAATTACAAAGAGACACCTAACGAATACAGCAAGACAAACATTTACACAGGCAAACCAACTACAAAATAACACAAAACATCTACAGTAAGGCAACTATGATAAACTACAAAGTGACAAAAACAACTACAACTATCTGATCGCAAGCGATCATAAAGGGGTCCATGCCGCGGCAAAGTCCTCCCCGACCGGGACGCAGAGGCATAAGTCACCAGTAGCCTCCCCCTATAGACTGCATTGCACGAAACTTGGTGGGCTTGTAAGGAGAGAGGGATGTCTGGAACTCCCTGCTCAGCCTGTTGCCACATGCAGTTTGTTTTGGAACAAATGTGGAAAAAAGTTGCCTAATAGCTTCATATCATACAAATACAGGTCTTCAAAGTTTATACATGCTACTGTTGCTTGTTATTTCATAAAACATCTTCCAAACTTGCTTTTATTAGAAAAATATTCCTTCTTATCTTATTTTTCATGATAATAAAACAAGAGCGTACTTTCGTAGAACATCTTTTAAATCTGTCTTGATGTTTTATCACTGTTCTGTCACGCAAACCTGAGGGGGAGAAACGTCTCTGTGGTAATATCTGGACTTGCTCTGACAGGCTCACAGGTTACTAACAACTTTCTGAGATCGTGGCACACATCAAGCTTTTGGCTTTTTTTCACTCTGAAGAGAGCCTGTCTACACTGCCATTCAGATCTGTTGCAATACGTCTCCCACTGACTGAGGTCCCTTTGTTCTCTATCCAGAGATGATATCCGAAGATACCAGGAATCAAACCAATGAGAACAACTGATACTGACTGACTGAATTCTGCAGTCAAGCATGTTTGTGTTTGTCACCTTTCAAGTATAGCTTTAAGACCAAGCAGGAGGAATATTAAATACTTAAAGAACATGAAACAGAATCAGAAAGAAAATCCACATTTGGTTATTCTGAGAACATAAAGCTCTCTCCTCTGTCCCTGACTCAGCTTTACTCCTTTAAACTACCAGACTGAGTCGACCTGCTCTATTTAATTGCTGCTCTCTATCGACCACCCGAACCACCTATTCCAGGTGTGTGTGTGTTTTTCATGTTTATTTTTCTATAGAAGAACAAGCAGGCACCGGCCGCCCGGACTGACTGTATCTGCAGAGGTTTGGCAGCAACTGGTTCATAAAAAGCCTCTGTGGTTTTACTGCCTCCTGCAGATCATCAGTAGAAGTTACAAGTCATTTTGTGTTAATCAACCAGTTTCATTAACAGATGAGAACATACTTTAATGTGTCCATTAAAGTAGGGATGCACCGAAAAATTTCGTCCGAAAACTGAAAATGCACTTTCGGGACATTTTCGGCCGAACATTGCTGCGGTTGTTGCTTGCACGTGTTGTTTCGGCGATAAAAAGTCCGAGAATTTTCGGCCTAAAAAACGAAAATGCTCTTTCGGGCATTTTCGGGTTTATCACTGAAACAACACGGCCAAAACAACATGTTGTGATGATGCAAGCAACAACCGCAGCAATTTTCAGACGAAAATGGCCCAGAAGTGCATTTTCAGTTTTTCAGCCGAAAATTTTCGGTGCATCCGTACATTAAAGCAAACATTTGAAAACTGAGCTAACATGGAGGCTAGGCAACCATTTTACTTACATTGGTAAATGAAATAAATGGACAAAGCGACTGATATTACAAGATTTTAAGTTAAATCAACTTGGAATTTAGTGTATTAATTCTACAAAGACAGTCACTGATGAGTTTTCAGCATGACTTTATTTAAATATTACATCAAATCCCTCAAGTTAACATTTGACACGTATTTGATGTTTTATGCAGGCTTTTTAGACAATTTTTGTTGACAATAAAAGTGTTATTTTACAATGATGAGCATGTGTTTACAATTTATTACGGGTCTTTAAATGTGAAAAACACATTCAAATGTAAATAAGGCCAAAGAAAACAGGAAGTCCTCACATTTTCAATGACATGTTTGTGAATGAGACATGAACTATTGCCCTCAGCTCTACGCAGCATTTTGGTGTCTTTCAGCTTAGTTTAGGTTTGAGCTGGTTCATTCAGCTTCATTCAGAAAAAATGTGTTGTTTTGTTGCCACAGGATCTGATAATATTGCGGTGCAAAAACAAGAATGATCCATTACAATGTCCCAGAGCCCAAACCAGCACCTACAATGACAATGTGATTAATGAGTTCACAGGTAAATAAAAATGAGAACAGCAAGTCCTCACATTTTCAAACATCTGACATCAGGTAACTAAGAAATAAACAGAAAATATACTGCTAATAATAATCTTATGTGAATAATCCAGGGGAAATACAAATCAGGTAAT
Source organism: Chelon labrosus (assembly GCF_963514085.1). Classification (NCBI taxonomy): domain Eukaryota; kingdom Metazoa; phylum Chordata; class Actinopteri; order Mugiliformes; family Mugilidae; genus Chelon; species Chelon labrosus. Next base: position 11,746,735 of record NC_140354.1, read on the forward strand.
GAAGGGATTATTTCAAACAAACAGATACACGTTACAGCCTGAAAACCCTAAAATCCCCCGACAGAATGACCACAGTCAAAACAAGATTAATGTACAACACAGACTGTCATTGGATCGTTTGATCTGACAGAGTCCAAACGCAGCAAATATAATAAATCAGATCTGTAATCTACATCCCTATCTATCTTAGCCTGGTCGTTACCATCCTACGTACTTCCGCCCAAAATTTGATTTCAGTCTCGCACGTAGTCTGGCACAATGTAATAGGAATCTGTCTCCGTAATGGGCGGATGCTTATTTTGAGGTTTAAAATCATTGGAGTTCCCTTAACCAATCAGTCCAGTTGCCTTTTTAAACCTTTTTTGGATATACCATGACCTGGATGACTGAGAACCTTCACAGACTTAACCAATCAGCAACGTTTGGTAATGACGTATATTGTGCGCCGGAGTTCAGGCTCTTACGCTTACCACTTCCGCTTCCAGTTAAATCAATTTATAAAATTTATCATTTATAAAATTGACAAGACAAGCCTCTTGTTCTGGTTTTAATTCCGTGATGCTCTCGAGAGTTGAAACAACTTCGCGGATGGCTTCTAGCGTCTCTTCCTCCGTCGCCATTGTTGCTATGCTGTTGAACTACAAGCTTCGCTGGACTACAAGCGACTCGGCAGGCGAGTTCCGCGTCATCACTCAACTGTTCGCTGATTGGCGCGGTTACACGCGAACAGCGGAAGTGCAATTGGGCCAGACTCCGTGCGAGACCGAAATCAAATTTTGGGCGGAAACATAGGATGGTAACGACCAGGCTATATCTATCTATCTATCTATCTACAATTTGTTTACGTGGAATGTAAACTCTATGAGTTTTAACGGTTTAATTATTTATGTTTTTAATTAACTGATTAATCATTTGGTCTAAAAAATATCAGAACCCAGACACACCAGACAGTAATGTAATAGAAGTCACTTCTCGCAATAAGAAAAGGTTTGAAACATTTATTTATAATTCGTTCCTCTCCTCCACCACCATCTTCTTGCCTTCCACTGTACTGAACTAAACACTCATCCACTGTGTGAATGGCCTTTAATATTTTAAACTTGGTCTGATCTCAGACTGAAGACGACCTTTGTTTTTTTTTTATTTGCAGCATCGCTTGATTCGGTTTGTGACAATTATTGCTGAACATACTAGTATCATTGCCAGTATCGCACCCACGACAGCTCCCACCATAGCTCCTATCTTAGCCGTCAGCTGACCCCCAGAAACAAAGTACCCCATCACACACCCAGCAGCTGCTCCAATTAAACCAGTCATTTTCAGAGACTCTACCCAGCTTTTTGGTTCCTCTGTTTCTTTGATTTCATTCTCTTGTTGCTGTTTCACTGCATTTTCAGCCTCCTTCGCTGCATTTTCAGCCTCTTTGAGCATCTCAAAAGAGTAAAAGCTTCCTTTTGAGTTTGTCACCATGTCATTGATCTTGTCCAGCAGCTCAGGGACTTGGGTGTTGTTCTTTCCTTTAATGTTGAAAACGTGGTATTTCCAGTGGCACTGAATGAGTAAGCCTCTGAGGCCTGTATTTTTATTTATGTATTCATCCATGGACGTTTTGTCCACATCCTTTTTATGGGTGAACAAAATCAGAGTGTAGGCCATCACATTTTTGCCAAAAGTGCGCTGAAGAATCTCCAGTGTTTTTTCTTCCTCTTTTGTGAAGGTACTCTCATATCTCATCACAAGAAGGAACACATGAGGACCAGGTTTGGCCCGTGTGATGGACTTCTTGAGCTGATTCACCGTCTCTTCCTCAGACAGAGAAGTGCTGCAAAGACCTGGAGTATCAACAACAATCACCTTTGTATCACCAGTAGTCTCTGATTCCATTTGACACTCCTTTGTGTTGAGTCCAAAAGAGGTCGTAGGTTTTGGGAATGGACATGTTCCTCTCAGGATGATGTTTCCGGAAGAGGTCTTCCCAGTTCCCACCTTCCCAACCAGGACGATCCTCAGCTCTTTCTGGTGTGGATTCATCTCATCTGTTGGAAAGGCTTAGAATATGAGAAATGTACAGCTGTGATCTCCATGTCTTCATGTACATCCCCAGTCTTCAGCACTGACTACAGATTACTTTAAACACTCAAATCTGTCTCAATGGAGCCTGTTTCAACTGCTGACCAACATGCATTCACTGATCTCAAATTACTAATCAGTTTGATGTTTGATAATTGATTTGGTCGATAAAATGTCAGTTAATGGCACAAATGCCCATCACTGCTCAGACCCCAGCATGACGTCTTCAGCAGCAGGCACCACTACAATAAGTCATAAATGATCAACGTTACAATTGACTTTCACCTCTGTCTCCTCCATCTCTTCATCTGTAATCCTGATTAGCTTCTTTCTAGGTGTTTATAATGACTTAATGTCATAATGAATCAAATGGGAAAAATCATACAAAAAAATTTATATGTGAACTTAATAGTTTCCAGTTGCAGTGCAATCACCACCATTGAAATACTCTCTAAAATGTTACTTGGTGATAATGAGACTGTCTGACACTGCATATACTCAAAGCAATATAAAACATCAAATCTCATTGATTTTGATCTCATGATTTCTTTCAATATCAAATCAAATTCAATCCAAACATGGTGCAGGTTTATGTCTCAAGAAATTATTATTGTCCCATAAAACAAACCCAAACACTACCCCAACTATCACTGTAGTACTACAAAGATATACTCACAAAGTTCTGTTTGCTCTTCACTTGACATCTTTGTTTGTCAAAGGCAGCTCTTCCGTGAGGTCTTGTTACTGTCCGTCTGTTCTTCTGACTATTTCCATCTCATCATTACATTATAACCTGGCAGTATGTCCATCCCATACGACACATCACCTGACCAGTCAGAAGTCTGGCTCAAAGCAACAAATAAGGAGGTTGAGCAGAAGTGCATACAGCAGAGTACATTTCCTTAGGTCTCACTAATCAGATTTTGTCACTTTAGTTGTATTAACCTCATAAAAATGAATACATGAAGAAATCACCACAGTAAAATGCAATCTTATAATATATATACCACATATATGCAAAACTACAAAAAGATAGACAAAACCACAGAATACCACAAAACATCTACAGTAATGCAACTATGATAAACCAGAAAGTGACAAAACAACTTCAAAGATGCACAAAACTGCTACAAAGTGACACAAAACCATAACTACAACGAGACAGAAAACAACCACAAAGACACACAATAGCTACAAAGTGAGACACATGTCACAATTTTAGTGATATAAAATTAAATAAAATTTATAAAATTGAATTACAGTATAATAACGAGTTGGACTAGTAATAAGAACCCAGCCAGAATCAGAAGACACCAAATTCATCAGGAGCCAATACGCTGAGCAACAATAAAGAGTCAGGCAAAAGAATAAACGTTGAGTAGCGACACTTGTATTTTTACAGTTACAACAGTTACAATTGAGAAAAAATGTTCAATTTATACAAAAAATTTAAAATAATGATCCAAATGACCAGAAACAAAAAGTGTGCACATGGAAAAATTAAATAAGAGTGTCCGTTTGGGCACTTTAAAAGTGAAAATTGTTACAGGTGCACCTGATATTAAACGTTCATGGGAGTGTAATGCGAATATATGTGTGTGCGTACATGTGTATCTCCTTGTCGGTGTCTTTTCTTCATAGGTCACTCGCCATCTGACACAATCGGGATCACGTCCTGGTCCTCGAATTTTCCCGTCCTCTCAAAAAACCTGACCTATAAACAAGGTCATATCTGTTTATACTCTATTCTCAGATGCATCATTAAAGGTTCAAATGTCAAAACTGCTATATATTGCATCAAACCTCATAAATATATCTTCAGTCTTATCAAATCTCAAATCTTTAGTTTCAGTTGTACAACATTAAACATTCAAAGATATCAAAGTTCAAATATGAGGACATTCAAGAACTCACATGCGTCTGTAGGAACCTGTGGTCCTCTCAATTCTTCCCCTCTCTGGAATTTAAATTTACGGAGTTGTTTTGCAGAAGAACTCTCCTAACAGATCAACCTTTTACACCTTAGCCATAAAGGTGCCATGTCTAAACACTGAACAGACCCAGACTATCGGACCTCCCTAATGCTGAGGACGCCATCTGAGCAAAAAGAGACAGATTTACACCTCTTGTGGAATGTCCCACTCTTGTTTCTGGACTAATTAGTCCTGAATCGAAAGAACATCAACATGATATCAGGAACTACAAAGAATGAATGAATTGATTCGAAGGACAAAGTCTAGAAGCCTTAATGTGATGTTCAATTATGTTTTAAACTTGTGATGTACTAATTTTCTTTTTCAGAGACGAATGCAAACATACCATTTTAACAGGTTTTGCCCCCCCTCTCTTGAAATGACCAAGAGAGCGAAACACTGATAAGCCGGTCGTAAATAACTTTCTTTCCCCAGAACCAGACTCTGATCTGCATTTTCGTCTGAAAAGCACCTAAGTTTTATAATATGACTATCGAAAATGTAATAACTTGGTAAGTTATATATTATTGTTCAGGAAGTGCTTACGATCACAATGAGACGATTTTGATCATTGTACGATAAAGCTAGCCCAAATTCACATAATTTGTCACAGTAAGGATGGATCAACATTGCCATCAAGTGGCTATCTTTAAAAGTATTTTCTCTCTTTTAGTCAATTGTTGAAGTTAAAGAATGTTGAAACTTAGGTATGTTCTTATACTAATAGTAGTTATTAGTTGAAATCATAACTGTTGAAATTGTTATTTTAGAAACCTCAACCTTTTATTATTAGCAAAATGTCAATGTAAAGAGAACTTGAGTTTATTAATTTATTGATGCTTTTGAGTTACTTTGATGTAATCATTCTGATACCTCATGTTGTAATGTTGAGTGTTGTCGCATACGGAAAACATTGCTAACGAGTCATGATGAGTGATGGAATGATTAAATTTAGTAATATAAAATAGGTTAAGAAGATCAGGCAATAAGACACCTCAAGACAAAGGAGAAGGCGTTCTCTTCTCTTTCCGCGCGAAGAATATGGAAACCCGATCCAAACACGCCCTGAATAATTAACTCATAAAACCAGAGAGACGCACCCATTTCTCCGCACTTTCTCCGCTCTTTTAGGACTTTTATACTTTCGCTCTTTCCGCCGCTCTTTCGCCGCACTTTCTCCGGACTTTTGCACTTTCCACTTTCCATTAACGTTTACTTTTATTTTAGTTTTCTTCTTTACGTACTGAGTCACGTTTATACTTAGTAACTTTAAGAACAACTTGAATATTGACAATACGGTCCTTTTCAAGCTCTGTTTGTTTCTCGTCGGATGTTTTTCCCGACGTACGATTTTTATAGTGACTTAAATATTTTTCTAGCTTTATTCATTTTTATACTCTACGAACCGAAGTACTAACCAACATCGTTTATAAATTAGCCAGCGTAGTCAGCTGGGATATCAGAGAAAGACCCAATCTCTTCGACGGATCAAGAAATCAAGAAGCTGTTGCCATAGCAACGACATCAAGAAGACGTGACGATCCGACTTCTTTCTTCAAACACAAAGACATTGCCAAGTGTCATCTGCCTTTGACTGAACACCTACAGCGCTCTCAAGCAAAGCTGGGTGTTGGAGTTGCAGACCAAGCAACAAGTCCTGTCTACCGGTCCCAGAGAGACCTGCATCAGCTGTGCCGCTTCGTCACCATCTCGTCACACCGACGCTCCGCCATCACCGACGCCGAGAAGACTCTACAAAAGTAGGCTTGAATCGTTCCTACCGCTTAAGACAAAGAGTTGGTGTCACTACTTTGAAACTCCCTACTAACATCTTTTAGAGAAGATTGATTAGATTAGGTATCAAATCTATTCCCTTTAGTTTAGGACTTAAACACCTCCATCTCTTACCATCGCTCCAGAAATTAACTATTTCATACCTTATTATATTCGTTCATTTGATTACACTCCTATATTCTATTAGTCCCTCATTTATTCATAGTTGTCACTTTATTAAATAAATATTTATTCACACTTAAGAAGTTGTTTGTGATGTTGTTTTACGGCAGAGAATGACTGGTACAAATTGTAGTAAAGGATTCACTCCTTCAGATATGCAAATTATTTAACTGAGACTGATAAACTGATTTAAACCGTGTTCTTCCTACGATAACAGGAGGTGGTGCCCTAACGAGACATTTAAAGGTGTAGACTACCCTACACGTCACTGTTCATATGAACAGTGTTTCAGTTATACCTATGGTAAGTAACCATTAAGATTCAAAATACATTGTTTTCAGTAGTATCAAAGAAGTATACCTAATTATTCCTCATGCACTATAGGCCTACTAGTGCGAGTAAAACTGCGCCAAAAATTACACAATTGAAATGAAATTCCTTCAATGGCTTGTATTTACAAAATAAAATGTAATTTTACTCTGATCATATGAATTAACAAATTACTTCTTTTTTTAAATTGGCAATAGCAAAATAAAACAACTTCCCTCTTATATACATCAGCATAGTCCTTGGACAGTCCTTGAAAGAATGATTTCACTGCTGTGATCAAGGGATTGCCCAACTCAGTATTATCAAGCCGTTGTTGAGGCTGACGGTTTCTCTCAGGTCTCCTGACAGAATTATCTGTGTCTGTTTTTTCCTCTGTCTCCTCTGTATCCACTAGGACTGTTCCATCCTTTACTTCCATCGTATCTGTTTCCTCCTTTCTCTCAGGTTCTCAATCTCTAATGCCATACTACATTCTGAACATTTACAGGACTCTTAACAGGACGAATGCCTGGAGGTTCAGTATGCTGAGTATCTTGGACATTGGTCATAGGTAGATCAAGCTGCACAGGATTCTCACAGACTGTGGGGACAGGAGAAACTCAAATAAACTGGAATGAGTACGTCATCTCCTTTGTCTGAAGAACTCTCGTCCTCTACAGCAGGATGTGAATGGGTTCTTGGCTGGCGTGTTACTGGCTTTTGCACTGCTTTCCTCCTCTCTATGTAATGCCTTTAGGGCAGTGTTTTTCAACCTTTCTTGAGCCAAGGTACATTTTTTTCATTGAAAAAATCACAAGACACACCACCAACCGAAAATGTTAAAAAAATGAAACTCTGTAGCCTATATTAACAATTTAAAGTCATTCTTGTCAAATTGTCTTGAAAAGAAATCAAATAAACACAAAGAAAAAAGTCTTATATACTCAGCAGGGGTCGGGTTAACCGAATATCTTCCGTCATTTTTTTAAATGTGATGGAAAAATCTGAAGGTCATCCCTGGCCACTTGGTGGCGAGTGACCTTATTAATTGGCTCTTGTCTCTCATCACAGTTTGCGTTCCAAACATCGCGGAACTTTTGTCGGTGCACGATTTCCTGGTACACCGATTACACTGATGCACACGTCAGAGCTCGGCTAACCATATGTATACGTCTAGTATATACATCAATGGTCTATGCGGCTACCAAAATGGAATTTGCATACCACCGAAGCACTTCAACCCTATGGTACCGTCTAAGAGCTGTTTAGCTAGCAGTCCCGTTCCGAGTATGGACAAGACGTGTCGGCAGCATTGACTATCAGCAGCCGAAACTTTTGTTGTTGTTGTTGTTGTTTTTGTTACCATTTAAAGTCAATACTCTTCTGAAAAAGTACTTAAAGTTAATTAAACTTTGATGAAAATTAAATTCTATTGAATATGTCTTTATTGTCATTTTAAAAAAATTAAAGTGACGGGTAAAAATAGATTATGACGGGATTTTTATGACCCTGTCAGTCAAAATGACCGACAACGAAAAAGCCTAGCGCAACCTCTGATACACAGACAGATACACAGAAACTTGACAATGGCATATTATTTGCAGGTAATAATTAATTCGTTTTCAAAAAATGTTTTTTAGACCATTAGGTGAAATTGGATAATTTCCCACGGCACACCTGACGATCTCTCACGGCACACTAGTGTGCCGCGGCACAGTGGTTGAAAAACAACCTTTAGGGGACCATCCCTGTTCTCAGGTTTAACTGTGTAAACTGGGAGGGTGCCTGCTCTTCTCACCACTACATGGACAGTGGGTTCCCATCTGAAATCTTATTATGGCCCCCGATGCAGACATTTCTGACCAGTGGTGCTCACTCTGCCGACTGAGATGTAAGATGTTTGAATGGTGCCGTTTATTGATTATATATCAATCAAATTTGGTAGGACTGAACTGAGCCAGTTCAATAGACTCTAGATTCAAGATTCTTGAATCTTCTTTGGTGGCCGATAACGGAAGTTTGGAAAGTATTTAATGTGAAGTAGGCCTATCTTATTTGGAACTGTACCTGAACTGCAGGGGGATGGAGGGAAGTGTTAATTTTGGCACCTATTTAGTCTAAGTCCTGTGACTAAATGTCCCTTTTATTTATTTATTTATTTTTTGGTGTGTGTGTGTGTGGGGGGGGGGGGGGGGGGGGGGGGAATCCTGTCACGCTCCATCAGGCTCACTTAACAGTCCTGTATATAGTAGTGACCTCTGACAGAGAGGAACAGCGTTGGAGCTGTATGCCTCTTTAACATTAGCATATAGCAAGTCCCAGGTGTTATTTCTTATGGTGTGGCAAGTCTCTGACTGAAATTTGTCAGTGATTGATTTCATCACGGCTGAAGTATACTTCATCTATATCTTTAATCCCTGGTTTAAACTGTGTTACTATTGTATGTTCCTATATTTACTGCATTTTATGGCGTTTTAATGATGTTTAGAATGAATGGATACACATACTGTGATATGTTCCATCAAATGACTTCCAGGAGGAGTTGGAACAAGTGTTCCCAATAGATATTACAGCAACGAATCATGTGAGAATCGTGTAAACTAATGCACATACGAAATGAAGAAGCTCATTGTGGATGTCAAAAAAGATGTGAGATGACCTTAGCATCATTATCAGAAGAAGGTTGGTGGAAGGCAGTGAAGTCAGATTATTCTGCCCTCGCAGTACGACGTCAGCTTTGTACGGCTAGACAGATAACAGCATGAAGAAGGGAAACTTTGTTGAGGATTGATGTCTTATCTTCTGTTCTCTTTTCTTCCTCAGTTTTATTTCTTAAGGTTTTCTCCATTCAAGTCTGTAAGACTAAAAGAATAAACAGAAAATAAACATTACAAAAGTATAACATCTCTCATGTTTTTTACACAATAAAACTAGATGCTCTTAATATATGGAAATGAAATAAACATCCATAGTATCACCAAACTCACTGCTACACACGTTATCTATATGACTCAATAAATGTAAACAAATCGACTAATTAACCTGAGGCATGGTGTAACCCGAGAAACCCGATACAGTCACGAACGTAATAAAATACATTACTGAAAGTAAACATGTACATCACGCACTAAAGAACAATATTGACTTGTAGTTACAGATAAAGATCTAACCACGCTAGATGATTTCCGCGTTGTGTTCGAACTGGTCCGACTAAGAACTATGACTTAACGCCACAAGGCGGAACACAGATCATGTGGAAACCAGTGGACCGAGACTCAGATCCAATCCTCACCTCTGTCACACACAGCACATAATGGCCATATACATACATACATATATATATATATATATATATATATATATATATATATATATATATATATATAAAGATATGAATCCATCAGATTAGTGGACACAGGGCCGTTTCTAGCTTTGTGGGGGCCCTAAGCAAGATACTGTTTGGGGGCCCCTAGTTTGTCAAACTTCGACGAAGAGATTCCTAACCCTTAGATGGTCCACTGAGACGCCACCATCTATTACATGAGCAAAACAGGCTACAGTTAAAATTAAACACCTTAAGTTGAGCCGCTCAGGCAAGTTAAACTGATGAAAAACTATAATACAAGGAAAACAACAATCCTCTATACGTCAATAAAAAAACAAAAAAAACAAAAAAAAAAAACAGATTTTGAGTGTTTACTTTTAATAAAAAAATTCAACAAACCAACATCTATTTTAAGCGCAAGAATGAAAATGAAACAACAATGATGTCCTCATATGACAGATACTTTCCCATCTCATGCATGGTGGATGAGGAATGTGATGGTCCTGGAGCTTCCTAGTCAGGAAGTTCAGAAGATCCATCTGGCTCAGCGTCTGGAGCTCCAAAATATTTTAGAATTGCTCCTGCAAAGACAAAGTTCCTTATCAGGCAAAATAGATCATGAGCGCATATTCCTATTTTATAACTGCAGTGATGTTGCAGTAATACAGAAAATTAAAATGAATCTGTTTTTATATTAAACATTGGGATGTACAGTGTCCCTTTTAAAGCTTGTACCTAATTACAAAGTTGTCACTTAAAAATCACTTAAAAAACAGACCTTTAAAATATTGATTTAAATTATAAAACAGTAGCCTATAGCAAGAAACGGCTCTGAGTGGAGAACATCTGAACAAAACAGTTTGAGAGCAGAAGCAACAGAGGTAATGGAGGCCACGCATTCTTAACCCCAGCCTCCCATTACACATCCACTCAGTGAGCTATTTCAGCAGCCGTAGGTATAGGGACAAACATACGCACAGAAACAGAACTTAAAACGGATATGTGTGGATTAAAGAGTGGATAATGGCTGGTGGTTGATGGGCTGGTTCCATTATTTCTTCCATCATATTTCAAATATCATATTTTGTACGAAGGGGCTCTACTGTAGATTTTGAGACATGTTTTCTGCCAATAACAGATGCTTCACATTGGAGTATTGCAAAATACTTCTCCTAACCCTGTCACAGTGTCAGATCTTTGAATGACAGCACAATTTATCTGTTAATTTCAATCTACATTTGCACTGAGTGCTTTAGTATAATATCCCAACTGATTGTCAGCGTAGGAGTTGTGTCTTTATTGTTTTATCAGACCAACCGTTCAGAGCCTCACACTGAAGAAGCTGAAAACTGCATTCACGACATTTATGCTTGACAAAAATATTCACAGCTTATTAAAGTAGTTAACAAAGACTTTTTCATTGATTATACAGTTAGTAATCTTTTCAAGACTCATTTTCGTCAGGATTTGAGTGAGACTAATGAAATGGCTTGAGCCAAGATTTTGATTCAAACATTGCTTCATCCTGATTGGTGCTGATGTTCATCAGTGACTGAGAAGTGTTTCATGTGATGATGAGACCCCGTCTAATCCCACTTTAGAGGCTGGCTTAAGGTTAGGACTCGGAAAAGGCGTGTTTTGTCATTGTTGTATTAGGCCCAAGTATACAGAACCCCCCGTTTCATTCACGTGTAGCGAAAATCATGCAAAACTCACATATTTGATTTGTAATAAAGTGGCTGATAGGTGGCAAAAATAGATCCTTTAAATGCCATTTTGGCCTTGATAGACATAGAAACAAAAACTTATCATCTGGCTTCAAGTTGTGCCAGAAGAAGTGAACAAAGAAAAGACATCAGAAGGATGTTGTTAGTCCTTGGTTGTACTGAAACAGAATCCTCCCACATGAACAAACAAGAACAATCATGCTCAAATACACTCTCTCAGTGCAAATATAAACAGAAATTAATCAGTGTGTACTGGAACACACATACACACCCACACATACGCACCCACACACCAAGTTCCTCTGAAGGTTGGAATTTGTTATGCAGCATTGACATGGTGAATGATGGGCCCTGGATGAAGGATGTCGAGCCGGATCTCTTGCCACCACCGTGCAATTCTGCCGTGTGCTGAGTAAAGGTGCATGAATCAGCAGAAACACCACACCTTGTGATCCACATCACCAGCACTGAAGCGAGTGCTTACTTAACTGTTATATTAGTAAATCATAATTTTAAGGGTTTCAGGCATGTAGTGTCTACTCATCCCCAATTCTTCTCACCATCTTCCTTTTCTCCCAGTGTATGGGACTACTTTATGCATGATTAATTGATATGGATGAATATCAAAATATGAAGCCCAACCAAGTTGTGTAAACTAAGTGATCATGTTTTTACAATGCCAGTTATGCTGGTAAACAGTTCTAAAAAAAACACAATTCTAAGAGCACAATAAACACAACACAAGTTGACCCAACAAAATCAGATTCATTTACATACATTTATACAAAATCATTCCTTGTTCGTTTTCATCTGTCATTTTCCACGACTCCCTGGAAGAAGATATCCTGTATCTGTATATCTGTATAACTGTATAAAATGTGAAGTCTGAAAATACATCTGTTCAATTTCGAATAATTTAGGTTATTTTTATTGGGGGGACAATTCATGTTTTTCAGAATCTCCTCCATTGGATGTGATGTGATATAGTATGTCCAGTGTTGGGGAGTCGTGAACTATATGCAGGGTTGGGTAGTAACTGATTACATGTAATCTAGATTACGTAATCAGATTACAAAAATCAAGTAACTGTAATCAGCCCAGACTACAATACAAAAATGCGTAATTAGATTACAGTTACATTGTTGGGGATTACCTGATTACATTTTATCATGCAAACAATGCAACTTTTTTATGATAGCCTAGCCAGTGTTTTCATTTGACAAGCAGCCCATTTGTTTGTTCACTAGATGTCATTATCATCCATTTGCCTGTGTAGTTTCTTGACAAGAAAAAGGTTCAAATCAAAACCCAAGATGGAGGAACCGTCAACGTCAACCAACCCAGATAGCAAAAAAACAGATTGGCAGATAGCAGACCGCTGGTGGCATGCCACTTGTGGTCCACCATCTCTTGAAATTTAACTTATCATAAATATTAAGAAAATACATGAAATGTTATTAAAGTGATGGATGAAGTATAACTGAATAAATGAAAAAGGTTTTAGACCAATAGTGACAAAATATTGGGGCATTTGACGACAACTCGCTCGCGGACCTCCAGTGAACCGATGAGCAAAACTCCAGCGGACTGCCAGGTCTATCCCCAGTGGGCTGACGGTGGTCCGCCGGCCTCTTGCTATCTGGGAATAGACCTGTTCCAGTCGGCAAAAATACGTTCAGTACTTGGCAACATCGCCACAACTTTGAATTAAAGACAGAGGAAAATAAGATTGTGTATGTCTTGTACAAGTTGTGTAAAAAGTAATCCTAAAGTAATCAGATTACGTTACATGTTTTGGGTAATCCAATAGATTACGTTACTGATTACAAAATTTGCCATGTAATCTGTAATCAGTAATCGATTACATTTCAAAGTAATCTGACCCAACCCTGACTATATGTAGGCTAGTTCAACTACTAGCTTAAAAATGTTTCAAAACTGATGAGACAACAGGCCCCTTTTTTATTTCCTTATTTAGACCTTCATTGTTTTAATTTATTTATTAACAAATGTTATTTAATTTTTAGATATTTTTTATTTTATTTATGTATGAACTGTGAGGAAAGAAATTGCACTTATAGTTTAATTGCAATGAACGGGCAATTTCTTCTGCTATAATTTTATATCATAAGTTCATTGTCAATTTGTCAGTAGTTTGAACATTTTTGTCTAAGGGGCTTAACCTAACTAGATTTATCCCTAGAGTAGCTTTGCTGTAGTTTAACATCTTCCAGTAGTAAAGTAATGGTAGTTTGGAAAGCTATACTTTCAAAGTAGATTCACCAACACTGTTTTTTAAATCTTTTTAATCATGCATTACATATTGCTTAAAGTCAATATGCTACATGAACTGGTTAATGTAGGCATACTAAACATATACTTTATATATATAATTTTTATTTTTGTTTGGGGGTGGTGGTGGTGCCTGTTTTCCAGGTTAGAGCAATAGCTCCTCCAAATGTCTGTGTACATCCCTGCTGCTGAGAACCTACCGGTTTCTTATGAACATATACGGAGCCTGAGGACGTGTTTCTACACCAAAGTGACGGGACACTGCTGAAGGAGGGTTTTGCCAAATTACATCTGACAGCACTCTGCATCAAAAGAACTGTGAGTACTGTTAAGACACTGTGAACTGGATTCAAATTAGCTCCAACATGTGTGCCAGTGGTTTGGTACCATAGACTAATTTACTTAATGGATGGACTTAATTGATATTAAATTCAAAGTCGGCGATCACCTGGTCAAAAATAAATTTTCTGTGTGCTTCTAGAAGTACCTTTGTGATAATGTATTTCCTTTTAACGAGTAGGGAACTATGGTGCTGCAGTGGTTTTGTTAAAGTGTGGGAGGCTGAGCTCTTATGGGCAGCATATACAAAGAGTCATACATTCTGTCCGCTGCTACGCACGCATCCCCAAATTTAATACTTTAGTAGACCTGTCATCCACTCACCCCATGCAAAGACTACTCAGAATAGCTTTGACTCTCCTGTAAAATGAGAGAACAGAGCACTACAGAAGTAACTGCTGTTTTGGTCAGAGTAGCAGACAGAACAGAACATCCAGAACTAAATGGTACATTTTTTTTTTTTTATAGAAATTCCAGGTTGTTCATAAATGTTTTGTAAAAGTAAAGTTTGTAAATGCATACATTTTCATGATGTACTTCTTTGCACTAAAACAAAGGCAAACATTTGGAGTTGTCGTTATTTATAGGTTATTGTACTATAATATTTCTGGTCCGGACCACTTTAGATCACACTGAGCTGTATGTGGCCCCTGAACTAAAATGAGTTGGACACCCAGGATTTAAACCAGGAGAAAAAAAAAAAGCTACGTAAAGGGACCAGAGGCCTCTGTATAAATATGAAGGTCATCAAATAAGTCATCAAAGATTGCATATTGGCTTGTAAGTGTAGTGACAGAGGGGAGTGTTAGTCTGAATTTATGGACAGATAGAATAGCATATCATCAGCACACCGGTGAAAAGAAATGTTTTATATTTAGAATTCTGTCACATAAAGGGAACATATAAACTGAAAACAGTAAGGGGCCAATGATAGACCCTCGGGAGACATAGAATTAAAGTAAAGTAATATGAAAACACTTCCTGATTTAGTTTTTGCCAGTGACTTAAGTGCTCTGGTGATATAATAATACACACAGGGACATCTACTAGTCGATGATGTCGCACATAAACACACAGTAGAAAGCAGTGGCCATCGGGAGCACCGGGACATTTCCCGGTGGCCTGGCCTCGAACTGGCCCGCTCGGCGATTGCTGACGGTCAGGTCGGGTCGCGTTTGATTTTTAGATAAACAATCCGTCGTGCGGCTCATCAGGGCATCTGTACCGCTGAAGCTCACACAGACTGAGCAGCTACGTTGGGCACAAACTGCACAAACACACCCCTTCCTCTCTTTTTGTGAGGTTCTCCATCAGGTCACAGCACTGCAGACATAAACACACCAAGTAGCGCCCCTGCCCCCCTCCTCCTACCCGCAGCTGTTACACCAGGATAGCTGCCTCCAGCTATGAAACAGGCGAAGGCCTGGAGGACACTGATGAAAGTGTGGAGTTGGTGAGCATAAGTTGTTCCACTTGTAAAAACTGCCCAATATGCTGTTATACACTTCTTTCACAATACAATCTGCTCACCAATGCATATCATATCATTGGTTTGGGCTACAAGTTCCTCCTCACACCACTCAGGTTGCCTGTGAGAGGACCTTTTCCACCCTGAAGTTGGTGAAGAACCGCCTAAGAACCTCCCTCAGTCAAGAGAACCTTGAAGCATTTATTTTGATGGCAACAGATAAAGAGATTCTGATGGAAATGAACAAAGAGGATATCATTGATATGATGGCAGAGAGCAGTGACCAAATGCGCCGCCTGGTGGTGTACTAGTGGTGAGAATCGATTACTGGTTCTTAGAATTTTATTTTTATTTTTTTACATGAGTGAGTGAACGTTGTAACGTTTTCTTTCTTTTTTTTACTCACTGTGACTGTTTAATCATATTTTAAATTTCTTTCTGTGTGTGTTTGATATTTCCTTGTTCAGTGTTACAGAGAATAAACCTACTCTGCAGTGCACCACCTGTGTACCTCTCACTTGTGGTATGATACTATGGTTGACACAGTGGTCACATTTAGTCTGGCACCTGTTACATTAAAAATAGGATTGGTCTCAAGTTTAGATGTATTTTATTTAATCGACTACTACACTGTTAAATGTGCAGACTACACATTTAACAGTGTAGCAATAGATGAAATAGCATAGAAATTATGTTCATTTATTTTTTAAATTTCAGTTTATGTGATTTGAGTATAGGTTATTGCAGCACAACAGAAATATTTATTTTGCAGGAGAAAGAAACAGAAAAAGCTGTGCGGGGGAGCATGTGGAGCCTTTGTTTTATTATTTTACACTGTCACATCAGTAGGCACCCAACCTAACTCAATCTTGGTGTTTTGCGTTAATCAGGTTGTAGTGGCCTGGGATGGTATCAAATTCCCGGCCTGAATTATTGTCCCAGTCTGTCCCTGGTAGAAAGTAGTGCTTTGCAACAATGAAATCTATGTTTTTGACCTGAATACTGTAGTGTCTCACACAAAGTAGCTAATTACAGGTAAACAAGCCGACCGTCGCGGGTGCGCGCGCCGCTCAAAGATGACATCATCCAGGTCAGAAGACCCTGGATGATGATAACAGGTAACTCCGGACTCAACGGGGAATAGCACTAGTGTATCATAACAAAATATTGACGAAAAAAACGAGTTTTGCGGCAGATAATGCGTTATTTAGAAACTATGTTGAGGTGCACTGATCTAATTAGTTATAACGAGTGAAATGAAACAAAAGTGATATTGGTGAGTAAACAATGGTATTTTATGCCAGAAATAAGGACCAGGTTGTAAAAAACAGTAGTTCCACTTTAAGTCGCCACAAAGTTTTTCGCTGTCTACCATCTAAATGTAGTGGTCTGAAAGATTCCTCTGACCTATTCTGCAGTATTTTAGCCTATGTAGATCATTGTTACACATAACAAAATAGTCAGTCCTTGAATAGGCTGTGTGTCTTGCAGAATAAAAGACGTATCCTGAAGTTGATCCATTCAGAGCCCGCCACGCACCAATAAGTCCCAAGTCTTTAAGTTCTTTGTTTATGCGCTTTTCAATCAAATTCCTCCTTCTTATTCTATTGGTTGTATCTAAAGAAGGGTTCAGAAGTATATTAAAATCTCCTGCACAAATAAGGGTCCCATATGTTTGTGATTAGTTCAAACATCCTTCTGTAAAAGGTTATATTGCTCCCAGGGGGATAACGTTACTTCTTTCTGGTCTATTTTTCCTTTTACCAAGACAAATCTACCTTCTCTATCATTAATTTGAGAAATTAATTCGAATTTGACAGCATTTGAAATCAATATAGGTACTCCCCTTCTTTTCCCTTTCTTATATGATGAAAAAAAGGTATTTCTAAAACCCATCTTTTTAAGTTTTTCATGTTCAGCACATGAAAGGTGTGTCTCCTGCCAAAATGCCACATTTATCTTCTCCCTTTTTATTCTAGCTATCATTTTGCTTCTTTTGACCGGGTTATTCAGCCTATTTACATTCAGAGACAGTATATTGTAGTGTTGGTAATGCGTCAGTCTTACATTTTACGTAACAGAAAATAATTGAGAAGCATTGCTTTAGACAGTGAGGGGGCTCGGCCCTCGGTAGTGGAAAAAAAAAAGAGTTTGGTGGCTCTGTCTTCTGCCCGTGGGCGTCAGCCTGTATTTTAACCAAACATCATTATAATAAGTTAATGGGGAAATTATGATTAAATGTCTCACTCGTCCCTTGCTGTGGCTCCTGGTTCCATTTTGAGGTACTCCTTCAGCTTCTCCCGGATCTGCTCTTGGAACCGGTGCTTTTCTCCACCGGGTCGGGCCTCCGTTGTCTCCCAGGGTAGAAGCCGAGCCAGCGTCTCCTCCGAGATGTCTTTGCTCTTGGTCCTGCCAGGGATCTCGCCCATCGTGTATCCTCTCCTCTGCAGGTCTTCTGCTGCTTGTGCAGCACTGTTATGTTACAGGGCCCGTTTCGAAAAAAGCACGCAATCTTGTTAGTAGGGTCTGGAAACGTATGCCATTATCCAGTAGTATTTTCTTAATGGGTCTATATTCCTTCTTTTTGTGCTGCACCTCGATTGCATAATCAGGATCAAAATACCACCGTTTGTTTTGGGCAAGGAGCTCTTTTTTCCAGGAGGCATGAAGGATCTTTTCTTTCACACAGAACTGGAGGAATTGAACTACCATAGAGAACGGTGGGGCACTCTGAGGTGGTTTCGGTGCCACGGCCGAGGTCATTCCCCAGCTGTGTCTTGATGAAGTTTTCATTAAATGTCACTGCTGACGTGCCCTCTGCGTCCTCAGGGAGGCCACAAATCCTGATATTATTACGCTAGACCGGCCCTCCATATCGGTCACCTTTTCCTGTAGCGCCCGCTGTTTAGTGAGCAGCTGGGTGGGAGTATCTTTGACTCTGATGTCCCATCTTTCCATGTCGATCGTGTTTTCCTCCATCTGCCCTACACGTTTCACTGCCCCTTCAATGTGACCTCTTACATCTTGTATTTTCCGGTTTACTTCTGATACAAATTCATCCATTTGTTTTTTAATCTTCTCTGAAGCACGTGTGGAAGTCTGAGAGGTCTTTTTTCAATTCAGCCTGGAGCGCTACCATTCCTGTAGTCATAACTTCACTCACAAAAGTTTTGATCTCTCTGCAGCCTCCATCTTGTTTTGGAGTTTCACTAGCTTCAGCCTCCCTCTTGGATTCCCTTTCAAAGTTACTACATAGTCCATATCTTCCTTTCTTGCCTCATCGAAGTAAAATGTAATTTGTTTGTTTGTGTGTAGTATTAATGAGTAAAAATAGTTGAATTTAAGGCTGACGCCCGGAGCTCAGTTACTATGCTGTCATACCGTGTAGCGCGCCACCGGAAGTCCTAAAACTGATCAATATTGATGAGCAATTACAAAATGGAGGATCAACGGAGGGTTACAGCAGACATTTGGACTCCTCATTAAGTGAGTATTAAGTGAGTATCTTGTGAGCAGCAGAGGGCAGCCAAGCTTCATCCTGCACTTTGCAGTGAATAGAAACATGTTGAACTCTCCCATAAGACGACAAGAAACCACTGGGTTCACTTTTACAATTTAGTCCTTCAACCAACCAGAGGGACTATTTCCTGCTGAATGAATGAGTGAATATTTGTGTCACTGTGAAAGGGTGAGTGCAGATTTTTGGGTTCAAGAAGGATAACATTAAAAACATGCAGGTTTGCAAAATCTGCACTAAAGTTAAGACTCAGTAATTCTCCACAAACATTATGAGATTTATTCATTTTATTGGTGACAAATCTTTAATATTGTCCTGAAACAACAAGTGATTACGTGACATTAATAATGAAGGAAAATGGCTGAAACTAAATGAGCAAAATGCTAAATTCTGCTCTTTGAATCTCAGAAACTGATAATATTGCAGTGCAAAACAAGAATGACCCATAACAATGTCCCAGAGCCCAAACCAGCACCTACAAACAATGATAATGTAATTAATGAGTTCACAGGTAAATGAAAATGAGAACAGAAGGTCCTCACATTTTCAAACATCTGACATCAGGTAACTAAGAAATAAACAAAAAAAAATAGTAGTTTATAGTGATAATAAGTGTAAATAATGTTGTTAATAAGGTTATAAAGAAATAATCTCATGTGAATAATCCAGGAGAAATACAAATCAGGTAATGAAGGGATTATTTCAAACAAACAGATACATGTTACAGCCTGAAAACCATAAAATCCCCCGACAGGATGACCACAGTCAAAACTAGATTAGTGTACAACACAGGCTGTCATCGGATCGTTTGATCTGACAGATGCAGCAAATATAATAAATCAGATCTGTAATCTACATCTCTATCTATCTGTCTGTCTATCTATCTATATACATTCTGTTTACATGGATCTGAGGCAAACCTGAATTGGAAGGTAGGATGGACAACGTTTTTTCTTTGTTGAATTTCCTGCTTAATTATTGAACTCTGTCAAGGACATGGTGGTTCAAAGGTGTGGCTGTTTTGGTGGTTGTTTGGAAGGACATGGTATTATGATCTCAAGATCACAGAGACAATAAAACAAACTGATAAACCACATTCATTGCCAGGCTCACTGGCTGAACATCAGAGCTGACTGATTCCTGTAATCTCGCCAGACTCTTTACACCACTGTTTCCTGTTTACAAGGGACGCAGTGTGAAAGAATGTAAACTCTATGAGTTTTAACAATTTAATTATTTATGTTATTATTTAACTGATTAATCATTTGGTCTAAAAAATATCAGAACCCAGACACACCAGACAGTAATGTAATAGAAGTCACTTCTCGCAATAAGAAAAGGTTTGAAACATTTATTTATAATTCGTTCCTCTCCTCCACCACCATCTTCTTCCACTGTACTGAACTAAACACTCATCCACTGTATGAATGTTTTATTTATTATTTGCAGCATCGCTTGATTCGGTTTGTGACAATTATTGCTAAACATACTAGTATCATTGCCAGTATCGCACCCACGACAGCTCCCACCATAGCTGACATCTTAGCTGTCAGCTCACCCCCAGAAACAAAGTACCCCATCACACATCCAGCAGCTGCTCCAATTAAACCACTCATTTTCAGAGACTCTACCCAGCTTTTTGGTTCCTCTGTTTCTTTGATTTCTTTCTTTTGTTGCTGTTTCACGGCATTTTCGGCCTCTTTGAGCATCTCAACAGAGTAAGAGCTTCCTTTTGAGTTTGTCACCATGGCATTGATCTTGTCCAGCAGCTCAGGGACTTGAGTGTCATTCGTTTCTTTAATGTTGAAAACGTGGTATTTCCAGTGGCACTGAATGAGTAAGTCTCGGACGCCTGTATTTTTATCTGAATTAATGAATTTATCTATGGATGTTTTGTCCACATCCTTTTTATGGGTGAACAAAATCAGAGTGTAGGCCATCACATTTTTGCCAAAAGTGCGCTGAAGAATCTCCAGTGTTTTTTCTTCCTCTTTTGTGAAGACTTTCCCATATCTCATCACAAGAAGGAACACATGAGGACCAGGTTTGGCCCGTGTGATGGTCTCCTTGAGCTGATTCACCGTCTCTTCCTCAGACAGAGACCCCGTTAAAGTGCTGCACAGACCTGGAGTATCAACAACAGTCACCTTTGTATCACCAATAGTCTCTGATTCCATTTGACACTTCTTTGTGTTGAGTACAAAAGAGGAGGTAGGTTTTGGGAATGGACAGGTTTCACTCAGGATGATGTTTCCTGAAGAGGTCTTCCCAGTTCCCACCTTCCCAACCAGGACGATCCTCAGCTCTTTCTGGGGTGGATTCAACTCATCTGTTGGAAAGGTTTAGAATATGAGAAATGTCCCACCTGTGATCTCCATGTCTTCACGTACATCTCCAGTCTTCAGCACTGACTACAGATTACTTTAAACACACAAATCTGCCTCAGTGGAGCCTGTTTCAAACTGCTGACCAACATGCATTCACTGATCTGAAATTACTAATCAGTTTGATGTTTGATAATTGATTTGGTCGATAAAATGTCAGTTAATGGCACAAATGCCCATCACTGCTCAGACCCCAGCATGACGTCTTCAGCAGCAGGGACCACTACAATAAGTCATAAATGATCAACATTACAATTGACTTTCACCTCTGTCTCTTCCATCTCTTCATCTGTAATCCTGATTAACTTCTTTTTAGGTGTTTAAAATGACTTGATGTCATAATGAATCAAATGGGAAAAATCATACAAAAACATTTATATGTGAACTTAATAGTTTCCAGTTGCAGTGCAATCACCACCATTGAAATGCTCTCTAAAATGCTACTTGGTGATAATGAGACTGTCCACTGCATATACTCAAAACAATATAAATCACCAGATCTCATTGATTTTGATCTCATGATTTCTTTCAATATCAAATCAAATTAAATCCAAACTGGTGCAGGTTTATGTCTCAAGAAAAAATTATTGTCCCATAAAACAAACCCAAACACTACCTCAACTATCACTGTAGTACTACAAAGATATACTCACAAAGTTCTGTTTGCTCTTCACTTGACATCTTTGTTTGTCAAAGGCAGCTCTTCCGTGAGGTCTTGCTACTGTCCTTCTGTTCTTCTGACTATTTCCATCTCATCACTACATTATAGCCTGCCAGTAGGTCCATCCCATACAACACATCACCTGACCAGTCAGAAGTCTTGCTCAAAGCAACAAATAAGGAGGTTGAACAGAAGTGCATCCAACAGAGTACATTTCCTCAGGTGTCACTAATCAGATTTTGTCACTTTTTTATTTACCTCATAAAAATGAATACATGAAGAAATCACCACAATAAAATGCATCTTATAAAATATATACCACATATATGCAAAACTACAAAAAGATAGACAAAAATAATTACAAAGAGACACCTACAGGCAAACCAACTACAAAATAACACAAAACATCTACAGTAAGTCAACTACGATAAACTACAAAGTGACAAAAACAACTGCAAAGATGCACGAAACTGCTATAAAGTAACACAAAATCATAACTACAATGATATAGAAAACAACTACAAAGACACACAACAGCTACAAAGTGAGACATATGTGACCAATTTTAGTGATATAAAATTAAATTCAACTTATAAAATTGAATTACAGTGTAATAACGAGTTGGACTAGTAATAAGACCCCAGCCAGAATCAGAAGACACCAAAGTCGTTAGAAGCCAATATGTCGAGCAACAATAAAGAATCAGGCAGAAGAATAAATGTTGAGTAGCAGCACTTTGTATTTTTACAGTTACAACAGTTACAATAGAGAAAAAAAATGTTCAATTTATACAAAAAATATAAAATAATGACCCAAATGACCAGAAACAAAAAGTGTGCACATGGAAACATGAAATAAGAGTGTCTGTTGGGGCACTTTAAAAGTGAAAATTGTTACAGGTGCACCTGATATTAAACGTTCATGGGAGTGTAATGCAAATATATGTGTGTGTATGAGTGTATCTCCTTGTCAGTGTCTTTTCTTCATAGGTCACTCGCCATCTGACACAGTCACTTCCTGGTCCTCGAATTTTCCTGTCCTCTCAAAAAACCTGACCTATAAACAAGATCATATCTGTTTAAACTCTATTTTCAGATGCATCATTAAAGGTTCAAATGTCAAAATTGCTACATATTCCATCAAACCTCATAAATATATCTTCAATCTTATCAAATCTCAAATCTTCAGTTTCAGTTGTACAACATTAAACATTCAAAGATATCAAAGTTCAAATATGAGGACATTCAAGAACTCACATGCGTCACTGTTCATATGAACAGTGTTTCAGTTATACCTATGGTAAGTAACCATTAACATTCAAAATATATCATATCCATATCAAAACCAAGATTCAAGATTTCTTTATTGTCAATTTCTCAATACATTCATGACATACAGAAAAATCGAAAAAACGTTTCTCTCTCTCTCTCTCTCTCTCTCTCTCTCTCTCTCTCTCTCTCTCTCTCTCTCTCTCTCTCGCTCACTCTCACATAAGAATAAAAAAATACCTAAATAGACGAAATGTGAATGAGTACTCGACTGTGTGCATAACGGACATGATAACATCATACAAACAAAATAACCTTAAATACTAAAATACTAATACTAATAAAAAAAAGAATTGTGAGGATCATGTTCTTTGATTTCTCCAGTGCTTTTCACACCATTCAGCCCTTTCTGATGAGTGAGAAACTGCTCAGGATGGGTGTCAGCTTCTCCACTGTCTTCTGGATTACTGATTACAGGCCCCAGTTTGTGCGGCTGGGGGGCTCCCTGTCTGATACTGTTGTCAGTAATGTGGGAGCACCACAGGTGACTATCCTGTCTCCATTTCTGTTTACTCTTCACACCTCTGATTTCCAGTAGAGCTCTGGGTCCTGTCATCTGCAGAAGTTCTCTGATGACTCTGCAGTGGTTGGGTGTATTAGAGATGGACAGGAGGTGGAGTACAGGACACATTGATTGGAGACTTTGTGGAGTGGTCCCAGGCAAACCACCTAGTCCTGAATGTGGACAAGACCAAGGAGCTGGTCATTGACTTCAGGAGGAAGAGGACACCAGCAGAGCCCATCACCATAAATACCTGGGAGTCCACATGAACAGCAGACTGGACTGGAGGGACAACAGTGAAGCAGTGTACAAGAAGGGACTGAGTAGGCTCTACTTCCTGAGGAAGCTTAGGTCTTTTAAAGTATGCAGCAAGTTGCTGGAGATTTTCTACCAGACTGTTGACCGAGTGCCCTGTACTTTGCTGTGGTTTGTTGGGAGAGCAGCACCAGCAAAAAGGACATCATGGACAATCCATCACATCCACTACACCAGACAACAGAGGGTCCCACACTGAACGCTACAGGACGTCATTCATACCATTTTCAGTCCAGCTGTACAACAGCTCACCTTTCTGTAACAAATAACTCCATGTTATTCATGTTAATGGACACTACTGCACCTTACTATCATCCCTGTGTATATGATATATATTCTTCCGTCTGTATTTTTTGCACATTTGTCCATATGCTAAGTTGTGCTTATACTATAGATTTTATTTTACTTATTTTTATTTTATTTAACCTTTCTTTTAACTGTAGTTGTTAAGAGTGTTTTTATGTGCAACTAAGCTACTGTGACCAAGCAATTTCCCTTGTGGATGAATAAAGCTTATCTAAGTCTAAGTCTAAAATACACATACTGAGTTGTTTTCAGTAGTATCAAAGAAGTATACTATAGGCCTACTAGTGCGTACCAAAAATTACTCTCCTAGTCACTTTAAACCCACAATTGAGATGGCTTGCATTTACAAAATAAAATGTGATTTCACTCTGATCATATGATATAAAAAATTACTTCTTTCAAAATAAAACAACTTCCCTCCTATATACATCAGCATAGAATAGACACAATATTGTTCAAAAACACTGACATCCACCCCAAGCTGTGGACAGTCCTTGAAAGAACGATTTCACTCCTGTGGTCAAGGGATTGCCCAACTCAGTATAATCAAGCCATTGTGGTGGCTGACGATTTCTCTCAGGTCTCCTGACAGAATTATCTGTGTCTGTTTTTTTCGTCTGTCTCCTATGTATCCACTAGGACTGTTCCATCCTTTCCTTCCATCGTATCTGTATCCTCCTTTCTCTCAGGTTCTCCATCTCTAATGCCATCCTTCTCCTCATCACTGTCTCACATATCTGAGGGAACTGGAAGTTGCTCTCCTTGGATGTCTGCATGATCATCCTCGGGTAAGTAATTTTGAATCAAGGCTGTTTCATTTGCTTCTGCTGCATCAACGGATCATTGGACATATCAGGTAGGTTGTCAAAATCAGATTGGTTGTCACGATCACGACTGTCAGTATCAAGAGTACTATCGACATTCTGAACATTTACAGGACTCAGAGTGAGATGGATGTTGACCCTCTTGTACTGGCAACTTGAATGCAAGATCAACTGGTAGGCGAGGTTGGCACCCGAACATCAGTTTGTATGGGGTAAAGCCTGTCACCTCATTCCTGGAGCAATTATAGGCGTGCACCAGGGGTCTTACATGGTCACGTCAACAAGCCTCATCTTGATCCTGGAGAGTGCCCAACATGTCAAGCAGGGTGCGATTAAATCGCTCCTCAGGGTTGCTTCTGGGATGGAATGGGGTTTTCCTAAACATGTGGATACCGGCCACTTGTCAGAGTTCCCTGATTGTGTGGGAGTTGAAATCTGGAGCCTACGTAGCTTTTTTGGGATACCATAGTGTACCATAAAGTTCTCCCACAGACACTTTGTTACTGTGCAGGCCTTTTGATTGGGTGCTGGGATGGAAATTTATTGATTTAGTGAAGTGGTCTGTGATCAGAAATATATCCTTGGTCCCACTTTTATCAGGTTCAACAGAGAGGACTGTTCGGACTGTGTTGCGAAGCTCAGCTGGGAGTACTAGCTGGTAAGTTGTCCGGGACTTGATTTGGCATTGCCTGTACAGGATGTTGTTAAGGAGCTCAAGACGGGCCATGTCTTAAGAGCAGAAACCTTCTCTGAATGCCATTTCTGGAGACTACATGACCCAGATAACAAACACTATCACGTCATCAAGGAAGACCAGCGCATCTTTTAAATGCATGTCTCCCATGCATCTTTCCATTAGCCTTTGGAATGTGCTAGGTGCATTTGTCACTCCCTGAGGCATGCGGTTGAATTCCCAGAACACAAGAGCACACACGAAGGCTGTTTTTGGTTTGTCTGCCTCTTCAACTTCGATCTTATAGTATCCAGACTTTAAATCGAGGACAGAGAACCACTGTGAGCCATTTAGTGCTGAGAATGTGACCTCCAGCTTTGGAAGGTTGTATGCATCTTTTGTAGTCTGGAGGTTTAGACACCTGTAATCGATGCACAACCTGACTTGACCGTTCTTTTTCTGGACTACCACTGTGGGTGGCGACTCTGACTCCCTGATAACTCCTGCATCGAGGAGCTTCCTGCAGATGGAATTGGGGAGTCACCAAGATTTAAGATTAAGGTGGGCTCCTGGGATGACTGAGTCTCTGGGGGATTTTGGAGGGTTTCAGATTGCTTGGCTATGCTATGTTCCTTTAATAGAATGGTCTGATAAGCACTAACTTCTGCAATGGTGCACTTTGCAGGGTTGACAACATCGTGGTCAGACTCATTGCTTATGATGAATGGCAGCTTACTGGGGCTGTAGTTGAGGAAAATCAACTAGACCAGCTTTAACTAGCAGGCCACCTGGCAAGGGGAATGACGATGGATATTCGTTGGGATCATGATGACTGATTTCTCTTCTTGAAGACCACCGACTAAGGCAACTCCCTCCACCACTACAGTTTTACCAGCTGGAATTACTTTAGGGGTCTTGCCTTGCATTTTCACTACCCCCTGGTGGTTGTTGCTTGCCTACTTCCATCTTAGCTCAATACCTTTGAAGACTACTTGGTAGCCATGTGGAAGGGGCCGACAATGTGCAGTTTCAGAGTAGATCAGAATCAGAATCAGAATCAAAAAAGACTTTATTGCCAAGCATGTTTGTACATACAAGGAATTTGCTTTGGTGTTGTTACGCATAAAATAAAATAAAATAAAATATAGAAACTATAGAACTTGCTCTCAGATATAAAATACAAAAATACAAAAAAATACAAAAATATATACACAGTATATATATATATATATATATATTCCACCGGAACATTTACTGTGGGATGGTAGCGGGTTTGATGTGATGTCGAACAGTACATCTAGGGTGTTCGTGCCTATTAGCAGGAGTGACTGTGAGGTGTCAGGGACAACCAAGGCCAGTGTGTTTACATCTATTGGCACCCCTGTGAAGTCCATTGGGAATGTTATTGCAATTTCTATGCAGCCCAAATAAGGGGCCATCCACACGGAAATGCAAAAACGCAGAAACGCAGAAGTTTTGCATCGTTTTGGCCGATTGTCCACACGTATCCTGTAAACGCAACTCTTGCGTTTCTGTGTGGACAGACACAAACGGAGAAAACGATGATGTCATCGCCACACCCCCGAGCAGCCTTCCACCTCCCGCAAGATGTCTCATAACAACATCAACAACAATGGCGGACTACATGCTAGTTTTCCTGCTGGAGAAGATATTGAGCCTATTAGGGTTACTAGGGCAAAATATCATGCTCCTGTGCCACCACGCTGAGCAAAAAAGGCGATTTGTAAACAGCGCTCAAGATTTGTGCGCATGCTCCGTCTCTTCCTCTCTGTTTTTGGTGAATTTCTGAAACTGAAACAGCGCCACCTATAGGCCTGGAATATGAAGTAGCGTTTTCGGTCGTGCTGAAACGGATCTGTGTGGACGCGGATATTTCTTGAAACGATGCCCTCGAAAACGGAGAGGGAAAAGATCGTTTTCGTACATGTGGACGTGGCCTAAGGTACTAACTGCCAATTTGCCCTCTCCACCTCCAAGAGATCATGCAGCGGCTTTATCTCCTGCTCCGAAAGGTGTTGTTTGTAGAACGACTCAGGCACTGTTGTAACTTGTGGACCTGAGTCCAGGAGACTGTTAACCTCTTCGCCTTTTACAGTCACTTGAGCTGTATTCCTGGTGCCAATCAGCTGTGATGTTCTCTGCAGCGGTTCTGTCTTTGTTGATCTCAGCGGGGGTTTTGCCTCTGTTGTTGTTGTTGCCATTCTTTACGTCTGAGGGACATTGTTGACTCTCTTCAGCCCCTGTTTGTCCCACAACAGGAACTGTTTTGCTTGCTGTCAGTCTTCTTCAGAACGAATCATTAGCAAGAGGTCTGAGAATTGGGGTGGGCTGCTCTTCTTTTGTTCAAGTTGCAGGACACTGAGCAGAGTGTGATCCCAACACCCCAGGCAGAAGTGCTTAAGGAGGTGTTTGTCTGGAGGTGATGAAGGTAAGTGGATGATTTCTCACCTGGATCTTGAAGGGTGTTCAGGAACTGAA
This sequence comes from Chelon labrosus, assembly GCF_963514085.1. Taxonomy (NCBI): domain Eukaryota; kingdom Metazoa; phylum Chordata; class Actinopteri; order Mugiliformes; family Mugilidae; genus Chelon; species Chelon labrosus. The sequence goes on from NC_140354.1 coordinate 11,775,203, forward strand.
TGAAAAGCTCCTCCCCATCTTCCACAGTCCCAAAGGCAGTCTAGGAGCTGCAAGTAGGCTACAGGCAGTGACTCAAGCTTGATTTAGGGTTCTGCGCCGATTTGTCTGCGAAGCTTCGGCGAACATGATCGCCGTCACTTGGCATTTATGCTTGTGCGTCGGTTTCTTTGCAGTGCGTGGTAATTTACAGCCACAACGCTAGGGGGCGCTGAGTCGCGAAATCTCCTGAATTCGTGCGTGGAGTGTTTCATTTCCGGTTCCGGCTTTTTTCTATGGTTGCGGCAGAGTGAACAGCACAGTGAACAATGGCGACTGAGCGAGAGAGGACACTTTTGGAGCTGGAGCTGATCGATATTGAAGAACAAATGCTTCTCGTGGAAATGCTTAAAACTAAACGAAAGAGAAGAATTTTAAAAATGGCGCCCTTGTATACAGAACGAACCGGAAAAGCTGAGAACCGGAAATGACGTAAAGCGGACCAATCACAGCCCTTGAGGTCTGCGTCGCATGTCCCTGCTGTCGGCGTCGTTTCGACGCGTAGTCAGGATTTTTTGGAGGTGCGCGTCAAGTGACGCAGACTCTCTGCGAAGGGGGTTCGCGGCGACGCAGACTCTCTGCGTACCGACGCAGACGATTTTTCGCACGAGCATAAATCAAGCTTCAGGCCGCAAGCCTTTAACTACATCAACTGCCGGTGGGAGCAAAATCTCAAAGATCTTTCTGGATATTTGCAGGGGGTACATGCTGGGATCATTTTGGAGCAGTTCAATGTGCATGCACCATGTGTCATAATTGGTTTCATTATTAGGTCTGTGAGTCTTTCCGGAGAAGGAACAGAGCCTCCTCTGGGATTGCATGTGTGGGATGACGTCCTTCTTCTGTACGTTATGTTCGACCACAACCTTCTGGATGTCGGGTGGGTTCATGTCACTTACTGAAAGGGACAGTGCTCTCCCCCCATTAGTGAGGAGAACATGGTCAGCGGCACCATTGTTGCTTGGTGGGACATCTGATGATGAGGTGTGAGGCTGTTGCTTTTTAGGAGCGGGTGGGGATAAGACAGTGGTCTCAACATGTGTGGGGGAGGATTCTTCAGTTGTGGGTCACATGGCTTCAACATCTTCCCCAGTCCGAGACATCATCTCTTTCAACACCTCAGCATAGTTTTTGCCACTCAGCTTAGCTAGTTCCTTGAGCTCAGCTAAGTAGGTCTTTGTGACAGTATTCCAACCTTGCTAGTGTATGTGCTACTGAGTGTCTTAACTTCATAGACAATGGCGGAGTCACCATATCCTGTGCATATATACAGTAACTGAGATTCTAAATCTTCTAAGGCTGTACCACTGAAATATTCAACGATCAGGTTTCGGTAGAACCCGGACAGTGAATCGTTGACAAAAAGAATTCTTTCATTTTACCATACTCTTTTAGAAAGTCAATCACCTGTTCATCTTGCTCAGCTACCTGAGTTATCCCACTAACAATGACTGTGTTTGGAATTTTGACACAAGACTTTTGTATGAAATCCATACTGGTCATTACTTCAATATAGGTACACAAATCAAATGGCTGCTGGCTGGCTCGTCACTTCTGTAACCAATTTTAGTGATATAAAAGTGAATCACAAAGTGAGTTATTAATAACGAGTTGGACTATTAATAAGACCCCAGCCAGAATCAAAAGACACCAAATTAATTAGAAATCAAGAGGTTTTCAAAGCGGGGGCCGCTGCCCCCTGGGGGACCGCCAGGGGGAGCGAGGGGTGCCTTAGAAAATTGGAGGGAAGATTAAAAAAAAATATATATTGCAAAAATAAAAAAATATATATTTTTTTAATCATTATTATAAAATATAATCTAGCTATTTTTTAAATCTTTATTATAAACATAATTATTAATTATATATCATATCAAAATGTTATTTGCCATGCTCATCTTTCTGATTGCCTGCCAGTCAAAGCAACGTTCATGACCTCGTAAACTGTATAGAACTGGCATTTATCAAGCTGCTTTGCTTCTCAAGCTAGCGTGTAGCTAGCGCAAAATGGACAGGTTTTTGACAAGAAAGAGACCGAAGGAACAGAACAACAGCCCTGCTGTGGAGGACACTGCTGCAAAAAAAAACCCTAAGAACTCCTGGCCAACTAAAATCAGAAAATATGAGGCAGTGTACATTAAGTATGGCATTACAGCCATACAGATAAATGGCCATGATTGTCCAAAATGCGTCCTCTGTTTGGAGACTGTCTCAAACGAATGTTTAAAACCTTCGACACTTCAGCGTCACTTGATACAAAAACATCCGGCAGAGGCCATAAAGACAGTAGACTTCTTTAGAAGTAAAGAAGAGCATTTAGTCAGGCAATCTGATGAATTCACACAGCAAGCTACCGTCCCTGAGTGGGTCCTGAAGGCATCTGTGACTGTGTTTACATGGTCTTTAGTATCCCGGTTTTGAGGCTTATCCGGGATATGGTGTTTGCATGGAACACAGAGAAACCCGGTTATTCATATCCCTGTATACATGATAAATACCAGAAACCCGTTTTCTGATCACTGCATCCTATCTGCGCATGCGTGTTTTACGTCTTTTTCAATGTTTTCCAACGCGACCTAACTTGTTCAACAGTGCGAGGTGGAAAACAAGCGTCACATAGCTTTTCCGCAACAGAGCTGAATATGTCGGCATTTCTGTGTTTTCTGCCATACGTAGTTATGTTGAGTTCTTTCATTATTTTAAGGCAAAATTCAGTCTCTTCGTTGCTCCAAAAGTGAGAAGTTCTCGTTGCCGCCATGTTGATTGTATATCTAGTGCATCACCTGGCGTTACTCGCGCCTGCGCAGACAGTGGGCAGCCGTCAGAGATCGGGATAAGGTGTATACATGCTCCAGTATCCCGGCTTCTATCAGAGTACTCCAGGTAGCAAAACCGGGTTTCTTGAAATCGGGAAATGGGCATATCCCGATTTCTGAATTCGGGATATGGTGTTTACATGGACAAACACAAAAACGGGATACTTCAAAAACCTGATCAAAACCGGGATACTAAAGACCATGTAAACATGGTCATTATTAGCCTCGTACCACATAGCTCACGCTAAAAAACCTCACTCAATTGGAGAGGATTTGATTCTACCAGCTATCAAAGACATTGTCCGAGAATTGCTTGGTGAGGATGCTGGCAAAAATATCGACGCTGTCCCGGTCTCTGTGAGTCTAACTGTTTGTGTACATTAGATTTATTTCCCAGGAAAGATTTGTGGAGGAAATACTATTTTGTAAAGCACTTGAAAGAAGAACCACTGGGAAAGACATTTTTCAAGTTTTGGACGATTGGATGGATTGGACTGGACCCGTTGTGTCGGGGTGTGTTTGGATGGACAGCAATGACCGGGAAGGTCAGTGTAGTGACCACTCTCATTAAGCAGAAAGCCCCGCACGTAGCGGCCATATACTGCATGCTCCACCACAAGACACTTGTTGTAAAAAGGATGGATAACGAGTTGAATCAGGTACTACAAGAGGTTATACAAGTAGTGAATTTTATTAAAGACCATCCCATGAAACACAGACTGTTTACCCTGTTTTATGATGAGACAGGCGCCCGTTTTGAGGGGCGGCTGCTTCACTCGAATGTGCGCTGGCTGTCACGTGTCTATGAGCTGTGGAGGGAGGTTACAGAGATCCTCTCATCTGAAAGGCATCAGCTGGCAGATCGGTTCACCGATGCAACCTGGATCTGCAAACTTGCATACATGTCAGACATTTTCCAGCATCTAAATGTACTGAAACAAAACATGCAAGGACGTGACACGTACATACTGCCGGTGCAAGACAAAGTGCGTATTTTTTCCAAAAAGATTATGCTGTGGTCAAACAAGCTCCAGGAGGGAGTTACAATGTTCCCACTACTTCACCAGAAGCTGCTGTCATGTGATGATTTGGGCTCCATCTCTCCATTAATCTAGTCCCACCTGGAGCACCTCCAAGGATATTTCAAAGACTATTTCCAAGACCTTGAAAACACACATTTAAACTGGGTTAGGAACCCCTTTGCCCCCAGTGTCGGTTCTAATCTGGATTTAAAGTCACAGGAGGAGCTGATTGAGATGACAAACTCAGGGAACTTATGACTGAACTTTGAGGCTCTTGCCCTGTCTAACCACTGGCTACATGTAAGAAAGGACTATTACACCTTGGCTGACAGGGCACTGAAATGCCTTCTCCCTTTTGCAAAAATCTACTTGTGTTAGTCTGGCTTTTCAACTTTAAAGGTACTCAAAACAAAACATAGAGCACGTCTACATGTGGACAATGGCATGCGTATGGCACTGACAGAGATTAATCCCAGGGTTAACAAACTGTGTTGGAGCCACCTAGCCCATCCCTCCCACTAGTGTAATCTCTGTCTGTCACTCCCACACACATACACACACACACACACACATACACACACACACAACTGAGAGAGGTTTCTTTTGTTCTGTTCTTATCTGTCAACAGTTTGTTGAAAAGTTTATTATTCAGTTCGAATATAATACAGTGTTGAAAACATGTTAGTTAATAATATTCTTACGCTAAACAAATGTAATAGTTATTGAATAGTTTGGGAACCCCTGCCCTATAAGAACACTGGGCAGTGCCTTCAGCAGCCGACTACTTCACCCGTGCTGTGTGAAGGAGCGTTACCGCAGGTCCTTCCCTCCTGCTGCTGTGAGGCTGCAACCAAGCCTGCTCCTGATAGACAGCATACGTGTAACTACTGTTGTATTTATTTTGCTTTTTTTGTGTTTATTCAATGTTCACTTTTCTATCTTTTGTATGTCCTTTAAAGTGTATGCTGCTGCAATACTGGAAACTTCCCCACTGTGGAATAAAGGTTTATCTTATCTTTTCTTATCTTTAATTGCGAGACTTCACTTGGGTTGACCTGTACTTAACTGTGACAGTAGGATAAGAAAGTTTGGAAGTTGTCGATATATCCACCATTTGAGGATGACAGGTAACACAACCAAGTGATGACACAACAGCAGGAAAACAAAGACCAAACACTGTTTGGTTTGAAACATCTTTTATTTGATGATGTAATTTTGTTGCACAAGTTTTTCCTTTAAGTTGAGCACGACTATTGTGCTGTTACCAAAGTAATGAAGCAAACTAAAGACACGGTTGAACATTAGTACCATAAACTGTTGTATTTTCCCCAAACTGCAGCAGTTGTAGATTAAAAACTGAGTAGTAGTGCAGTGAAAAGCACAAATAGAAACCTGTATAGAAGTATACTGTAGTACTTGGGTAAATGTAATGCAATTAGTATAATTACGTCCAAGTTGTATCAAACCTTACTCAGCTAGGACAAACGTTGAATCGTCTTGTCCAACAATACTGCAAACTCTTCAATACCTTTCTTTAACCAACCAGAAAAGGCCTCGTCTGTGAAACTAGAAATAATGTTGTTAGCGATGGCTTCGACAGTTTCTCCTGAATTCCTCAGTTTCTCAGCCTTTTCACACAGTTCATTGGTGTAATGTACCTGTTTCTCAGCCATCTCCTTGATCTTCTTCATTAGCTCAGACACGTTGGGCTCCTCTGTGTTGACAGTAACGCATCCACTGAAATATTCCTTGAAGCCCTCCTGTATGTGATCATGATCCCTATCAGATATGACTTCATCACTCATGACAACGCCCAAGAAGAACGCCTTTGAATTTTCAAAAATCTTCTCAAGCTTTTTCACAGCTGTCATTTCCACGTCTGTAATAGCCTCTAGCTCCCTCACATACAGGAACACATGAGGACCAGGAGTAGCATGTAGGATGCATTTCATGAGCTCCTCTCTTAACTTTTTATCAGTTAGGTCGGTACGGAGCAGACCAGGAGTATCGATAAAAGCCACTGGCTTCTTCTCAAATACTCCCTCGATCACTTTGCACTCTGAACCACCGTTCTCTTCTGTACTCTCCTTCACCAGGATGATGTTGATGAGTGCAGTCGTCACATCTCCGGCCTTTCCCAGGACCACAATCCTCAGCCCATCTGCAGTTCACACAGACATGGTTAATATTAAGTGTCTCAGCACTGTCTCTTGATCATTTCAAACCAAAGTTCTGTTTTAATCTCTCAACAGATGTGAGCAGAGATTTTGCTGCATAGTTGCTGTATGTAAATACTGGTCAACGGAAAACATTCGACCACCACTGACTGTGGTTATTGTCTAAAACCCACTGACTCCTGCTTGTCCTGATAAATCCTCCAATTCTCTCTAGATATACTGAGTCCTTAATCTTTTTAATGAATCATTGAAATATTTTTTTTTTGTTTGTTTGTTTTTTTCTGGAAACTGATGCTCTATTAATATGATGTGAAGACTAAGAACTCTCGTGTACTGACTCTGTGTGTTGTCTCCTACAAACTACAATTTAATTTGGAGGAACAGTTGATCAACAGCATTGTCATTTGATGTGTACTAAACATTCCTACATTTGTGATCGTAGAATTGGCTGCAGATTTAAATTCTAGTTTTTGTCGTACTTCACTGATCTAAACACACTTATTCATGCAAATCTTTCTTTACGCTGATGATGCTGCTGTCTTTGTGTTTTAAAGAATTATTTCAGATATGTAGATGTAGATGGATGTATAATGGCATTGGAAGGTCATATTAAGAGCACTGACTTAAAAAACACTCTGATTACGCTGCAGCATGCATGTGTCCCGAGTCAACCACAAATTATTTAATCAAACAGTAGATCCACACATTTGAAACCATTTAGATTTTCTGAGTAAAATGGGCAAAAATAATTCATATAAACATCAGGAGTTCAGTGGAATCAGTCTAGTCCTGTCACATCTTTATTATCTTCTACTCTACAGTAATGAACAGCAGTTGATTAAATAAATGACATTCATCAAAATAATCATTCAGCCATCAATACAGTGCAGCAGTTACATGGTAGAAACTTGCACTGGTCTGTATTAGAGTTTGGAATGACCTGCACTGAATACTGATTGCACATATAATATTGAGATTTAAATATGATTAATTCTGTAATAAGTAATCAAATTTAACTAAATCAGCAAAATGAGATAAATGGAAAGATTCTGCAAGACAAATGAAGTGTGATATAACAAATAAGTAGTATGCAAACTGTAAAATTAGAAAGAATAAACACAAGTAGTTGAGTCAGGTGACTAAACAGTCAGTGATATGTATAATTTTCGGTTAAATGTGAAAATTGAAAAAATATTCTTCTTTCTTTTAAGCAGCACAAATGTTAATGAGACATTAAACAGTGGTAGTCACAAGTTGTTTCTCTGCTGGTTCATTTGCAGCCTGACTGAGATTACTGAATATGAATTATACTTACCAGTATTTGCAGGTTTGCTTTCCATTGTTATGTCTTGTAAAAGCAGTTGGTCTTTGAGGTCTTGACAGTGTTGATGTCTTGTGGTGGAAGGGTTTTTCATTCATCTTTATATTATAAAGTGTCTGTAGGTCCCTCCCCTTAAACATGTCACATAACCAATTTGAGAAAGAGCCAGCTTCTCACAAATCAGAAAACAAAGTGCTGCAGTAAGCAGACAATCAGGGGCCCAAACAAATTTAAAAGGTAAAGAATGTAGTCCTAAAACATCTCTGACTTCTTTGGGTCTGTACTGAACCAGATCTCTAAAGGTTGTGGGCATTCAGCATCAACAAAGTTTCACTTGCCAAAATGTCAGTCAGTGTAGGAGCTTCATCTGGAGTTGGTCTCTCAATCTATGGGGGGAGTCTACCAGATGAGCAAGCATCTTGATGCCTTTAAAGTCCAGAGAGTAGGAATTCTGAATGACACTTGTAACATTACTGGATGTTAAAATGTCTGTTTGAGTGAAACATGTCATGATGTCAAAATGCTTTATCCATGCCCGTTTCCTGTCACTGGGCCTTTTGGAAATTACATTTCAGTCAGGAGCATTTGAAATCTATAAACAGAGATCTAATGAAATCAACACCTTGTAAAAATTGAGTAAGCTGCAGCACGACCACTATGCACTAGATCACATCCACAGGAAAGATCTGTTGGCTTTCAACTGTGAGTACTTGGACTGTAAGTTTTGTCTGTTTCTTGGACAGCAGTCAGTGTCTGGGAGTCATTGTTGAGTCCTCATCTGTTGTGTTTCAGACAGGAACTCAATAATGACTCTCTAGAGCAGATGCTATGGCAGAACTGATTTCCAGTGCATTTACAAGTGTGTTTCTGCACCTATAGACCAGAGACTGTTGAAACAACGGATGAGACGTCTCCACATCCTCCTATTGTGAAAAATGAGGCTAGAATTACAGGTATACAGGCGGTGCCATGTTTCAAATTTGAAACCAGAGTCCATGTAGTTCTGTCTGAGAGTGGAGTCGCATTACCCTACTTTTGCTAGACCCACTCGCATTTGCGTTTTGTTGTGTTAACCATTATGGATTCAGACTTTGTAAATGCTAACTATTGATTGCAGTCTTTGTTTCCCCATGGAGTTAATGTTGGAGTGTTGTTTTAGTTTAACTAGTTATTTAATTTATTCACGTTTAATCTCACAAAACAACAATTTATCTTAGCAAAAAAATGGAAACTCATTTTGTAGGTTTCAAACAGACTAACGGCTGTTTTGACATTCCTACTGTCAATCCCAAAATGGAGTGTGCATGTGCTTTCGGCCCAGCTTCATGGAGTGGTTGTCAATCACTTGAACATAGACCAGCATTGTATTAACTACCTAACAATTATCTGAGGTGTACTTTACATGGAGGGGGTGTGACTTATGACCAATACTGCAACCAGCCACCAGGGAGAACTCCACATGCTTTAGTTTCACTTTTAAGGAGCTGTCATGGCATCCACTTTTCTACAGTCTATGACATAGACCTATAAAACTAAACCGTGCAGATTTCAATCAGTTTCACACTCTGAGCAACCTTCAGCAGAAAAATAATCCATTCATATATTTTGTTACAATCTGTTGTTTTCAGAAAGTGTAATAAGAAGGTTATTTATTTCATAGTCTGTAGTTCTTTCATCTTTTTTTCTGTTTCAAATAAAAAAATGTATTCCTGTAATTCCTGAACTGAATCAAAATTATGTTTAAACTGAAATGACCTTCCCAAGACTTACTATTTGTTTGAGTACAATGTTGTATTTTTCAAAGTTCAAGATCAAACTTTGAGCTTTAAATTTCAAATATTCTCTCCATAAGAATACCTCATCTGCAAATTCATCAATAACCTGCAGTGTTCCTCAGGGTTCTGCTCTGGGCCCCTTATTGTTTTCAGTTTCTATGTCAGATACATTCCATTTCAGCAGGTCCGAATGGTCCTGATGATCCAAAACTACAGAGCTGAACTTGATGTCAACGTCTGCCTGAGATATTCTGGCATAAAATATGTAGCTTCTTGTCAGCATTTCAAGTTGTCCACCACTGGAAATCCATCAAGAGCACTTAAAGAGGGTTAATCATTCTATAGTTTCATCTGTTTTGTGTTTTTTTCACAAAAGCAACAACCCATAATGCCCTCAAGAAGGATGATGGCAAATTATAGCTTTGTAACTTTTAGGCCGCATTTGTGTGTTCAAATCCACATTTATGTGAGAGGCAGAGCAAGAAGAGTTGGTAATCCATTCATTCATCTTCTGTAACCGCTTATTCCTGTGAAGGGTCGTACGGTCTGATGGAGTCTATCCCAGCTGTCATCAAGCGAGAGGCGGGGTACACCCTGGACAGGTCTCCAGTCTGTCACAGGGCTAACACAGAGAGACAGATAACCATTCACACTCTCACTCACACCTATGGCCAATTTAGAATCAAGGATTTACGTAATGAGCATGTCTTTGGATGGTGGGAGGAAGCTGGAGTACCCGGAGAGAACCCTGGGACCTTCTCGTTGTGAGACATCAGTGCTAACCACCTCGCCAATATTTTGGCTCCACACAAGTTTTACTACTGAAATAAAAATTTTACTACTTCCACAGTTGATTCAGAGGGTGTGATGAATTGCTTTGATCTTCAGTGGGGATAAAAAATTATGCTTAACGGTGACGCAGTATTTGTCTTTCTGTCTAGGTCATATTTGAGCACTGGCAATATTGATAAGACTTTTAAGGAGTTCATCAGAACTGCGTGATAAACATGGCGATAAACTCTCTGTGTGTATTATTACATTACCAGACCACTTCAGGCACTGCCAAAAACTAAATTGGGACGTGTTTTCATGTTACTTTACTTTAATGTTATGTCTCCCCGGGGTCTGTCATTTGCACCTTACTGTTTTCAGTTTATATGTTTCCCTTACTGACAGAATTTTAAATATTAATATTTCTTTTCACCATTGTGCTGACGATATGCTATCCTATCTGTCAGAAGAACACTCCCCTCTGCCACTTCACTTACAAGATGATATTCAATCTTGGATGACTTGTATCTTTATATTCAAACAGAGGCCTCTGGTCCCTTTAAATAGCTTTTTCTCCTTGGCTTAAATGTTCTTGTTTTTTCTTGTTATTAATGTAAAACAAGATCCAGGCTATCAACACATATGCCTTGCTGCCATTGGATACTCTACTGGCATAATACACCGATCAGCCACAACATTAAAACCACTGACAGGAGAAGCAAATAGCATTGACCATCTCGTGACAATTCAGTGTTCTGCTGGGAAACTTTCGGACCTGGCATTCATGTGGATGTTACTTAGACACATATCACCCACCTAGACCAGACCAGACACCCCCACCCCATAGCAGTGACACTCCTTGATGGCAGCAGCCAACCGCAGTAGGATGTGGCCTGTCACAGGCACACACACAAAAACGGTTTGGGATCAACTAAAAAAAACATGAAAAACAGCAGAAGATATTGACCTGGCATCAGAGCCCCTGTCCAGAAACAACAAAGATCCAGGAGTATAACAGGAAGATGGCCCCCTCTAATGAAATGCTTAACAAAAATCTCATTCAGCAGAAACCAGAATGATAGCAACATCAGAAAGATGGAACATGAGAAGTTTGAGAAATACCAAGGGCTGAAAGAGGAACTAGAAAAAATATGGAAGGTGAAGGCAACAGAGGTGAGAGGTTCCACTCATTTATATTTTTATGACTCATTGTTTTTTTTGTTTTTTTTCTTGTAGCCAACTAGTACTGATAAGACTTTTGTGATATGTATTCACAGCTCCAGGTTAATAAGGTATTCATAAACTTTTTATGATTGCTTATATAACCAGAGTGCTACCATAAAGTGTAGAAGTACATTAGAGCAAGTGTCTTCAACGTTTTCCAGGCCAAGGACCCCCAAACTGATAGAGAAATGGCGTGGGGACCCCTACTTATGTATATGTGTAAAAATAAATTGCGACCCTCCTGCGGACCCCCTGTTGAAGACCTCTGCATTAGAGCAAAGGTCATTGTCTGAAGCTACAAACATCGATGTAAAAATACTGAACTTCACCTCATGAGTGAATTCATTGATTAGCAGAGAACTTCAGAAAATACAGTTGGTGTGCTGTGCCTTTCTTTTAAATGTTGCTGTAAGAAATTTCAGAGCCCTCCTCTTGTCTTACTACTGAGTCCTCACAATTATAATCCCTGTCAAAGTATACAAGTAGTACAACAAAACTATTTTGTGCAGTCTGAAGTTATTCTGAAGCCTCAGTCTATCAATATTTATTCTCACTATTCGGATGATGTATTGATTACTAAAGCAGACTGTATGTACAGACAAGGAGAGCCCTGCTCTTTACCAGCAGAACATTCATGAAAGATACAAAATTCATTCATTTATTAATTCAGCTTCTGTACCCGCTTATTCCTGTTAAGGGTCACGGGGGTCTGCTGGAGCCTATCCCAGCTGACACAAAATTACCACCACAAATGAATACAAAATGACCAAATTTAATTGATCACGAACATGTGCAAAATTGCCACAAGAGACACAGAATGGCCAACACTGTGCTATTTGTCACCAAGATCACCAACGGCAGACGTTATGAGCTGTTTCAGCTTTGACCTCTGTCAGTATACAGTGTAAACCTGCTGTACACTGTTTCTTTCTTGACAACCTGTTGTTCCTATACAAAGATGGACCTGAGAACATGAATGACAAATTCACACTGCAGAACAATGCGCAGGACATTTCATTTAGGGCTTTTTAGCGCGATTAGAACTTGTTATCACTTGTCGCCCTCTGGTGGCAGCAGGAGACAACACAGGTGTTCATAGTTTGTCACATTTCCGCCATTAAAAGGTCAAAACTCAACATTACAGAAAACACAAAGACATTTCAAATCACGGAAAGGGTAGGGACAACACTTCTTGTTTCTGATTGCACAGAACCCGACAGTGTAACGTCATTTCCTGTTTCTACTCTGCTATGTCCGTGCACGAGTTTTTGTCTGCTTTCAAAGCGCATCACAGTGTCTACACTCTGTGCACTCAGCTACTTTCCACTCAAATAAAAAATTGTTAATTAAAAGGCGTCTTTATTGCAGATAGAGAAATTATAGGTATAGTCAGCTGGCTGACGATACCACACTGTTCTTAAAAAATGTTCCCATTGCTATCCATACAATAGATTTATTCTCTGCAGCTTCTGAACTTTGCTTAAATCTGAAGAAATGTGAGCTATTTCCTCTTAAAGACTGCAACGATTCCACAATTTACAATATACCTATTAAAAACAGACAAATGAAGTGTGATATAACAAATAAGTAGTATGCAAACTGTAAAATTAGAAAGAATGAACACAAGTAGTTGAGTCAGGTGACTAAACAGTCAGTGATATGTATAATTTTAGGTTAAATGTGAAAATTGAAAAAATTGTTCTTCTTTCTTTTAAGCAGCACAAAATACTTTTGCTAGACCCACTCGCATTTGCGTTTTGTTGTGTTAACCATTATGGATTCAGACTTTGTAAATGCTAACTATTGATTGCAGTCTTTGTTTCCCCATGGAGTTAATGTTGGAGTGTTGTTTTAGTTTAACTAGTTATTTAATTTATTCACGTTTAATCTCACAAAACAACAATTTATCTTAGCAAAAAAATGGAAACTCATTTTGTAGGTTTCAAACAGACTAACGGCTGTTTTGACATTCCTACTGTCAATCCCAAAATGGAGTGTGCATGTGCTTTCGGCCCAGCTTCATGGAGTGGTTGTCAATCACTTGAACATAGACCAGCATTGTATTAACTACCTAACAATTATCTGAGGTGTACTTTACATGGAGGGGGTGTGACTTATGACCAATACTGCAACCAGCCACCAGGGAGAACTCCACATGCTTTAGTTTCACTTTTAAGGAGCTGTCATGGCATCCACTTTTCTACAGTCTATGACATAGACCTATAAAACTAAACCGTGCAGATTTCGATCAGTTTCACACTCTGAGCGACCTTCAGCAGAAAAATAATCCATTCATATATTTTGTTACAATCTGTTGTTTTCAGAAAGTGTAATAAGAAGGTTACTTATTTCATAGTCTGTAGTTCTTTCATCTTTTTTTCTGTTTCAAATAAAAAAATGTATTCCTGTAATTCCTGAACTGAATCAAAATTATGTTTAAACTGAAATGACCTTCCCAAGACTTACAATTAGTTTGAGTACAATGTTGTATTTTTCAAAGTTCAAGATCAAAATTTGAGCTTTAAATTTCAAATCTTCTCTCCATAAGAATACCTCATCTGCAAATTCATCAATAACCTGCAGTGTTCCTCAGGGTTCTGCCCTGGGCCCCTTATTGTTCTCAGTTTCTATGTTAGATACATTCCATTTCAGCAGGTCCGAATGGTCCTGATGATCCAAAACTACAGAGCTGAACTTGATGTCAACGTCTGCCTGGGATATTCTGGCATAAAATATGTAGCTTCTTGTCAGCATTTCAAGTTGTCCACCACTGGAAATCCATCAAGAGCACTTAAAGAGGGTTAATCATTCTGTGGGTTCATCTGTTTTTTGTTTTTTTTTGTTTGTTTTGTTTTTTCACAAAGGCAACAACCCATAATGCCCTCAAGAAGGATGATGGCAAATTATAGCTTTGTAACTTTTAGGCCGCATTTGTGTGTTCAAATACACATTTATGTGAGAGGCAGAGCAAGAAGAGTTGGTAATCCATTCATTCATCTTCTGTAATCGCTTATTCCTGTGAAGGGTTGTACGGTCTGCTGGAGCCTATCCCAGCTGTCATCGGGCGAGAGGCGGGGTACACCCTGGACAGGTCTCCAGTCTATCACAGGGCTAACACAGAGAGACAGACAACCATTCACACTCACACTCACACCTATGGCCAATTTAGAATCAACAATTAACCTAATGAGCATGTCTTTCGACGGTGGGAGGAAGCTGGAGTACCTGGAGAGAACCCACACAGACACAGGGAGAACATGCAAACTCCACCCAGAAGGGCCCAGTCGGCCCATGGATTCAAACCCGGGACCTTCTCGTTGTGAGACATCAGTGCTAACCACCTCGCCAATATTTTGGCTCCACACAAGTTTTACTACAGAAATAAAAGAGGGTGTGATGAATTGCTTTGACCTTCAGTGGGGATAAAAAATTATGCTTAACGGACAGTATTTGTCTTTCTGTCTAGGTCATATTTGAGCACTGGCAATATTGATAAGACTTTTAAGGAGTTCATCAGAACTGCGTGATAAACACGGTGATAAACTCTCTGTGTGTATTATTATATTACCAGACCACTTCAGGCACTACCAAAAACTAAATTGGGACGTGTTTTCATGTTACTTTACTTTAATGTTATGTCTCCCCGGGGTCTGTCATTGGCACCTCACTGTTTTCAGTTCCCCTTACTGACAGAATATTAAATATTAATATTTCTTTTCACCATTGTGCTGACGATATGCTATCCTATCTGTCAGAAGAACACTCCCCTCTGCCACTTCACTTACAAGATGATATTCAATCTTGTACCTTTATATTCATACAGAGGCCTCTGGTCCCTTTGAATAGCTTTTTCTCCTTGGCTTAAATGTTCTTGTTTGTTCTTGTTATTAATGTAAAACAAGATCCAGGCTATCAACACATATGCCTTGCTGCCATCGGATACTCTACTGGCATAATACACCGATCAGCCACAACATTAAAACCACTGACAGGAGAAGTAAATAACATTGACCATCTCGTGACAATTCAATGTTCTGCTGGGAAACTTTCGGACCTGGCATTCGTGTGGATGTTACTTAGACACGTATCACCCACCTAGACCAGACCAGACACCCCCACCCCATAGCAGTGACACTCCTTGATGGCAGCAGCCATCCGCAGTAGGATGTGGCCTGTCACAGGCACACACACAAAAACGGTTTGGGATCAACTAAAAAAAACATGAAAAACAGCAGAAGATATTGACCTGGCATCAGAGCCCCTGTCCAGAAACAACAAAGATCCAGGAGTATAACAGGAAGATGGCCCCCTCTAATGAAATGCTTAGCAAAAATCTCATTCAGCAGAAACCAGAGTGATAGCAATATCAGAAAGATGGAACATGAGAAGTTTGAGAAATACCAAGGACTGAAAGAGGAACTAGAAAAAATATGGAAGGTGAAGGCAACAGAGGAGAGAGGTTCCACTCATTTATATTTTTATGACTCATTGTTTTTTTTTGTTTTGTTTTTCTTGTAGCCAACTAGTACTGATAAGACTTTTGTGATATGTATTCACAGCTCCAGGTTAATAAGGTATTCATAAACTTTTTATGATTGCTTATATAACCAGAGTGCTACCATAAAGTGTAGAAGTACATTAGAGCAAGTGTCTTCAACGTTTTCCAGGCCAAGGACCCCCAAACTGATAGAGAAATGGCGTGGGGACCCCTACTTATGTATATGTGTAAAAATAAATTGCGACCCTCCTGCGGACCCCCTGTTGAAGACCTCTGCATTAGAGCAAAGGTCATTGTCTGAAGCTACAAACATCGATGTAAAAATACTGAACTTCACCTCATGAGTGAATTCATTGATTAGCAGAGAACTTCAGAAAATACAGTTGGTGTGCTGTGCCTTTCTTCTAAATGTTGCTGTAAGAAATTTCAGAGCCCTCCTCTTGTCTTACTACTGAGTCCTCACAATTATAATCCCTGTCAAAGTATACAAGTAGTACAACAAAACTATTTTGTGCAGTCTGAAGTTATTCTGAAGCCTCAGTCTATCAATATTTATTCTCACTATTCGGATGATGTATTGATTACTAAAGCAGACTGTATGTACAGACAAGGAGGGCCCTGCTCTTTACCAGCAGAACATTCATGAAAGACACAAAATTCATTCATTTATTAATTCAGCTTCTGTACCCGCTTATTCCTGTTAAGGGTCACGGGGGTCTGCTGGAGCCTATCCCAGCTGACACAAAATTACCACCACAAATGAATACAAAATGACCAAATTTAATTGATCACGAACATGTGCAAAATTGCCACAAGAGACACAGAATGGCCAACACTGTGCTATTTGTCACCAAGATCACCAACGGCAGACGTTATGAGCTGTTTCAGCTTTGACCTCTGTCAGTATACAGTGTAAACCTGCTGTACACTGTTTCTTTCTTGACAACCTGTTGTTCCTATACAAAGATGGACCTGAGAACATGAATGACAAATTCACACTGCAGAACAATGCGCAGGACATTTCATTTAGGGCTTTTTAGCGCGATTAGAACTTGTTATCACTTGTCGCCCTCTGGTGGCAGCAGGAGACAACACAGGTGTTCATAGTTTGTCAAATTTCCGCCATTAAAAGGTCAAAACTCAACATTACAGAAAACACAAAGACATTTCAAATCACGGAAAGGGTAGGGACAACACTTCTTGTTTCTGATAGCACAGAACCCGACAGTGTAACGTCATTTCCTGTTTCTACTCTGCTATGTCCGTGCACGAGTTTTTGTCTGCTTTCAAAGCGCATCACAGTGTCTATGCACTCAGCTACTTTCCACTCAAATAAAAAATAGTTAATTAAAAGGCGTCTTTATTGCAGATAGAGAAATTATAGGTATAGTCAGCTGGCTGACGATACCACACTGTTCTTAAAAATTTTTCCCATTGCTATCCATACAATAGATTTATTCTCTGCAGCTTCTGGACTTTGCTTAAATCTGAAGAAATGTGAGCTATTTCCTCTTAAAGACTGCAACGATTCCACAATTTACAATATACCTATTAAAAACAAGCTCACCTGCCATTGTAAAAAATAAGACAGATAGATGCTCTGAATATGATTATTGACAAGACAAGGAAAAAAACTGAACCAATGGCTTCAAAGAGATTTATCTCTAAAATGACAAATTCTACTAACTAAGGTAGAAGGGTTGTCTCGTCTTACTTATGCAGCTATGCCCCTGTCTGTTGAAAAACAGATCTGTAGTGCCACTGATAAGTTATTATTTAATTTTATATGGAAAAACAACACACATTATGTGGAAAAAAATCTGTCATTATGAACACCTATGATTCTGATGGTCTAAACTTTCTTGACTTCCCTACCCTCAACAATACCTTTAAAATTAACTGGATAAAGCAGTTCTTACATGATCCTACATCTACTATGTACTATTATGTGATTATGAAATAGAAAAACTTCCTATAATTCTATATATAATTCTATATTCTTTGTCCTCCTCTAGACCCCACATTAAAACCAATGGGTATATGCATTTCTCTGTCAAAAAAAAAACAAAAAAAACAAAAAAAAAAAATCTCATCAGATCATTGTTTCAAACAGATAACAGAACATCACTACCCCATTTGTTGTTCAGCACTGGTCTAATATTGTTAATGGGTTGAAATGGATCCATTTCAACCCATTAACAATATTTATGTGTGAACTGTTCTCTGTTTGAGTCTGAGCCCGAAACTGCGACGCACCTGTTCTGTCACTGTCATTCCACTGCCACCTTCTGGCAAGAAATAATGCGTTACATCACTTTGAAGATTGACTCAGATTTTTCTTTAGCTTGGATGTACTTTTTGCTGTCCATGATGTCAAAAGTAAAAAACAGAAAGAACTGTGCGTCATAAATTTAATAATAATACCCTCCAGCACATCAAAATTAGTACAAAAATAGTACAAAATTATGCTGGAGGAAATGTAAACAGATCGGGGACCACACTCGTATCTTT
This sequence comes from Chelon labrosus, assembly GCF_963514085.1. Lineage (NCBI taxonomy): Eukaryota > Metazoa > Chordata > Actinopteri > Mugiliformes > Mugilidae > Chelon > Chelon labrosus. The sequence goes on from NC_140354.1 coordinate 11,793,354, forward strand.
TGGGATTGCCCGACAGTGATTCCATTTTGGCAAGGGATCCAAGCAGAAATTCAAAACATTCTGAAAATTAAATTACCACTGAACCCATTACATTATATACTGGGTTTGACTCCAGGGGAAAATACAGGGAGAAGAAAAGTCCAACTATTACAGATTCTCCAACTTGTCGCAAGGAAAATGATAACCCTGTCCTGGCTCAAGCCTCTATCTCCCACACTTCAACAATGGCGAGAGAGACTAAAGAATGTTTATTTAATGGAAAAGATAAATGCAAAACTTCATGTAAAAATGGATTTGTTTTTGGTTTTGTGGGCCCCCGTCATTTCCCACTTTGGATGGACAGACAGACAAATTAGTCACAGCTGGTTGCAAGAAGTTGCATCTATTTTGTTGTTGATTAATTTTTTTTTTTTTTTTTTGTTTGTTGAGGTCTCCTGTCAGGTTTTCCCCCCTATGTGGGGCTGGTGGGATGTCCATTTGTGATGCTGATTTGGGTTTATATGTTTGCTGAGACATTATTTGTTCTTTGGTTGTTGTGTTTTGTCTTTAGTGTATTGTTTTGTGTTGTTTTTTTATATGCATAATCTCAAATAAAGAATGTTAAAAAAAAAATAAAAATATTAGGGAAATATCACATACACAAAGCTAAATTTAGTCACTCAAACCCCTGTTTTGTCTCATTCCAAAGGGAAACTAAACAGTACATCCAAAGTATCTGTGACTCAAATAATAAGAAAGCTACGAAAACATATCATTTGTGCTCTTTATTCTCTGTATTTATTTAATAGCCCACCTCCTGGCTATTGTTCAATTGTTTGTTTGTATGTACATTAATAATAACTGCCTTTGTAGAAAAAAAAAATCACAATGTCTACACTTCCACGTAGCTGACCACTCACAAAGAGTCGTTTCTTGACTCAACCTATCACATCAGCTTATATTTTAGCAGGGTTCTGTCCATTCTGAAATGTTGTGTTTTGACCTTCAGGGCCACCGTAAAAAGCAGCTGAATTCTCGGTGAACAGCCTCTGCTTGTAACGAACAGACGGACCTGTGGCGCCACCTGCTGGCCAGAAAGACTCTTTGCACAGCAGCTCAGTGAAAAGATTTAATTCATTTGAGTATTATGCATACTGAAATAATACTCGCAGTTTTTGTCTGAAACCGGATGCTCTGGTCTGGTAAGTCTGTTCAGGGAAGACACAATACTAAAATTGCGTGACTTTTTGTTTGAAGGGTTTATTACTTTATTCGTAATTTTGGCCGTAGCCCCACCCTCGCAGGTGTCACCGGTTCAGGTGTTTTGGTCCTCGGAACAGAAGAACCTGCCGCCGTTTCCTCCATCACCACAGCGCCTGGTTCGCACAGTTCTCCCTCCCCCGGCGTCGTGTGTTTCCTCTTACTCGTGAACAGGAGAGACAGGTGAGGCAGGTGCAGCTTCCCCCCCCCTCGCGTGTCGGGGACTTGAGCCGCACCTGAACGCACCTGACAGGAAGAGAGCTGCTCACACAACCATGCGAGCGCCCTCCATGAAGTGGACTTTCCTCCTGCTGCTGGGGACTTTCATCGTCTCCACCGTCTTATACGGGGCATTCAGCGACTGGAGACGCAGGTAGGAGCCGTTTGTTTCAGTCATGTTGCCCCAGCATTACATGACAATGCTCCAGGAAAGTTTCTCTTCCTCATAAATGCCCCGTGGGGTTGAGGTCAGCTGACTGTGGGTGGAAGTCCACAACAGTCAGCACTTAACAGATTGAGCTGCTTCTACTTCAGCATGCAGCAACATTTCCATATAATAGATAGATAGATAGATAGATAGATACTTTATTAATCCCGAGGGAAATTGGAGCATCCAGTAGCAGTAACATACATTGAACATAAAATACAAAAGCTATAATAAAAATAGAAAGTGACTAGAAATAAAATGTTTATACAACTATAAACTATGTTAAAAATATAAAGTGACCTGTTAGAAATATACATATAAAGTGACCTGTTAGAAATATAAAGTGACCAGTAGAAGTAGAAGTGTTTTTGTTTGTTTGTTTGTTTGTTTTATAAATATGAGAGCTACAAATGGGAAAAAATGAATGAAAATCACAGTCACCAGATGTAGCAGAGGTAGACAGACATGGTAATGACAGAGTGTCCAGTAAGTAGGTGCAAAAAGGTATGTCCATTGTCTATTGTCTATCTAATATTACTCTGTACATCATATTACAGGAGCCCATACATACATATATAGTACTGTATTCTTATTTACATCTTTATTTACTTCTTTAAAAGTGTGAGGTGTTTTAACCCACCTGTTGTTTTGTTTTGTGGGGTCAGTCTGCAGCCAGTAGAGGGCAGCACTGAGGCAGACTCTCTGCTGAACTGGAACAACCGCTTTGCTACCGAGCAAGAAGAGTTGGTGAGTTTTAACAGCTGCCACACAGAGCAATGTTTTATTCACCTGGACAAGGACACACACACACACAGAGAAAACAGTGAAAACAGTAAATAGTACATGAAAATAAATACTTTTAAATAAAGTTGCTGTAGAGCCTCAGTTTAAAAACCGAGCTGCCAGCTCTTTCCCCATCACTCAGTCTAACTTTGTGTGTCTGATTGTGCACTGACACAAGAGTCCAACGAAACTGATGTCACATGTTGTTTCTAATCTCTCTATCTCTCCATGGTCTCTTTTGTCCCTGCAGTTGTGTTGAGATCAGATGAACTTTAACGACAGTTAAAGACATGGACGTGTCAGTGTGGTTGCATGAATAATAATGAGTTCAGTTAATCAGTCCAGTAGTGCAGTATGACAGCCAGAGTGTAGCTGCATCTGAAGTGTCTCTTTGGGGTCATTTTTATTCTCCTTTTTTTTTTCTTGTTTTGTCTTCTCTTTGTGGCTTTTTTGTGTCTCTGTATTTGTTTTGTATCTTAGTGGTTGTTATCTCTTTGTGGTGGTTTTACGTCTCTGTGGTTGGTTTTGTTTTCTCTTCGTGGTTGGTTGCTTTGTGTCTCTGTGGTTGTTTGTGGTACTTTTGTGTCTCTGTGGTTGTTTTGTCTCTTTGCGGTTGATTTTTGTGTCTCTGTGGTTGTTATCTCTTTGTAGTTGTAGTTCATCTCTTTGTGTTTGTATATTGTCTCTTTGTACTGGCTCTTTGTGGTTCTTTTGTGTCTTCTCAGATGAATCCTTTTCTCTGTTACATGTGTTCAATAATTCTTCCATGAACCTGAACCTGATTTTTTCTGTAGTGTTTGCAGTGTGTATGTGCTTAGACTCAGTTCAGATAGGTCTGGTTTTATTAATCCAAGTTTCGGGATGAAATCCTACACTGTCTGTCATATCTATTCAGAGTTCATTGTGTGTCTACAGGTGGACGCACCGTGCTCTCTGAGGAAGGCTGTGAGGAGCAATCCTCTGATCAACAAAATCTTCAGCTTCTCTGTGTCAGTCCTTCTGTCGGCCAGAAGCTTCTCCAAACCGGCCTGGGAGCAGCAAAAGAATCAGTGGCCACCGTACGGCTGGAAGGGGCTTCCTGCTGACGGTACAGAGCTTATCTGTCTTTTCTGTAAAGAACGCCGCTGACAAAAACGGGACTGATTCTCTGCACATCTCCGTCTGCAGTTGTCGAATCGGCCGTCTCTCTGCTCAACAGCTCTCGTCTGTTTGAGCGTGGCTCGCCTGGCAGGTGTGTTCGCTGTGCTGTGGTGGGAAATGGAGGAATCCTCAGAGGGTCCCGGCAGGGGAAGAACATCGACAGCCATGACTTTGTGTTCAGGTAAGATCAGACTTTACTGCTTCATGCTGCCAGTTGTATTGCAGCTGATTCACCTTGAACTTTGAGAATGATATTCTAACGTAACGTGTTCCCTGCGTGATCAGGATGAACGGGGCTATGATCAATGGCTTTGAGGAAGATGTGGGGAAGAAGATTTCCTTCTACGGTTTCTCCACCAACACAATGAAGCACGCGCTCATCTGGTACCGCAGAGACGGCTTCACCAGGATCCCTCAGAGTCCAGTGAGAGATGCTTAGATACAAACAGAGGTTAATTGTTATTGTATCACAGCTGATCTGTGTGCATGTGTGTGTGTGTGTGTGTGTGTGTGCAGGACATCAAATACATCTTCATCCCCACAGACATCAGAGATTATGTGATGCTTGCCGCCGCTGTTCGGGGTCAGACTGTTCGCTCAGGAAAAGACATAGGAGACGAGTGAGTTCATCTGAGACGTCGGGTCAGAACCAAAGAGCTGGTTTCGTTGTGAAGATGGTGCTCATGATGGTGCTCAACAGACAGCTGTTGAGTTTCTCTGAACTGCTGATACCTTTTTAAAAAATAACTGTCCTAAAAACAGCAGGTTATTTTTTTACCCTGGATTAATCTGATGATTTGTTGTCAATAACTGATTGATTTAGTACAAATTCTAAAAATGTTGAGAAATCCTTTACACTTTAAATTGCAATTTAAATTTTAGTATTAGTCTCTAAAGTAGCAGAAAAGCCCACTTCTCAGACGAATCAATCAGTTAACTGATCAGATTAATCCATCGTCAAGTCCGCTGCAGCCTTTTACAGAATATCTAAAAAATGACAAAACTTGCCCGATGATTACATTTTCTAAGATACTGTTTTTCCACTATTTATTACACTGTGGTGTTTCTTCATTACTATCATAATCGATCACAATGTGATCTGTTAGTCAGCTTAGTAGAGAGCCTTGTAAACGGTGCTTGTATTTAATTTAGGTAGCAGTGCTGCCTGTGTTTCCCTGCTTGGCCTGAAGGTGGCAGCGTTTCCTCAAACGTTCAGCTTCATCGCTTGACACAAAAAATACATTTTCTGCTGGTTGCTGTGTACTTTCTCTGCCCTTTTATGTCCTTAAATGTAATTCTTTTTAAGGGAAACTAAAAATCCCTTCACCTCCACGGTTTTGGTGAAATTTCCAGACACAGAAGGTCTGATCTGAAATTCTGACTAAACTGTTTAAAAGACGGTTCGACACCGAAACCACAAGAAAACGACAACCAAATACACAAGACTGCACCTGAGTCCACAGTTAATTTTTTTTTATATGTTTTTACATGTTTTATGCAACATAAAACATGTAGAACAAGGAAACATAAACGCACAAGCTCAGCAACTATCAGAAAAACACAAATACACACATATAACCAATGAAACGCACAATACAAACACAAATACACAAACAACAACTGCAAAGACACAGGAATACACAAATAAAAAAATGACAAATAAACACAAATACACACGAAACAAAGTAATACACATGGATAACCAATGAAATGCAAAATACACAAAGACACAATACAGAAACACACAAAACAACACAACAACATACCAAACGAGCACAAAGACACAGTATTAACACATGCACAAGCACAAATATATGCCAAAAAAACACAAAGGCACACAAGCGACTTTGATTTCTCCGTATCATCAATTACATTCTGAGTGATGGTCGTTGTTGTTGTTGTTTATTTGGACGTTGCATGTCGTCCCACAGACCCTGGAGGTATTTTGGCCACAAACCAGCTGAAAACTTCAAGATGCTCCACCCAGCCTTTATCTCCTACCTGACACGCAGGTGAGAAGCACACGAGGCTACGGACGGATGGACTGACTGATGACCGCTCAGATTAAAATCATTTTCCATGCTTGTTTTTCAGTTTCCTGTTTTCTTCTCGGCTGACCGACATCAGGAGTCGTCACCTGTATATGCCAAGTACCGGAGCTCTGATGCTGCTCACCGCCATACACACCTGCGACCAGGTCTCTCCTACACACACACACACACACACACACACTGGGGGCTTCTGGGGGCTCCTGGGGGTCAGGTTGTCTTTTTAAAAACCACTGTCGTTCTCAGAGTAATGACTCAAATCTGTAAACACCGACCTGAAATGCACTTTTTTTTTTAGATTCAATGTGACTTAAACTGTCTGAATTTATCATTAAATCTAACCTATAACTTGAAATCATGACTGAAAAGACAATTCTTCTCACTGCAGAACTAGCTTAAGAATCTTGATGTTTTGGGGTTTTCTTCAGTTTCACAGTATTTCACGGATAGTTCCGTGAAAGTTTATGGAAACACAGCAAACGGGAGATTGTAAGCGCTTATTCGGTTGCTTTTAAGGGTGACCCTTTGATGAATGTACCCAAATATCGACTGGTTTATGCTTTGGTTTCAACCTAAACTACTGCTGATCACGAAGGGATGTGCCGTTCCTGCAGGTTTCTGCTTACGGCTTCATCACCAGGAACTACGCCGCGTTCTCCGACCATTACTACGACTCTGTGAGGAGGCCTCTGATGTTCTACGCCAACCACGACCTACTACTGGAGGCCCGGCTGTGGGAGAAGCTACACCGCCAGAGGATCGTCAAGCTGTATCAGAGGAGGGGAAGAAGCTGACGGAGGAAACGTTCAGTTCACCTGTCTGTGATCCTTTTACTACGAGCTCAGGCAGAAAAATCGAGGCCTGAAGTTAACCTAAAAGTTTCTTCTTTTTTGCTTGAAATCCACTCAAAAAAACCGACAAAATCCTTTCTATCTTCACATACGCACACATGTTTACACTTAAAGATTTGTTTTTCAGTGCTGATCCACATTTTGCACTGGAAATGTTTTGTTACTGAATTGAAAAATGTGAATTATTTGTTGTATTTTTACACAGATGATTTTATTTTGTATTTTATTTTATGGTTTTAGTGATTCAAATGAAGGCTTAAATACAGTGGGAGGGTCTCCAGAAACCTTTCCAAAGTTACAGAGCAGGGCCTGAACACAACAGGAAATGTGTGTAAAAATAAAAGCATTACTGACACTGTTGCAAATCTCTCTTTTTTTTTAAAGCGTAAACTATTTTTATATCATTTATATTCATATATTATATTTATGGGCAAATAAATCAAGGTAATTAATTCAGTTATGGAGTTAAGTATTTTCAACATTATATTGCAAAATTAAAATATACTATTTGGTATTCAAGGTGAGTTCAAACAAGCACAGTATACAGGAATACATTATTAACTAATCTGACATAAAGTGAACATATCACGAGTTAACAAGAGGCTGACATTTCTGTTTTATTTATGTCGTTATCTAGTTTCCCCTTTTCCGCTTTATTTTGAAACTCTCTTTCGGAAGTTCTGTGTTGCGTTCACTGTAACTTGACACCGTGCGGAAATTTAGGAGAATCCAGCGGAGAGAATGTGGCATTCAGGGAGAGGAAGGAAAAGCTGGAGGAACGTCAGCAAACGAAGAGTCGTATAAAGTAACAAAGTCCTAAATGTATATAAAATACTCGCGTTTAGTCTCCGTGGGTGATGATACTGTGATTTGCCACTTTTGGAAGTTCAGCAAAACGAACGGAAACGGGACTTTTCTGGAATATCCTCACAAGGAATAACGTTACTTTACCAGGTTGTCTTCCTTCAAACTGACGCCCCGCTCCGTTAAAAATCAGTGGTTGAAAAGTTCCTGACATACTTTAAAAATAAAGGTGAGTAGCGTGTGAAATGAGTATCTTCTTTTTTTTTTTTCATTAACAGGTGTAGATTCAGGAACCTTACCAGCACAAGAAGTAACTTGGGTACAAAGGTCGGCGGTGGTGGAGGTGACGGCGGTGTGTTTACATGCCCGTTTCTCCGCTTCGCGCCGAACTCCTTTCACATTTGATTAATTTATAGTAGCTAGTGTGTAAATTGGGTTAAAAACATAACAAGTTGTATTTTTTATGAATCTTTAAAAGCAAATCTTTAATTCGGCGTGTTTTGAAACCGTCAAGGAGCGCTTTAATTAGGTACAAGTTGTAAATTTAACGTGGATAACTTTAAAAAAAATATAGCTAGTTTAATACAAATCATTGGAGTATTGGAGTGTAACTGTTGTTGATTCATAAAAAGTCGAATAACGTCTTAATTATGTGTTTTAAAAAGTTGCTGAGCTTGGTTATATAAAATTAGCATCAGCAGAGTTTGGCTTAAAAAGTGCATTTACTGAATGAGATCAGGATATTGATTTTATTATTGTGCATTTATCCTGTTTGCTATCTGCACAAATTAAATAATAATAATAATACTAAAATGTATAAAATTGTGTGCAAACATGATGGGACATTTCGTGCTGCAGCAGGCCGAGTTAACTTCAGAGTATTGATGTCAAGTGATTCCAGTTTGTGAGCAGTAAAGTGATTTATTCATGTCCACTGTGAAGCTCTTCGCCGAGACTGGGAGTCCCTGCAGTGTCAGAGGGAAATTTATGAGCATTGTTCGTCTTGTCATGGAAGCAGTGAGAGTAGAAAAGGCCCGAGGGAGGGGGAAGAAAGAGGGACATGATGGGTGTAAATGGGAATGACAGCCCTGTTAGTTATGTAATGAAGCAGCCAGGAAAACAGAGCAGGACTCGGTGCATGCCGTGGAGCCACGCCGCTGTTTCTGTCTGCACACACACACACACACACACACACACACATCCCCCCCCTAAACACTTTATGTGGCAGCAGAGTTTTAGAGCAGCTATGGTGTTTTCATGCAGAGATCAGGGCTGTCAGCTGCAATGTCAGTGGAGCAGAGATGAAGCTCTTCGCCCGTGTATCTGAAAGTCCGTGATTGGCCACTGGGCTGGAAGAGTTTAAGTAGCCCTGTCCTGCAGGAAGAAGTGAAGTCAGTTTTCGTGGAGTCCATCGCAGAGGCCCGAGGGAAGCGGCAGAGCTAGGGCCTTTACGTCAGGTGACTCCACGGCTCGGGCCCTGCTTCAAATGTGAAATAACCGAGTGGAGTTTGGCGGAAGAGGCCGCGCAGGCATCGGATGTCGGTGTTTACACAGCAGAGCCCGCAACCTGTTCGTAGGTTTGTAATTAAACCGTCCGACGGCTGCTCCTTCACTCTGTGGTTTCACAGCTCTGATCTCACCTGCGACAGGTGTCTGTATGTGTGTGTGTGTGTGTGTGGTGTTTGCCTTCAGGCTTGAAATGTGACATGAGAAAGAACGGAAAGCCGCAGTGACGTTTGTGTGCACAAGAAGGATTTACAGCTTCTCCTTTCAATCAGAGCTGATGAGGTCAACAAAGTTTAACCCGCACACAGTTGGAGCTTCTTCTTCTTTAGAAGAAGGTGACGAGCAGGTTAAAAAAAAAAAGTCCACCTGAAACAATCAGGCAGAAGTTCTGTTAATGTTAAAGATCCGGTTTCCTCAAGTCGTCTCCTCCTGAAGCGGGTTGTTCACATGTTTTGACTCATTGAGGACTCATAGCTCAGGTGTGTGCGTGAGTCTCCGATTCGTCACCACAGGTCTGATCTCCGATCGCGTTTTTGACTGACTGCGCGGCCGTCCGACTCGATGAGGAATCTGAAAGTGCTTCCTCCTCGCGTGCCTTCACTTCGTCTTCGTTTCACATCCAGCAGGCATTAGAGCCGGACCCCTCCGACACACGAACTGATCTGTTTTTCTCGTTTCTTTTTCCTCTCAGGCTTTTCGGTCTCAACCACATCGCCTCCTCCTTGTCAGCGGCAGCTCTACAAACCTCCAGCTGACCCTGGAAACGCAACCCCGCCTCTCCCCCCACCCCCCCTCCCTCCCTCCCTCCATCCATCCATCCATCGTATAGTGGAGAAAAGTCTGAGCGGCGTTTCCATCCCTCGGGGCTCGTCGGGAATCGTGTCTGTTTCCTGGCTGTCAGAGGGAGAACGTGGAGAGTCTCACCTGAGGCAGGCCCACGTCTCCGCCGCTCAGCATGAGACCCTGAGGAGGCGGCAGAGATTTCAGTGAATCTGGTTGGAAGTAGAGGAGGAGGAGGAGGAGGAGGAGGAGGAGGATGGGGAAAGAGCAGGACCTGCTGCAGGCGGTGAAGAGCGGAGACCTGCTCTCCACTCAGAAGTTGCTGTCCAAACTTAAGACCAACAGGAACAGTAAGTGCAGCTGATCCTCTTCTGCTGTTCACCTGCAGCTTCGACATGTGACATGTTCAGATCTTTTAGCTTTTCGGGCTGAACTTTGAACGTTTGCTTTGTTGTCTTCTTCGTTGTTGTTGTTGTAGCTGCTCTCAGTTTGATCCAAACCTCCGTCCACATAGGAAGCGATTCTTTCATCGTCCACCTCTTTGTAGATGACATTTGGTCTCTAGTGGACGTTGCAGGCTGTGGTTGCCTAGGCAACCTTCTTGAATATTTCCCTCCCCGAACATTTCATAGTGGAACAAGCCACAGCATGGTGATTTTAGTTGTAGGGACCAAAGTTGAGGATGGTGTTTCTTTACAATAAATCTTCTGGGAACTCTGTGTTTGCATCATATGTCTCTATCACTGTCCACTTCATGTCTCCAAAGTTTTTTTTTCTGCTATCATCGCCTCAACCCTCTGAGTTTCATTCACATTGACGGTCCGTGGTCGACCCTGCTGCTCTCTTTCTCTGCGTACGAATCTTAATGGGGCTCTTTAAAATGTCGATGACTCATCCTGCACTCAGAGGCGTGTCATTTTTTTGCGTCCATTTGAATGGTTTCTTAAGTCTTCTGGCCGTTGGAGCTGACCAATCAGAGAAGATCGAGCTTTTTCAAGAAGGGAGTGGCCTCCTTGAGTCCACACATGACGGGAAATGCGTAAATATGCAGAAGGTCATATCATCTTGCTAGTTTCTTGATCAATCAGTTCATCTGTTTTCCTAAAAAGTGTTTGAAAAAAAGTGAGAGGGGCTTGCTGTTTTTATCCAAACAGATTTATTTATTTATTTCACTTGACTGACAGTTTCACTTGAGTTGTTGCACAGAAAGTACATCTTTTTTTTTTCAAAGCTGAACTGAATATTTGCTCTGTTTTGCAGTTTTAGAGTAAAAACAAACAGAAAACACCTCATTTATTCTCTACTGGAGTCTTCAGTCGCTTTTTTTTGTTCCAGCTTCAACCCTTCAGATCAGTGGATTTTCCGTCCCCTGTGTTTCAGCAAGCCTGCAGACGTTTCATTTCGCTGCGGGCCCGACACCTCAGAGGAGGCGTTGACTCTTAGGCAAGATTTCTGCTGAGTTTTGTCTCCTGCTGCTGTCACACCTACTGAAACTCTTGTGTTAATGGCTCTCTCAACGGCAGCTCATAGCGGCGGCTCCCGGGGTTTTAGATGAATATTTAAAACCTCTGGTGCGAACTCTTTTTGATTTCTGACTTGGAAGTTGTTGCTGGAAGTGTGAAGTCGGGACCGATGCAGATATCAAACAACGCTGACTATAATATGGAGGTTTTTGAGGTCTGGAGATATGCACCAAAAAAAACCCAGCTAGCATAACAATATGAAAGTAAAAAGGACTGCAGAAATCCATTGCTGCTACAGAGAAAATAAGTTTTTAACAAATAATTTATTTTCTAGCGTGTAAACAAATAAAGACAAGGCTCATGTGTCAGGGCTCCGATCACCTGATAGAAGTGGAACATCCTCCGACCGCGCTCCTCTAACTCCTCGTCTCTCTGTGACTAATGCTGCGGCCTCTTCGTCGCCTCTCTGCCTGACAGTCGTCTTTGTCTGCTGCTCGAGTGACCGAGGAGAAGGGGCCCTCGCTCAGAGGGCCCCCGGGGGCCGAAGAGAGGTCAGTCTTTATCAGGCAGATAACCTCTCACCTGTCACAGGGCCGTCCACGCTCCCGGCGTCCATGATGAATGAAGGAGTCTGGGGTCAGGTTGATTTGTGGGGTCTGTGTGATCGGTTTAGCAGGCATGGAGCAAGAGTCAGAGATAAACTGAAGTCAGAGTCTATCAGTGTTGTTTTAGTTTAAAAACATGTGAGTTGAATCCTGGTTAATAGGATAATAGTGGCAGTAGTAAGTAGTGGAAGTATTCAGATCAATAATATGAAATATGATCATCTCCTCTTTTTTCCTCTAAATATCTTAAAGGGGAACTACTGTTTTTTACAACCTGGACCTTATTTCTGGCATAAAATATGGTCGTTTACTCACCCATATAAGTTTTGTGTCATTTGCAGTCAGTCTGGAGATATTAAGATCAGCGTATATCCATATAGTGGGAGTGACTGGGGCACCGAAACGCAGCCTCTAAATAACGCATTATCTGTCGCGAAACTCGTTCATTTCACCAACATTTTGTTATCGTATACTAGTGCTATTCCCCGTTGAGTCTGGAAGTACCGGTTATCATCATCCGGGGTCTGTAGATTGACCTACAGACTCCGGATGATGTCATCTCTGAGTGCCGCACGCACCCGCGTCGGCTTGTTTACCTGTAATTTGCTACTGCTAGTTTTTTGCAACGTGGCTGAATATTTTCCCGATTCTGAGGTTGTGGACGAACCATAGCAGTAGCAAATGATAACAAAATATTGTGAAATGAACGAATTTCGCAGCAGATAATGCGTTATTTAGAGGCTGCGTTTCGGTGCCCCATTCACTCCCACTATATGGATATACAGAGATCTAAATATCTCCCGACTGACTACAAATGACACAAAAGTTACATGGGTGAGTGCACGATTGTATTATATGCCAGAAATAAGGTCCAGGTTGTAAAAAACAGTAGTTTCAGAGGGACCCGCTGATCTGAATTGTCTGCGCTGTCAGCGAGGCATTAATGGACATTAATAAATGAATGTCGGCGGACGTGTCTCCTCGGCCAGCTGACGGCCTGTCCTCCTCCCCGAGGGACTTCCTGTCACTTTATCCGCCATTGTTCAGCAGCTCAACACGCCCAGTCCGTCACCTTTAGTTTAAACTAAACCACAACAGACTGTTTAAGGCGTCTCTCTGTGCGAGAGCTGGAATAAAAACTTTTCGACAAGATTAAACATTACGACATTCATAATTTTGGGACATTTCTCTGCGCGTCTGTCCTGCTGACATCTGGTGCTTCGGCGCGTCGCCCCACGCCCAAAAATCATCAGATCGCAAGGGACTCCCAGATGGTGCCCGGTCAGGATTAAAGGGAATTATAGCACCGGGGAGGGTCAGCTCTGTTTATCGGACGCCGTGGAATCTCATTGTCATTTCTCTGCTGTTTACAGTCAGCACGCTGCCACAGCACCGCTGTGTTTGCTCCGAATTAACCTCAGTTTACTCTGAGAAATTCCAGTTGAAGATCTACGGTTGCAGACTTATCGGAAATCCCAAAAAGGTTTCTTTACAGCAGCTAAACTCCAGCGAACCTCTTCCTACTGAGTGGTCTACCATCTATTTACAAGATGAACCAGAATTATAAACAACTTCTTAGCTACACATGTGCAATTAGAAGCTGCTGTTGTTTCGTAGTCAATGAAAGTATGTCTTTAAACACTGAATTTAACCGCAAACCGTTTTCAGTGTTTAATTAGCATCCTGTGTTTTCAGCCGACAGATAATAAATACATTTTTTATGTTTCCATGGGTGACTGTTGAGCATTAAAAAGAGATTAAATGGTGCCGTAGTGAGTATTTCAGTCATTAAACAATGTCAGAGTTTCTTTAAGGAGACGTTTTAATACAATAAATATGGAGAAGACAGTTTCTAGTAATAAAAGTGGTGAAATCGGCAGCAAAACTAGGAGCTGAAAGAGGCTAAAATGCAACCTTTGCATGTATTTAATCCAGTGTTAATAGCGTCATCATGATTTATAGTCTTTAGTTTATTCTGCGTTTAAGTTTATTTTTTTGTGCTGTGTTTATATCCATCGGTAACTGTTCAGATGTGTCAATAACACAATCTGCAGGTCATCAACATTTAAACATCTTAAACTAGAACACTTAATAAATCATCACTTTCCCTCAGTTGCCTCATTAAATCTACATGAACTTCTTTCTGAATTTAAAATCTCCTAAAAAGTCCACGGAGTCTGGTGGAGTCCTTTTAAACCGCAGACAAAGGAAACATGAAAGCCTCCCCCGGCCCGTTACGTCTCCATCGGCCTCCTCCGGCAGAGCGTGCCCGCGGGAGGCGGTGTCGGGAGTCGTGTCTGGTGTTGAGTCTCATCGCTGTCTCGTTATCGGGGGCTCGTAAAGCCGTCAACTGTCTGGGAGAGGCCGAAACAAAACAGCGAGCGTCTAACGCCCACGGACTAAATCTGATTTATGTTTTATTCATGAGTTTGGGTTCAAACTGGGCCCAGCCAATCATCTGTCTCTAAATCCTGCCTCTGCTGCTGCTTTCAAGTTCTCCTTTAAAGCACTGGCTCACTGTGAACGCTTCACACTGCATTTATTGATATTTATCAGGACTCTCAGATTAGTTTTGACAGATATACACGGATCAGGCATAACATTATGACCACCTTCCTAATATTGTGCCTCCAAAACAGTTGTGACTTCTGAGGGTGTCATTTGGGTCCTAGGGGCCTCTGTGGATCATCCCACAGACATTCATTAATACACAGGATGTTACAATCCCTTGTGCCAAAAACCAAGGCAAAACACATTTAGAGGCCCTGTCCAACTGAGAAACCCTAACAAACCTACAGTCATGTGATATGACGCTTAACCTACAATCTGAATAAACTAAGTAAATGCTGCTGGCTTGTATGGCCCGCTCAGCAGCAGACGCTAACTCAAACCTTGTGAAATATAAGCTAACCAAATGCTGCTGGCTAGCTTAACCTACAGTCTAAATACTTGATCAGTTTGGGATCTAGTGAATTTGGAGGCCAGGTCAACACCTTGCGCTGTTCTTCATGGTTTTTTTTTTAATTGTTCCTAAACCGTTTTTGTGTGTGTTCCTGTGTCAGGCTGCATCCTGCTGGGGATGGCTGCTGCCATCAAGGAGTGTCATTGCTATGGGGTGGGGGTGCCTGGTCTGGTCTAGGTGGGTGCTACATGTCTAAGCAACATCCATTTAGTTTTTATTTTGAGTACGAAAAGTCTGTCGGCTACATCGGGCCGATTAGTTTGAGCGGATCTGTGAACACATCATGTTGCAAGAATCGTTAGGGAGCGAGGTCCCGACTGGATTTGTAGAGGACTGTGTCAAGAAGAAGAGGAAATTTGGAAATTGGATTTAAAAATTTTCTTTTTGCTCATTGCTTTTCATAAACGTTAGCTAGCATACTACCGTAGGCAGTCTAGATTTAATAACTCACCTCCAGTTTGGTCTGAAGAACGTTTTCTCCTCCACGCTGCTTGTAGACTCGTGTTTTGTTTCATTTATTTTTTTTCGTAAAGAAAAAGAAGATAAAGGGAGTTCTTCTTCCGCAAACCTTCTTGCAGGTGTATTACTGCCCCCTACAGGACTGGAGTGTGGACCGGTACTTTTACAACAAGTTGTTTCTCCGCAGTCTCTGTTCTCTTTCCCTGTGAGATCACATGAGTCGGTGCATGCAAACGTTTTAACGTTTGTTTTTCCCATCACTGCAGTAATCTCACTACACATCTGTGGTTGTGTATTATCGTCACTGGCTTTTATTGAGGCGAGTTAGACCTCCAAGGAAACGGCGACAGCTGACGTGACTGTGGTGACCCCGGGAAGTATTTCTCTTTCTTGCTTGCGAGGCAGCAGGGGAAGGTGGCACCTTCCTCTCTCTCTCTCTCTCTCTCTCTTTTTGTTAATTATTTCAAGACACTGTTGCACACCTTGAGCTCAGATTGTAAAGATTATGCATTCATTTGAAATTACAGCAGAGCAGATGCAGTATGTGACATGTAGTGTGTGCAAAGTGATTTTATTTTCCTCATCACACATCTACCAGTCAGCTGTCTGAGGTTGCCAGCTGCTTTATGGATAACACAGGGAACAGATATTAACTGTAAAAGGTTACGTTGGTGGATATCTGTCCAAGTGTGTGGTGACATGTTCCTCACGTTCCTCATGTCCTGTGAAGGGTCGCAGGGGGACTGGAGGCTATCCCAGCTCTGAGGCATCAACGCTAACCACCACGCCCCAATTTATATTTAAACCCAGATTAAAATGTCTCCCCCCCATACTGCGTCACTGCAGCGTCTTTGCTGTTTTCCTGCCGACAGATAAGGAATACGTGAGTCACGTATGAAAGTGGAACAGCTTCAGTGCTCTATTCAAGAAAAGCCGGGGACGCGTTGTTTCCTTTACTTTCCGTGGAGTCTGAGGAAAGGTCAAGCAAATACAGAGAGCTGTTTGTTCAGCCAGGCGCCCTCTTCTTCCTGAAGATGTTCAGCTTCCGCCCTCCCATCAGAAAACGCCAGAACTACAAGCTGAGGAGATAATGAGGGGAGTTTCCTCTCTCCTCCGGAGCACATTTGAAGCCAAGTGTTAAAACCTCTCAGGCTGTGTGTTTTGAGCTGCTGGCGTTTGTCCGTCATCTCTGCTGTTGGTGTGCTAAATGTTTAATTGGTCCGCTGAACACACAGATCTCCCACTGCCTCTAAAGTAGTCATACCTCCGCCGGGGGAAACAAAGCTCCGGTGTGTGTTGGGGCCGCGGGGCCCCTCAGGACCTGACTGACGTAACGGAAAGGAGCTTTAACCTCAGCTCTGAAACTGAAAGCTGTCCTTCCTCGGAGCTGTTGATGTTCAGGAATGTCGACTCGGTTTCATTCAGCTCACCAGCGTGAGCGTAGGTGTTGAAAACGTGGCTCCATCTTGGTCGTCTCTACTGAATCAGTTCAGTGTTGTCAATAAAGTTGGAGGAAAAACTTCTTCTCCCTTTTCTCCCTCTTCTCCTCCTTCTTTCTTCTCCTCCTCATTCATCATTTTCTTCTTGTTCTCCTTCTTCCTCCTCCTTTTTTCTCGACAACACTTTAGTGTTTTAGATAAAATTGGAGAAAACCTTTTCCCTTTTCTTCTTCTACTCCTTCTTTCTCCTCAAGTCCGTCCTTTTTCTCACCCTCTTCCCTTTTCTTCTTTTTCCTTCTCTCACCATCCTTCTCTCCTCTTTCCTCATCCCTTCGTTCTTTCTCCATCTTCTCCCCCTTCTCCCTTTTCTTCAAGTTTTCCTTTTCCTTCTTTCTCCTTCATCTTCCATCTCCATCTTGTTCTCCTCCGTCTTCCTCGTCTTTCTTCTCCTTTTTCTGTCTCCTCCTCTCCACCTCCTCCTCTTTCTTTCCCTCCTCATTCTCCATTTTCTTCTTGTTCGCCTTCTCCTCCTCTTACACCTCCACGTTCTTCTCTTCCTCCTTCTTCCTTTCTTCTTCTCTTTCCTCCTTCTCCTCCTCCATCTCTTTCTTCCCCTCTCCCCTCCTTCCTTTTCCTTCTTCTCCTCTTTCTTTCTCATTCTCCTCCTCTTTTTCCACCTCCGTCCTTTTCTCCCCTTCTCCTCTCCTTCCTCTTTCTTCTTCTCCTTCTGTCTCCTCCTCTCCACCTCCTCCTCTACCCTCCTCATTATCCATTTTCTTCTTGTTCTCCTTCTCTTTCTTTCTCCTTCTTTCCCCCTTTTTATAGACAACACTTCAGTGTTGTCAATAAAGTTGGAGATAAACTTCTTCTCCCTTTTGTTCTTCTCCTCCTTCTCCTCTTACACCTCCACCTTCTTCTCTCCCTCCTCCTTCCTTTTCTTCTTCTCCTTCCTCCTTCTCCTCCATCTTTTTCTCCCCTTCTCCTCTCCTTCTTCTTTCTCCTTCTTCTCCTCACCCTCCCCTTCATTCTTCTTCTTCTTCTTCTGTTACATTTCAGGCAGATTCGGAGTAATGAACGTGTTGATACTTGTAAACACACGTGTCTGATCGGATCATTTTACATCATTCTGATCAGAACGCTTGATCAGAGAGAAATAAAACTTGTTCTCTTTTATCCAAACATCAGAGCAGAAACTCTTCCCTCTGAGAAGAGCTGGAGCAGGTTTAGTTTTGAGTTAAACCAATTAACCCAGGTAGATATTCTGAATCAGCCCGTGGGCCGTCTTGTGAACTGAGGCTCTCCAGTTCTCTGCCTCCTTATTCCTCACATCATAATATGAAATAACTGCCCGTGAGCGCGCTCGCAGCAGCAGAGCAGGAAGAAGCCGTCTTCACTTTCAAACGAAAACTAGACCATAATGAATCTAGTTTGAGGCCATGTCCCGTGTGTAGTGTGCGTGTAGTGTGTAGTGTGTAGTGCGATGGGCTGTGTGCAGCAGAGTAATGGCTGCTGGAGGTTTGCTTTATTTGCGGTTATGTAACCATGTTCTGCACCGGGCTCTCTTCTTGCTCCTCTCCTTTGTGAGCTTCGAGCCGGAGTCTTTGCTTTCTATCAGGAGTCACATGAGCGAGCAAGTCTGAGGTCACGCACGCGTAAAATAACACTGCAGCGTCTTTTCACGCGTTCCACGTGCCGCCAGCTCAAACACAGGAAACACAGGTAGTGATGGGTCTTTGAGGTCGCTGCAGGTTTATTCTGCACTTTAAAAAAAAATTGCACGTGGTCCGGCTTTAAAAGTTAAAAAAATAAATCCACAACTGTGAGGCCGGAACTGAACAATGTTTGTCTTTGCTGAGAAGAGCCTGGTTCTGGTTCAGAAACTCCATGTCCTCAAACATAAATGACAGAATAGGTCGAGTGCAAACAACTCCCTGAACAACATATAAACCATGCGATTGTTTTCAGAAACAACATGTTTGTAGAAATGCGCAGGCGGACGACAAAGGAGACGGATGTCTGACCTTTGTTGGACCCTTTTCATTCTTTTTTTTTTATAAGTGTTATTGTGTTCAGTCACTGTTTGGTTGGGTTTATAAAAAGCTCACGGTTCGGATTAAAAAAGATTTTTTGACAACGTTGAACAAAACAAAATCTCATCTGCAACAAGCTCCGCTGTCCTTTGCTACCATGGTGACGGGTCCAGAGCAGGGGTTGCTCTTATTAATTTGTGTGCTGTGTCTACCTTTAGTTATCTTAATTGAGGTCATAGTTTTCTCATAGCGCCGGTGGAGGTTCAGTGAACGTTTGAGTCTTGTATTGGTTTACTTTTTCATGTTTGGAATTGACTTTTTGTGAGATTGAAAAGTAAGAAAGAATAAGAAAGGAAATTAAGCGGCGATCTCAGGAGTTAAACCAGTTAAACAAAAAAACTGCAGTACCTCGTATGACCACTTGAGGGTGGCTTCCGAAAATGAGTCAGCACCTGTAGTTTTTTTTTAAATGTCCAGCTTTACAGTCTGGTGTTAAAAAACTGTTTTAGGTCTATGTAAATTATTTATTCATTCATGACAATTGTAAGGGGATGAATTCTTATATAACTCGCCTTTATATCAAGTTATTTATAATTATATCAAGGCTTAAAGCTATGCACAATTATAGTAGGACTATAAATGAATATATTAATATACGTAGCGTATGTTTTGAATTCAGTGACTTGCGCTGATTGTAACTGGAAATGCATCTTTATTATCCTGTAGTAGAGGGCCACCATTCATACTAACATTACCGTGCATGGCTATGTGAGAGGAAACGCAGCAGGCACAGGGAGAATATGGAAACTCCACAAAGAAAAACCTCCGGGTTGTGATGATAACCTCAGCTAACGGTTGCTTCCGCCAACTGAGAGCGGAACGTCCATGGAAATTTACGTCGTTTTAGTTTTATACGTCCGTGTGTGCAGAAACTGTTTACAACTTGCTGGAAAGCAGAGCTGACATGCTAGTGATTAGCATCACAGTTAGCACCTCCTCCTCAGTCCCTGTTGAGTAATTTTCTCAAAAACATCTGATAAGGATACAACGACAACTCCCAGGCTCTGGCCACCAACCAACCATCACACTAAATCCAACTTTAATGGTCCAAATATTCAGCGGCTCAGCTACAGTTGGGAGTCACTTCAATTTTAGGAAGTGTGCTCCACTGCGACGTGTTGACGTAATCTGTGCAAACCGATATATTTAAGTTCTCGCTGACGTCTATGAGTCGTTGCAGCCCTATTTGAGTGACAGGTAGGTTTTGTGACAGGTTGCTAGCTGTCTACTTCAATTAAGCACGCCTAACGAGAGGAAAAGCTGAATTTAGCATAGCGCGAAACAAGTTTTGATTGATGTCTTAATGTGAGAGAGGAGAGGAGCTTTAACAGCCAAGAACTCAAGCTAAAATTCCCAGAGTATGTTTTTCTCTAAAGAGACTAAACTACTGCTGCTTTGTAAAAAAAAAAAAAACCTTTGATTCTCTCCTGTTAGAGACTCTGTCCTCTTTCTGACTTATGAGTTCGGATTTTTGTCTGACTTTGTCTGATGAATATTTCCCACCGCTGAGCATGACAGGAATTCACAGCGCTCTCATTTAGGTCAGAACTGTGGCGAGAAGTTTGAAAAAAGGCTTTATTTTCTCTCAGAAACTTGTGCATGTGTAAGATCTGCTCCTGCGCTCGAGAGATCGGCGCAGTTTGAGGCCTTTCGGCTCGGCATGACGACACTCACAGCTGTGCAGCTCGGAGTTTGAGTTCTCTTTCCTGCTTTCCTCGGTTGAATGTGCGCCAGCTATTGTCCGAGTCTGCGGAGTGTGTTTGAATGCAGGAGGGAAGAAGAATGGAGGCGCTGATGTCATGGCGTTGGTATGCGAACCCCTTGGTGATACCTTCGATCCCCTCTCTGAAGGCTGGAATCTGACTCCAGGGAAATTTATTTTTCTCCAGTTCTACACGTAGAGATTCTCGCTGCTCTTTTCTCAGAGACGGAAAACTAGACAAGTGGACGAAGAGGTTTTTTTGTTTTTTTTTAACTCTTTCACATTTTTAAATCCCCAGCTGCTTAATAAAAGCATTATTTACTCGTTGCAGATTCTCTCTTTGCTAAATTAAACTCGAACTACAAGCTGAGATCTGAATCCAAGTTTAAGGTCTGATGTAAGTGGAAAATATAACTTTAATAAATCTATATATTTGCATAGTGATACTACTCTGCTGAGCATCAGACGGTCTACTGCTTTATAAATTAAGCCGTAGTGCGCTGGCTTTGTCTCGGCTTATTTTCCTCCAGCTCCTTGATCAAAAATACTGAATTTCAGAGCTGTTCAGATGTTCAGCTTAAATTGTCGATTTGATATGAATGAATCAGTCCATTCTGACTTCTAGAGGAGAAATCTGTTTTTTTTGTGTGGCTTTAATCTCAAGTTTGTCTTGAGATCTTTTTACATACGGTCATTCTGATCAGAGATTCCAACTTGAAGGGGAATTACTATTTTTTACAACCTGGACCTTATTTCTGGCATAAAATACGATCGTTTTCTCGCCCATATAACTTTGGTGTCATTTGGAGTCGTTCTGGATATTTAGATCCAGTGGAGCGCTGTGTATATCCATATAGTGGGAGTGACTGGGGCACCAAAACGCAGCCTCTAAATAACGCATTATCTGCCGCAGAACTCGTTCATTTCACCAATATTTTGTTATGATACTCTAGTGCTATTCCCCGTTAAGTCCAAAGTTACCTGTTATCATCATCTGGGGTCTGTAGATTAACCTACTAACCTCTGACCTGGATGATGTTGTCTCTGAGCGCCGCGCGCACCCCGGCGGTCGGCTTGTTTACCTGTAATTTATATGAATAGTAATTAATCTACAGACCCCGGATGATGATAACAGGTAACTCCGGACTCAACGGGGAATAGCACTAGCGTATTATAACAAAATATTGGTAAAATAAACGAGTTTCGCAGCAGATAATGCGTTATTTAGAGGCTGCGTTTCGGTGCCCCAGTCACTCCCACTATATGGATATACGCGGCGCTCCACTGGATCTAAATATCGTCTGAACGACTCCAAATGACACCAAAGTTATATGGGTGAGTAAACGATTGTATTTTATGCCAGAAATAAGGTCCAGGTTGTAAAAAACGGTAGTTTCCCTTTAGTCGTTTACATGGACGCTATTCAATAGTAGAAGAACGACCAATACGGAGCCACATTTTCAACATTGCTGTCCACATTTGGCTTCATTCATCTTTTCCAACACTTGTTTCATCAAGTAGTTGTCTTGCTGCCTCCATGTTTCTGTCCCACCTGGAAACTCCTGGAAGGTTTACCCCTTGTGGGACAATCATATGTAGAAAGAATGGATTCATTCCAACCAGAGAGAAATGAGTGGAAGTGTTTATGTGGTTATTAGGAGCTGATATTTTCCTATTGAACAGATTATCACCAACATGGACTGTTCTGACTGAGGTGGTTGCATAAGGTCCATGCAGTTATTATCATCTTATCTCTGTTACTGTAAGTGGAGGCTCGGCCGACTCTGATCACCAAAGAGGTCTCTCGAGAGGTGGAGGAGGAAGAGGAGGAGGAGGTCCGGTGCTACGACTGTCCAGAGTGATGGAGGTCACTCTGTGAGGGGAAAAGTCTGTAACGAGCAGAGGAACGGGCGTGGAGCTGAGCTCACATCCCGCCGAACAATATGTGTGGAGTCCTGAGCCATTTCTTGTTTTAGGTTCGGAAAGGAAGAGGAACACAAAACACACACATCACACTCCACCCTGAACCACTTCAAAACAAGACTTAAAAGGCTTTGCGGGAGATGAATTGCTTTGGTGAAAAACTGAACTTTTGGAGCCGCTTTAAAGGGACAAGCCTTTTCAGTAAGACATTTTCACATCAAGGACCACGGTGGAGTTTTATCTTTTAAAACATGATAGTTGTGTGTAGTGGAGTGGCAGACATCTGATGACCATGACCAACATTCAGGACGTATCAAACTTGTCTAAATGAAAGTAAACGGATAAATGGTTCCAATGTACAGTTTAAGGTTCATCTCTGCAGGTGGAAACTGGACCAAACCAAACAGAACACTGATCAATAGAAACTATTAGAAAATCAATTTAAATCAATTCACATGAACACAGAATACGAAGAGTTCTCTCAGTTGTGACTGATAACTGATAGAGTATGACCGAGCATTGTCTGGCCCGTTCATCAGCCCAGATCTCCTCCACTCGGATCATTTAAGTTCCAGCCAGAGTCTGAACGTGCATTAACAAGCTCCTGCTATAATGTGGAAACTCCTGCAGCTACACCGTCAGCCATCCATTAGCTGCCATTAGCTGCCATTATTTTCGGGCCCTGTTGTCCCCCCCGGCGTTCGGGCCTGAAGCCTCCCTAAGAGCATTTCCACAGCAGAGTGTGAACGAGGCGACCGCCAGCTGCTTCCAGCTGGATCAACACTTGAAAACCACCTCGGCCTCCTCATTAGGACCTGTTGACTCTGGCCTCTTGGCAAATAGTAACCAAAACACACTCTTACCACTGAGTAGAGACACATGCAGAATATTCATAAATCTAATGAAATGAAACAGTTTTTTTTTTGTTCTGATTGTCTCATCTCTATATACCAAGAAAGAAATGAAGGAGGAGGACACCTTCACATTAAATATTGTTTGATCACTGGCTCTATTTAAAGACGACAAACCCAAATTATGTTTCCTGAAGGGCAGTTTTGAAGCTCTCCTGTCTCTGGCATCTCCATCTTGGCAGTGCCTGACTCCAGCTAACCAGCTAACCATATAAACATTCTCTCTTGCACAGTTGTCATGAATGGGGAAATATGTTTATTGGTGCTGTAAAGTTGGACATTTTTATCATGGAGCTCTGTTGAAGCCATCTTCAAGTGGACATTAAAGGAACTTCACTTCCTGCGTTGGCTTCATTTTTTCAGCCTTGGAGGTAGCCTATTGGTTTTGAACGTCATCGTCATATTACTAATCTTATTACATGCTGTGTGAAAGCCTCATGATCCAAACACCACGGCAGCAACAGAGTGCGTAGTTTCTAACCTTTTCTGACGCCCATAGTTGCACGTACTCTTTGAATCAGTCGCTGGTGAACACCGTAAGAGTCCACTACTTGTATTTTAAGCACGAATGCAGTGTTCATGGCTGCAGCTAACAATTATTCGATCAGTTTTCTGAATCTGTCATTTGAGCCTCTTTACTGAATTCTGTTATTTTCATTCTCCTCCAGTTAACCAGTTTGACCTTCGCACAGATGTTTCCCGTTCATTCTCCTCGTTCGTACTTGGAACAGGATGCGCTCAGGGACGTTCTCCTGATCATTGTTGACTTTCTCTCTCGGACGGTGACTCTTTGTTTATGGCGTGACCTCCAGATGTTTGGCTTGCTTAAAAGAATGAAAGTTGATTGACTTTATGAGATTACTGTGTACCTAAGAGGTCTCGGCTCTGTCTTTGTTCTGAAAGTGTGTTTGCTGAGCGCCGTTGTTCCCGGTCTGCAGCTCCAGTTGTTGGCGTGGAGCTGATTATCCTCAGGAGACCTCGCTCTGCAGCTCTGCCCTGCACCTGCTCAGCTCTGTCAGCCCAGGCCACGTATCATTCATGTTGCCTCATATGTGTCCGTTAGTTAGCATGACTGACGGGCCTGTTTACTACTACTCTTCCTGCTGTGTTTAGAAAATCTAAATTAACTGGTTTATAAGTAACATAGTGTTTTTTGTACTGGGCTGCAGGTCTCTGAACCTGACAGGTAACAGAACAGAGTGTACACCTGTTTTGGTATGAGTTATTCAAACCCTTATTTTGAGTCTCCCCAACGACGCCACCTGACTTCCTCTTTTGACCCTGACAACATTACTAGAGGACGTAAACAGTAATGATTTTGAGGTGTTTCTCAGAAATGACTGCTTGAGATCGTTCAACAATTAAACGTAGTGAACCTATGCGATCGCGTTGTTTGACGTCAGACTTCTTTTTAGTGACGTCACCATGTTTCCAGTCAGCTGTTTTAAAGCGCTGAGTAGAGTTTTGTCATTACTAAGAGATATAATGTTCAAAAGCACCAAAATAAGTGGGACTAAACTGGAAATATTCTTTAAGTGACATGTTTTTAATATTTCAAGCGCATCTGCGGAATTGATTTGACTTTATTTCAAGGTGGATCTTTAGAAAATCTTACTTATGTGAAAAGGGTGTTCAGTTTTGTTCTATAGGTATTTAAATCTTTAAATTTCCACTTCTAAAATCCATTATTCAGGTTTGTTTTCTTCACCCTGACACCTAGGCCTAGACTAAATCAGATTTTAAACGCTTCCAAATGAAGATTCAAAGCAGCTTGAACTTTTAATGCATGTAGTGTGTGCAGAAAACACAGCGTGTCACGTATGATGGATCGCCTGGCTTCTCTGTGACACTCGGAGCTGCGAAACCCGTCAAAATTTGATTGATCAGCTCTCAGCTGAAGCTCGTTTTCCCGCCTTAATAGGAAAACCAGAGCTGTGTCTCCAGTGGATGTAGAGTACGGAGAATGTGTTTGGCTCTGACTCGCTGAGCTTTATTGAGCACCGTTACATGGAACATAAATCCTTATTCTGCTGCCGAGTGTCATGTTCGAGCTGCTGGACGAGTTCTTCTGACAAATTGTAATATTTTCTGCTTCTTGCTCAGGTGTTTCCTGGTGCAGCTCATACTGCAGCCCATTGTTGGCAAAATGTAGCGAAGCAAAAGGCAGGAAATAATTATTTCTGTTCCTTAATTAAACCAAATTGCAATACCAGACTAGACTATTTAACCATGGGTCTTTTGCACACCTTCTTATGGCTGCCCAGGCTTGTTGGAAATGAGTGTGATGCTTGGTTGGCTGTTTGAGCTGTGAGTGTTTTCAGTGTTTCCATCCCAGCGTTCCCTCACGTACCCACAACCTCCACATTGACAGGACGTTGCAGGCCTGACTTCATCCTCCACTTCATCCTCTTCATCGCGGTGTTAAACTCAGCGTGCCTTTTGATGGATGTCAGATTTGCCCCAGCGATACACAGTGTGAAATGTTGTTTACATTCCGACGAGCCTGCGGAGGGTCATGTCGGAGGTGTGTTCAGATGGCGATGCAGGAATGAGGCCGGGCTTATCGGCTCTGTTGTGAGCGTGACGTCCGTATTATCAGCCTGTTCTCGTCTGCTGATAATGATGGCTCTAACAGCAGCAGGCAGGTTCAGCAGCCGGTGAGAAGCACAAATAAAAGAAACCATGTAACCATGAAATTAGCTTCTCTGGACGGCTTGAGTAGAGTCTACGGTGTTAAAGAGTGATGATGATGGTTTTGTTACTTTAAGGGAGGATTTGTTGTAATTTGAGTTGAAGCATATTGACGGTACACTTTGGAACAGTTTATAACCCGTAGCAAACGTCAGATTTGTTTGGAAAGAATCATATCCAGTCTCAGATACCTAGAGGGCCAGTCTCAAGTCACGTCAGGGTTTTAGAGGACAAATCTGAGACGCATTTCAAGTCTTTACAAGGAAAGTTATGTCTCAGATCTTTGGAGAGCTAGTCCAAGTCATGTCTCTTTAGAGAGTCCTAGTTTCTTCTGAAGTTAAGTCTCTCAAGTCTTTCAAAGGCTGATCCAAGTTACATCTCAATTTAAGTCTCAAATCTTTGGAGGGAAAGTCTAAGTTGCGTCGTTTTAGAGGTTCTCAAGTCCAAACCAAAGTCTTCAGAAGGCTTGTCCAAATGAAGTCTCTTTAGAGAGTCCAAGTCACAACTCAGGTTAAGTCTTAAGAGGGCAAATCCAAGTTATATTTTAAATGCTCTGAATGAAAGATGAGTCTTAACTCTGGACTAATCAAAGGCACACTTCAGTTGCCAGGTCTTTGGGCCAAAGTCTTGAGGAGAGATGTCCATTCTTAAGACTTTAGAATTCTATTCCAAGTTGCATATCTGATTAGGTCTAGTCCATGTTAAGTTTCAGGTCTTTGGAGGGCTAGTCAGTTGAGATTTCAAGATTTACCTTGAGATGTGACTTGAACTCTCTAAGGAAATGTCTAAGGAAAAGTCTTAAGAGGGAAATCCGTGTCATGTTTTTAAGTCCCTTGAATGAAGGCCTAGTTTCAACTCATGAGAAGGCTATTCAAAGTCACAGTTCAATTGTTAAGTCTGTGGAGGGCCAGTCCATCCACACCTTTAGGGGGTTCAAATCTCAAGACCACTGTTTTAAGAAGTGACGTCTAGTCCAAGTTGGATCTCAAGTTAAGTCTTAAGCCTTTGGAGGGCACGATCACACTAGTTATCAAATGGGAACATGGAGTACCTGTACATGGAAAGAGATAAATTCTCATTTTGAGTTGTTGGCAAACACTAAACATAAGCACTTCTTCTTCTGGTGTTTTTGTCAGTTACCAAACACCTTGTTCCCGACTGAAGAAGGGCCAACAGATAAACAGATTTAGATTTCTAATCTGACTGACAGAGATCAGTGTAACATAAACTGTGTGATTTTTTTTCTGGAAATGAGACACTTGCAATGATGACATGGATATGTGGCCATAGTTATGAGAGATCATCAGAGAGAAAAGAGGGAGGGGACTCTCAGTCTATCGCTCGGTGGATTTGTTGTTTCCTCGGCGAGGACTCTGAGTTGACACAATGCTGCCGCCTCCCACTCTGTGGAACAATAGCGTTGGGAAAGGAAGTGTAGAAGGGGCCCAGCTCAGAGTCCTGGCTTTGTTTCTGAGAGCTGCTCCATGCCTCAAGAGTCTCCGTCAACACAACACAACCCCCTCCTCTTCCTCTGACACCGAGTCACGGTCAGGTTACCAACCAGCACACACTTTTGTATGCACTTTAAAAGGTCCTTCCGCACACTCGACAAAAATCCACTATACAGGCTGGACAGGTGTTTTATTCAAATGCATTTCAGCTCCCAATGTTATCAGAACAAATCGAATCTCTTTGGAGACCAAAGTCACATCTTTAGAAGTGAAGTCTAGTCTTAAACTCTTAGAAGGCTAATTCAAGTCACATCCCAAGTCTCCAGAGAGCAAGTCCAAGTTAAGTCTCAAGTCTTTAGCGGCCAACTCACATTTCGGCTCCTTAGCGGAAAGTCCAGTATTAAATGCTCTCAAGGCTTGTCCAAGTCACATCTCAAGTCTTAAGTCTTTGGAGGGAAAGTCCAAGTTGCGTCTAATTTCTTTAGAAGAACTTCTAAAAAAAACGAAGTTTTTTTTTCTTCAGGTGTTTTTGTCTTAAAGACTCAAGACAGTCTAATCCCAAGTCTTTAGTATTCAGACATTTCTGAATTGAAATATAAAATGCATCTCTTTCGGCTGTCTTTTGTCTTTTCCAGTCAAAAAATAGAAAGCGCCGCTGTGTGAACCAATGGACAAAACCATTCAGTTAATGGATAATCAGTACTGATTACAGTTAGAGACATACAGCACGATAAACTCACATAGACCACGCACATGAAATGTTCTACTTCCATTGAATCGAGCAGACTGTTCCTGTTTGATATCTAACACCTACTCTTTGTATTTGTCCTGTGCAGAGCTGCAGGAAGTGAATTGATAAACCAGCTGGTGTGACTGTGGTCCATTTTGGCTCCGAGTCTGAGCTTGATGACAGGCTGAACGTACATCGTCCCTTTAGATAAGACACAAGAGACGCTAATCTTCATCTCTGCAGCTCCGTCACCGTCCTCATTCAGTCAACAGATAAGAGACATACATGTCCCACTCCTGGTTTGGACAAACACTCGCAGAGCTTCCTGTGTTCCTCTGCCAGGCTCTCTAAAAGCCTGGGGAAGGAAGGGGGGGGGGGAGAGGGAGGGGAGACTCTGATTGGTGCCCATGTTTCCCTCGGAGACATTTGTATCTTCAAACAGACCTGCTGCATCAAACAGAAACCACTATCTCTGAGTGACACTATCAAACAGTGCAGTCTAACGCGAAGGCCAGATCGTAAACCCGGGAGTTCATGAACTAGAAGCTTTTGTTTTTTGAACAATGTCGAGATTAAGATCAGAACATTGTCCGTGTAGCATGTCTGAGATCTGAAACGACCGGACCTATTCAGATTTATCTGAATGGAGAAGGTTAAGGGTGCAAATATGCTCCATTCAAACTTCAGTTTCAGTTGGAAAATACCTTTCTTGCACTCTCTTCATCATGTCTGTTATTTCTTCATCAGATCCTCTTCAGTACCTGCACAGGCACTTCTTGTTTGTCCTAGTTCCTAGTTCTAGTTATAACAGCTTCAGTGGACGTTGTAGGCTCTGGTTGCCTTGGTAACCCTCTTGGTAACCCTCTTGGTAACCCTCTTACCCTCGTATATTTCCCACCCAAATGTCGTAAGCAGAACATAAGAATAGCGCTAGTGTATGGATGGAACTAGCTCTCTGTTTGAAAAGAAAACACCGTCAACGACCTTCTGGCCACCAAAGTCGGGCCCAGAGTTTCCTTGAGGTTAATGTTGGGGCGAACTCTGTGTTTGCACCATATATCAATCAACTGTCATCGCTTCTTCAAAATTTAGACATCAGTTCGACTTTGTACCCTCCCACTTCACGTCTCCCAAGGTTTTTTTTTTCTTTTTCATCCTATCATTGCTACAACCTTCGTGGGTTAACTTTCATGGTTTCTTCCTGCGTGTACGCCCCATGGGCTGTATATGGTACGCCCCGTTAACATAAACAAGCTAACCTTAGCCTTTCTGAACATTGTATGTGGAGCTACGTTTGTAAATTCACAAACAACGGCGGTAACATTTCACGATGCAAACGTCGTATTATCATATATCTCGTTCGGTAAATGGAACATCTGCAGAACGTAGTGGCGTAGTAGCATTGACAAGTTATTGAACATTCTTGAGTATTAAAGTTATTAAGTTATTAAACCATTTCCATAATTTAATTGTAAATTTTTCGTTTAAATCCAATAAAAACAGTTTCACGAATCATTTCCCTTTGACGAAAATTTCCATCTTATCTCTTGCACCGACCGTGTTGATTATCAGAAGTCATTTTCTTCTGACTTGAAGGCTTTTGAACAAAAATGAGTGCGTCCACTTACTTTTGGTGTGTCTTGTTAGTCAAAACTTCATATTCTGAGGCTTTGCAGACTTGACTTTATTAACCAGATGGGGAACTTTTCATGGTTGTCTGTAATACTGGAAGCCCTTTTTATATTTAGACTAAAAGATGTAATCTGCAGCATAAATCTAAAGTGGAAGGAGCTGCAGCCTTTTCACTCTCTGACCGGAGTCTGTTGTGGTGTGTTTGGAGGACGGCCAGCGTTCGTGAAGGAAAGATTTAGTGCGGAGTGGCTGCTGTACAGTGAGGGCAGAGAAAACGTCTTTATTGCTTTGTCTAAAATGTGGAGAAACAAAAAAGAAGTGCGAGGCGTTGCCTGCAGACGTATAATCATAGTTTTGATACGCGCAGCGGTTGTCTAATTTTAGATTATTTTTAACAACAGATTCACTTTCAGCCTGAGAATCTGGTGCATGAGCCGGATCCTAAACGAGACCTCTCAAATTTGCAGACTCCTGCATAAAGCCTGCCACTCCTCCTCCTCCTCCTCCTCCTCCTCCTCCTCGGTGCATTCTTGTGGCAGTGGATCCACGGCTCGTCAAACTTTCGGTTGAAATTATAAAAAGTCCCTCGCGAGCGGCGGAGCTGGAGGAGGCTGCAGCTCGGCTCCGGGCCTCTCAACCTCGCTCCATAAACAGCCTTAAAAATAACTTTGAACAAATGTGCAGCAGATGAGGAGAGCTTTAGTTTGACCAGTGGCCTGCTGCGTTTAACTGTTGGCTGCATCGTGCTGGGGGTCGACGTGGAAATCGGATCGGCCTCGTTCGTCCAGAAAGGAAACGTGCATCTGTTTTCAGCTGAAAATTCGGAGACTTCATGTAGCTCTCGCAGAAAGACGTCGGCGGAATTAACACAACAAATTTATTGATAGTCAGCAAACGCACTGTTCACGTGGACACTTGAAAAACTGATGTACCTTACTGAATGTATTTAGTTTTTAGAGTCGTAAATCAGTCTGTTCACAACCTGAAATCGAGATAAGACAGCTGAACTCATCCTTGAAGAAAAATAAGCCCCAAAGATGCTTTGAATACCTCATAGAAATAAACAAAACAAACAGTGTGGAGTCCCTGCCAAAGATTGTTAATGAGGCATAGAAGCATCACTCTGAGTGCTTCTCTCCAACAGAGTGAGGCGTCTTCTCTCGGGGTGAATCATTTAATCGGATCAGGTTAAGAACAAGAACCTTCGGTGTTTGGATGAAGTGTCAGACCTAGATCAGATCAGTTTATCAGATCAGACTCTGGATATGGGCTGGCATCCCGGTATACCGAAAGTGCCGATTCAGAGCCACTTATCTGATCGTCTTACATCCATTGATGCGATGATAATGATGAGGCTCTACCTGGAGGACGCGAGACCTCAGTGAGTCCCGGTGCATCTGAGACGCTCTCATTTTCCGTCTTATCGCCGGCGAAGCGCTGCGGCTCCTTCCCCCTCTCCGCGCGCTCGGCGCCTGTGTTTTCATTTCGGCCTTGCTTTTCGCGCGCTGATTTATTCTCATCAATTATAAAATCCAGGTCATTATCAAAGCTGCGCCTGCGATCCCAGAGGGGGGGGTTAGCCCGCTGCACTTCCCCGAGATCGTCAGCACTTCAAACGCTCTCGCGGTGGGAGGGCGGCGGAGGGGAAGGAGACGTTGAAGGCGCTCCCTGGAGCGGTCGGAGGCGCGTCGGCTGGATCTTCTGTCCGGGAACTCTTTTGTGAAGCTGGCTGACCTTTGACCTCCCGTGAGGCCTCATAGTGACCGCTGGAGCAGCTTCAGGCTCAGCTTCAGTCGTTACGTTAACCGAAAGATTGCTGAAGTGGGATGTCGTCTCGTGGGCCGTTTAGCATTATCACGACTCCGGTGAACACTCAGGCAAGCAGGAGCGCTAGTATTGGCGCGCATCAAAAACATCTGTAACTGATCTCATTAAACACAGCCGCTGAATTTAAAATTAACATCTGATTCCTCTCGTAACGTTAACAACAGAAACAGCCATCTGTTAATGATCTCTGAAGATCTGTTAGATGATGGTGCTGCTAGGAGCTACAAGTTAATTTGAATAAAATAAATAAATAAAACAAAACAGAGGCCATTTCCCCAAAATGGAAGCAAACACAGACCCTGCTTTCTTACTGGTTCACTCTGAATTAAGAATTTGTTCTCATCTGAAAGGTTCCTGCGTCGATGCTGCAGAGAGCAGACGCTAACTGCGTAATTGCTAATCTGTTTTACGTCCTGTGACTCTGCTCGCCGCCCCCGACGGTCTGATGATTCAGAGGCAGCCCCTCGACCTTCGCTGCGAGACGCTGAAGGCGGCCTTCTGACTTCAGTGACCGTGGCATTATAATGACACGCTGATTGGACGCAGGCCGCGCATCCACTGTACCGAACAGAGGGCGGACTGTCAAGGGAGGGGAACGGCTCACGCTGAAACTATGAATGCCACGGCATTCCAGGAAAAAAAAAAAAAAAGGAGGAGGAGCGCCGGCGGCCGATGGAGGCCTCGAGAAAGCAGCGAGGAGTCGCCGTCTGACTCCAGATCAAAGGGGGGCGGGGGGGGGTTAACAGAAGAACGTCCTGTGACACAGGTCGCAGCCTAACGAAGCTCCTCAGGAGGATTTATGATCAGGTGCCCACTGAGTAAACAGGAAACACGACGCAGATATCTGCTCCCTGAGACTGACTGGTGTAGTTTAATAACTGGCTGCGAGTCCTGCAGGGGCTTTAAATGTTCACGCACAGCTCACAGCAGGTTGCAAGTTGTCACTTCCTGTTTCCAACCGGCACGTCTGCGCTGGAAGCTTCGGCAAACGCACACCGGTTTTAATTTCAGCGGTTTGTCGTCGCATTAAGACGCCATTCGGGGGTTTACGAGAGACAAGGGCGTTGACGCGTACGGCGGAGGCGGAGGCGCAGGTGTTTTCTAATCTGAGTCCAGATGTTCACAGTCTGTGCGTTCTCTGTGTTTCAGAGCTGCTGGGATCCACCAAGAGGCTGAACGTGAACTACCAGGACTCGGATGGGTAAGTGATGAAGTCACCGCTATAAAAGACAGGATTGTACTCCGCTTCCAGTCATTAGCCCGCTCCCCGTGCTTCTATAAAAAATGTTTCCACTCTGCAGTAACTCCTGCTGCTGCTTCTGCTTCTGCCGCCGCGTCGACTCAGCACATTCAGAGGCTGCCGTCGAAACATCACTTAAAGCTCAGCGTTTAGGTTCGAAACCCTCTGCAGTCTGTTCACGCTCCGATATCTTATCGCACACTTAAACGTTCGCCGCTTAAAGTTCCTCCTCAAAGCCCGAGAGAGGGAAGAGACGGTGAGAGTCGGGGCCTCATCAATATTTCTCTCTGTTGAGAGTTTTTTTTTAACTCCTCGTCCGTCTCCATAAAGAGAATCGGAGGTCTTTATAGATAGAAATAGAGAAGCTGCCTCACTGTGACAACAAGTTGGCTCGTTTCCACGTGTCGCTGTTTAATTCCTGGAAGCTCAGCAGATAAAGCCGCAGGTCATTTCAGAGTCCACAGACGAGGAGTTTAATCAGAGACAAGGCTCTGAGACGGAAAGACGACAGGAAGTCTCAGAGCTGATAAAAACCCCGGCATTTACTGCCCTCCTTCAGCTGAGGAGGAGAACTGCTGATGTCAGGAGGAGAGAACTCCCAGCTGTGGAGCTACAGCAACATTAGTGTTCCTCCAACAATCAGAATCAGAAGTTCTCCATCAGTTTCAAAAAGCTTCAGTCAGATTGAGACGGTGATGTAAACCTTTGGTAATCTGATATAAACACAGCCTCTCCTCCTCCTCCTCCTCCTGCTTCTTCCTCTAACTCCTTCTTCTCATTCTCCTCCTCCTCCTATGTCCTCATCCTCACCCTCTTTCTTCTCCCCCTTCTGTGTCCTCCTCATCCTCCTCCTCCTACTTCTTCTCCTCCATCTTCTTGTTCTTCTCCCTTTCTCCTCTCATTTCCTCCTCCTCTTCCTCCTTTTCTCATTCTCCCATTCTTATTCTCAACCTCCTCTTTCTTATTCACCTTCTCCTCCCCTTTCTCATCCTTCTCTTCCACCACTTTCTCCTGCTTTTCCTCCTTCTTTCTCTCTTCCTCCTCCTCCTCGTCCTCCATCGCATGGGTCTTCCTCTCCTCCCTCATCCTTCTCTTTTCTTCTTCAGTGTCTTCTTCTCCTTCACCTCCTTCTTCCTCTTCTCATCCCTCTTCGTCCTCCTCTTTCTCTCCTTCTCCCCTTTCTTATTCTCAGCCTTCTTTTTCTTTCTCTTCTTTCTCCTCCCCCTCCTCCTCCATCTTCTGGGTCTTCCTCTTCCCCCTCATCCTTCTCTTTTGTCTCCACTGTCTTCTTCTCCTCCATCTTCTTGTTCTTCTCCCTTTTCTCCTCTTCCTTCTTCTCCTCTCATTTCCTCCTCCTCTTCCTCCTTTTCTCATTCTCCCGTTCTTGTTCTCCACCTCCTCTTTCTTATTCACCTTCTCCTCCTCTTTCTCATCCTTCTCTTCCTCCTCTTTCTCCTGCTTTTCCTCCATCTTCCTCTTCTCATCCCTTTTCATCCTCCTCTTTTTCTCCTTCTCCCCTTTCTTATTCTCAACCTGCTTTTTCTTTCTCTCCTCCTCCTCCTCCTCCTCCTCCATCTCCTGGGTCTTCCTCTTCCCCCTCATCCTTCTCTTTTTTTCTTTAGTGTCTTCTTCTCCTTC
The DNA here is from genome assembly GCF_963514085.1 of Chelon labrosus. Classification (NCBI taxonomy): domain Eukaryota; kingdom Metazoa; phylum Chordata; class Actinopteri; order Mugiliformes; family Mugilidae; genus Chelon; species Chelon labrosus. The sequence goes on from NC_140354.1 coordinate 11,827,695, forward strand.
ACCTCCTTCTTCCTCTTCTCATCCCTCTTCGTCGTCCTCTTTCTGTCTTTCTCCCCTTCCTTTTTCTCAACCATCTTTTTCTTTCTCTTCTCCTCCTCCTCCTCCTCCTCCTCCATCTCCCGGGTCTTCCTCTTCACCCTTATCCTTCTCTTTTGTCTTCAGCGTCTTCTTCTCCTTCATCTCATTTTCTTTCTCCTCCTCCCCCTTCTATGCCTTTCTCCTGCTTCTTCTCCATCTTCTTGTTCTTCTCCTCTTTCTCCTTTTCCTTCTTCCTGATTTCCTCTTCTTTTCTCCTTCTCCCCTTTCTTATTCTCAACCTTCTTTTTCTTTCTCTTCTTCCCGTCCTCCTTCATCTTCTGTTATATGTCCCGCAGATTTGATTTCTATTGTGATTAATGTTTTGGGGGGACAGTAAACACACATATCTAATCGGATCACTTAAAGCTGCGGGAAGCTCAAGAGTTTAAATCTGACCCATGTGATCAGTCCTGGTCATTATTTAAACGGACGTGTCAGAAAGTGTCTCACCAGTTCATAAAACAGCAGTGGGACCCTTTTCAGCCTCGAGCCACCACTGTGGTCGCAACAAAGGAGACGAGTGGAGAGTCTGCGGACCACCACAACAGTCCCCCGAGGCTCTGTCAAGTGCCCCGCTCCTTTGTCGGCCCCCCGGGATGGGCGGAGGAGGAGCCGGGGCGGGGGTCAGGGGTCAGGCAGCAGAGGGGCGGACTCTGACCAATCTGAGAGGGGTGTTTACACAGAGCCTGGATGACTTAATGCCGCGCTGACAGCCGAGAGCAGGGAGGTTAAAGTAACAGATTCACGGAGGACAAACAGATCTATAAATTAAGTCAATGATGCCGAGATTCACATCAGTCAGACGGAGACAAGTTCATTTCTACGTTTAACTACTGGACAGATAGTGACATTTAAGGTGCGACATGGAATGATAATATTGCTCCGATGGCGGTGCAGGAAGGCTGTAGCGCCTCAACCTTTTATTTTGAAATGGTGCCACTGTTGCAGTAGCGTCCAACAGCTGCGACGGTGTGTGCGTTTGTGTGTGTGCGCGCTGCTGGATAATGGCCTCCGCGGGGGACGCAGGTCTCAGTCAGGAAGAGGTTCCTTATTATTCATCAGCGCCGCCGGTGGCTCGCAGGGCGATGCGGCCGAGACAAAGCTCCGCCTCCCCTCCCCGCTGCAATCGCACCGCTGCATCTAAACACAACACACGACTTCCCACAATCCTCGGGTGTCTGCTCGTCACACCAGCAGCTTGTTGATGTTGACACGCAGTCAAACAGCTAACAGGAACTCTGTTCTCACGCCTGAACTTTTCTTTCTTTCTTTCTCTTTTTTTTTTTTTTTTCCTGCCCGGTTCCCAGACGTTGTGGAGGTTTCTGTGACGCAGCTGAAAATGCAGCTAAGCTTTTATTTTTGTTGGGACGTCAGATTACGACCTGCTGAATGAAATGTATGATTTGACTGCAAAATAACCGTTCGTTTATTTGTCTTCTTTTAGTTTGCTCAATACTCCGACACAAGAGGAGACATGTTGGAGGCCTCAGTGACTCAGATTTAATTGTTTTCCAGTTTTATGGTTGTTTGAGTCAGAAAACATCATATTAAACAATAATGGTTGTCATAAACTTTTATTAGAAAGTATATTGTTGCCATGGATACAGTGAGCCTGGTAGTTCAGCCTGTGTTTGTATACTGAATGACCTTTTAACGACTGTCGCCGATTACTCTGGTACTGAAGAAAACTTAAAAACCTGCAGATTTTCAAGCAACTTCTGCATTGTCTTTTTTCCTCTGACTACTAAACAGGTTCATGAGCAATGCACAGGCGTTAAGAGCATCTTAACGTGAGACACAGCGAAGATCCTCTGCTGCACAAACACGTGACACGTCTTTAAACGCGGAGCAAGTTTGTTCCGCGAACTTTCTGCTGCGTATCTTCCCCCTTGTTTCATTCATGCGATCGTTGAACCCTCTCTGCGACTTTTGCCAACAGAAACTTTGAACAAATGAAACGGTTACATTCGGAATAGATCTGCAGGAGGAGCAGAACGGAGCCGGAGGTTATGTTTAATGAAACAGAAAGGAATTTGTGTCTCCTCGCCAGAACTCTGCCTGAACAAAAGCTGACATACTTTCCTCTTGGCTCACACGGTTTTCGATTTTGCCAAGTTTTCGGCAACGATCCTGCCGCTCCCGATGAGGTCCGCCGTCACCGATGACCTGCCCTCCTCTCCAGGTGTATCCTCAGACCCTGCAGTCTGCTTGAGTGGAGAGAAAGTGAACCTGAGTTGACGCTTTACACACAAATCAGATGTTTTAAGGGTGCGCTAGTGTTTGAGCAAGTCGGCCGTCCATCACTTGATTATTTGTCTTTATTGACATGCATACCAGTGTGTGAGAAACAAACACACACAGTATAAAAGGAGGCCTCTGGGAGACAAATTGGTATTTGAGTCTGACGTCTCTGGCGGCCCGTTGGCTCCGTGTCGGGACGTGTTTCTATGGAGAGCCGAGCTGGAATGGGTCCCCGTGAATCGCTGTGGTGGCGGGAGATCTGGCCTTTTGTCTGGGTGGAGAGCCCCGAGCTGCCGTCGCACAGCTGAGGAGGGAGGAGAAACCGGCCCCGCTGCTGGGGGTTAAGCTGCGTTGTTGTTTTAGAGTCAGGTATGAGATATTGATCTGCACAGGAAAGTCCTCCACGGCACAAAGTGACTTTCACTTTCAATTTTCCCCAGTTGATATTTCATTTAATGAATATAGCTGGTTCTAAGTAAAACATTGCCTGACTGATGATTCCCTGGTCAAATCTGGCGTACATGTTCTCTGTTCAGTCTCTTAGGCTCGAGTAGAACCGCAGAAAATTTGTATAAATATTGCAGCAACAAAGTGAAATGGAATCAGCTACATGAAACAATAAAGAAACTGTAATCGTCCTGTTTATTTACCTTATTTTTCTCCGTTTGAGCTTCGACTTTGACTCTATTTTATGTCCTCTTCTTCTGTGGTGTTGAAAGGCCACAGTCTTAGATTTAGCACTACCTGCAGTTATTTTAAACAACGCTGAATGCATATAAAGATAGTCGACCCCTCCATATGTTTACTGAAGAGAGGTTTTAATGCTCAGTGCAGCGTCTCTGACCAAGAAGTGCGCAGTGACTGAAGCCAGCCTCAAGTGGTCATTACAGGAACTGCAGTTTAGGCTTTTCGGCACAAGGTTGCTGCTTGATGTAGTCAGACTTTAATTCTGCAGTGAAAAAAACAAAGCACTTTTAGATAATTTTAGCGTGAATTATATGAAAGAAATCAGAAATTAATATAAGTGGATTTTGATGTGTGTTTTTTTCCCTTATCTCCTGCAGCTGCAGCCTGAATCAGAATTAAAAAGACCAGTTTCTTTCTTAGAAAATATAAAAGTCATTCTGGCCACTACTGCAGAATTTCCTTGAGCATGGCACTTACATCCACATGCTCGGGCAGCTTCTGACAGATCAATTTAATTAGTTTTGGATCCACAACTGGATCCATGTGTGGTCTTCACTAATTCTTACTGTAAATTGTTCTGCATGTGTCAGCCTGCCTCAACCTGTTCCCATAAAAAGGCCTGGTTGTAAATGTTCTGAGCAAAATACCAAAAAACGCAACCCACACTTTTTCTCGTAAAAGGAGGCTGCAAAATTGAAACCAAAGCTGTGAACATGAACGCACACATCTGAAGGAAGAGGTGTGTTTACTGGATCATTTGCACTGAGCCAAGACTGGGTGGGTGTTAGCTGGTTAACGTCCGGTCTCTATCAGGTCATTCAGAGGCCGTAAGACTGATAAGCTGAGTCCGCTGTTGGTTAAAAAATAAAGTGTCACAAAATCTGATTTGATACTATCAACAATCACGTGACCATATCTGTTTTAAAACACTAAAATCTTTAAATAAATTGTCATCCTCACCAACTGGACACTGGTTATGGGTTCGTTTAAATTTCTTGTTAGACGTTTTATCTTAACTTGGTGGTTGGAAACCAGCTTTTGTATTTACCGTGAATATGAATCCTTGTTAGAGAGCTTTATTTGTTCACACAGTCTCATTAAGAACAGCTGCAGGAAACGATATCCAGTGGTTTTAGGGTTAGGGTGAGCGTGCAGCTGTTCTCTGGAACAGGAATCCATGTTTTATTTATTTCATGAGGACTGCATCTGCAGAAGAGGCGTAGGACAATGCATTTTTTTTTTAGAAACCTTTCATCTGTGGAGCCAAAACTCATAACATGAATCCCCTGAACACTTGTACCGCTTGGCGCGCTAAAGAGCTCCTATAGATGATGGAGTAAACACTGTCTTTGCAATCTAAGCAATCGTACTCAATCCAGTCAATTAAAGTGTCTGAATATTCCTTTATATCTTAAATAAATTAGTTTGGTTCTTTTTAGTGTATTAGTTGACATTACAAATATATACAAATATATAGACATGTCAGTAGACATTACAGTGTGAAGTACAAAATAAAGTGTAGAGGACCTAAAATTGATCCCTGCGGAACACCTTTAGCAACCATTTTTTGGACTTGCTTTGAACCCATGTACAGAAACAGTTTGGATTGTCACAGAACGGTATGATATGAGCAGGATCTAGAAAACATGATGATGGTCCATTAAAATAAAATACTGAGACATTCAGCTATTCTTGGTGACTACATTATTTCACCAAAGTGTGTCCTCTAGTTGTACAAGAATGACTCAGCTCAGACTTTCCGTCCAAACAAGCTTTCTTTCTGGATCACATCTATTTTGTTCTGCAAGGTGCTTAATAATGTGCCTTTTTCTATCTTTTCTTTTAGAGATGTCAGCCACAAACCAAAGCTCCCTGTTAAGCAACATCTATTTTTATTGTTGTTCTTAGGATGTCCCAGAGTTACTTATATTGGCATTTCAACCACAGGAACTTTCCCTGGGGACTAAGAAGCTTTGGAGGAACTCATTTCCTCTACCTGGGGGTTGTACTTTCGGAAAGTTCAGGGACTTCTGCAGAACTGAAAGCGAGGATTAAACTAGTGTTATGTTTTTTTTCCTGTACGCTGCAGCTGACGCAACTTTAAACTTGGTATATTAGTCATGTTTCTGGGATTTCAGATGGAAAGAAATTTTTTGTTTTGTTTTGCGGACAACAAGATAATTGTATCTAATCATTTATTGCTGCCGGTCATCAGGGTCTCCTCCTCATTCAACTCCTGCAGACAGACTGCAGTCAGAGGGCGATTTAGAGCGCTGTGATTGGCCGGGCCTCTGCAGGAATGTGACACTATCAGCAGGAATGTCATGTGTAACTCTCCCTCTCTGTCTGAGCATCAGTGTGTGTTTCCTTTTCTGGGAGGGGGTTGTTGTATTTGATACGCCACACTGCATTCCAGTCTGCAGGGATGACACCAGCGAAGAGGGAGGAGGGCGAGGGAGGGGGGAGGTCAGGGTCTCCGTGGAGAGGGTCACCGCTCTCTCTCTCTGTCTGTGCCTCCCCCCTCTCTTCCTCCTGGATAATGAGCGGCGATGAGAGGTGAGGAGGGTGGGAGGCAGAGGAAAGACCTGGATCTGTCAGGTGGGCAGCTCAGAGGACTGAAGGCCTGACAGATTCTTTCAGTCTGCGGCCTCACTGGACAGATCAAATTGACAACAGAGGTATGATGGTGACTTTCTTAGAAAGCGAATAGATGCTTTCTGGATTTATAATCTTAGTTCAGATCACATTTAGCAGGAATACATGAGGATTTAGCTCCAGAGAGTCAGTTATTCAACACTTTCCAGTCAAAAATATCATTGTATTTATTGGAAACTACTATAACTAGATCCATAATCCAACTATGACTAGATTACTGTCACGAGAAATAACGCAGCATCAGATCTTCACATTAAAAGCTGAAAAAAAAAAGAAAATTTTTGATATTTCTGCCTAAAAACACAAGGATTCAATAACCAAACAGTTTTTTTTGATAAATTGATCATTTAATAATCACAATTCAGAGCTTGGAATTGACTTTAACATGTTTTATTAAATGAAAAACCGAACTAAGGTGTCAAAAGATTCCTTGAACTCGACATAAATTTTCAGACTGACTGGCTATGTTTTAATTATTGGTTTAAACCTGACTCTTAAACCTAACTCCTGACTCCTGATGTGAAAGTCTCGGTGATGACATATACGGGTTTTTCCTCTTTGTAACCTCCTCTCTCAGTGATCCATCCATTACTGTTTTACTTGCCGGCGGCGCTGTCTCTTACCGTGGCTACATGAATGCCATCGCACACATTATGCAACAGAAAGAAAGGAAGGCAGAGCAGCTCTAAAACCAGCCCTCTTCCTCCCCTCTCTCTGTCTTTATTCATTCCTTTCTATTCTCCGGTAATGTCTCTGCCTGCTTTATTTACAGACAACATGTAGCCTGTAGCTTATTTTTCTTCTCCTTCTGACTGCTTCACATGAGGGGGAGGATAGTTAGAAGAGAGGGCTTTGGAGTTCATCATGTGGTTTTAATAGAAAAGGAGAATAAAATAAAATAAATTGTCTATTAAAGGGCACTAAATGGTTTGTTTGGTCTATAAAGTCTTGGAAAATAGTAAAAAAAGAGATCCTTGGTTGTCAAAGTAGCAAAATATCTTTGGGAAGCAGGAATCATCCGAAGCTGCAGGGGTAGGGTTGGACATATGAGGAGCTTTTTCAGCTGTAGTTTTGAATTCTGGGCAAGCTTTTAGAGCTTTTTGATCGTCTGGCTTCACAAGCTGCTGATCTTTCTTTGAAAACTACTTGTTTGACAGAACACGATCAGAACACTGCTCGTAGCAATGGTTTAATTTATTTTCCCATAGTACACTGCCAAGTGGGAGCATCTACAACTAAAAAAAAAACAGAGGTTCTCATATATAGCCTTGTGGTACACCGATGTTTAAATCACTGCAACAAACATTCCCAGAAGAGAATAGAAAGTTGTTTATCCTGTAAAACTACTAGTGTGTTTGTGGCAGACTGAAACTTCTCTAGGGACGCTAAAACGCCACTTGCATGCACCGATCAGGCATAACATTATGACCACCTTCCTAATATTGTGTAGGTCTCGCTTGTGTCCCTAAAACAGTTGTGACTCAACAGGGAATGGACACGGGCCTTCTGGGGGTGTCCTGTAGTGACTGGCAACAGGACGCTGTTGGGGGGGGGGGGGCCTTTGGGTCCTATGGGTTGAGGGGAGGGCCTTGTTCCGGTGCATCCCACCGATACATGATCAGTTTGGGATCTGGTGAATTTGGAGGCCAGGTCAACACCTTTTCGTCTGGAAGCAGATGTTTCATTGAGGGAGGTGTGTCTGATGTTCTGCTGTGTTCCCAGGTTACCTGCAGGTTACCTGTATGTGCAGGTCTCCGTGTGACTCACCGTGTAACACAATCATCTTCCTCCTCCCTCTGGTTCATTCATACAGCTGCGTGTCCAGACACACCGGCTCTGATTCAACAGCGATCAAGTTCAAATGGACGGAACGTATTAATCTGAAGAAAATTAAAAATTAAACAGGACTCGCTGGTTTTCCTCTCACACTCAGTTCTTTAATTATAGTAAACGAAGACCTCGGCAGCGCTACGGACTGATGTGGTGTGTTTTATCAGCTTGCAGTCGACAGCGGGGATCTGAAGCTCTTTTATGCAATATGAGACATATGTTTCTTTGTCAGGCTCTTGAAGTGACGCCTTTGTGGGGGACTGTTCATGCCCACAAAGATCGTCAGAGTAGTCTGCGTCAGACACGCAACATTAGACACAACGGGAAGTCCATGTTTAATGGATTTTGTTTACTTCAACATGGCGGATCAGTGTGAGGTAATTATCAACCGTTATCATGCAATGTTGTCTCCTCTGGTCTTAAAAATAATTCATCTTCTGAACAACGCAGCATCACTTTGTCACAAGTTTTTAAATGTTATATCTTCTGAGCGTCTTGAGGCTCTAGCTGTCTCCATTTTTGTGAACAGTTGCCATGGTTACAGGCCTTATTGTCTTTCTCTCTCTCAGTCCGGCTCACCTAGCGTTAGCATTAGCTTCCTGTTTTCTGCGCATGAACAGCAGCAGGTGTTTCTCTCGCTTGTCCTGCAGGTCACTCAGTCAGTAGTTTTAGTTTAGTTGTTGTTGTGAACAACAGGTCGTCAACAGGCGCTTTTCCTCATCATCAACACCAGATACATGTTTCTTTTTCTTATATTTCCAGCGCAGTGGTAGAAATCTCAGTATGTCGTAATCTTGTGCTGCCTGTTTGTAAATTGAGGTTAGCTGAGGACAGCACACTCACTCACTCTCTCGCTCTGTCGCTCTCTCTCTGACCTCTGACCTCCATCAGGTTCTCGGCGCTGCACCACGCCGCCCTCACAGGAACGGCGGAGCTGCTGTCGGCGCTGCTGGAGGCTCAGGCCACCGTGGACGTCAAGGACAGCAACGGTTAGAGAGCCACACAGACAGCTGACTGATACTTTCAACTATCTCCCCTGTTAATTCCTCACTTTCATCTGTTATGTCAACTACTTTCAGCATTTATCAATGTTTAATTAGTCACCATTTCATTTTTACGCATTTCACAGATTTAAAACTCAGGATGTGCATTTTTTTGTGGCTTTAATTGATGACGTGTTGATGATGCGTGTTGCAGGAATGCGTCCGCTGCATTATGCAGCCTGGCAGGGTAAATCTGAATCTGTCCTGATGCTGCTTCGCTCCGGAGCGTCGGTCAACGGCGTCTCACTGGACGGACACATCCCTCTGCACCTGGCGGCTCAGTACGGACACTACGAAGTGGTGAGTCGACAGTTTCTCGTGAAGACTGAGAGGTGTTTGGACAGTTGGACTCACACCGATCAGCCACAACATGACCTCTGACCATTGACCATGTTGTCACAATTCAGTGTTCTGCTGGGAAACTTTTGGACCTGGCATTCATGTGGATGTCACTTAGACATGTACCACCCACCTAGACCAGACCAGGCACCCCCACCCCATAGAAATGACACTCCTTGATGGCAGCAGCCAGTTTGTAGCTTTTTTTTAATCAGTCACACTTTTTTAACTTTAGTTTTTTTAATTCATGTCTCGTTTAAGTGGCTTCTTCATTTCTGTCTGAAACGTTTTCTTTGTCCTTACAAAAAAGAACATCATGCCAGCTTTGAATATAAATAAATAAATAAATAAATAAAAGAGGAGACTGATGAAGGAGGCAAGACGCTGGGCAGGATTTGTGATTCGTGTTGATTCAGACGGTGCTAACGAGCAGGATTTGGGCTGATTACCAGTGACCCTGTTTGTGAGTTTGGTGCCTCGGCAGCACAGATGTGAACAGAAGCAGGCGGGGCTGTTTTGATGAAATGAACGCTGCTCTTTATTTATTTTTTTTTTATGTTGTTTTATTAATCCCGCTGTCAGATTTGACTCTGTCTCCTGCCGTTGCACGCCCCTCTGATATTTTTTAGGTCAGGCTAGGATGAATGTAGGTGAACCAAAACCAAGTCCTGTTTGTGTCTGTGACCCCCCCGCTGATCTGAGCGTCTGATTAAAGCTTTGTTTACAGGATAGGTCAGTTTCAAGAATCGTTTCCATAAATTCTTGTTGGCACTGCACCTGGTTAAATGTCTTTTTATTATTATTTTTTTGTTTGTTTCAGTCTGAGATGCTGCTGCAGCATCAGTCCAACCCCTGTCTGGTCAACAAGGCCAAGAAGACTCCTCTTGACCTGGCGTGTGAATTTGGACGAGTCAAGGTGAGCATGCTTTTAAATTTTAACCAAAACAATTATTCAATTTTTAAATTAATTTAATTTTTTTTTTAAATTGATTTAAAAATATGAATTAAAATAAATAGAAAAAAGGGTATCACCAAATAAAAAAATAAAGAATTTAAATATATAAATACAAAAAAAAACAGATTTGAAAAAAAAATAAAGAAATAAATAAGAAATAAATACAAACAACGAATGAAAATGAAGTCGAGCGCACCCTCTGGTTCAGTGCTGCCTTCGCTGTCGTCTGTAACTCTTGGCGCTCCTCCTCCTCTTCCTCCTCCTCTCTGAGTTGCCTTTTGTTTTGACTTGTGTGAGTTTGTGAAATGAGACATGAAAGTGAAGCCTGATCCCCCCTCACAGCTGGTTCACACTGCACCGAGATATCTTTAGAGTCGCGGTGAGTGTTTGTGTGTTTGTGAGGACGGTGGATGGACTGAGTTGTTTTTTCTTTAGCGTGTTCTATGCAGGTTTTTAACTTTTGTCTTTTCTTTAATTTAATTTAATTCTTATTTTTTTCCTGCCAGTAACTAATAGTCGGCAGTCGCAGCTTCATTCGTGGATTTATTTTCTGTGTCGTGTTTTTTCTGCATCCTTGCTTTTACTTTTAAATTTCATTACATTTGTCCTTTATTTAAACAAGACGCTTTAGCTTTGGTGTCCTCACAACGATAGAAGTACAGATGTGTGTGTGTGTGTTTGGGCCTCAGCTGCCGCTCAGTGATGTCGGGGTGTGTCGGCGGCAGCTGCTGTGTTTCCGTTAACCTCCTCGGCCAAAACTGAAGCGTTCATCATGTGTAGAAAATGTTTGCTGGCTCTTTTCTTTGCGCATGAAGCCAGAGATCGTTTTCTTTATTAAAACCGCCTGCCGTTCCTCTCTAAGTACACCATCCAAAGACACGTTAAATTTAGTAAAGAAAAACAGGAGGAGCTGTTCAACAACAGAAAGTGGCAGCAAACTTGGCATCTCAACTTCTGCAACGTGTGTATTGCCGAGTGGTTAATAAATGTGATTCAGTGTTGTTATTACCGTAACTTGGGGGGCTTTTCTCCCCCTCTCAGGTGGCCCAGCTCTTGCTGAGCAGTAACATGGTCGTGGCGTTGTTGGAAGGGGAGAGGAAGGAGCCCACGGACTCGGCCTTCACCACTCCGCTGCACCTCGCCGCCCGCAACGGACATAAAGACATCATACGGTGAGATAACAGACACCTGCTGCAACTCTGAATTGAGAGAGCAAAGGTTTGGATCTTTTACTGACACTTGTTGTCCAGACTGAAACACACACAACTGAGGTGAAATGCTCTAAAACTGGGTTGTAGGCATTGAGTTCTCCTCTGCTGGGAATGTGAGGCATGAAGAAAACAAAAAAAACACCACCAGCTCCAGAGTTCATGCTCCACATCTCCATGAAAACGTGCCGGCTCAGCGGTTAGAGGCCGCAAACCACGGGAGCCCAGCCCTCAGATTTCAACATCTCAACATCTCTGCAGACAGAAACTCACCCTGACAGTCACCACACAGGCTGTCTGCAAAATACTGTAGCACATCAAGCAATTAAAACACTTAACGGAGAGGGTTTGGCAGGAAAAAATCTGAGCGTTTGAGAGATTACCGCTGTCGAACAACGGCCGAGGTGGGGTGAATCTAAAACAGGAAAAATAAATTAAAACCTTTCTGGGAACCTCTCTGCTCAGTTCCAGGATGTGGATCATGTTTATCTCGTGCTCATTTCAGGCTGCTGCTGAAAGCTGGCATAGACATCAACAAGACCACCAAGTCTGGAACAGCTCTGCACGAAGCGTCGCTGTACGGGAAAACTGAAGTTGTCCGACTGCTGCTGGACGTGAGTTCCTCTCAGAATATAGAGAGAAAAGTGGACGCTTGATGTTTGTCAATAAGCTAATATGCCAATATTCTTGTTGTTGTTCTGTGGTTTTTAGGCTAACTTAGCGGCTAATATTATCTTGTTTGGGCATCAGGTTATCTTAGCAAATGTAATGATTGGTGTTATGTAGCCTATTTTTTTTAGGATAATGTAGAAACCACAATTATTTTGTTTAGGTTAATGAAGCAGCTGATATTATCTCATTAGGAGACAGATCATGTCAACAGGTGGGGCCCCAGGCCAGTAGAGGACCACCTGAAGAGTAACAAACTTTGAACTACAGTAGTAGAAAAAATATTCTTTTTGTGCTAACATAGTGGCTAACATACTCCAGTTACGCAAATTTAGCACGTGGCAGATGACGTTAATGTAACAGCTAACATTATATTCCTTAGGCTTATATAATATCAGCTAATATTAGCTATCTTACCATTCTTGTTTAGGCTAATGTAGCCGCTATCGTCTTATTAGGCAACTTAGCAATTGTCATCATATCAGGCTAATATCAGGCTAATATAGCAGCTAACGTTTTCCCTTTTACCCTAATTTAGTAGCTAATTTTAGCTATCTTGTTTCAGCTAATATAACAGCCAACATTACTGTTCTTGTTTAGGCTAATGTAGCCGCCATCATCTTATTAGGCAACTTAGCAACTGACATATCGTTTAGGCTTATGTAGCAGCCAAAATTACCAATGTTGTTCAGGACAATGTAGCAGCTGCCATTAGCCACCATAGGCTAAAATAGCAGCTAACATCTTATTGGGCAATTTAGCGAATTACGTCATATCCTTTAGGCTAATATAGCAGCTAACATCCCTTTTAAGCTTGTTTAGTAGCTAATCTTAGCTGTCTTGTTGGGGCTAAAAAAGCAGGTGATATTAAAATTTTTAGTCTAACTTAGCAGCTAACTTTGTCTTGTTTAGGCTAACGTCATTACTGCATTATCTGCAATAGTGTATTACTATATTTTAACTCCATTTTATGGGAGTGTAATTTAAGACTTTGAGGTAATGATGAAAGTTAAAACTAATGAGATTCAATTAGAGATTCAAAAGGATTCAGATTAGATAAAACGCCATGAAACCCCAGAAGAGAGGTTTGCACTTCATCTCTCTTTCCCCTGCAGCAACATTTCAGTTCGGTGATGTAACATCAGCTCAGTCTTTAACAAGACCCCGCGAGGAATAGGCATATTTTGAGACTAATTGCTTTTAAATGAAAACCATGAACTAAACTTGAGTCTGAAGGCAGGAAGTGTTGTGTGTTGTTGTCCATTCAGGCTGGAGTGGACGTGAACATCCGAAACACCTACAACCAGACAGCGTTGGACATCGTCAACCAGTTCACCACGTCGCACGCCAGCAAGGACATCAAGCAGCTGCTGCGAGGTCAGAACAAACACGTTTATTTTTTGAATTTTTTAATTTTTTTTTTAAATTTCAGTTCATTTTAAGGAAATATTGTGTAAAGTTTGTTGAAAATATGACCCCATATGAGTTCCTGAGCTGGGTTCTGAGCTGATACATTGACCCTATAAGCTGTAATTCAAACTGCAGCTGTGTTTAAAATTTGGGTTATGTAACGTTAAACTCTTATCTGTCAGTTCTCAAAGCTTCAAAGAGCAGATTGAGCCTCAAATTTAGCAGCGCTGTATGTACAGTGTGTGAGTGAGCTGGTAGTGTGCGCTCTCTGTAATCCTGCAGCCGTTTGAAGTTCCTGTGGGAACAGACTGAGGGAATAATGAGCGGTTGTGTTGAAGAAGTGATTTAAACATGGACGGAATGACTTTCCCGTCTTGTTTACTTGCACAGAGACGGAGATGAATAACAGTCAGCCGGCACGCGCTTCGGATTAATTACTGATGTGTCGTGTTAGAGGCTGCGTAGCAGTCAGCTCTCTGTGGGAACAGAATCTGGGAGGAATGAGTCAGGAATGTCGCTGGAAATATGTCGAGTGTATTTCAGCTTCTGTTTTCGTCAGACAAAAATAAAATCTGTGTTTACCTATATCCAGAACTGCCTCCTTCTATTCTATCAGGTCCTTTATTTCATCTCTGGATCTTTGTGCAAGCACAGAAACTTTCAAAATAAATTTGTGAATTTCAAGAATATTAGAATCCTTATTCTTAACCGGGACTTGACAAAGCCCCCCAAATTATTTAAATTACTGAAGTGCCACGTCAGGGGATACCTAGCACCTGAGATAGCCACATGTAATATTTCCCTTTTTCTGTTATCTTGACAGATGCGACAGGTGTTTTGCAGGTCAGAGCTCTGAAGGACTACTGGAACCTCCATGATCCCACTGCCCTCAACATCCGAGCCGGAGACATCATCACGGTGAGAGCCTCGGAGATCAAGTTTGTACCGTAAAACTTGATGCGGCTATTACATGATTGTAGCTGCTATTCTGGGAAATGATCGACAAAACCTTATCTGAGACGTCACATGAGTCTCCGAGCTCTGAGAAACCTTTTAATGTGGGAACAAGTGAACATCAATTAGTGTTCAGAGGCAGGTGGAAACAAGTCCAACACACACATACACACACACACGCCTTACCTCCCTGTGAACTTTGTGCTATATATTCCCCCTGATGATGCGATGCTTTGTGCTTTGCACCAGAGTTCAGTCAGAGGTGATGTCATCTTCAAATTCAGCTCTTCGTTGTCCAGACAGACAGTGAAATAACCACAGACACTCTGACTTCCTGTTAGTCAGTCAAAGGGTTGAGTCATGCTGAAGCTCGATGCAGGGTGATGAAAATGATGGAGGTTTTGCTTCATGTTGAGGCTTGTATATATTTTGCAAGATAATGGGTGTTTACAGTAAAGGTGAAGAAAGCTCTCTTCCTGTATAAACAGTGGAAAAGCCCAAACGCGCTGCATTTTGAAGCTTTTGCTGCAGATGTGGCCCAGGTTGTCACACCCGGGGGACCAACTGACCCCTCGTGTCCCTTTACAGGTGCTGGAGCAGCACGTGGACGGGCGCTGGAAGGGCCACATCCACGACAGCCAGAGAGGGACGGACAGAGTCGGATTTTTCCCTCCGTCCATCGTGGAGGTGATCAGCAGGAGGAACGGTCAGTCGATGTGCTCTTCTCTGCTCAGTAGTGGAGGAAGTAGAAAGTCTCTGTTCGGTCTTATTTCCTTTCAGACATCATCACTTCAGAGTCATCTTTATCTTCTGAGTCCTGTAGTTTAACTCTAACGTTTTAAAGAAGTGAGGATTTAAAATAATTTTTTTTAATACGAGATAAATGAGCCTTTGAATGCCTCTTAGAAGAATCCTTCAGTGCTTCTCAGCAGACTTCAATTTTCTCCTCATCTGTACGTCTCCAATGGTCAGAGTTGATTTATTAGTCCGAGCTCCATATGATGGTGAGGCTCATTACGACTTCCTGTAGTCGGCCATGTTGACGGACAGAGCCCCTTACTTCCTGAGGTCGAAACTAATCCGCCTGCTTGCAGACATCCCATGCTCCTCTCTCCTTCCTGCTGCATTCATCTCTCCATCCATATCACATAATGACTGACCTCCACCTCTAACCATCAGCTTGATAACCTCCCTTTCCTCCCCCTCCTCCCCTTCCTCCCCCCTCTTCCTACTACCCCGTCTTGCCCTATAGGGGGCACCCTGTCCCGGCACGCCTCTCTGCCCACCCAGCGCCAGCAGCTGCTGTCCAGAGCCCCCCTCTCCTCCAGCCTCAGCTCCGCCCCTCAGACTGACGACTCCTACACTCTGTACGCCCCCCCCACCCACGTGGTGCTGCCGCTAGCCAACGGCCTCACTACCAGCGCAGGTATACGCACACTCAGGACACTCAAAAGCACACTGCCGAACGACTGGCACTGATGAACAATTTCAGTTTGGACCTTTAAGAGCCCGATCACACCAGTGCTACAAACAATACAATTATATTTCAACATGTGTTCATTTCAATGACGCTGCAGCATTGAGTGGACAAAGTCAGTCTCTGCTGGATCTTTAACCTTAAGGCTTAAGCTTTCCGTCACAATCAAACCAAAATAAACCACTAAAAATCATCACGTTATCAAAAACATTCTAATCCAAATATTTTGCTGACACACTCTCTGGTGTGATTGGGCCAGAAATAATAGCAGACTTGATGTGTGTGGACGTATTTTTGCACCATTTTGTGAAGAAAAGATGTTGATAACCCCTGTAAACCCTGAAAACAAACAAGCTCTCCTTGTTGATAATGATTGTTGTATTGTTTTGTATCAGATTAAAACCAAATCATATTCATAGAGCTCTGATCAAACAGGAAGAGGATGATTGTCCATGGTCACTGAAGGAGCCTTAGATCAACGGTCATCACAGACACAAACCCTTTCCTCTCTAATCTGTGTCCTGTAACACAACTCACCTCCTCAGTCAGGCTTCCCCTTTCCCCGACAGAACCGAGTCCATCAGAGTCTTTGTGTCTAATAGGTTTGTCTTCGAGCCGCCTGTCTCAGTCTGGGTGTCCCTTCGAGGACATCTGGGTTCTCAGGGACTCGTGTTATGGTAAGAGTCGTGAACAACAGCTCCTCCTACCTGGCTGTTCTGAAGCTGCATCGCTGCCCCGCTCAACGCTCTGCATCAGGACCCCACACACCAAGACCACCAATATTACGCTTTACTATCACATCATTTCCTATCTCCATTATCTCAGCCACGCTGTCCAAGCCACATTATCCTATCCTATCGCTATATGTGGTGTCATGTTGCTTCACATTATCTCAAGTCGCCTCACATTATCTCAAGTAGCTGCATATTATTTCCAGACGCTTCACATTATGTAATTTCACATCATCTCAAGTCAATTGACATGATAGCATTTGCCTTTCATTATCATGTTATTTTACATCATCTTTTTCAACATTATCTCTGGTGGTTTCACGTTATCTCAAGTCGCTTCATATTATCGCTAGCTTCACATTATTTCAAGACGCTTCACATTATCATGTCGTTTCACATTATCACAAGTGGCTTCACATTATTTCCAGACCTCTCAAGTTGCTTAACATTATCCCAAGTCACTTTACATTATGTCGTTTCACATTACCTGAAATAACATCACGTTGCCTGTAGTCTCTTCACTACTTTCATTATCTCTCGTTTCGCCACATGATCATGAATTACTTCACATTATGTGATTTCACATTATCTCGACTCAATTGGCACGATAACAAGTCGCCTTTTATTGTCATGTTATTTTACATCATCATATAATTTCCCATTATCCCAAGTAGCTTCACATTATTTCTAGACGCATCACATTATCATGTCGTTTCACATTATCTCAAGTAGCTTCACATTATTTCAAGACGCTTCACATTATCATGTCGTTTCACATTATCTCAAGTAGCTTTATATTGTTTCCAGACGCCTCACATTATCTTATAATTTCGCATTATCTCAATTAGCTTCACATTATTTCTAGACGCTTCACATTATCATGACGTTTCACATTATCTCAAGTAGCTTCACATTATTTCTAGACGCTTCACATTATCATGTCGTTTCACATTATCTCAAGTAGCTTCACATTATTTCAAGACGCTTCACATTATCATGTCGTTTCACATTATCTCAAGTAGCTTTATATTGTTTCCAGACGCTTCACATTATCTTTTAATTTCGCATTATCTCAATTAGCTTCACATTATTTCTAGACGCTTCACATTATCATGACGTTTCACATTATCTCAAGTAGGTTCATATTATTTCCAGACATCTCAAGTTGCTTAACATTATCTCAACTCAGTTTACATCATCCCATTTCACAGTACCTGAAATAACATCACATTATCTGTAGTCTCTTGACGTCACTTCAGTCAGCTCACACAATTTTTCATTAATATAAAGTTCTGTGACGCCATGTCGCCTCACACCACTTTATGTTGCCTCGTTGTCTCACATCACGTCATATTTCATTGTCAGACACACAGATGAATTTCCTAAGTTGACAGAACACACATATTCCTTCAGGAAGTTAAAGACTAAATGGAGTGAGCGTCTGCTGATAGGAGCTGAATTAAACTAGAAGAACGTCACATGATAAAATAAAACTAGAAGAACGTCACATGATAACAACGACAGGTGAGGCCGAAGGACGGTCGTCTTAGTGTGTTGGGTCTGAACAATATGTATGATTCACTGTATGTGCTTCAGAGCGTCTGGCTGTAAAGTCATCCTCACTGCTACCACCAGGGGGCGACAGTAGGCCGTCCCTGTTCTCATTCTTTAACAGTTTAGTCAGCGTCTTGTGATGTTGCTGATAAAGCCTTCAGTAGAATCTATGTGCATGTTTGAAGAACACATTTCCTCCAGTTTATGTTGTTGGAGACTAGCTTTTTGAGACTGAAAGAGTGTGCTCTATAAACCCTCAGTATGTTTAGTTGATCAACAAAAGCAGATCACTCTAAGAGTCCTCTGAACCTGACGTGAGAACTTTCTACAGACTCAGTGAAGCTTCCAGAGAGAATATCAGGTGCTTTCAGTCTGAAAGGTCTCCCAGCTGTTCGCTCCCAAAGATGAAGCTCTTTTCATGGATTGTTTAGTGTTTAGAGAATGAAATTCTCAGAGAGTTACAGCCTTCCTCTCTTAAAGCCTGCTCCCAGCTACATTTTTCATGGTTGGACACGTGCACCCGCAGCTGTGCTCCTTGCATCCTGTCCGTCACTCCCCGTCGACACTCCCATCGCCACCCTTCAGCCCCTGCAGGCTTGTTGGCCTCGTCCCCGACAAAGAGCATCTGCTGCTTCCTTGAGCCTGACGCCGATCCTCCGTGCTGATGCGAGTCCCCTCGGCAGGACGTCAGGAATTCATTCTTGTGTTTTTGCTTTGCAGCTGGAGACAGAAACAGTGTCGGGAGCACCGGCAGTGTTGGGAGCACACGCAGCGCCGGCAGCGGACAGAGCACCGAGAGCAACAACGCCCCCAACGGACTCCAACACAACACCAGTCACCATGACAACAAGGTACAATCAGACTACTGTTAAAGAGTCATGAGCTCCGTTCAACCAAAACAGATAAGCAAGTGACGGTACATCTAAAAAACAAAAAGACCGTTCAGAACCTGCTTGAGAATCTTCACATTTGAAGTTTTGTTGTTGTGTTGTTTGTATGTTTTGTATGTGCATGGCTCTCTACCTGCAGCTGATAAATCGATGGTCAGTTTGCTTAAAATCAGATTTAACTTCAGGTTTAATTATAAATCACACAACAGAAGAGGCAACAGACATTCAAGTACTGTGTCTCAGCACCCTGACGTCAACGTTGCATGCAAGTTTGATTTCACGTTAAATCCATTTTGTCAGGTGGCATGAAAATATGTGTCTTTTTACTTTCCAGGATTTCCCTTTTAGTCTGGTCCTCTGTTTTCTTGTAGCTGATACACAGCTCATTCAGCCTCTCTTCAGTTAAACACTTTTGACCGACTGTACTTTTGATATTTGTGTGCAGCCGACGCCCTCTGCTGTCGATGCTGGACACTCAGCGGACAAACATCCCGACCATCCTGCAGGTTTGTGTTGACCTTTAAACCAGCTGTTGTTGTGCATCATTAGCTGGTGCTGCTTGAAGTTGTGTTCTTCTATTTCCTTCATTTACCTCCTGATAGGTACTTTACACAGTATAGAATATAAATCAAACTCCAGTTGTATCTGTTTATCATGACGCTGAAGTGTTGCCGTCCTCCAGGTGGGACTCCTCGCAGGCAGCCGCCGGCGGTGCAGAGGCCTGTAGAGCAGAGCTTCTCCCAGCAGTTTGTCCGTCCTCAGCAGCTGCTGGAGGGGAAGGTAAGGATTTACATATCGTCTTGTATTGATTATTAGCCTGAGCAGAGGAGATTTTTCTGGCCTGCCTTTAATGAGCCTCCCTGTGTCTTTGCACTCGTCTCTGTGTTTCAGGATGCAGAAGCCATCTATCAGTGGCTGAGTGAGTTCCAGCTGGAGCAGTACACCGGGAACTTCCTGAGCGCTGGATATGACGTGCCGACCATCAGCAGGATGACTCCCGAGGTGACCAAGCTTTGCTCCAGTAAACCGACTGACTGATTAAAAAAAAGATGCGCATTAAGTCTCAGCGTCTGATACCTCAAAACTTACCTGAACCTGTGCACACTTTAGTTGCTGGACCTGTGAAGATCTCTACCTGCAGAAAAGCGTTGTTTGTTTAGGGTTTTGTGGTTAATTTGAAGCCTCGGCTTCCCGTCCTGGCTGTAATTATCTGTGTCTAGCAGAGCTGCAGCTGAGTGTGTTGTTGATATACTGACTGACTCTTTGATGTCTGCAGGATCTGACGGCCATCGGAGTCACCAAACCAGGACACCGGAAGAAGATCTCCAGTGAGATCAGCAATCTCAACATCCCGGAGTGGCTGCCCGAGTACATCCCAGTAAGACTTTGATTTGCGGCTGTGTAACTGCTGAACACGCTGACCTACTGTGGATCTGACTCATGTCCTGTTCTCACAGTCTGACCTCGGCGAGTGGCTCAGCGCCATCGGCCTCCCGCAGTACCACAAGAAGCTCTCCGAGAACGGCTACGACTCCATCAGCATCGTCAAAGATCTGACATGGGAGGATCTGCAGGAGATCGGCATCCTCAAGCTGGGTGAGGACAAACGCTGTTGGAGTGTGCTCGGTGTGGCCGTTTGGACTTTTGATCTGACATTTGAATCTCCCCTGTAGGACACCAGAAGAAGCTGATGCTGGCTGTGAAGAAGCTGTGTGACATCCAGAGGGCGATCCTTCAGGCTGAATCAGGCCAAGGCACGCTGCGACGCAAAGGCCCTGGGGCCCTCCACCTCGTCACCATCGAGCCTCCTGAAGCTGGAGGTGAATGCTCTTCTCCTCACACCCCAAAGATGATGACCTTCCAGGACAGCGAGCTGAGCACCGAGCTGCAGACGGCCATGTCCAGCCAATATGGAGGCTGCGAGGAAGGTTTGGCCATCAAGAATGCTGTGGGCATGTCCCAGAGCCAGGAGAGCATCGACACCCGGTCCAGAGGCTCCGGGCGCTCCCAGGAGCCCCCGACTGCTTCCATCACCCCACACAGCTGGTCCCAGGAAAGCTTGGAAGGGAGCCCTGCCAAGGAGAGGAACCTCCCCGAGGGCTGGGACCAAAGGCCCCTGCAGCAGCCGCCTCTGCCCAAACAGGTTCCTCTGGGCACGGCCACTGTGTTCAAGTACCCGGCCATCCCAGCAAAGCCCAAGCTGTCTGGATCCCGCGGCCCCTCCCCTCATGGCTCTCCGGCACTGAAAGGTTTCAGCTACCTTCACTCTCACTGTGGCTCCACGGACCTGGGCTCAGCTCCCCGGCCCGAGAACCACGCCATGACGCTGACCCCGCCCAAGAAACGCACACAGAGCATGACCCGCTATGCTCTGTCGGACGGAGAGCCGGACGAGGACGACGAGGACTCCACATTTCGTTCTGGAAACGTCCCGTCATACGCCACTTTGACCCGCAAGCCCGGCCGCAGCCAGCTGGCTCGGTTACAGTCGAGCCCGGAGAAGAACAGCAACGTGGGGCGCAGCCAGTCATTCGCGGTGCGCGCTCGGAAAAAAGGTCCCCCTCCTCCTCCCCCGAAGAGACTGAGCTCGGTGAGCAGTACCACCAGTGGGGAGCTGAGTGACAGCAGCACCACTTCGTCCTCCGGTGGGGTGGTCATTGACAGTCCAGGGAGCGTGAGGAGCATTGCAGCTTCTCTGGAAGGAGGCACAGAGGGGGACAACCCCCCAGGACCAAAATCTGACGTAGACCAGCCGGAGCTGCCCCCGTCCCTCAGCTCTGCAGAGACCAGAGAGGCCGCAGGGGTGAGGAGGAGGGTGCAGAGCGAGTGCGCTCCCACACAGACCACCAGAAGCTCCGAGCTGGACCGAGGGGTGAAGTCCGACTCCGAGGAAGAAGAGACGAAAGGTCGTGGACTGGACGGGTCCTCGTCTCCTCAGAACAGCTCCAGTGAGTGCATCCCCTTCGCCGAGGAGGGCAACCTGACCATCAAGCAGAGGCCCAAAGCGCCGGCCCCGCCCAGGGCCGAGGCCGTGCTGGAGCCTCCAGAGAAACCAGCAGCCAAGAGTCTGGAGGTCCCAGAGTTTAACCTGAAGGAGTCGGACACCGTGAAGCGCCGACACAAGCCCAAAGACAAGGAGCAGGGCGGGGGCTCCCCCTCCAGAGAGGGAGCTGCATCCGAGTCTGGCAGCCGGCCTCCGTCGCAGAGCCAGGAGGAGGTCAGCCTGAGGATCAGCGAGGCTGGTCCGGAGCGGCCAGCCAGTCCGGCTACGGGGTCCCCTATTAAACCCCCGCTCTCCCCAAAACCTCCTACCATCGCCCCAAAACCTATCCGGCACAGTCTGCTGGCTTCACAGGGTAAGATTGTACTGGATATGTTATATGACCTTTGTGAATCTGACCAGACCTGGTTTCAGTCACACTCTTCATTTATTGAACACAGTGCCCTCTGAATGTAAACTGTTAAAGACTTGGGACTTGTTGCTCTTAGTTCGGTATTTTACTTGTTGTTGTGTGTCTTATTTGTGTCTTTTCCAGCGGGACGTTGCTCTCCTACTCTGACCGTCAGCGTGGTTCAGAGTGTGGCCTTCGCAGCCCCGTCCTCACCCGTCCACGAACGCCATGCTCCAGCTCCAGCTCCAGCTCCAGCTCCAGCTCCAGCCCCTCAGGCCCCTCAGAGCCCCTCTCTGGCGGCAGCGAGGCCTCAGGTGTGCGTGGTGGGTCCAGGTCTTCCCCCTGAGTCGACATGCGGCACGGAGGTGGTCCGGCAGAGGCTGGATCAGACCAGCACGTCTCTGGAAGCAGCTCTGAAGGCCGTGGAGAGGAAACTGAACCTGGAGGACAGCTCCGAGGGGTGAGGCCTGACTCTCATTTCCCCCAGAAACGGAAGCCAGTTAAGTAAAAGGATGTCCCTTCTGTTGCAGTGTTAATTGTAATGTACGTTTTTTTTTATCTCAGCACCGGAGCAAACACGGTGAGGTCGGCGGGGACCATTCTGGACGACATCGGCAACATGTTCGACGACCTGGCCGACCAGCTGGACGCCATGTTGGACTGAAGGCGTTTCCCCAACACCTAAAATAAACAATGTCCAACCTTCAACCTCAGGAAGTGAAACATGGATTCTCCCCCGTCGGCTGCACAACTGGAGGAGCTACAGTCAAACAGTCGGCTTGTTTCTCAGCCTGAACACCAGCACTTAATTTCCGCTGTGCTTCCTAAACTTCAGTCAGAGCTGATCCTGGTTCTGTCTCGGCAGCATTTTTTTTGTGTGTCTTATTGAAGACGAACCAAACAGAGACTCAGATGATGGACCGGCCCGCTGTGAGGAGAAACTCATTTTACTGTTACTGCTAATATTGTGACATGAAGTTTAAAGTTTTTACTGTACACTATAGAGCTGAAGTCCTGCCGTCACCTCCTGTCCATTTTCTGTTCCAGCAGCTTTAAGACAAATGTTCCTGATGACAGAGCATAGACTGTATGTAAAGATGGACACGGAGACATGAGACGCCCCTCTTTAGTTTTAATTAGCCTGCTTGAAGCCCAATTGCAGCTTCTTCTCTGTTTGGAGTCAGGACCTTCCAGATGAGGTGTACACACACTGAACCGAGGCAACGCTATTTTACTGGAAACACTGATGCATTGCTTAATGTTAGCTCCTCTAGCCGCATCATGCTAACGGATAAGTTATTGCAATTACAAGCGTCAAACTTACAGGAGCCAACATCAGCTGTCGTTGCACTTTAACACACTCTGGAGCTTTTTAGCCTGCTTTAGCTAATTGTTTGGGTTTGCAGAACATTCCCTGCTTCCAGCTCATCGTTTCTAATGGTGGAGACCAAAATCAGAGCCAAAAGACAGACGGGGATTCATCAGACGGACATGAAAACGGATTCTATCAACTTGTGTCTGTTCTTATCCTCATCTAGGCTTATAGTTTTTACCATAGAAGCTTTTTTTTCCTTGTTATTAAACTCAATGTTCTTTTTGCTGGAACAAAACCTGGACGGTCCCGTTTCTCTCCGGCTCTTCCGTCGCTGCGTCTGACCATTTCAAATTTTACCTTTGCGATATTTAAAGAAATCTATTTTATACCAATCAATCTTAATCACGTGTAGTTTTTCCTACTACAAACCTGTAAAAGTGCTCGCTCGTGTTGTTTATACAAAGGGAAGAGAAGCATGTTCAGCTCGGATCACGTGTGTGTACAGTGGAAGACGGCGTGTGACGTGTCAGTTATATACATACTATTTTTTGATATTCATTTTAGCCAAATTAGTATTTAAATTAGAGTTATCTAAATATGTATATTGTACACTACAGGAGCACATATTCAACCAAAGTCTGTACAGATTTCCCTCCTTTAAAAGAATCCTGATCTCGTTGTTACTGTCAGATGTTTATGAAATGTTGTTTTCAGCCTGCAGCGTATTGGTCATGTGTTCATATATAGCATGCCATAGCTCTAAATGAACATGTTATACTTGTAAAACAGACTGTTAACCCTGGTGTGTCTGTTGTTGTCCTGTGATCATGTGACCTCTGTGTGAATGATTTCTGATTCTCAGGAAAATCCCTCCTTACCCGAACACTGTTCTCGATATGAAAGACTTAAAACAACAAACTAAGGAAGAGTTGACATCTTTCAAATATTCAGTTTTCAGTACTATTTATGGGATGTTTTATTTTTTAATGTTGACATTTAAAGGCTTTTATTGTGAAGGAATCACAGGAAGTTGGCAGTTTTAACCAAGACTGAAATAATTATAACTTTTAATAAGCAAATCTTTATTTATAGCGCTTTTCGGCCTTTAAAAAAATGACCACCTATATTAACAAAAGCATACACTAAAATTGTTCTCTGCAGGGAAGTAGAAAGCCTCTTAAGGCAAATAAATCTTGGATATAAAACATAGATTTAGTTTCTTAGTCGAGCTGTTGGAAAGATGAAGTGTAGCTCATCAGTCACTCTTAACCTAAAAAAAAAGAAGATTTAATCTTGAAGAACTTAAGAGAAAAAATGAGTCAGAGGTTTCTGGAAAGAAAACTTTAAGAATATAAAGAGGACCCTTGATCATTCCCTGAGGAACTCCACTGGTCTGCATTGAATAGATGAACAGAAAGAACTGGTGATTAGACGTTCTATGTTGTTTTATATCACCTTAGTTAACTTGTCTTTAAGCAATCATTTTAAACCTTTCATACAATTCTCCATATTCAAAAATATTCTATTTTACTCTGGTCGGGTTGGAAAAACAATAATTTTAACAGAAAAACATTAGTGGTTTAAAAAAAATAATTAAACATGTATGGGTTAAACTGGAGCTGGATGATATCTGTGTGCGTGCTGTTCTTTTGATATTCCCTCTTGTTTCGTTCATTCTTTGTCCTCTCAGCTGAATTGTTTGTTTAACCATTAAATATATATAATGTTATCCTGATTCTGTGTTTTATTTATTATTAAGAGGTCTTTACTGAGACGGAGTTATGAGGATTTTTCTCCTACCACACCAAGCAGAACATACGTGGTGGCAGGTATTTTGCTTTAGGATTCAAATTTTTATGAATCCTAATCCTATGAATTTTTTAGGATATCCGGATTTTCCTGAAGGTCTATACATGCTGTCCCTACTCTATATAGGCAATGCCTTCATTCTTTGTTTGGGTCCAAAAGTAGTAAATTAGTAAATTTTCTAATGAAATTAACTACTCATTGACTTTAGGAGACACCGTGCAGAGCCTGCCCCTCCTCATGTGAATGGGGGCAGGGTGGCAAGAGTCTCCACAAGAGGGGCAGGCTCTGCACGGTGTCTCCTAAAGTCAATGATTAGTTCACGCCAAGTTCCTGGAGGTGCAGATCTCCGAAGACCTCTGCAGCAGTGAAGAAGGCCCAGCAGCGACTACAGTTTATGAGAGTGCATTGCAAATACAAACTGAGGCAGAAGCTCATTTTGTCCACCTAAGACACCCCCTCTAGAGTGTGCTGGTCCCCCTCTAGAGTGTGCTGGTGTGCCGCATCTCAGTGTGGTACGCTGGCTTGTTCTTCTGCCTCCAGAGAAATCTGCGCAGGGTGGTAAAAATGGCAGAAAAACACATCGGCTGCCGTGTGCCTTCACCGGAGGACATCATAAAGGACTCCTCTCATCCAGGACAAAAACTGTTCTCTCTCCTGACCTGAAGAATGAAGGTACAAACTCACAGATTTCAAACCTTGTGCATCGTCAATCCAAGTTTTAATATATAATTTCTTTCACATAACATTACTATTGACATCCTTTATGTAATTTGTTGACATTTTAAGACTGTATGTAGGCTGTCCTCTATTTGTTGATTGAAAATTTGTCAGAAGTAGCTTCCTTAATCTCGTTGTATGTTCTTGTGTGACAATCAAGGCTTATATTAATTATGAGGTAAAATGTCAAAAAAATAATAAGCCATAAAGTCATAAATTATTATTTATTTTTAACTTTTTAACTAAGTTGGAGATAGTTACTCTAACTTAGGGACTAATTGACGTGCCAGGACTATCCCTCTATCCGACCATGTAATTTCACTGTACAATTATATAATGACAAAAAAAAGCACTTTACTTTTATTATTATAATTGTGTGTTTCGGACGTCCCGACCAGTGCCATAGAAATACTTTCTACGTCACTGGTTCTAATCACAGTTCTGACGCATATCCCTGCAGCAGTAGGTTCCGTAAACCACGTGACTCCTCCTCCTACCTTCCAGGAAAAGACAGCAGACTCGAGCAGTGACGCCCCCTCCTCTCCTCTGTTCGGGTGTTGCTAGTTTTCGACAGATTTAAATCGCTCCACTCCGTCCGGATTCGCTTGAGCGGCTGCCCTGCCCGTCCGCCCGTAGAGCCGCAAAGAGCACAGGTAAGCGATTGGAGCTATTTCCGGGGTCCGGCTTCTGCAGAACTCCAGTCTAAAATCTCACATTTTACAACTTCTGTACCTCTCAGAAAATATGACGCAACTGTAGAACAAAACTTGAAGTGATTTGTCAGTAAACATTAGCCGAACATTAAATCGGCATACATTTGAGTCCCTGAAAACCCATAAATAGGTAAACATCTGTTTAGCTACTTTTTCAAACGAAATCTCACCTTTGCATGGTTTGTCTTTGGATTCGCAAGTTTCCCCCAACTAAGATTTCAAAAGTTTTCATCAAGCACGTACATCCTAAAATGTTTTATATGATATATCAAGATATCAGTTTGTCTCTTGCAAGGCCTGGGACTTGTTTGTTTCTTGTGTGTTTCTCGCGTAGTTTGTTGTTGAGGTTTATTATAAGGAAGTGGTACAGCCTTTGTTGTTTGTTTGCTGTTGCTGCTGCAGGTGTTGAGTGGAAACGAGACTGAGGTGGGAAGATGTTTTAGACCAGGTTTTAGACAGCAGTAGGCCTTGGAGTGCATTCCCGTCTTTGCATGAATCAGCTGTTCACTCTGATCGACCTCTTATAAATGAATGAACCGAGGAAGTCCTGCGATCATTCAAAGTCTCACGGGAAGTGCACATGGCTTATTTATTCTGCTTTATGGACAATTCAGTCTTCTTAGGGCTGGTACACTTCTGAGTAGTTCAAGCTGTATAAATAGCCATTAAACTGATTAAACAGTTTGTATGCCAATTTAAAATCTGCAAAGTCCATATTAAAAATGTCTTAAAAGGTTTTTCCTCTATATTGAATTAAATGACATTTAATTCAGTTTGTCCACTGGAGGAGAAAAAAAGAAAGTGGCACTTTACCTAGCGAGTACAAAAAATAAATCCTGATCAATAAAATGTTTTTCTGTCCACGAGAAAAATGTCTGATAAATCATTACCATTATAAAAATGACATCTGTTAGATGATTTTAGTTTATGTTTGTAGATTTTCAGCTCCAGGCCCACAGCTACTTTGTCTTTTGGGTTGATCTATTCTGTTTTGTTTTGTTTTTAACTTCTTCTTCTTTCTCACATGATGAGCTTATATTTAGATTTCTATGATACCAACGAGAAGAGCTCATTCATGACATTTCCTCTTCGCACATTTGCGAGAGAGAGACGGCCGTCAGAATATGGGAAGTGTTTTCCCATCGACCCTCCTGTCGATTAGTGGCTCCAGATTGTGTCTTGCTGACACTCGGGTGTCATTTAGATGTTCAGTGAGCTGACCTGTTCTATTTAGTCAGGAACAATTGTTGAGTGTGTGGCAAACGAGATAAACCCGTCAGGGTTGACTTTGTACCCAGGTGTGTCTCTTTACCTGAATCTCTGTGAATACCTCAGAGATAAAGCTTTCTCTTTCTTGGACCTTTGACAATGATCTCAGTGTTCAGCTGAGTGGGCGCGCTCGACTCGTATAGTTGACTTTAAACTGATAAAAACTGTATGAAATCAGAGAATGTCTGATAAGCTGAGTCAGTCAGTCCATGGATCTGCTATCAGTGTTGACCAATGGTTGAATTGCAGATTCATTGATAATGATGAATACTAGCTACTGTTTTTTACAACCTGGACCTTATTTCTGGCATAAAATACGATCATTTAATCACCCATATAACTTTTGTGTAATTTCTATCCCTTCGGGAGATATTTAGATCTGCGTATATCCATATAGTGGGAGTGACTGGGGCACCGAAACGCAGCCTCTAAATAACGCATTATCTGCCGTGAAACTCGTTAATTTCACCAATATTTTGTTTTGATATGCTAGTGCTATTCCCCGTTGAGTTACCGGGTGCGCACGGTACTCAGAGATGACATCATCCAGGTCAGAAGACATCATCCGGGGTCTGTAGGTCAATCTACAGACCCCGGATGATGATAACAGGTAACTCCGAACTCAACGGGGAATAGCACTAGCGTACGATAACAAAATATTGGTGAAATGAATGAGTTTCGCGACAGATAATGTGTTATTTAGAGGCTGCGTTTCGGTGCCCCAATCACTCCCACTATTTGGATCTGTGAGATCTTTTTTAGCTTCGCAGTTGGTGTTTTGGTGTCTTTGTGGTTGTTTTGTCTGTCCCATGTCTGTTTTATGCATCTTTGCGATTGTTTTGTTCATCTTTGTGGAGATTTCTTCTTCCTTGTGTTTTTTTTTTTTTGCGTCTTTGAGGTTGTTTTTTTTAGATATTACCTGGTGTTTTTTGTATGTTTACAGTTGTCTTATCCGTCTCGTGTTTGTTTTGTGTCTTGTGGTTGTTTTTTAGGACTTTTTGCATGTTTTAGGTTTTTTTTTTTTTTGGATCTTTGTGGGTGTTTTATGTGCGTTTTGTATTTGTTCTTTCATCATTGAGGCCTGTTTTCCATCTCTTTGTTTTGTCAATTTGTGTCTTTGTGGCTGCTTTTCGCATTTTTGCGATCATTTTTTGCGTCTTTTTGATTATTTATTTATTTTTTTTTTAATCTTTGCCTTAGTGTCTGTGGTGTTTTTTGTCCGTTTATAGTTGTTTCTTTTGTCTGCGTCTGTATCAACAGGCAGTTTAGCCCAAAGGGGTCGGTGTGTTCAGTTGAATCCATACATGGCTCCAGGTCACAGCAATTGATTAGCCGTACAGAATGTGCAACTTATTGTTTGTTTCCATCATCGATTGCGGAGGTTGTTTCTCCCAGCAGCCGTAGGACACGTTCGGTGGAGTCGTTAATGATGAAAGTGAGACCTAAAGCCCTCCACGTGTTTGTATTTCTGTGCAGTGTTTCTCTGCCATCATGTCTAAGAAGGGAGGAAGCCGTGGGACTGAGGGGGAGGGCCTGATGGATGCGTCCATCATCCGGATCCCTCCTCATCACTACATCCACGTCCTGGACCAGAACACCAACATTGCCCGAGTAGAGGTTGGACCACTCACCTACATCCGTCAGGACAATGAGAGGTAGGACTGACTGTTTGTGCCACCGCTGTTAGAGTTTGATTGTCTTCCATGTGCCGTCAGTGTCTCGCATCCCTAACACAAATCAGAATTTAACGTTGGGCCCTTCTTCTTCTGTTATTTTTAAACAGAGTGCTCTTTTTACCGGTTCGTATGACCATGGTTCCGCCGCGTCACTACTGCGTTGTCGCCAACCCCGTCGCCCGTGACGACAACGGCCAGGTTTTGTTTGACCAGTCGGGTCAGGCCAAGCTGCGTCACGCCGACCTGGAGATCCGCCTGACGCAGGAGCCGTTCCCTCTGTATCCCGGAGAGGAGATCCAGAAGGTTGGCATGGAAACCAGGCTTTAGATTACTCTAATCAAAATCCAAAGTCTGTGAAGATTTAACCTTTGACCAGACAAATTAAAGTCAGTCATTAAATAAGGAGGAGTATTCTTCGATGACTCTGATGTTGAGTGTTTTTTTGTTTTTTTTTCCCCCTTCAGGACTCGACGCCTCTGCAGATCGTGTATCCGGACACGGCGCTGCGTCTGCAGGCTCTGCTGGACTTCGAGGAGGCGGGAGGAGAGAAGAGAGTGGCCGGAGACGAGTGGCTGTTTGAAGGACCAGGTGAGATCCTTTAAAAACTCTCGCTGCATCTTCAAGCCATTGGTTCACTTTCTGTTATTCTTTATGTTTTCCCTCAGTGCTTCCAGAAAGTCTTTCCTCTAGATTTCTATACAGATCGAACATGTTCTGATCCGGTATCAGAGTTGTCCAGTTTTTTTAAATATCCAGCCACAACATTAAAACCACTGACAGGAGGAGTCAAAAAACATTGACCATCTTGTGACAAATCAATGTTCTGCTGGGAAACGTTTGGACCTGGCATTCATGTGGATGTTACTTAGACATGTAGCACCCACCTAGACCAGACCAGGCACCCCCACCCCATAGCAATGACACTCCTTGATGGCAGCAGCCTGGCCTCCAAATTCATTAGATCCTAAACTGATGAAGTATCTGTGGGATGATCTACAGAGACCCCTCCTCTCAACCCATATGACCCAAAGGCCCCCACTAACAACATCCTGTTGCCAGACATCATAGGACACCATCAGAAGACCCATGTCCATTCTCTGATGAGTCACAACTGTTTTGGAGGCACAATGGAGACCTACACAATATTAGGACATGATGTTATGCTTGATCGGTGCATATTTGTTTTGCTCCAGGGACCTACATCCCCAGGAAGGAGGTAACGGTTCTGGAGACCATCAAGGCCACAGTGATCCGAGAGAACCAGGCCATCAGGCTGAGAGCTCGCAAGGAGGGCAAAGACAGAGGAGGAGTCCAAAGGGTCACAGGTAACAGACACAGACGCATCTGTTAAATCAGACTTAATTCTCGTAGAACGTTTCGTACGGGTTCTTCAGGACGGTAAAAAAACGTGCTGAAGATAATGAAGATGGAAGCAAAATCCCAAGAATATCTTTTAGACTTTAATTCTCTTCTCCCTCCTGTCACGTTTTTTTTTTTTTTCCACCCGTGGCAGGCGAGGAGTGGCTGGTCTGCAAAGTGGGAGCGTACCTCCCGGGTGCCCACGAGGAGGTCATCGACATCGTCAATGCCTTCATCCTCACCGACAAGGTGACTCCACTCCCTCTGTCAGCTTCTGTTCCCACTCTGTGTGTCGCGGGCCGTAAAGAAAGATGGTAGACAAGTATCCAAAAAAAAACAAAAAAACAAATGGACTCGTAGAGTTTTGTGACCACTCAGCCCTCATCTGAGTAGCTTTTTCAGGTCTAGGGGACTGGTAGGAGGTTTGAGGTTTAAAGTTTCAACCACATTCACGCTTTGACACTTGAGCCTCTGACGGGCAAGGATCTAGGACAGGTAAGTACCCAACTGTTGATGGAAATTAGTTGCACCACTTGTGGTTGTTTACGTGACAAGCAAGTTTCAGCAGGACTTCCTTTTTAAACCTCAAACTTCCAACCAGTCCCCTAGAACTGAAGAAGCTAACCTGGATGGCTGAGAACCTTCACAGACGTGACAGAGTGGTCGCCACTTCCTGTCACTGCTCAGAAGCGAAGGGAAACTGTCTCACATGCGAGCAACACTCTGTGGTTCAGGTGACTTTTAGAAGAACAACTGTGAAACTGTGACACAGTTTTACGAACCCAAAACTAAAAAAGAATTCTCTGAGAAAAGGCTGCAGATAAAACAGTGAATGATCTATTTAAAGATCAGTAACTTATATCAACATCTCAGCAGCATCTTTATGAAGGACACACTTCAACCAATAACTGTACAAACTTAAACGAGTTTAATTAAATAAAGACACTCTTAGAAACTTTAACTGTGGTGCGTTCACAAACGGCCCGTAGACAGTCTGACGTGTCTCTGCTGCGTCTCCAGAAAGCCCTGCACGTCCGCGCCCTGCGGCCCTTCAAGGACGCCGGCGGGCAGGACCGGCGCACGGGGGAGGAGTGGCTGGTCACCATGACCGACAGGGAGGCCCACATCCCCTCTGTCTCGGAGGAGGTGGTGGGCGTGGTGGACGTGACCACCCTGAGCAGCAGGCAGTACTGCGTGATCCTGGACCCGGTCGGGTCCGACGGCAAGCCTCAGCTGGGGAAGAAGAAGGTGGTGAAGGTGAGACCCCGCCGGCTCCCGTCTCTGATTTCCATCTTGACCCGGTAGAGATGAAGGTCGTTTATTTAACATGAAAACATGGCTCATTGATTTTTAGCATGTTTAGCGAATTAGATTAGAAACAAGGTGCAGTCTTGACTATTAAATGGTCAAAATCATGTGTTTCTTCTGTTTAACGTCACACACCGTCAATCAAAAACCACTGATCGACCTCCCTTCCTCTCCCATTCCTTCAGGGTGAGCGCTCGTTTTTCCTGCAGCCGGGGGAGCACCTCGAACAGGGCATCCAGGACGTGTACGTGCTGTCGGAGGAGGAGGGCCTGGTGCTGCGAGCCGTGGAGGCCTTCCACGACACCGAGGAGGTGAGGGGAGACCGACTCTCTAAATACGTCGGTAAAGCGGACGTCCTATACAGAGCAGGGGTCCTTAACCTTTTTAACCTCGCGGGGCCCAACTTTCCCGGTGCAAAGTGGCCAGAGGGCCCATTCAGATGTTGACGCTGTATTGGTTTGATTTATACTCAAGAACTAAACCAAATCCACTCACAGTTTAGCAAGCTGAAACCTTGTCAAATCGATGGCATGACACGGTGTGATTTATCGTGTGTACGTGAACCTGCACGTACAACAAGACGCCGAACAGGCTAACAATTCATGGGGCAAATTAAGCTGCTACAAGACTCAAGTCAGGCTTTTTGTCACCAAAACATAACTAAGAATTAGATTTTACTACAAAAAGGAGGGATGACAAAAAATAAGTAAATATGTAAAATTATGTGGTGATAAAACAAATACATAAGTTTAAAATTTTGACTTTTTGATTTGACAGTTGCTCTAAATTTTATCTTTCGTCTTCATTTTTTTTCTTTTTAAACAATTTTCCATAAGTTTCGCTGCAGGCTAGCGTCTGGCCGAGCGTCTTCTTCTGCTCATTGGAGCCTGTTAAACGACTGACTGACTCATTACCGCCACCGAGTGGTGGGAAGCAGAGGCGTCACCTTGTGTGATCGGATTAATTGACCGACAGCTCAGGACATGAATATTGTTACGAAGTAGGAGCCTCTCGCTTGAGCTGTTGTCATATTCCACTGCGTTCAGCCCAGATTTATTTATTTATTTTACAAATTTTTTCTCCTTTTTTTTTGCGTCTTTGTTGTGTGTTTATTTTATGTATTTTTGCTTGTGGGTGTTTTTTGTGTCTTTGTGGTTGTTTCGTGCATCTTCGTGGGGTTTTCTGCTTCCTCGTGGTTGTTTTTGTTTTTTTGGGAGTATTTTATTTATTTATTGCGTCTTGTTTTGTAGACCTTACCGGGGATAGACCTTTTGTTTTTTTGTATCTTTGTAGTTGTCTTGTGGTTATTTTGTGTTTTCATCACTGAGATCTTTTTCCCATCTGCTGCCAATTTGTCAATTTGTGGTTATTTGTGTCTTTGTGGCTGCTTTTTGCATCTTTATGATCATTTTTTTGTTTCTTTACGTTGCTTGTGTGTCTTTGGCGCACCACCTATATTTCTTCACTCCCCTCGTCCGGCCCTTGCGCACTTTGTCCCGCTGAACTACGCTAACCTGACAGGAGACGCCCAGCTCAAACACTTCAAACCCGCTCCTCTTCTCTCTGCGTGGAGCTGCCGCAGTGAAGGGAGGAGGAGGTGGTGCAACGTGCAGGCGTAGGGGGGAGGAGGAGGTGTACATTGCAAGACGGTGATCTTGTGTAACCGGTCATCAAGCGGAGGAGGAGATTAGAAAACCAAATAGTGTTTTCACAGAGGCGTGTCTGAAAGAAAGACCACCTGTAACTTAAGGCAGGTCTAGTATGAAGGTGTCTTGTGTGTGTCTGTGGTAGAAAGGTGAGGCACACCTGAAAGAATGCGGATCAGGTTACATCGCATCGAAGTAGAATAAAGTAGTTTGAGTGCTTGGCAACAGCTGACTCTGTCCTTCACCTCCTCATTGTTCCTTCCTGCTAACTCATTACACGTCCTTCTTTTATTCTTCTGAATCAACCCCTCCTCTCTTCACATCCCTTCGTTCATTTCTCCTTCTTTTTATTACTCCATGGCTTTATCTTTTCACATTCTCGGTTATTTTGCTCAGTGCCTCCCTCCGATCCCCTCTCCTCCTCCTCCGCCTCCTCCTCCTCCTCCTCCTCCTCCACCTTCGACTCCTCCTTCTACTTCACTCCAATGCATCCTGTCTCTCCCTCGTTCTCTCTGCCAGCATGCGGAGGAGGAGGAGGAGGAAGAGGAGGAGGAGGAGGATGTCATGGGGAGCAGGGCTAAGCGGACCCGGAGGAGCGGCATCCTCCGTCGCCCCGGAGACCGCTGGATGCTGCGGGGCCCCATCGAGTACGTCCCCCCCGCCACGGTGGAGGTGGTGTCGAGGCAAGAGGCCATCCCCCTGGACGAGAACGAGGGAATCTACGTCAGGGACATCAAGACTGGAAAGGTACGAGTTAACCGGATGTGCAATATAGTGATAAGTGACAGACAGCGTGTGGGACTCCTTGGTTTTCTGGTCATGCTTCATCTAACTATGAACTAACAGCGTGTCGTCGGCCTCCCAGGTGCGAGCGGTGATCGGCCACACTTACATGCTGACTCAGGATGAGGAGCTGTGGGAGAAGGAGCTGCCTCCAAAGGTCGAGGCCTTGCTCGCCTCTCCCCTCGACCCGCTGTCCGACCGCTCCGACCGCAACTGGTCCGGAGAGGGCACGGAGAGGGAGAAGACCAGGGTGGTCTCCTACAGGGTCCCTCACAACGCCGCTGTCCAGGTGTACGACTACAGAGAGAAGAAAGCCAGGTGGGTCGTCTCTCCCGACGGTGCGGGTGTGGGTGTAGAGGTTGGACAGAGGAGCTGATCGCGTTGTGTCCGCAGGGTGGTGTTCGGGCCGGACATGGTGATGCTGGGACCAGACGAGCATTTCACCGTGCTGTCGCTGTCTGGGGACAAACCGAAGAGGGCCAACGTCATCAAGGCCGTCTGCCTCCTGCTGGGGCCCGACTTCTTCACCGATGTCATCACCATAGAGACGGCGGACCACGCCCGCCTGCAGCTGCAGCTCTCCTACAACTGGTAACCACACAGTGTGACGCTGGAAACACCTCCAAGTTTTACTCTTTAAAGGGGAATTACCGATTTTACAACCTGGACATTATTTCTGGCATAAACTCACCCATATAACTTTGGTGTCATTTGGAGTCGTTCGGACGATATTTAGATCCGCGTATATCCATACAGTGGGAGTGAATGGGGCACCGAAACGCAGCCTCTAAATAACACATTATCTTCCGCGAAACTCGTTCATTTCACCAATATTTTGTTGTGGGGACCTACTAACCTCTGACCTGGATGATGTCATCTCTGATCAGAGTTTCGCGGAAGATAATGCGTTATTTAGAGGCTGCGTTTCGGTGCCCCATTCACTCCCGCTATATGGATATACGCAGATCTAAATATCGTCTGAACGACTCCAAATGACACCAAAGTTATATGGGTGAGTAAACAATCGTATTTTATGCCAGAAATAAAGTCCAGGTTGTAAAAAAAAAAAAAGGTAATTCCCCTTTAATGATCATAATACATCTGTAATCATAACATTACAGGGTTTCTGTATCAAATGTGGGTCAATAAATGCACATAGGTGTGCTTTAACCTGCTTAAGCTTAAAGTGGCCGTCACCGCTCCTCCGTCATGTTTCCTGGTGCCTGTGTTTCCCTCTTCAGGCACTTTGATATCAAGCAGCCAGCAGACTCTGCTTCTGCAGCAGCTCTGTTCTCAGTCCCTGACTTTGTGGGAGACGCCTGTAAAGCCATCGCCTCGAAGATCAGAGGAGCCGTCGCCTCGGTTCAGTTCGATGATTTCCACAAGGTTAGTGCGTTTGGTTCGTTCCCGGAGTTTTCAAAATGTATTTAATCACGGTAAACTGAACATCTGAGAGGCTTGGGCTCCTCAATGTGGTCCTTTAATAATTGAGACAGTTTTGATTGCAGCAGCATGAACAGTACAAATGACAAACTAGTTTAGTGACCGTGCAGGAAGGAGAAATGTTTATCTTGCATCTAACTAAAGATCTCTCTCTTCTGCAGAACTCCAACCGGATCATCTGCTCGGCGGTGTTCGGCTTCGACGAGAAGATGGCGATCCGCCCCAGCCTTCGCTTCAACCAGAACAAGCTGGTGATCAGCAGCGTGGACATCCAGTCCGTGGAGCCCGTCGACCAGAGGACACGAGACGCCCTGCAGAAGAGCGTCCAGCTGGCCATCGAGATCACCACCAACTCCCAGGAGGCGGCTGCACGGTCCGGCACACGCGCGCACGCACGCAAGTTTCAGGGAGCTGAGCTTCATGACGTCTTGTTTATTGTGCAGACACGAGGCGGAGCGTCTGGAGCAGGAGGCTCGGGGGAAGCTGGAGAGGCAGAAGATCACCGACCAGGCCCAGGCGGAGAAAGCCAGGAAGGAGCTGCTGGAGCTGGAGGCGCTCAGGTGAATGATGGACCCAGATGTTAGATTAAACGTCGAGGCCTGCTTTCGTGTCATTACATTCTGTCCATTCAGCTGTTGAGTAGAAATGACTGACTGACTGACGCTTGTGTTTCAGTGCTGCGGTGGAGAGCACAGGAGCTGCCAAGGCTGAGGCTCAGTCTCGGGCCGAGGCGGCTCGCATTCAGGGAGAGGCTGCGGTCAACGAGGCCAAACTGAAGGCCGAGGCTCAAAGGATCGAGGCGGTACGCCCACACTTCCTGTTCCTTTCAGCATAAAACTCCCAAGTGTTAGCTCAGTGAAACACGCTGGAGTTGATGTTACTGGTGCAACATCTAGTACTAGAGGTAGCTGCTCTTGATGTAGAAGAAGGTGGTGGTGGTGGTAGAAGAAGAAATATAGTTGTGGAAAAAGGAGCTGGGAGAGGTAGAATTAGTAACAGAAGAAGAAGCAAGAGTTGATGGAAAGAGGGTGAAAGATCTTAGAAGACGACCTAGTGAATAGAGGGTGACACGGGAATCAATTGTCGCTCCCATCCCATCCTGAGCCCACAAAAATACTCCCGTCATATCCCGATCACGTGACCGCCCCCCCCCAAAAAAAATCCTGTCCCGCAAAATCCCGAGAGAAAGACTCCCAAATCCTGTCCCGCACCCTATGTTGTCTAAAGTTATCAGACTCTGTTGCCCAACTTTCCCCCCGTAGCATGTTTGGTTAATCGCGGTCAAATCACTGAGGTTGCCTCGGAAATTTAGGCTACACTTACGCTATACATGCGTCATTTTTTAATGTAATCTCCGGCTCCGTCCCGCTCCCGCTGATTATTTGCGCTATCCCGTCCCTATCACGTTTCCAACAGTGAAATTGACTCCCGTACCGCAGGACTCCCGCAGGACTCCCGCGGGACTCCCGAAAAATTGTCACCCTCTACTAGAGAAGGAGTACTAGAACAAAATGGTAATAGTGAGTAGAAGAAGAAGAAAGAGGAGGAGTAGAAGTGGAAGAAATGGAGGAAGAAGTAGTAGTTGAAAAGGAAGAAAGGATGAAGTAGTAGAAGGATAAGAAGATGGCATTGTAATAGAAGTAGTAGTAGTATCGTTAGGAGGAGGAATAGATGAAATGGTAATGAAGATATAGTAGAAGAACTAGTTGTAGAAGAAGGGCAATTTAAATAATTAAAAAAAAGTGTCATTTTAAATGGAAACAACCAATCATGTACATGTACATATACATATAAGCCAATAGGGCTTGGTCCCGTGGGATCAGGCCAACCAACCACATACCTCCACATACATATACAGTCTATACCAGCCAGAAGACACCTAGAAGTATGGGTGTATTATCATGTAGTTTCTGGCCAGAGAGGAACGCCCAGCAGAGGTGAATAGTCAAGGTGAGATTTATACACGGTATATACGGAACACATAAGAGTGTATTAAAGCAAATCTAATAAATAAAAATGATATAAAAAGACATAAAATGTGTCATGTAAGCACACGGATAAAAAACGACGTCATCTAAAAGAATTATTAAAAACTCATTAATAGTGTAAGTCATACCCCCTGGAAATAGGAAAAAAAATGGTGAAGTGAAGCTTTCTGACGGGCCCCTTACATTTTATACGGGACACAATTCCAAAATAATTCCGCTAGAGTCTGCAGCTTCTTAGTGGGTGATCGTGGAGTGCCGTGGTCTTGAGCGTCATCGCTTAGTGAACAACAACATTTCTCCTACGGCACGCCTCCGTTTGAGATGCTGAAACCACTTGACTATGTGCTGCTGCTGCAACAGCGTTCAAACTAAATTTGCAACTGACCTCGTTTTCTTCTTCAAAGTGGAGAGGTTAGACTTGTGGATGTTGGGGTATGTCGTAATTTGAAGCTGACAGAAAGCTTGCAGAGGAGTTAAATGTATTTAAAGTAGACTTCCTTTTGTACAGGTAAAAAAAAAACAACTTGTTTTGCATTATTTTCCTTCTACAATACAATTACTACAATACTACAAATGACAGAGTATGGTCATTATCTGGTCAATATTTAAGCCAGATCATCCAGGGCCAAATTTCATTATACAGTCAGTGTACATGCTGCAGCCTTTAAATTAAGTCATTTAATTCAGAATATACAGTATATTCTGAATTAAATTGATATTAATGCCAAACTTAGAGCTCTGTTGTAAAGTAATGACTCGGAGCCTTTCATCTCTACAGCGTGTTGGTCATCAAAATGATTTAAACAGAGGTTCGTTTACATCTGGTTTGTCTCTTGTGTGCAGGAGGCAGAGCTGCAGCGTCTGGCGAAGGCTCGAGAGCAGGAGCTCAACTACAAGAAGGAGATGGATCATCTGGAGGTGGAGAAGCAGGAGCGTCTGGCTCAGATCGAGAGCGACCGCTTCAAGAAGCTGGTGGAGAGTCTGGGCAGCGACACGCTGAAGGAGATAGCCAGAGCCGGACCGGAGCTGCAGGTACCGTACCGCCGCCGCTTCTCAGGAAAAATAACAGACGTCTACTCAGTCAAGTCAAAGTTTAGAGTGAACGTAAAGGGCTCCTTTGAAGCACCTTGACTTTGTGCAGGATTTTTAACTCACAGTCGTTTGTTCCCTGCAGGTGAAGATGCTCCAGGCTCTGGGACTCAAGTCCACCCTCATCACGGACGGCTCGTCTCCCATCAACCTCTTCACTACAGCCAACGGCCTGCTGGGGGCGCTGCCGGGGGCGGGACAGGGCCCGGCGCTGTGAGGAAGGGGAGGGGAAATGTCCAAAAGTAAACCTCAGATAAATCTCATTTGTTTTGTTTTTTTAGTAAATATATTAAAAAAAAAAATTGCGAGTCTCACCTCCACAAACGAAATGTTTACTGGAATCAGGCAACTATACAGTCTGAACAATTAAAATAATTGAAGGACGCGGCTTAAAATTGCAGCTTTTTTTTTATACTTTCTATTTTATGTTCAGCTCAGAAAAATGAAATGAAGTTAGTCCAGTTTGTTTTAAAAGGAAGTTACTGAATCGCTAGATTCTCTGCTGGCCTGGACAATCGGTCGTGGACAATCAAAATCCTATTTTCTTAACTCAGCATGAAAAATAAAAGTTACTGTTTCATCGTTCTTATATAAAAGTGGGTCGTCTAATCTTGAAACGCGTTTCACTTTCTCTGCATAAAAAAACACAAGACCTCTAAAAATAAAAGTTGCCGTTTGTTTATTAGATGACACACTTTCAGATGGAGCAGGAAAACAAACACATCTCCTTGGTTTATTTTCTCCAGATTGAAAGTTAAAGGAACAGACCTACTGACTACTGAGACCCGATACTTACTGTTATTGATTATTAAATCAGGTACTATACAGAAGAAATGAGACTCGGAGGTTTACTTTTGACAGAGAAGAAGTTAAAATGTGACATCTCAGTGAATTGATGCTGGAAATGGAAGAATTGTGCCTACCAATTACGTTACTCTGTTTACTCGTGACCCCCTGACAGCCGAACATATCTGTTTCTGCTTTGCACTATAGCCACATATTCTAGAAACGAATACAAACGTATAGCCCGTATGTAACATTTCTCTTTCTGTGGTGGAGGTAGTGTGGCTTCTCTCTTTGCTTTAAAAAGTGTAGCTGTTCCTACATTAAGACCTGTGAGCTGCTGTGTGCTGCTGTGTGCTGCTGCTGGTGGTGTCTGCTGATCCTGGTACTTTCAGACCAGGGTCACTGATCACTGTTTTCATGCAATATTAAAAACTGACACTTTACTGAGGCGTTTTCCTTCTTTTTTTATGAAATGTTCCACTTTAAAAGCTTTACAAAGTTTAAAATACTTGCACTATTTACGGTCAACTACAGTCAGCTTTTGCATCTCATCCAAGGAAAGGGTAGTAGAAGGAGAATTGGTAGTATGTAGAACGATTGGTAGGAGTTCAAGAAGAAGAATCCATAGAAAGAGGAGTGGATGTAGCAGAAGTAATATTATGTGTGGTAGTACAAAGAGTAGAAAAAAGAAGATTTGAAAAAGTAGACAGATTTTATTTATTTATTTATCCTGTGGTATCCAGTAGCATCATCAACAGAGACGGGAGGAATTACAGTCTACGAAAATAAATAAAAAGACAGTGAGGTAGAATTTATGAAAAAGTATCTATAAAATATACAAAAGTTTATATAAAAAATACAAAG
The DNA here is from genome assembly GCF_963514085.1 of Chelon labrosus. NCBI lineage: Eukaryota > Metazoa > Chordata > Actinopteri > Mugiliformes > Mugilidae > Chelon > Chelon labrosus. The sequence goes on from NC_140354.1 coordinate 11,868,573, forward strand.
ACATACAATATACTAGAATATTTATATATATATAAATAAATGCAATAAATATGGATCCAGGGGGTACGTGAGAGGTTTAGAAAATGTATATTTTAAAAATAGGTCATCAAATATTCCAAGTGTAAGTTCAGAAAATTAAATTGATTTTCAGTAGGCTATTAAATCATTATCCTCAAAAAATAAAAAATGTCCCTCATACCAGGATGGTTTGACCCGACCTGGCACGTGCCACGTGGCCAATGGGCATCACCTGTTAATCACCGCTGCCATGACAACGAAAATAATGGAGTCGTGGCGGTTAAAGGGGAGCAGCAGCCATGCTAATGAAAACACGGAGGGGGATTTACGAGCTGCAACCCACTCACGACATTGTGTTTTCTCTGCGGAGAGAAAATTAGCCAACAGTGGCATCTCAGGACAAAACATAGACGTCACGTCGGTAAGCCACCTGAGTTTTTTTTCAAGAGGAAACTTTCGAAATTCAGGTCATCTCAAGACACGATGCGGAAATTTCTTGTCTGCAAACCTGCAGAGGAGAAATTAAAGACTGTATACCTTTGTCAGAGTTGATAAAATGGGAACGGATATATTGTCAAGCAAGTTGTGGAAAACTTAATCAGATGGGATATACCGATCAGCCACAACATTAAAACCACTGACAGCAGAAGTAAATAACATTGATCATCTTGTGGCAGTGTTCTGCTTTGAAACTTTTGGACCTGGCATTCGTGTGGATGTTACTTAGACATGTACCACCCACCTAGACCAGACCAGGTGCCCCCACCCCATAGCAATGACACTCCTTGATGGCAGCAGCCATCCCCAGCAGGATGCAGCCTGACACAGGCACACACACAGAAAAACGGGTTAGGAACAACTGAAAAAACAAAAGATGAAGAACAGCACAAGGTGTTGACCTGGCCTCCTAAATTTCTTGGATCCCAAACTGATCAAGTATCTGTGGGATGATCCACAGAGGCCCCTTCCCTCAACCCACAGGACCCAAAGGCCCCCACTAACAACATCCTGTTGCCAGACACCACAGGACACCCTCAGAATATATGAATGCTGTATAAAAATGCTGTATATGGAGAAGAAATAAATAATTAGATTAAAGAAAAGAGTAAAAAAAAAATCTATATTTGAATCTGGGGGGGTTTGTTGAGAAGAGGAGATCAAACTAAAAACCTCTCAAGGATGGGAGCAGACTGGACCTTTGAACCTGAAGAGGTCTTCAGCAGTCCACTAGGGGGCGCTCATAGACCTATTAATACTGTGTGGAAGTTAAAGTTGGATGTTATTTAAAGTGTTCATTTATCCTTCAGCTAATTCACTCTCTGCTCATCACGTCCGCTGAAGAAAACACAACAATCAAACTAATCAAATTTGACTAAACCAACATCATGAACCGACGTGATGATGAAATAAAACACAATACGTGGGTTTATGGTTTATCATTTCAAACTACAGGTGTGAAACAAGGGGAACGCCGAGGTAATGCTGAGGACGAGTATGAGCGACATGTTGGTGTGATCCCATCATCCGGACATGACTCTTATCAGACCGGACATCAGGACGGACTGCTGCCAAGTAGTTTCAGATCAGGAGAAGAGGGGGCTCCTCTTTAACTCAATCCATCGATCAGGTAATTCAATCAGGGGACGCTAATGAAATCCCTCAAGGTTGACTGTAATTCTCTCCAGCTGTCTCCTCTCGTATGTGTTTCTCCTTATCTTCTACGACCCGCCCCTCGGTTCTCCCTCCCTGCTGAGGTTCTGACCTCCACGTTGGGTCGAGTTCAGGATTTGTCGGTAAAGCAGATTATCAATAGCGAAGAAAACAGGAGTTATTAAAAAGGAACAACTCTAATCAGGCTGAAAACATGGACTAGTGTTTCAGTTGATACCAGTTACTTAATCAGTTCATTGCCAATCTAATCTGAAGCACCGCCAGTTAGCATCGAAGTGAAAGTGCTCACTCCACAAGCACGTACTGTATCTTCTGAAACAAACAGGAGCTTTATTCTTAATGTGGTGTTTGTTTTGAAAGAAGAAAACTCCAGACAAACAAATCTGTAACTACTTTAACTGCAAATTATCAATCAAAGGACTAAGACAAACACGTGTCCATGATTAAACATGATTAAACTCTGAGTGCAGTAAAGTCTGAACACCTCTTAGCGTGGCTCAACGATCTGGATCTTTTTGACCCTTTCTCTGAAAGTTATCCTCAGCTGAAGTCAACAAACACAACACAAGGTCACGCACAAAACCTCCTCAGCTGGAAGCCCGACAGCAGCAGCGTCCTGCTGAGGTCCAGACGGCCTGTGAAGGTCGAGGGTGACATGAAAACCCTGCTGAGCCACGAAAGAGAACAGCTAACCCCGGTTAGTTTTTGAGATTTGAAATGCACAGCTCCACAGAAGGCAGGAATTCAAAAGTACTGTGTGGGCTAAAACAAAATGCTGTTTTCAGCTATAATTAGTGATATACGCTGCCTGGCTGAAAAAAAAAAAGGTCACACACTCTAATATTTTGTTGGACCGCTTTTAGCTTTGATTACAGCACTCATCCGCTGTGGCATTGCTTCTATAAGCTTCTGTAATGTCACAAGATTTATTTCTATCCAGTGTTGCATTCAATTTTCACCAAGATCTTGTATTGATGATGGGAGAGTCTGACCACTGCGCAAAGCCTTCTCCAGCACATCCCAAAGATTCTCCATGGGGTTAAGGTCTGGACTCTGTGGTGGCCAATCCATGTGTGAAAATGATGTCTCATGCTCCCTGAACCACTCTTTCACTATTTGAGCCCCATGAATCCTGACATTGTCATCTTGGAATATGCCCGTGAACATCAGGGAAGAAAAAATCCATTGATGGAATAATCTGGTCATTCAGTATAGTCAGGTAGTCAGCTGACCTCATTCTTTGGGCACATAATGTTGCTGAACCTGGACCTGAGCAACTGCAGCAACCCCAGATCATAGCAGTGCCCCCACAGGCTTGTACAGTAGACACTAGGCATGATGGGTGCACCACTTCATCTGCCTCTCTTCTTACCCTGATGCGCTGGTTCCCCACTATCCTTCCAGTTTTTAATAAAGCGTTGGACAGTTCTTAACCCAATTTTAGTAGCTTCTTCAATCTCCTTAGATGTTTTCTCTGCTTGATGCATGCCAATGATTTGACCCTTCTCAAACAGACTAACATCTTTTTTACGACCCCGGGATGAGAAGCTACTCGTTGCATCAGTTGGGATTAAACAACTTGTTTCCACCTGAAAGATAATCGCCCGTGCAGTAATTATCCAACAGGAGGCTCATACTTATTTGCTTAGTTAAATCCAGGTGGTGCCTTTTTTTTTTTTTTTTTTTTGGCCAGACAGTGTATAATATCATTTAAGACACTGTAACATTAAGTACACAGAGTTTGCATGTTCTCCCTGTGTCTGCGTGGGATCTCTCCAGGTACTCCGGCTTCCTCCCACTGTCCTCGCATGCTCATTATTAGGTAAATTTGTGATTCTGTGAGTGTGTGTGTGTGTGTGCCCAAAAACATCTGGGAGAAGCTGCCGTCCCGGTGGATCGGGGGAATCTTCACACTCATTTCTGGTAACAGCAGGAAGTGAACACACACTGTTCTGTGGTTTTCATTATTCCTGCGTTATTGTCTCTCACGATGAACGTTAGCGGCTACTTCGTGTAATGTATTTCAGTCTTTAACATCATACTTGACCTCTGTGCTGCTGGAATTTGTCAGCCGCACGCAGCGTAAACCGTTTCTGGACTCACTGCATCAGGCTTCCCTGTGGGGGATAAACGAATAAAGTGTATTTTATTGGAAAATTTAATTCTTTAAATGAAAAATCTCCAAGCGGATACAGCTCCATTCATCCCCTCCACCCTCCCCTCTCTTATTGTCTTCCTCACCTCTCGTATAGCCTCCCCCTCCTCCCCTCTTTCAACTGCATTATGACACACTACCCCCCCCCCTCCCCCTCCCCCCAGCCCGTTTCTGTTCATCTGTCTTTTCTCTCTGGTTACTTTTCCACCTTTTGTTTCCTCCCTCTCCTGCCGACACCTTTAGACGCCTCTGTTTGTCTCAATAAAGCCTCGACATTGCGCCCACACACATAAAACACAAACACTTTCTCATTTTGCTTTTCTTCTCCGTTTTGCAGCTCTTCCCTGCGCCTCCTCTTCCTTTCCTCTCCTGTCCTAACCCCCCCCCCCCCTCCTTTCCTCTTCCTCTCCATCTCTTGATCTCTCCTCTTGTAGCCTCAGCGGCAGTGCCTCTTAATAATTTATAAGAATCTAAAATTCAAATGAAGCTCGCAGAGAGAGAGAGAGAGAGAGAGAGAGAGAGAGAGAGACAGAGAGAGAGAGAAATCTTTTATTAACGTTGAGGAACCAGACCTCTCTCTTTCTCTCTCTCCATCCCAGCATCTCACTCCCTTGGCGACTGTTGCCGTGACAACCCGTTCTCTCGCCCTAGAAACACGTTGCAAGTAATGAAGACCGATGTCTCATTACGTCTCCCACTCCACCTTCTCTCTGTTAATTTCTTAAAATGTCACATTAAAATGAAATAAAATAAAATAAAAGCGAGAGATGAAGCTTCATAACTGTTAAGAAAATAAAAGCACTCCTACTTTTAAAATACTCATTTTACATTACAGGAACAAAAACTAACTTTTTAAGTAGTAGATATTTTATTCCTAAACACCCACACAGTTTGTCTAGATCTTTCTATAAAGCTGCTAATGTCACTGTGTGACTCATACATATACGTATACTGTAACTGACGCTACACTTTTACCGCAAATAGCATTATTTACGTCTGTAGTTTTTCCATGGAAGTGTATTTTTGCCAGTAAAGAGATAGAATAACAGATAAAATTCGCTTAATTCATGGCATGACAGATATGTTGCATTTTAAACGATAAGGTAAAGTATTTAAAATTTAAACTCCAATGTCAGTGGCGAGGTGGTTAGCACTGATGCCTCACAACGCGAAGGTCCTGGGTTCGAATCCATGGGCCGACTGGGCCTTTCTGTGTGGAGTTTGCATGTTCTCCCTGTGTCTGCGTGGGTTCTCTCTAGGTACTCCGGCTTCCTCCCACCATCCTAAGACATGCTCGTTAGGTTAATTGGTGATTCTAAATTGGCCGTAGGTGTGAGTGTGAATGGTTGTCTGTCTCTGTGTTAGCCCTGTGATGGACTGGCGACCTGTCCAGGGTGTACCCTGCCTCTCGCCCGATGACAGCTGGGATAGGCTCCAGCAGACACCCGCGACCCTTAACAGGACTAAGCGGGTACAGAAGATGAATGAATGAATTCCAATGTCAAAATCATGAGATAAAATTGAAAAATCATGACAATAAGTAGAAGGCAAACGTTGGACTGACGAACTATATCATATCAACAAAAGAATTATGTTTTTAAGTATTATGAAATAAAAGTTACAATCGTGAGATTAAATTTAATGAAATTTGATTTGATGATTTGATTAACTATGCCAAATCAAGAGTGAAAAACCCCCCCGCATTTTTGACAAAATTGTGATAAAATGTTAAAATTATAGAATAAGTATTTTGAGTTATTTTGACTCTAATGATATATTTTGTCATATATATTCTGGATGACATAGGGAAAGCTGTGTGCCAAAAGAAGTAACATATGGAGTCACAAATAGGACCAATTTTATGCTTATTTATGGTTCTGCTTTGAGTGAAATATTTAGCTAGATCATTCACATGATATGTTATACGTTAGCTAAATAACTCGCGGGGGGAGGGAGCCCATCCCAGCTGTCATTGGGCGAAAAGCGGGGGAACACCCTGGACAGGTCGCCAGTCTATCGCGGGACTAACACAGACAGACAGACAACCATTCACACTCACACCTACGGCCAATCTAGAATCACCAGTTAACCTAACGAGCATGTCTCTGGACGGTGGGAGGAAGCTGGAGTACCCGAAGAGAACCCACGCAGACACAGGGAGAACATGCAAACTCCACACAGAAAGGCTCCAGTCAGCAATGATGGATTGGAACCCAAAACCTTCTTGCTGTGTGGCATCAGTGCTAACCACCACACCACTGTGCCACCCAAAAGTTACTTCAAAGTTTATAAAATATGTTACAGGAATATATTAGTCGGAGTTTGCATGTTCTCCCTGTGTCTGCGTGGGTTCTCTCCGGGTACTCGGGCTTCCTCCCACCGTCCAAAGACATGCTAGTTAGGTTCACTGGTGATTCTAAATTGGCCGTAGGTGTGAGTGTGAGTGTGAATGGTTGTCTGTCTCTGTGTTAGCCCTGCGATGGACTGGCGACCTGTCCAGGGTGTACCCCCGCCTCTCGCCCGATGGCGGCCGGGATAGGCTCCAGCAGACCCCCGCGACCCTTAACAGGACTAAGCGGGTATAGAAGATGAATGAATGAATGAATATATTAGTCAGCAGTAAGTCATAGATACGAGTCATATTTTCAATTATCTTCCTGTAACAAATTTTACAACCCTGTGAGTGCATCCATCATGCAGTGTGAGAGCTTGTGAACATCAGTTTAATCCCTGCTGGATTAGATCCAGTGTTGTTGCCAGTAAATGTGTCACCCTGACGGGTGTTGCTGTGCTGTTACTCTCAGGTGTATTCACAAGCCTGCAGACACGGAGGAGGTTGTATATAACTGTGATTTATTCCCTTCAAACATCATCCAATACTCAACAACGGTGTCTTTGATAAATGTATTGTGTACACCCATACTCGTTCAGTATGCTCCATAATTTAAGGCATGCACAGGCACAAAGAGAGTCTGGTGTCAGGAGCGGGCAATCAATAATACGAGGAGGACGTAATGAAGTCAGCTGACGGTCTATCATGCTTACAATGTCCTCCGATCTTGCCGTTTTTAAAAAAAGCAGGCAGGAAGCAGGTTATACTGAGTGTTACAAACAGGAGATTACCATATAAATACAAAAGAGATCCAGACAATGAGAAGAGCAATATAAAAATACAAAGATCAGGTAATCAGGTGTCTAAAGAGCATTTACAAATAAAGATAAACAAGAGCAGAGAAACTGACGGGTGCAAAGAGTTAAAGTGAACATCAAACTAACCAACCTACACTAAATACAGCATCTATACAGCATGTACAGTAGACTGTGTTTGAAATGAGAAGTCCTTTGGAAGATTTTCAGTATTGCTAAAACGAAATTAAAAGTATTTAATCTATTGAAGGGAAACTGTCTAATTAATGACAGAACGGATGTCCTGGAAAAAATTAAATCTAATTTCATACAGCAAAGCTTGATTGAATGGCCTTGGATCAATAGCCTCAAACTTTTGGACTTTTAAACATATTTAAATGTCAAAGTTAACATATCTCAATATATATTAAATCTTAGTGGCTTGTAAGATTTGAGCATGCTTTTTATGTATTGTTTTATTTATGTGTGGGAAATGTTTGTGCCTATATTGAGACTTACTGAAATGTGCTATGTTATGCTAACAAATTAATTTTAGATTGTTATTTTGTAAGATAGCTAACATTTATCCCTTAATTATAGAGTGTGTACTAAGCTAGGGTAAATACATGCTGGACTTTTTTCAGTAGTCAGGTATAATAAATCAAGTTTAAACTAACACACAGATTGGTCAAATAAACAGCATAAGGTAGGTTATATACTGCTGACAATGATTTTGGGTGCACATTATAATCAAATACAGATAATTTGAAAATTATACTTGTTGAAATTTGAATGCTAAGCTAACAAAATAATTTCACACGTTCTCCTTTGCTAAGTCTTGTTGGAAGGCAGTTTTCTAGCTAACCAAGTAGATAGCTAAACATATCCTCTAATTCGAGTGTGTGCTAAGATATGCTAACATAACCTGGACTTGTGTCTTAAACTAACATGTAGACATGTAATTTAACATGTTTTTTTTTTTTATCTCTTGCAACAAGGTGGATTTTTAGCTAGCTAGGTAGTTAGCTAACTATTAGTATTGCCTACTTTCAGTCTTTGTGCTAAGCTAGGCTTCCTAGGTTTACAGTCATTTCAGTCCATATGATATAGCCATACCTAAGAAGCACTGATTAAATGTGAATTTGTCGCTGTGCTACAACCTACCACAACTTTTTCTTCTGAAGCCTGGACATTTTTAAATATTATTTCTCAGGATTTTTTATTTTACTGCACAGCTTGCTAGTTTCCTTTGAGTTAGCTTTAGCTTTGCAGAGTATACACTTTCTCATTTTACATTCAACCTCACTGGAGAACAAGGCACTGTCAGTTTACTGTGGACATAAAAATCTGCTAAAATTCCCTAAAATCCAACTGGCTCTTAAGTTGCGATTGAATCGTAACCTACACTATAAATTTTGAATCCTAAAATCAAATCTCCAAGATTATTTCACCAACTATTTAATATTAAGATGCGTCTGCTGCAAAATCTTCCTCCGAAGTTTTCATTTCGCAGTGTTATACATATAGTTTCTTATAGGGCAGTTTTCCGTTTGATGTATATATACTATAGTGGTTGTTCTATTTACACACCTTGTGCCGGCTAAATCACAGATGAATGACTGTATAGATTTGTGGGAATGTGTTCACAATCAAAACCCTGCACGATATTGTCAAAAAATTACAACGTTAGCCGTGAAAATGTCCAAAAGAAACACAACAGAGCAAAATCACAAACAGAAACACAAGAGATTTAACAGTCAGTTAAAATCATCATAGTGAAACGACATGAGGTGTGATTGATTAAACACTGTAGGCAACTCTGAGAGGTAGCGCAAGCAAAGTCCATAAAAACCGTGTGCAAGTACACTACCGTAGCAAAAATCAGATAAGCTAGCATTTGTACCGACATCGAGCTGGGACTTTTTACTCTTTGCATAATATGATTAGTAAACAGGCATGCTACATACAGTACAGGAGTGGGTGGAGTGAAGGTGTGAACGGGATGGACATGACCTTATGCTGCGTTCATGCCATAGCATATAGATTTTGTAATAATGTGTCCGATTTGTAAATATTATAACCCTGGGAGACGCTTTGATATGACCAACTTGGCATCATAGAAGTGTCTGAAAACCAATGAAAGTGTATTGATTCTGCGAATGCACCAGTTCTGCAGTCATACCATGTTTAAGCAACGTGTGAATGACAAGATTTGTGTCGTATGACATGAACGCAGCACTATAAGACCCTCCCCTCCTTCCTCACCTCTGAGCCTGACCTCACCTGACCTCACCTCTACACACTGATTGGTTCAATCGTGTCACTGTTTTGAACCTTTGAGCTGAACATTTAAGTGCATTTTTTTGGTGCCAAGTTGAGTCAGTCCACGATAACGCAAAAAGAAGAAGGGGGTATCTTTACTTTCTCATACCGTCTATTTACAAAGTGCTACTCAGTTAGCTTGCTTGCTAAATGAGGCTACAGTCTTATGTAAAAGCATTCTGTAATAAATACTGTAAACATGCACAGGTTAGAGGAGACGAAGGGCTGAATAACTTCCATAACAACAGCTTATTTCCTCTAAGTTCTCCCAAAACGATCTGTCCACAAAAGTGTTAGCGTGCATACATTTCATCAAACAGGCTAAAAGGGGAAGCTGTTCTGTGCTGGTTGGTACACACTCTGGGGTTTGGCACAGAGAGATCATTAAAACAGCTGCAGTCTAATCCATGGATGTATTGATAGAGCTGGTACAGTACCTTTCTGCCAACGCTACCTAGTGGCCAGTCACGGTATTGGAATTAAAAAGCCCAAAAAGCATTTTTTTCATATAACCCCATTATAAAAGAGACGTGTGTTAAATTGTAAACATGTTGTTTTTCAATCTTTTTTTGAAGTTTTAATCCATTGAGGTTTAATTTTTGTAAAACTTCCCCGGAGTCTAAAAAAAGTCAGTTTTATTTTTAAGCTAGCTGCAGCCATCTCTGAGTCCAGTATCCAGTTCTTATTAATACATCCATGGTCAAAAAAGAATATAGAAAGTAATGTGAGGACAGTTGACTTTCCTCATTGCTTTCATACAGATTTTTCCTCTCTCCACTGGAGCCAAAGCTTCAGTGGACGTTGAAGTCAGACGATTCATGTTCATTTATTTACCAATTCTTTGACCAATTTAGTTTTATCGGTAAGACAACTTTTCCACTGCAAGAACAACTCGACTTTGTTTTCAGATTTTTACCATTTACATGTGTTTTATGCACAAGTTGAAAGTGTGCATAAAAAAGGCAGAGATCAAATCAATAGGATTCATCCTCTGGGAACCATGATTTTCTCAACTAGGGAAGTCACAAGAACAGATAACCTGGTACCAAGTCGATGCCAAACTTCTGAAAACATGACAGTCCACACTTTTTCTTATGGTACCGACGGTAGTGAAGGAAGTGTTGATGATGTGCTGGAGATAATGAACAGTGCGTAGATGTTTAATGTTGGAGTCAATGATCAGGGACAAGTTACGAGACTCAAAGACAGGAAAGGAGCAAAATTACCAACGTAGATCAAAGACAGACTACCAGAAGTGATGGATGGATAGTTCAAATACTTGAAAATGGTTGGATTTATTTTACATAATCCTTCATGAAAGAGTATACTGTGGTAGTTAGTCTCCACTACTGACTGCATACGGTAGAGTTAGTATTATATACAGCTGAAACTCGGCTAAAGTCTTGTTTTAAGTGCTGATACTAGACCAGGAGCCCAGCTACTGAAAACATCTCCATCTACTTTATGTGAAGAGGGCCAATAACAGCCTTGAACGTTAGGGGCTTGTGAAGAAACAGGAGATTTAAACTAAACTGCTGCAGAGGAAAAATTGATCCGCAGTATGTGAAATCACGTTGTAAGATGAGATGTGCGGTGTAACCTTAACCACCCAAATTAATAGAAGTCCTGGAGTTCGCTGAGAATAATATGAAACTGCCCATCACTTTATGTCCATTAAGTGGAACAGGCTGCGGTCAGAGAGAATAATTAGATATGGCTGAATCTGAGGGACTCAGAGGACCACAGCTCAGCACAATCTTTCTCTCTGCGACGCATACGTGGTGCTATTTTTCAATCTCATCTGATTTCAGATCTCAGAATGTTCTCGTACTGAAATCTGAACTAAGGACTAGGGGAGTGAATGCTGTAAAGTTTACAGTGTAAACAAACAGCAAAGATTGAAGATTTTGTTGGTTTTCTAGCAGCTGCTGTATCTGAATGATGTCAAATTTGGAAAGTAAACCTCAGGAACATGATTCATTTTTTCACAAAGACCAATGAAACCAATTAAAGAAAAACCTGAACGTTTGCATTGAGTCAAAGAAACCGGTGAAAAAGAAGCTAACCCAGATGTGACTTCATGGCATGAAACAGTCCTCCACTATGTCTTTACACAGTTCACTCGGCCCTTTTTCTTCATCCCTTCACAGTAAAAAGACTCAGTTCATGTTCACAGCAGCACCATTTCCCAGTTTCAGTTCAGCTGAGACCAAGTTTCTAATTATTTGGCATCAAAGCGTGAAATGCACGTCCCCCAGTTTGCTCCATTCCTGGACCTCATTTAGAGTCCAGAATAATCCCATTTCCATGGAGACAGATGTCCATCTCCATGACAACATCATTGATGGGAGAAAACAGTTTGAGGAGGAGATAAGCTGCTACCACAGAGTGATCCGTCCGTCTCTCCGTCTCCAGATCGGGCGTCGGTGTCAGGATCGGGTTCGTCAGTCGTGTCAGAGGTAGAGCGTCAGGCAGACCATGCTCGTCGTGCAGCAAGAAACAACAGCAAAGAACGGGAACAGAATTGTGTTTTGTTTTTTTCGTCCGGTGCAGGCGCTTGAGTACAAGAGTGCTTCGGGAATGCGAGGGAACGTGTCAGGTCGGTTTAGTTGTTGTCGTGAAGTCGGTCTTGCTGTGCGGGCTGGTTTTGATCAGGATTTTAAAATCACTGGAGAGAGATAAAGACAGAATCCACAGAGATTTATGGCGGTTTTACATTGTGGATAAAACATTTTTTACTAGACGTTTCAGATCAGCTATGACTTCCTCTTGCAATACAAAAAAAGTCAAAAGGATTGAAATGGTTCAAGCCAGACTTACATCCCCAGTTGAGGGCTATGGCTGCAGCTATGATGGCGATCCCTCCTAAAATGGAGACAACAGACAGCACCATGGCATTGCGGCCAAGGCGCCGAGCTCCATCAATGTTGCCTTGCTGCAGACTGTTTCGGGACTGAACAGAAAGAGAAATTGAAGAAATCAGAACTTAAACTCAACACAAGAAAACACATTTTTCAGCAGACTGTGGTGATTCACATCAGTTATCTACTAAAGCACCAGTTTTGGAGTTTAAAGCTCCAACCTTGTTCACTAACAAGAGTGTACAGTAACACTCTTGCTGACTGGTTGAGCATCAGTGATTCCAGCAACAGCAGGAAGCTGTTTTTTCGGTTTGTAACAGCTGATGAATTAAATATTTCCCTGAGGAGCTGGTAGAGTCCAAAAATGGAACTAAAAGATGGTGAATTTTTTAAGTTGTTCCTAAACTGTTTTTGTGTGTGTGCCTGTGTCAGGCTGCATCCTGCTTGCGATGGAGGCTGCCATCAAGGAGTGTCATTGCTATGGGGTGGGGATGCCAGATTTGGTCTAGGTGGGTGGTACATGTCTAAGTAACATCCACATGAATGCCAGGTCCAAAAGTTTCCCAGCAGAACATTGAATTGTAACAAGATGATCAATGCTATTTACTTTTCCTGTCAGTGGTTTTAATGTTATGGCTGATCTGTGTACACAGGTTAGTTGACTCTATTTTATGGTCTTGTAATAGTCTACAGTCATACCATCACAGAGAAGGTGAGGGCTACGATGTTGATGGGCCACAACGGACAGAAGCACGACAGGATGGCGAGGATCAGGTAGTCCCTTGGCTTGGATCCGTCCACAGCGGCCTCTGTGATGGCACTGGGCTGGCGAGTGAGCGAGGGCCTTGGTGAGCCCGCCGCTAACGAGCCGGACCGGCTGCCCAAGCCAGGTCTACCGTTAGCGTGACCTCCAGGCTTAGCGTGCAACTTGGGCGACACAGAGGACACTGTGGGAGACGAGTCACCGATCATGGGCCCGATGCCATTACCTGTAAGACAAGGCGTTAACAGAGAGGGCTGAAAAATAACATCTGGGTCAGTAAATACACTATTGCCTCTTGTTCCAGTAACATTTACGTCTTCAGTAGGATTTGAGTCTGTCTCATTTATCACAACTTTCTGTGCACACAGCTACCAAAAGGATAACAGTTTTGATCATTAACGTTATCTAACATAGGTTGATATCAGCTCTCTCTACTCCACCGTGGTTCACATTGATCTTTCTGGTTATTAAACTGTGACATTTGGGCGGTTTTTAGACGGAAGTCATCAACTACAAATCTGATTTTCTTTGCTGGAAAATGGTTGTCTGTCTCCTCCAAGTTGGGATTGAGGAAGTATCTAATGTCAGTGGTCGTCACTCGATCATTCAATTGTAATTATAGTTTGAAATATCACTGACCTATCAGATTTGGATGACTGGGAATCTGAAGCAACGGATTTTTAATTGTTAAACACAACTTGTGAATTAGACAACAGGACTCCAGCTATGGTAGATGATATTGTAAAATTAAACTAGATTCAGCTGACAGTCTGTCATCCCTAATAGAAGTTTCTGTTGGAGCTGTATTTACTGGTCTCTGTGTTGTCACTGATCACTGCCAGGTGCTCCATCGCTTTCCCCTCCTCTGTTTGCTTGGCCTCAGGAGCACCTGTTGATGAAGTTTGTTGCTCAGCGCTGGTTGGTTGAGAAGTCACGGCGTCTCCCTCCTGCTGTGTGCTCATTGGCTGGTCCGGCTGCTGCTGGGGCTCCTCCATGCTGTTGGGCTGCTGGGCGGCACTGGGACTGGCGGCAATTGAACTGTACTGACGAAGCTAAGTGTTTCGAATAAAATCTGAGGGAAGGGCTCACTCTGAAAAAGATTAACGAGATGGAACCAGTGACAAGGCTGCTAACTGATAAAGAGATGGTTTTGATGATTATGCTGATTGATTTGTAGACAGAATATGGTGTAAAAGGGGGTGCAATATGTAACAGGGATGGTGTCAAAATGGGCTGTCTCAATAATATAACGATTAGTTTATTCACAATTTGATCCTCATGTAAAAAGAAACTTTCAAATTTTTCTTTTTAAATATTGTCTCACTATTGCTAAAACAAACATATTTTCCAGGACATTGTTTACCAAATGTTTATTTTATAAATTATACTAACTGCTCAAACTTTTAATGAAAAATTTTTGTACATTACAGGAATTCCATAGCGGTGAATAATTTGTACAAACAAATGTAAAAATAAAAACAAAAGAGGACCCAGGTTTGATCCCTGAGGAACTCCAATCACACATTTTAGCTGGAGACAGAGGAAGAAATAGTTTTTCTTCACATCACTGTCGTTATTGTAAGATATCGTTTATATCTCTCCTGCAAAACATATCGACCTTCAGCTTCCAGAAGCTAATGGAGGCTCTCAAAGCCTTTAGTTCGTCGAGAATCTGAACCTTCAGCTATAAAACCTCTCATCTGCCCATCCACGCGGCTGTGGTTAGTGATTACTGTACTCAGATCTGGCTTTGGTAGAGTTGTTGTTTCTTTGTAAAAAAAACAAAAAAAACATGCTGCTCCACAACTTCAGCTGCTCTTTTACTTGTGTTCAGATTGGTTGTTGTTATCTAATAACTGCAGTGTTATTAAATGCAGCATCTCGAGAGTGAGTCAGGAGATTTCACAGAGAATATTAAACTCTCTGTTCTGTAATGAAAGAACATGATTACATTTTTCTGCTTTGCTGTCAGAAACAGACGTCTCTTTGAGGTCCCTGCGGTCGAAACTAAATCAGGCTGCACGTGACAGCAAGGGAGAGTTTCCTATGTCTGTAATCAGAGATATTACAGCTGAGTCTGGATTTTCAGACAAAGGATTCTCAACCCTGCATGCGTAAAATTAGATTCTTCATCTTCAGATAAGATCCTGTTTATATGGTTTCCATTTGGTCCATGTTAAGGGTTGCGAGTTTCAGTACAGAGTCTGTTCAAATATTAAGCTGTGTTCTCTGACAGCTTATCTAACAGGAGATGTTAAGAACCTTCTTGACTTAACAAAAACGGCAAGAAGGAGACAATATTTATAAAGCAGATCTGCTGCATGTGTGTGGGTTGGGCAGGTTGTTGGTTTATTCCACTGACTCAGCAGCTTATTTAAACCTCCTGGTCGTTTGTGTAGGTGGACCAAGGCTCGCTGCAGGAGATCAGACTGAACCGCCATCCAATCAATCATGTCATTTAGCAGTTACAGAGAGGACAGCATGAAGTTGTCAGTCAACACTGACTAATTACATTTCTCATAACACGGAATAATTACTGAGCAGTTAGAGGATTAGTTTCAGTTTGTTTTGTAGGCAGCCGCTTAACTTCATTTAAGCATTATTGTGAAGTAAAGTTACAAATTCTACAGTTAAAGGCAAATATATCACAACCTGAATATTGATGCGTTTAGCTTAATTTATTGTTTTAAGTCTTCCTGAAATTAGTAGCAGCTTGAAAACTCAAGAGCATGAGAAATGACATCCTTTTTTAAGAGAAAACTTAAAAATAGCAGCAGGAAGAACTGCAGATAATATTATTTTCACTTTAAAAAGGACCCCAAAAAGCTATGTTAATGTTAGTCTGTATCTATTGCCTTATCTTGCCCATCTACGTGAAAAAACAATGCAGTTTGGTGCAGTTTTGTGTGGCACCATGTACGCCGCATATCGGTCATTTCATTGATCTGAGCGACAGCCAGGACGACGAGCTGCTTCTTGAAGAGCAGATTTGGAGGAGGCTCAGTTGCAGCTCTGACACTCCGAGTATTGTAATGACCTGCCAGGACTCGATGGATGACTGTTACCTCCGCCCCCCCACCCCCCACCCCTCTACCTCTGAGGACCAAATGCTGCAGCACAGACTGGGGGAGTGTTTCCAGAGGTGCAGCGTTTTGCTGCATGTGTTTCTGATGCAGAGCAGCAGAGTCAGTTAGAGCAAGTTAAAGGATTTTTTCCGCAAAAACGCCTGGATTCCTCTCAAATATTCATCACTCATTTCACTTTAATCACATATAACATATAATAATTCATGTGCAGAAATTTATTTTAAGCTAATTTAATTTTTCTTCTGCTGAACAGTTCTTTACGAATGTTTGACCAAGAGCAGAAGCAGAAAATACAGTCATTTCATTTAATTTCAGGCAAGAGGTTTTCATTGTGCAAAACAAATTGCAAACGAAAGGTGTAAATGAACTGCTAATAACCTATTTTAACAAGGTTTGTGCTTTTATTTTGTCACCAGATGGAAAATATTTGTTCTGCATGGATAAAAGTTAGACATATTGCAGTTGCGTCACCAGATAAGGTTCGACAAATCAGTCCGTTTCATCAAAAGACCTGGTGTCATGTCGGGTAAAGCACACTGCTGTAATAGGAAGTGGTTAATAAATAAATTTTAGTCAGGGCTTGACTTCATAATATATGAGATGAGTGCTATAGGAATATGATTTAAAGTCTGAATGAACGATACTTTCAGTTTAGTTTTGACCTCACGCTGCACACCTCAAAATGTTTTAAATATTGAAGAAGCTGAATTTAATTTGAACGTTTTATTGGTTTCTTCAAACTTGTAGCCCAGAATCTCAGGTTCCCTTAAAGGCTTATTAAGCTTTTATAAACAGATATGAAAAAGTATACCTTTTAAAGTTCACTGCAGATTTTCTGGTCGAGAGTTTGAGGACTTTGTACTTATTGACATTCTGTGCTGACCAAAGCCTTGAAGGTCCCTAATGAGAAGCTGGAGGGTCATTAAAGGAGCTGGCGTCTAAACAGTCGACTCCCACATCGGTTAACTTACAGCTGCTTTGCGTGTTCGGTGTGGCAGGATTAACGTAGGACATTCAGCAGGAAGAGGAGGCCATTAAAGCATCACTCTCTGTTGCTTTTAGCTCTGCTGCAGCGGGGTAATGACTCCGTGCTTTGATAATGTTTGTTTCATGACGCGGTCCAACCAACAGTCGGCTGATGTGCTGCCCTGATACAGACACTTATTAAATACTGGATAATGGCTTCGTGTCTTCTGACTCTTCTGAAAATAACACATTACTAGCTTATACAAAAATCTGATTTTCGTCAAATTTGAGTCTGGTTTCAACACAAATCAGCTTGTTTCAAGACTTTTCTATGAATATTAATTGATCAGGGTAATTTTTCCTCTTCATTGCGAATTCTTAATCTGCACCAATCAGTCGTCAATACACATATTTAGTTCTCAGTAGGAGCTATCTGATCACCAGTTCAAATTCGTCCTGTGCAAAGCCAACGACTCCAAACATACAGCTAGGAATATAAAAAGCTATCTTCATCTAGAGGATGGTCTGAACCAACTATTTTAATCATTTCCATAGACCACTGTGTTAAAATGTCCAAATTTACAGAAGAAAACATGTTTACAGCCTGGTACAAACTCAGTTTTGGTCTCAAAAGGTGCTGTCTCCATTCAAGACTGTGTGGGGGAGAATTGTTATATAACTCATCTGTTTAAATTACATCAAGGATTAATTATGGATAATTAAGGGTGTGGCTGCTTTCACTAACAGCTTAGTGTCTTCACAGGCTGCCAACTGTCTGCGTCGTTGTCCCCCGTCCACCTCAGCTGCACCTCTGACCATTTTTTAATTAACTGGGAGTTGGTGGAGTCACGCGCAGCCAAGACGGAGATGACCGGAGACGCCACGCTGAGCTTCAAGCTCGCTCTTCAGGAAACACATGGTGGCTTCATCCATCTTCAAGTACAGTGAGTGGTCTAAACTCCAGAGTTTTTATTTTAACATCATGGAGTCCGTCTGATTACACGTAGAGAGATCTGTAAGTAATCATGGTGACAAGTAGCTTTTTGTGCCTAAACCCTTTTCTTTACACTCAGTAATTACACCCGCTGACACACGCTGGCTAGCTTCACTGTTTAATTCAGTCTAGCTGGAAACTAATGAGACTGTCCTAATTAAAAATGACCTCACAGCAAGCAGCTTGTTATGACCTCATTATTACATTTTAATCATTGGGCGACCTCTAGAGGTTGTCTCAAACATCTGCTTGCTTTTAGCTAACAGTGACCTCAAGAGGTCAGAGGCAAGGGCAAAGGGAACTTAAGGCTCATTTAGGGTACTGCGGGACATAGAAGGTTTAGCCTACGCATGTAGCTGACGCCGGTGCGAACCATTTATACTTGTCTGGCTCGCTCTGTAATAACGCCACCTAAACCCTAGTCGGCGCTGTTTCTTTTTTTTGGGTTAATTTTTGTCTCTACTTCCTGCTTCACGTTCAGCTATGGCGACTGAAACTTTCGCCGAAGACGAGTCATACAAATGTTTGTATCTCCGAATCTCCTCAGTTAACCTTTCCTTGATGTGTTCCATCTTTATTGATCAATTCGAAAATTGCGGAGATGGAGAAGCAGTCGGAAATACTAAACAAGCGGACCAATCACAGTGGTCTGCGCCAGCTACGGCGTCTGCATAGGGTCAGCATAGGGTCGGCGTAGGGTCTGCGCTGTCACCGTAGCTATGGCGTCAAATTGACGCAGAAGCCTAAAACGGCCTATTAGGGAGGAGGTTAGGGTGGATGGATGGGTCAACAAAAACAACTTCAAGACAGATTGTTTCCTACTTCAAATGATACAAATGTCCTCTAACCTCAATGAAATACTGATTCAAACTGATCTTTCCCCAAACCTTTACCACAGTACGTCACATTGTAAAATGTGTTCCTCAGCAGTTTATCTGAGGCAGATCTGCTTCCACCAAAGAGACAAAATATTTCACTCTGGTCCAGATCATCAGCAGACCATCAGAGATCTTAAAAGGCTTAAGTTAACTAGACCAAAGATCAAAGCTCAGAGAAACAAAATATCTTTTTGGTTTGTCGTTCTCATCAAAACGACGTCTTCGTCCTGCTGACTGACACACACAGAGTTTGTGTCCCATCTTGGTTGTTACTCTACAATCCACTGAAACCTCGTGTGTCTGACTCCTCTCTGTTACTGAAGGACTCTTGGTTTGACTGACATGTGTCAAACAGTTGATTAAAATCAATTTAGTGACTCAATGGGAGCAATCTGCCATCATTTTGATTGAAATTTTGTAGTTTTCAACACCGCAAATATAAAAATGATATAATATTTCATTTACAGACATTTCTATTCATTATATTTGGATTTGGAAACTTTGAATCTTTATTCAAGTATACTGGCATTAGTATTTTAGTATTTTATTCATTGAATTTTCACTGAACCAACAGGAATGTTTGTATTATGGTTTTGTGCTGAATCACTTGTTCAAACATCAATAATGTACGATAACAACGAAAGATACAGTTCATTTTCAACTTCTTTGTGCTGAATAGAACCACATATCTGAGAATAATCAATGGCTACAGCCATGTTCTGATCATTTCATCATGTGTCTCACCAAAGAAGAAGGACACGCCAGTGATGCTCTAACCCAGCTTCTCGCTGTGTTTTCTAGAAAAATACCAGACCGGGCATTGCTGACTGACTTGTTACGGCTCGTGGAGAAAATCATAAGAATGATGAGTGAAGACCTGTGAGACAGCAGAGCCTGATAACTGGGAGGTAGCACCATCAAAGCAGCACAAATGTTCTATACATAATTAACACACGCTGCTGTATGAATCACACAAACACACACTCAAATGCAGCAAATGCTTCACAGGCGGAGAGAAGAAAGGGAAGAATCTGTCCGACACACCCACTGAGACGGCAGCACATGTTTGAAACCCCCTAGCGTGTGAAATTGAAGCATTTTGACCAGCAGCTCACCTGGTCCTAGTCCACAGGAAGCTGCAGGGTGAGGTGCATGTTGTCTCTGCAGGAGATTCAGGAGGAGCAATCCGGTGACGAGAGGCTGAAAAATAATGATATTCAAAAACAATCTGATACAAGATGCTAGATTCGGTTAAAAACACGAAAATCTTGTGAGTGAACGGTGAAGTGGCTCCTTTTCAGTCGGATTTGTTTGATGTGATGCAGACTGTCGCTGCAGCAGCTCTTGTCTGCTCCACTGCAAGAAGTAAGGAGAAGGGAGGGGTGCATTAAGAGAGCGTAAGTGTTTGTGTGTGCGCGTGTGTGTGCGCTGCGTGTGTGCGCTGCGTGTGTGCGCTGCGCGTGTGTGTGTTGCAGTCCCGTAGCTGATTTTCTCTGTCTTCCCTCACTGTGAAGCTCACTCAAGTTAAAAGCACAGACTGACAAAGCTTCCAAAATAAAAGCCTTGTTGGGTTTTTCATGAGAGCTGGAATCTGGGGCCTGCAGGGACACTGAGAGCATCACATTTATTTATTGTTAACACGTACTGGTTTATTTAACACAATGCTGGATTACTGCCCAGCAGCCAAAGACCTATCTATAATTTGTTGAAGAACAATATGATCTGTGAAGGCTCCTCCATCCTGTAGCCTTGTCTTACAGAGGAAATGTAGTTTTAAGACTTACAGCAGATGGTTGGACATCTACAGAGTCAGTCAGCATCAGTCTGGATTACATGAAGAGAAAGAAGACACTGAAACTGACTGAATTACAGAGGAACTGCATCACAAGTTCTTTAAGACACTCTGAAAAAACACCTTAAACCCAAAATAAAAGTCTAAAACCAGTTTAAAACTAGTTCTGGTACCACTCCTAAAAACAAATTCAAAACCAGTTTTGAACCCAATGCAAAACCAGTCTAAACGATGTCTAAAGCAAATACAAAAAAAGTACAAAAAGTCTGAAACCAGTTTAAACTCAAACCTGTTTCAAACCCAGTTTTAAACCAGTCTGAACAATGTTTTAAACCACATCCAAATCCAATTTAAAAACAAAACTAAAAGCAGTTTAAAATACTGTCAAATGGTAGTTCATAACAAAGTCTGAAACCAGACTGACATCTGTTTCAAACCAAATCCAGAACCAGGTTTGACACCAGTGTGAAACCAACACAAAACACCAGTGACACATCACTGCATGTCTGAATAAATCTTATTCAGTGTTTGATAAGGTCTACTGTGAAGGTAGGTGTCAGGCCGGGTTTTTGTAAAGCGTCTTGAGACGATTTGTATTGTTATTGACGCTATATAAATAAAATTTAATTGAATTGAATTGAATTGAACCTCGTACACGGTTATGAGTGACACATTGCATTTAGTCATGTGCTATATCCAGCCTCATGTGTATAAGCCTACCCTCATGTGCAAAAATGATTCAACTTCATGTGTAATTTTTCTGCTGTCATGTGTAACTTCAAGGGCAATTACACTAGGACACGTGCAACAATTTCAATTCGACGTTTGTAGTGTGCGTTTATATATATATCAATCATTTATACCCATTTTGAATAAATGAATGAATGACTGAATGATTTCCACTTGTGACTCTAGGGAGACTCTTATTGTGGAAGAAAGAAATACCTATTTCCTCTGTGGACTTGATGAAGTGTGTGTAAATTGCAGATCCTCATCCTCTTTCTGCTGACTGAGCACTATCACAACAATGCAGCAGTAACAGTCTAAGACTGCAGCGTCTGTCTGATTTAGACAGTGACACTGATTAGAAGTGTTCAGAGGCTTCAGGGCCTCTTCAGTCTTCAAACTGAACGAATATGAACAAATTAAACACACTTTGCTATTGAAGCAGTAAACACGGGCACCGCGCTGCTCCCTTTTTGGATTGTTTTATTTTAAAAGGAGATTTTGCTGCATTACTATGATGTTGCTGTTGACTGTATAAATAATGATGCATAGTTCATTGTGCTTTAGATTGTTTTATTTTGGCGGTTTTCACAGGAAGTCTTCGTTTGTCTCGATGCTCGAGTGACTCATTCACTGCCCTCTGGTGGCCACAATGATGAACTGCGTTTCAATTCATTTACAGGTGTTCCTTCTGGCAGGGGTGACAGCACACCACTACTTCCGGTGAGTACTTTCAAAATAAGCGATCAAAATTAGGCATTGCCTTAAAACGAGGCTGTCTAACGCCTTCTCAGCCACCACAGCGTTTATGGATCTGATTCTGAATGAGTCTTAAAAACAACTTCAGTACTAACTTAACATATTATAGTAACAAGTGAATAACCAGAGACGTGAAGTACAATGTTTACGTTGTGTATACTACATTTCTAAGCACCCAGATAAAGACAAATTAACCATTTCGCTGTTTAGTCATGTAACATTAAGATTAAGATTAAGATTACAGTCTCTCGGCCAAGTATACTTGTGTATACAAGGAATCTGGTCTCTGCATTTATCCCATCCGTGAATTAGTGAACACACAAAGCACACAGTGAGGTGAAGCACACACTAACCCGGAGCAGTGAGCTGCCATGCTACAGCGGCGCTCGGGGAGCAGTGAGGGGTTAGGTGCCTTGCTCAAGGGCACTTCAGCCGCTTTCTACCGGTCGGGGGTTCGAACTGGCAACCCTCCGGTCACAAGCCCAAAGCGCTAACCAGTAGGCCACGGCTGCCCATAGCACAGCTGTGTCTCTTTGCGGTATTTTTTTCCACTTTACAGTCATTTTATTGGCTTTCAAGGAAGACAAAAATCTCTTGCAGAGTAGCCCCTACCCCCATTGCAAAACTGGTCTGGCCCAGTGATGGGCCACACAACCCACTTGCACTTACTGCAGTCAGTCAGTCCAGATATATATATATCAACAAGTACAGTATTATAAGCAAATGTTTATTTTTTTAGTCATGTTAACACAGTACACACACCTGCACATTAATCAATGCCATTTTATCATAATCAGTGGCATTGATTAACCTTCTCTGCCTCTACAAAACGATCAAAGTAGCATCACGGGTAAATACTGAATGGATGTTGTCGTAATATTCACCAAGGTTTGTGGGGATTAATAAAGACATGCATTTGCTGACTATTCATTCATATGGATATATGTATGTACAGCTGTATTTTTACTTTTTATTTTATTCTTATATTTGCCTGTTCTGTTTTTTATATTGCACTATTTAAGCCAGGAGTTACCGCCCAAAATTCCTTTATGTTCTCACATAATGACAATAAAGGATTCTTGATTTTTTTGAAAAGCACTTTTATGTTGAAGGAGTGACTCTAATCAAATCCGCGCTTCCGGTTTCATTTGTTGTTTTCTTGTCGTGTTTCCGGTGTGGATGCAGCTGCAGCTGTTTCAGATTCCAACATCAAAATGACCAAACTGCAGCTGCTGAACGCGTACCTCACGGAGCGGCTGACGGTGGTGGTGAAGGAGATTCTGGACGTGGTGGAGGACACGGTGACCGAGTACCGGGAGGAGACCGCGAGAACCAAGCGGGAGAACGAGAGCCTGCGGAGGCAGCTGCGGGACATCCTGCTGCTGGAGGCCGGGACCGAGTGGCTGAGTAAGGGCCGAGCTAGCCGGCTAGCTCCGCCAGAAAACACTGTTCCAAAGTGCGCTGAAAAATCCGTCGGGTTTTAACGTATTCAAAGTTTAAACGTTAAATATCGGCTGAATCACGGGTTTTTAAAGTTCATATAAATTGTTAACGACATACTTTGATGTTCGGCATCTGTCAAACGGAACCTCTTGGTCTGAATTTTATGAGACGTGACTTTTCATCATGTAGCCCGTTACTTCCTCTTTTCCATCAGTGACCTGAGGCAGTGGTCACTAAACCTCGCCGTATTCACCTTGAAAATGTACTGGCATTTAGTGTTTTAAGTGTGTTTAGTTTGAATGAGTTATAGGTTTACATAAATCAACAGAACTTTAAATTGCCAGACTTTAACATGGACTTTGGTGTGACTCGTTTTCTACTCAGAAGAACTGAAATGTACTGGGGAACTAACTTTGAGGAACTGTCGGTCACTGTAGGTCATCACCTTAAAAGGGGACATACATTTACATATTTAACTAGCCACAAGTTAATGAAATTAAGAAAAACTGACTCCATCCATGTTGTGCAAGTGAACCAAAGAGGAGGCTTAGTCAAATGAAACTGGTACAAAAAAGTTTAATTAGAATCTATCAAGTGTCCAATTGATAGTAAATACACCTAGCTGAAAATTAAAATGAGCGCCCTTTTAAATATTTGCATTGTAGTGTTTCTTTCAGCTCTTCAGGTAACTAAGTAGAATTTAACAAACAATGCTTTTTTTGTCAGGGTCCACCAGGTCCAGTCTTGGTGTCGTGGCTCCGGAGCAGCAGCCTGGAGATCAGGAGCAGAGGTCCCGCTCAGAGGAGCCAGATTCCACCCTCAGCCAGCCCGGACTACCTCCAGCTAATGCAGCGAAGCCGTCACATGAGCAGGTGGTGCCTGTGCAGCTGCAGTCAGTCCAGAGGGAGGCCCTTACGGGGCCCATTCACCTGCCGGGGGACACGAAACCCTCGCAACCAGTGTTGAAGTCTGACCTTCCACAGGAGGTTTTTAGGAAAGTTTCACCTCTTCCCTCTCACTCCTCCCTGAATCCTCCCTCCTCCTCCGCCCCCAAAGTACACGTTGAGGTTCCAATGCTCAGGGAGGGGCCCCGGGCCCCGGCTCCAGCACTGATCAAGACTGAACCTGATGAGTACAGGGTGAGTGAACCCGAAGGTCACACAGACTCAGGCGCTCACGTTTCAGTGAAAGAGTCGGGTTTCGGGAGCAGGGTGGATACTGACAGGACGGTGTTGGTGCGCGCAGAGCGACAGGAAGTTCAAAGAAAGTCCTCTCAGGAGAGGTCACCGGCAGACGTCGGCACAGTCGCCCCGTTCATCCCCGAGCTCGTCCACCGCTGCCCCCGCTGCGGCGAGGCGTTCGGCCAGGCCGCCAGCCTCCGCCTCCACCTGGAGCAGAAGAGGAAAACCTACGCCTGCGACTGGTGCTGCAAGTCCTTCGCGCAGTCGGCCGACCTGCGGCGCCACCTGCGGACGCACACGGGCGAGCGGCCGCACCGGTGCACCTTCTGCTCCAAGAGCTTCAGCCAGAGGGGAAACCTGAGGAGACACCTGCGCATCCACACGGGCGAGCGGCCGTACAGCTGCCCGTTCTGCTGCCGCACCTTCAGCGACGGAGACACCATGAAGAAACACAAACGCACTCACTCAGGAGAGAAGCCGTACCGCTGCGCTCAGTGCACCAAGACCTTCACCAGCGCCAGCGGCTTACAGATACACCTGAAGAAGGACATGTGCTTCGTGGCTAACGCCTGATCGGTCGGTTCAGGAGAGGGTGGCAGGTGCTTCTCACGTACAGACTCGTGTGAATCGGATCGGACTAAAACTCCTCAGTGGGAGCTTTAAACAACGTGGAGGAGAAGATGATGGTTGTTTCTCTAGAACAAGTCAGAAAACTAAGAAAAAAAACAAGTTGGCTCAAATGTTGGCAAGACAACACACGATTACATCAACTTGTCTCTCTCCTCCTGCTGAGTCCTCAGTGCACTTTATGTTTAACCTGATGGTGTTTATCGGCAGCTACAGACTTCCTCCGTGTGTCCGTATTTATTTATTTAGTTGTTTGTCTTCTGAAGTTCTCAAAGCTGCAGGCTGAAGGCTTTTCTTGCTCTGAATCTCGTCATCTCTCGTGTTCTTTGCTTTCAGTGTTAAATGCAGGCCAGAGTGTTTCTTCTCTTTCAGATTCAGGTCGAAGGATATCTGTCTGTCGGCAGCGGTCCTCAGAGATGCATTTCACTGAGCTGTCAGTTTATCATCAGGTCAGTGTTTCTACACACAAAGATTTTCACATCGGCAGGAAATGACCTGCAAATAAAAACACGCTGCAGGGGCTGTGTTTACACGGACACTAATTATCAGGATATCACCTCAGTCAGAACATGTCCATGTAAACGTGGCTGCTGTTTGTTCTTCGTGTGCATCTGTATCATCCAGATGTTGGATTGAAGGAATATATATTTGCAATAAGAAGGTAAAACCTGCGGGTCAACGATGAAAACCAACAGAGGTTTTGTTAAAAGTTGCCTTACCCGAGATATCTTCACTGCCGATGAAGCTGCAACTCAGTGAAATACCTTTGTCAAACGTGGAGGTGATGTGGTGTCGAGGTGAAGACAGAAAGCCTGAGCTGTTAAATTGGGACGTTTCTGTCTTAAATGAATCTGAAGGTCTAGAACAAACGAGCGTCTGCAGCTCTAAAAATAAAACCTTCATCCTCCTTTTAATCGGCGTCCTTCCACGGACACGTTTTAAACCGACGGGAAGCTTCAGAGAGGAACATTGTTTTCAGTCTTTTAAGCAGAAAGAGGTGTCTTGGTGTGAATGTGAGCAGCTCCGTCTGCAACGTCAGTATTTTTTGATAATAAATGTCTCTTGATTGATCGAACTGATTGGTTTCTGTTGTCGGATCAGAGAATCAGTCGCAGACTTTTAGATTGAATCATAAAATCACATCTGTTCAAATCTCATTTTAAATCTTACTTGAACCAAACTGAAGGCAATTTAAATCGTCTGGATTCTGCCTCGTGACAAATTTTAATACTCACCGTCTTAGACAAATAATTAAACCATTCAGTTATTTTAAATTTGACGGTTTGTTCATTTTTTTCTCTTGTTGTTTTTTCATAAACAGATTAAACGTTACTTCAGGTCAGAGAATATGAATAAATCTCATTTGTCCTCATCACAGATAAATGATCTTGTTAAAGTCACTCACTCTAAAGTGACCCTTCTTTGACTTGTATTTCCGTCGAATCACCCTAAAAATCCAAAGTGCTCATTAATTGCGGTGTTTTATGTTAACAGGAAGCAGCTCGTGTGAAACTGAAGGTTTAAAGGATCCACGTCTGGATTCAGGTGTGGTTTGAAGAAACTCGTTCTCAAACTTTACTCTGCAAAAATAGATATTTGGAATCGTTCTCATTTAAAGACAGAGCCTGTAAATAATGTCGTGAAGAAACTTTACAGACTCCGGATGCGAGACGACTGCGGTTGAAACTTTCTGTTTCTGTGACAGGTAAACATCTTGAGCAAAAATAACTGACTGGACAAGTTTTCTTCAAATACTTTTTAGAAAAAAAAAACAGTAAAACTAATTTAGAAAAAAACAAAAAACTGATTTCATGCAAACAACAAACTGAAATATTAAAGATATTTTAAACTGGATCATCAGACAGAAAACATTCAGATATTATCATTGAGTTTAAACTGAATATTTGGGTTGGTCGTTTCTCAAACCTTTTTTTTTTTTTTTTTTTTTTTTTTTTAGCCTCATATATGAAAACACTCATATGACCATGAATGTGTAATATTTAGATAAAAACCCACCAAAAAATCCTCCTTTTCAGTTATTTTTATATATTATACTACTGGATTTTTATTATAGACGCATTAACATTCAAGAAGAATTTAAATATTACAGCTGTCTGTGAGGATTTTACATATTTTAGGGTTATTTATTTTTGGTTTATTTTATCATTAAAGTCTGATAAATGCTGGGAAAGGGAACTTAAAATCTAAATATTCAGGTTCTTTTAAACAGCAGGTTTCAGAGTGTCTGACCTGTTGGAAGTTTGTCAGACCTCAGTAAATAAATGATTCATTTAGTTTCAGCTTCACAAGAAAAATCTTCAACCTCCACCTCAGACCACATTTCTGCTCAGTCCAGCCTCACAACGTTTCCACTTGTTCTACTGACGAGAGCTCTCATGCTGCGTTCAAGTCCTGTCAGACATCTGTGACACAGATCACCTATCAGACCAGTTGAGATTTTTTCACCTTTAAATTTGATACATATTTGTCTCTTTAATGTTTTCTAAAAGCAGCTTGATCTAACTTCACAAAAAAATAATTTATTCAAAAATAGAAACCATAAAAACACAAGCGTCGGCGGTGTTGTTGAGTTTTCCGTCTGCAGGGGGCAGTATGACTCCAATGAGGACACGTCCACACTCCTCTGCCTGCGTTGCATTCCAAATTTATTGTTGCGTTGTACATAAAACACCTGATAGAAATGTAAGAACGACCGTAATGCACAAGATCAGTGTAAACAACGATATCGTATAGAAAGCCACATTCGTACATTCAGTCGTGCATAAAAGATGAGCAGGAACACTGTAAACAGAAGAATGTTACCTGAACGCCTCATCGTGTCTCACTTCAACATTAGAAAACAGGCAGTACAGAGATATAAAGAAGTATATCAACATATTGCATCATGCAACAACAAGGAAGAACCACTTGTACTGACAAATCATCATCAGTCAACAGGATGCACTTAGTTTTTTTTCACAGTCTTACTGAGGAGTGCAATAGAAACATGAGCTGTGTGTCAGGGCTGCTGGAAATCAGATCGCGTTTGGTGGATGAAGCTGCTGGTTTCAGATCTTTTAAAGTCCACAAAAAACAAGTTACAAAGGGATTTCAGTCTCTCCTGGTTCCTGCAGTAAAAGTCCTGATCACTTATTCCCATAGAAAATGATGTAAGTCAGTTTAATACGGAGGCCCAAAGGGGTCGAAGTTAATTAGTTAAATTATGAAACAACTGGTGGAAATTACAGTCCCCATCAAAAGTATGGTAATAGTAGTCTAAAAATAACTGCACCATACTGTATATATAAGTGATGCAATCATTTGTGAAGTCATTTTAACCAATTGGTAAATTTCTAGAGGACTTAATTTTGGTTTGTCTTTTACTTTTTATTTATTCCTTTTACTTAATCACTCTGATCAGCGATTCCAACTAAAGTGTTTATATGGACGCAAAATAAAATGAACTTATATGGCAAGTTCACATGCCCCACAACATCAATCACAATAGCACTTTTTGGACATGCGCAAAGGGTCAGAAATATTTGTGTACATTTAAGTTTTTTGAGGGAAAAGCGGGGTGCATGTCGGTGAGGAACATCCGATCACAAGACTTCAAATTATGCCACGTGAAATGCTAAGCGGTGAAGGTTGAAGATTAGAATCCACTTTTAAATTTGGTGTCAAATTCGGTTCCATGTTGCAATCACTTCAACACGTTTTGGTAACAACTTCAACCACAAATCTTTTCTCCATAGCAGCCAAGGCTCATGGGTATTGTAGTATTTCGACGCACCCACAAAACAAGTTCTTCATTCAGTTCTGTCTGAAATCAAAAAAATTGCTTTTGTTAATTGTAAACTGTGAAGAAAGGAAAGATTGTCCTTAGAAGATAAAAGGAGTAGGTGCTGGAGAATGTTTGTTTTCTCTGTAAAGTTGCAGTATTGGACATTACACCTGTTCACTGAAACACACTGTTAGCACCTTTAAGGACCAGATGATCATCGCCCCCAAACGTTACATCTTGTTTGAACAAACAAAAAACCTGCAACAAACCACATTAAGAGATCCAGCCTTGGAACAGAGCCTCAACAATATGTAATGTGCTTGAAATGTCTGCTATAATATAATGTTGTTAATATTGTTATATGGAATATAATTATCCATAAGCCCTAGAGGTTTGCTCCCAGTCTTTGAAGTGTAATCAGTCTCAAAACCAGTTACCAGTTACAGTAAAAATGCATCAGTTCTTTTTTTTACATGACTTAACAGGCATATAAACAGAACTTTTCAATTGAATTCACATTTGGTTATCATCAAGTTTGGAGCTATGACGACTGAACTCAGTGTTTTATTATGTGTTATCCGCCAAAGGGAATAAAATGGTTGTCCAACTTGATGGAAAATTTTAGAAAAAGATTAGCCTGGCATCCCTGATAGAAGTCAGAGCTGGATGACATGGAATAAAATCTCAGCGCTGACATTATGAGGGTGGAACTCAGCAGAAGTAGCTGAAGAAGTTATCATAACCTGTCTACTTCAGAAAAACAAGTGCTGATAAACGAAGAGTTTTATTTTTCTGGAAATAACTGTGGGATCTTATTGTCCTTTTAGTGACTACAAAGTGACCAACTGATCTAGCTAGCTAACGAATATCTAGCTTGGAGAGCTAATGGACTCACTGCTGTTAGCATGGTTCAGGTTGCTTTGTGTGCTTCTGTGAGTTACTGTAGTTCACTTGGAAGAAGATTTACTACATCTTCATGCTATTATCTGTGAGCTCACAGTGATGAGATTCACTGCATGTTTGGTGCATATGTTTTATCAACAGCTACGTTGGCAAGGGGTAAAACTTCATAAAGTTTAATTTCATAAGAAATCATTTTCAGGAACATTTGCAGGGTTAAAAATCCTCAGCACAATCTGATCTGTGTTCCCACAGCAGGGACCACAAAACCTGAGAAGATGCCAGTCTGTACCAAAAGCACAACCTTCTCAAATTCCTGGAAATTGTCCAGTGCAGTAACTCTGCCCGGGAACATTAAACCGAACCGAGAATTCCCAACAAAAGGTTAGTACAGGAATGTTGGTTGTGCTTGTAATGCTAAACAATTCAAACTGCTTTAATGCTATCGATTGTCTCTTTCTTCACTGTTGCTTGAATCTCTTCCATGCTTAGTGTTGCTGCAGTGTCACTGTCTCAATGAGCTACGTCCAACACTGCAAGCAGAGACTTTGAAGTTCCTGAACCATCAGAACTCTGGAATCAGAGGCTTGTTGGGGAGAAAATTGTTTCCCTGAAACTTGATCTAGATCTTAGTTCAGCCTTTGGAGCCTCCTCAACATGGAGGTGAGCATATTGACTTGGTGCAGGAGATGCACCAAGTCAATATGCTCACCTCAACACTCCTACTAGTCGCTAACTAATAGAGGGTAGTAACTAGAAAAGTCCAATAGGTTGCTGAGGTAGGCATGTTCATCCTTACCTTACTGATTTTGAAAATTTGTTTTATTTTTTTGCATGTCCCCTCCACCAAACCTGCCTAAACACAATGTTTTGTTATCAGTGGTGCTGATGAGTAAAGACCCCATATTTAGGCTAAATTAACAGAGAGTTGCTACAGGTGACTCGCTAAATAGCTTACTAGCCAGCAAACGTGAGCAATGCACCAATGTATGATTGATAGCTGGTGTAGCGAGCTAAAGTTAAAACACAAGACATGTCCATGCACACACTCTGAACTGTTGCTCAACATGCTTTGGCAGAACAGCATTTACTGTGATTTATAGTCGAGCCAATGAAAGAAACTTGAGCTGAACTGATAAGAATAAATAAGCCATCAGCCAATCAATGGTCACGGCACTACGTAAACGGTTTCAAGTCATCTGATTGGATATAACCATGTTTATGTAAACAACACTCTTCTGCCCAAAACAGCAGAAAACTGAACCAAGATGATAATGGTTAACAAAACGTACACTATATTGCCAAAAGTATCTGCTCATCTGCCTTTACATGCACATGAACTTGACATCCCATTCTTAATCCATAGGGTTTAATATGACTTTGGCCCATCCTTTGCAGCTATAACAGCTTCAACACTTCTGGGAAGGCTTTCCACAAGGTTTAGGAGTGTGTTAATGGGAATTTCATCCATGTCTTTATGGACCTTGCTTTGTGCACTGGTGCTCAGTCATGCTGGAACAGGAAGGGGCCTTCCCCAAACTGTTGCCACAAAGTTAGGAGCATGGAATTGTCCAACATTTCTTGGTATGCTGAAGCATTCAGAGTTCCTTTCACTGAACTAAGGGGCCAAGCCCAGCTCCTGAGAAACAACCCCACATCACAATCCCCCCCCCCCCCCCCCCCCCCACCACCACCAAACTTCTCACTTGGCACAATGCAGTCAGACAAGTACCGTTCTCCTGGCAACCGCCAAATCCAGATTCGTCCATCAGATTGACAGATGGAGAAGCATGATTTGTCACTCCAGAGAACGCATCTCCACTGCTCTAGAGTCCAGTGGTGACGTCCTTTACACCACTGCATGCAATGCTTTGTATTGTACTTGGTGATGTCTGGCTTGGATGCAGCTGCTCGGCCATGGAAACCCATTCCATGAAGCTCTCTACACACTGTTCTTGAGCTAATCTGAAGGCCACATTAAGTTTGGAGGTCTGTAGCGACTGACTCTGCAGAAAGTTGGTGACCTCTGTGCACTATGCGCCTCACCCCGCTCTGTCATTTTACGTGGCCTGCCACTTCGAGGCTGAGTTGCTGACATTCCCAGTTGCTTCCACTTTGTTACAATACCACCAACAGTTGACTGTGGAATATTTTGTAGCGAGGAACTGGACTTGTTGCACAGATGGCATCCTATCACAGTACCACAAATGTTTGTAGAAGCAGTCTGCATGCCTAGGTGCTTGATTTTATACACCTGTGGCCATGGAAGTGATTGGAACACCTGAATTCAATTATTTGGATGGGTGAGTGAATACTTTTGGCAATATAGTGTATCTGAAGACTGTAGAGGAAAAACATGCAAATGTCTACTTAACTTTGGTGAGTTCCACCCCTCATAATTCACGTGTCAATCTAAAGATGTCATGTTTACATGGAGTCTGGTGATGAAAACAGTGCTGATGGACCCAACAGTCCTTTGCTCAGATGACTTACTGATCAATAATGAAGGCACACCACCATGCTGCTCCGAATCCACCCTTGTGGATCTTATTATAACACACTTTCCTCTCAGTCAGCTGATTCCTGTGGTGAAGTTGGTTGTGTTCGTTCCATAAAGTAAGCTGAGGATCTCTGTGAACCGTGTGATCCCTGACAGCGACCGTCTGCATGCTTGCTGGTGGCTGCGCAGGGGTTAGTCGTGGCTGAGGGTTCGTGGCAGCTCGTTGGTCAGGATGTGCCACCGCTCCACCCTGCGGCCCTTGTTCTTCAGGCAGTCCATCCAGTGACGGAGGGCGTCGCCCTGCGAATGGCAGCTCAGACAGACTCCACCTGAACAACAGAAACAAGAAACACAGGAAGAGTTAGAGGTCTCCGAAAATACTTGGGAGTTGTCGGTCTTGGAGTTAACGCATCCAAAAGGCTTGATATAATCTAAACAGGTGAGTTACACCAATTAGCCACAACACTGAGAGGAGAAGTAAATGACATTGACCATCTTGTGACAATTCAATGTTCTGCTGGGAAACGTTTGGACCTGGCATTCATGTGGATGTTACTTAGACATGTACCATCCACCTAGACCAGCCAGGCACTCCCACCCCATAGCAATGACACTCCTTGATGGCAGCAGCCATCCCCAGCAGGATGCAGCCTGACACAGGCACACACACAAAAACGATTTAAGAACTCAGGATGTTTGGGAGTTGACTAGTTTTTAGAGCCAGCCTCAAGTGGCCATTAGAGGAACTGCAGGTTTTAGCATTTCTGCATGGGCTTCATTGACAGTCTTCATGTCAACACCATAGTCCTCTCTCTCTTGACAACTTAGCAAAGGATCAAAGATAGGCATGTTGTTGTTTTTTTCATTTAAAAGGATTTAACTTGTGAGTTTGCTTGTAGCATCAGAGCAAGACTTAGAACATCATAGTGCAAATATTACATCTGCTAAATATAATATGGATTCTTTCATCTCTCTATAATAAACTCTATGTCTCCCTGCTAAATTGACTGATCAAAATCAGCAAATACAATAAGATTAAAAGGAAAACTAGTAATAAAAGTCACTTCTCTGCAGTGGTGTGTGGACACTGACAGTTAGCACTCTGTGACCACATTTAACAAGCACTTTTTATTGTGAAAGAATAGAGAATTAATTCAGCTCTACAGATGGCAAATACACAGTAATGATCTTGACAAGCACGCACACGCAATATTTCACTGAGCAGCTTTGCCAGCACTAATGAGCAGCAAGTGTTAGACTCATTAATATTTACAACATTTATTCACAGCAGAGCCAGAAGATAATTGAAAACTTTCGGAAACACTCCAGCGACCCATCAAACACCAGATTCGGGGGAAGGGTTTTCTGGGCTTCGGATTAAAGAGCTCGGTCGCTCACCTATGAAGTCGTTGGAACGGCCCAGGTCGTAGTCCCACACCGTCACCTCCAGCGTCTTGTTGGCCAGCTCTGACAGAGAGATCTCATAGAAAAACTCCTAGAAGACAAACAGACTGATGTCTGAATACAGCTACGGTGTTAAAACCCCTCCTGGCTGCGGAAACACAGAAATAGCAGCTATTTTTTCTACACATTTAACCACAGTGTTTCTCTAGCTCTTAGTGATTGCTGTCCTTTCTATGAAAATAGTCCAAGTAGCATCAAGCCCTATTCCATGGAGTGATGCAAACCTGGCCCGGGAGCCAGCCTGAACTTCCCCCAAGAACAGAAGGTTTGTTGGGGAAAGTTGATCTGGAGTTGGTCTGTTGAGAACTGATGATGGTCCTGCAAATATGTGCCGGGCCAATCTAATCATTTGAGTTGGATTTATGTGGTGATGGACAGAAGAGTAAAAGTGATGTGGTCATCCACGTCATCTGAGGAGTTGAGTTTGTGTAAAAAATGGCTCTGATTGGTTGCAGGACTATCCAGTCATGGGCAGAGTTTTCTTTTCTCTCTATATCGGTTGAGTTTTGTGTTGGATGATGATCGGAAATGTGCAAATTGCACTGGTCTTTATGATCTTTATGATCTGATCTGATGTTTCGTCAATACCAAAGTAGTTTACATTCAAAGCTGCTGAACTGACAAAGTAGCAAACATCTAGTTGTTATGTCTGCTGAGCCTGCTGTTAATTTACACTTTGACCTTAGACATCATAGCAGCCATTGTCCACCTAATGCCTGACGTACTGGGAACATTTTACAGTGTTTTACCTCTATGAATGTACTGAATTTGGTAGTGATCTTTGTCTCTAATAAGTTAAACTGAAAATCAAGGGAAGACAAACGTCTCCAGCTGCTTTTATTTTCAGTCAACTATCAAATCAGAATGAGATTCATTGTATAGTATCAAATACGAGGGATTTTTGAGGTAGATTGATCTGGTTATCAGGTTCTTTTGAGAGAAAAATAACCTGCAGACAGGGGTGAAACTGATGCAGCATTGAAAGTCAGCGAGCCAGATGAGGCCAGATTTGAATGAGCATCGAGGTGAAGCGGCGATGATGAGCTTGACCGCTCTGTGAGGGCGGAGCCGAGGTGGAGCCGCTGGAGGGTCTCACCTCGTTAAATTCGGGGTTCAGGGTCTTTCTCATCACGGCTGTTTTGTGCTTGGATTTCTTCAATATGTCAGGCTTCAGGTATCTGTCAGAAAAAAATAAATAAATAAATTAAGTTACACCACAAGTGATTTAGCTGCTGTGTGGAGCTGCTGACGAATTAAACACACACAAAAAATATAGAACAAAGAACACACTTTTTAACGCCTGTTCATTTAACGTGTTAAATGAACTTGATCAGAGGTGAGATTCCATTATGCAAAAGCTTCTCATTTGCTTCGTTTCTGTCTGTGAGGATAATTAGAAAATGAATCATTAATTAGAGAAAACAAAGAGGATTGTTATTAATTAAAGGATTAAAGTGTTTGAGAGCCTGAAGCTCTGCAGAAGAAGAAACCATGTAAGCTAGCGTTAATGACACTCTAATTAATAAGTATTAACACTGAGTCAGACTTACACTGCAGCACTGAGTCAGGTATAATGTTGGGACAGCGACTCCCAGGGTTATGCAGCTGGTGAGGATGTCTCCTGAGCGGGGTAGACCCAGAATTCGCTGTGCATGTGTGTGCATCTAAATCGTTCATAAAGGACTAGAAAATGTTGCCAGGGCGTAGGGACGTCTGGAATACCTTGCTTAGCCTATTGTCGCTGTGACCTGACCTCAGATAAGCAGATTTAAACGGGGGCATAATAAGAACGCTGCGGAGCTGGACTGACTCCTCATCAATTGTCTGCAAACCACTGCAGCATAACAGGAAGTCAAAAGACAGCTGGGGACCGGTCTCTTCCCGGGCCCCCTGGTTCTCTGTTATCAGGGCGAGGATGCAGTGCGAGCATCTGCGAAGCTGTTGAAGGAAATTAATAAGTGTCAGCTGCAATAGCAAACTTAATTTTCTCTGAAGTGACTTCCACTGTTAAGCGACTGTCCAGCACATAGACTGTATATAAAGATGGACGACAGAACAGCTCCTCAAAAGTGAAGCCAAAGCATGTAGAGCTCCCCCTGGTGGTTGGCTGCAGTATAGGTCATAATGTTAGTGGGTGGGACTTGGGCCAAACTAAAACACTAACGTAAACATCAAATAATTTGCTAAGAGTTGTGGTGGTTCCCGTCATTTTAGGTAGTTAATATAATGCTGACGCATGTTCAAGAGTCTTTTTGAGAAATTTTGTTTTAGTTACGGGATGTACCACATCATAGTGAGTAACGTTTGCCATCACGGTCATGAAATTAAATAAATAAATAAGAATAGTGTATTATCCAGCATTTCTTTGTAGTTGGTGGAGGTAGAGTAGAGCGCAGTATTAATCAAACGAGAATGCGAGTGAGTCCCTGGAATTCTAGCATCAGTTTGACAAATAAAAGGAAGTGGAGATGCATCGTCCATATTTTATACAGTCTATGGTCCAGCAGCTGAGGCTACAGAGCCACTTACCGATGCGGTCAGGGTGAATTTATTCTTCGTTTTAACTAATTCAATGCAACGGAAAGAAATTTATTTGTTTTTTGTTTGAGAGTCTGGTTCTTCTGAACCATTCTGAAAGAAAATATCAGGGAATGGATATTATTACGTATCTTGCTGACATTCAAACAAAGAAATGTGGTGTCATGTGCATTGTCGGTGAGTTTCTGTTGACGTGTTGGCCATGATTGGCTGATGCCTCGAAGCATTTTATGTCTCTCATGCATCGAAAAGTGTCGGGCATCAGTTAGTAGCTTTCATATCATGTAACTGCTTCAGTTTCGGGAACTGTGCACAATCGATGCTCCCAAGAAAAGCAGGATATGAGGCTCAGTGAATAAAAAAAGAGTGCTATCAAAGGCAGGGTGCTGTCATTAATCAGTGTATTCTTTGAAATCATACTTCATTCTCTTGGGATTAGAGACGTATCATGTTCACCATCAAATCAGCTGCTAGCTCTGTCTTGATTCACAGATCAATACACCGTCAGAAGTTATATCTTGTTTTGTCTGGCCAGCTGTTTGAAACACAAAACTCTTCAGTTTACTGCCAGAAATTTTGATATAAGAGAAGCTGGAACCATTTTAATATTTCTTAGTGGTGTTATCAGTGTTTATTTTTGCTGTTAACAATCTTGTCTGTGGAGAAATTTGGGTTATAGTTTACGGTACGGTGCTGTTTAGATAAGTATTTCAGCTGAGACTCACAATGTTAAGGTAAAAACTTTCTGAAAAGTATAAAGAACCTCAGCAGATCTCGGATTAGTCAGAACATAAATACCGTTTTCCTTTTTAATGAAGCTTTTGAAATTTTTCCATAAATATGTTTTTAAAAATTCAAACAGCAAAAGCAGTCAGACTAATGACATGTCTGATTTTCTTCTAGATGAATTAAAAACAGATGATGAAGGCTGACCAGAGAGGAACAGCTGGGCAACACTATTGAGCAGTGTATTGGCTAAAAATGAGCCAGGACACAGCGTTCTGATATTCTGCATTCATTTCTAAAACGGGTTTCGATCTCTGTGCGTTTGCCCGACCCCTCAGCTGTCAGTCGCCTTCTCGTTCTGGCTGCGGCTCAGTTTGTATTCTGACCACGTGCAACGGGGGGAAAAAAAAAAATCTGTCCTCCTCTTCAGAGCGAACATCCCTCGGGTGCGAGGAGACAAAAGCTAAGAGAAGCCTGAAATCCCCGCTTGAACTGTTTTCTCCTTTTTGCTGATTCTCCGTCCTGCTGGGGAACAGATGGTCCTTTTTCTTTAACAATAACAGAATCATTAGCACAGTTGAGACGATGGCAAAGCTCCAGCTTCGATTGTCTCACGGATGTAGAGTTGTGGGATTTAGTCGGCATCCTTAGTGAGTTTTTGTGACCATTTTTAACAAACATGTCTTCCAGGCCCAGTCATAAAGTTTGCCTTTGAACAGCTGAGGATTACTTGATGAGCTTATTATTATCTTTTGGTAAGCAGACAAAATGCTGAGCCAATGTAATAATAATTGACGCCTTTTCCCTGCTCAGGAAAAACTCCCTAATGTCTCTACTAATAAGAAGTAAGTTTGTTATTCAAAGAAAATGAAGGATTTAAATTAACATTAAAATAACATTTGATTATCTTTAAATTACATTGACTTGGAATTAAGAAAATTTAATTCTCTTACAAATTATATATATATATATATATATACATATTAAAAAATGAAAAATCTTGTCCAAAAGACAAATTATCTTCAGTCACTGAATCACAAGACGTGTTTTTATGACTGTGTACCGGAGCTCTTACATTTTAACGTAGGGGTCGGAGAACCCATTGACGTCCATGGCTGCCAGGTGGGCGCAACGCTTCACGCCAACACAGAGGCCCCCGTTGCGGCGGCCTTCACTTGCTCCTCCTCCTCCTCCCCCTCCTGCCTCTCCGTCTGTAGCCTCCAAACCTTGCGGAGGCAAAAACTGAAGGGAGAGAAGAAGACGACCTCTCTCCTCCAGGCTGTGCAGCTGCTCGTTCTCCCACTGTGGACAAGAGCCGACCAGTTTAGTCACATTAGTGTGGCCGGGATGGGTTTGATGTATTTATATTAGGATGATGATGACAGTAGTCAGATTATTACTTTTTCTTATATTAGTTTATTTGGAATTGTTTCCTCATATTAAGTAAATCAGATAAATCATGTCAGATTGAGTAAATCAGATTAGCCAAATCTGATTATCTTGGTCAGATTAGCCAAATCTGATTATCTTGGTCGGATTAGTTTGATTTAATTTAATTAGTTTGATCAGATTAGTTTAATCTGATCAGTTTAGTCTGATTAGTTCCTCCAGATTAGTTTATCTAATCAGTTTAAACAAATCATTTTAGTCGAGTTACTTTGGTCAGAATACTGTAATCTGATCGGTCAGTTTACTGTGATTAGATTAACTTGGTCGGACAAAGTGGTGTAGCTGGATTAGTCAGGCCGCATTCATTTCTGTAGATCAGAAAGATTATGTTTCACTAATTGTCATTAATTTAGTTATTTCAGTTTGATTATATTAGATATGAGTTACATAAATCAGATTATTCAGATTAATCTGAATAAATTGGGCCTTAGTTTAGCTGGATTAGTTTGGTGTGATTAAAGAAACCAGATGAGTCTAGTTTGATAAATTTAGTCAGATTAGGTCAGTCATATGACATTTGTTTGGTTGGAATAATATACACCAATCAGATTAGTACAATTTGATTTGTTTGGTAGGATTCGTTTACTAGCTGGATTACTACAGTATAATCCAGTGGTGGGCCGTCAGGGCCAGCAAAGCCTTCTCTGCTGGCCTAAACTTTATCAAAATCAGTGACTTACATTTTAATATTTTCCCATTAATCTTATTAAAGTATTCCCAGTAGCCCATTCTTTTCATTTTATGGCTTGTCTGTCTTATTGTTCCTTTAGCCAATCACATTTCAAGTTCATATTCTTAGCGACTCATGTTCATCTGTTGCGAGTTCCACAAGCAAATTGTGAACCTTGAACCCACGATGGCGGAAGGAGGAGAGGCTGTCCATTTGGTTACAGATCTTCCTAGAAAGCCATTTTCACGGTGGACTCTCCAGGAGAAGCTGGACATTGTGAGGAAAGGCTGTCCAACCCCAGAGCTAGCTAGCCTGACCCAGCCGGGAAAAAGAGAAAGTTCTCCAAGAAGAACTCTATTTTGTGAGTAAAATTAATTTTATTTCCATCTTTTATGTATATTTTTGCGGTTTTATTGGGTCAACATTGATGCTTCTGCTGGATTTGATGTATATCTATAGCAGTGGTGGAAAGATGGAAAATACACAGCCTGCCACTGCTATAATCAGATTACTTTGTATTGTATTACTGTAGCTGATCTATCTACTAAAGAAAGTGTGAATTTGACTTTAAATAATGTGAAAAGAAAGACGAAAGCTTTTCAGACAATTTCAGAAATTAGAAGTCCCAATGACTCTGATCTCCTTGGTATTTCCTCTGGCACCAAGAACTGATCAACATATTAGCATAGCATGCTAACACACCTCGCAAATATGAAGCGCTGACCATGTTTATGCATCACGAGGATGAACCCTGTCCACTGTACAGTAGACATACATGAAGAGAAGATTGAGAAGGTGTTTCACAATGGAATGGGGATTTTACCATAAGAAGTATGGTAAATATTATTATATTTAGCATTATTTAGTTGCTAAACATGCTAAATGTGGCTTGTCTTTATTTTCAAGGCAAAATGAAAGCAGCAAAAATTCAAACTCTGCAGGACTCCACCTCCCCTGGAGTTTTAG
This sequence comes from Chelon labrosus, assembly GCF_963514085.1. NCBI lineage: Eukaryota > Metazoa > Chordata > Actinopteri > Mugiliformes > Mugilidae > Chelon > Chelon labrosus. The sequence continues at coordinate 11,908,938 of NC_140354.1, forward strand.
CTGCTCTAATGATTTTTCTTCAGGCTCTTTAACCTAAAAACATCCCAGATTTCCAGATGCTCATGAACATCAGTGGTCAGTAGACTCACGCTGATAATGCTGCTGTAAACGAGTCCATCCATGCTCATCCTTTCTGGTATGCCTGCTTTTAGGCCAGCAGTTTGTGGGAGTTAAATCATTCTGAGTTCACATTTAATTCCACTTTCAACGCATTGAAAATTTTACTCCATCCACTAAAAATTCCCACAAGGAGCCGATCGTGTGACGACAAACACGAGAACAGAAGGTCAAACAGACAACACCTACACTGCTGTTCACTAAAACCCATCTCACCAGAGGTATTCGATTTGACCACTGTGATCGCGGCGCAGGAGAAGGTGAGAAGATCGATAGTCTAATCCTCTATCTTTCTCTCGCCCACTCTCTCGTTCTCCCCCTTTCTCCCAGGGTGAGGTTTCCTCACTCCCTCACCCAGCAGTCTTCATTACAGATAATCTGATCATCACCTGTTCATCCTCCTTCACACGCTGACCTTTCACTGATCCTCAAAAAAAAAAAAAAAACCCAGATCCTTCGGTTCAGATTTGAACTTAAAAATGTTACTTCAAGCTGTTTGGTGAAAGTGCTTCCTAGAATTTCAAGTTTTTATTCAGCTCCAGCTTCGTCACACAAAAAAGCAGCATCTATAAAAAGAAAATAAAGGTCAGATAATAGCAGATCGATGGCTTTTAGCGGGAGTCGGTGCAGCTTGGCAGGATTTCTCTCCACCCACATCCAATTGGTGAGAGACGCACTTTGTAGATGAACCCTGCGCTGAATAAGATTTCTGCTCTGCAACGTTTACAGAGTCAGACGATCTTCAATCTTCGGTGTCTCGCTGGCAGATGAAATGTCATCAGTTCACTTTCAAGTGAAGGGCTGACTGACAGTGGAGTGAGACATCCTTCTTCCGCCGTCTGATGTTTTTACGGGAGGTAGAAACTGACAGAAATGGAAAAAGGCTGATGTTTGTTCCTGTTTAAACAGTCAGCGTCGATGAAATCAAATTTAGTCGTATTGCTACCTGATCAATCACTCTGATCACTCTGATTCATCCCACAGTCCTGCTTTAACTGCACTTTTCAAGAAAACCTTTCTGATACGGCCACATCTCCTCACGCGATGACAGCGCGCAGTCAAACCTGCAGCGCCTCGTCTGCATCCCGTCGCTCGTTTGAAGGAAGCCAGACTTATAAAGATTAGTCTGGATTTGTGTGGCATGTGTGATGCACGCGCAGCTAAGCTCCTTGTTGTTTCTTTTGAATCCTGTGTGAGCTCATTAGCCGCTGCCTGCCCTCACCTCAGCTGCTGTACAGGTGTTTTGACAAAGGCAGAGGCAGGAGGTGTTTTATTGTGGCTGTTTTCAGCCAATTGACCTTGTCACAGTGACAAACGGGAGCTTTACTTAATGACTCACCTTCAGTCTTTACTGTGTGTGTGTGTGTGTGCGCGCAGTCGGATCTGTGAGCAGCCGGATGTGAAACAGCAGTTTCTCCGTGGATGGCATGAACTCAGCAAATGTAATTAGATGTAATTAGATAAAAGAGTGTGTTTTCTCTTTGTTGTCCTTCAGAGGCTTTTCCAACAAAAACTTCTGCTTTTCTAATTAAACGACTCGATAGCAACGCTAAATATGTTTAATTAGTAGCCTAGTACCATTTACGTGGACTCTAGTATTCCACTAATGCTTAGAATAAGAATACTTCATGTAACCACCTCAATCAGAACAGACACTGAACATTTAGAAATGTCTTGGTCATCTTCTTTTATTGAATGAATTCATTGTCGTCAATAATGTTGGGGAAACAACTCCTTCTTCTGTTATGCACTGACCAGGCATAACATTATGACCACCTCCCTAATATTGTGTAGGTCTCCCTTGTGCCTCCAAAACAGTTGTGACTCATCAGATAATGGACATGGGCCTTCTGAGGGTGTCCTGTGGTGTCTGGCAACAGGATGCTGTTAGTGGGAGGCATAGACTGTATATAAATATGGACAACGTGTCGCCACTTCCTTGCATTGACCAAACTGATGTAATTTTAAGGATACGGGCAGCATCATCTTGTGAGTTTGGAGCGAGAGTGTACACATAGTACAGTCCGAGAGTGGAGTTATTTTTTTGTTTGTTTTTGTACAACTCTCACAGCCCCACAGGAATGCTTAATGGAGCGGTCGACATGGCATTATGTCACTTCATGTTTCTATAGCGTCAAATGACTAACTAAAACGAAACTTATCCAAACAATTGAAACTTTAACATTGAATTTAGTGTTTTAGTTTGACTCAAGTCCCGCCCACTAACATGGAAGAGGCGGAGCTTATGACCTATACTGCAGCCAGCCACCAGGGGGAGCTCTACTTGCTTTGGCTTCACCTTTGATTCCGAATTCCGCCTTCCATCTTTATACTGTCTATGGTGGGGGCCTTTGGGTCCTATGGGTTGAGGGGAGGGACATCTATGGATCAGGCTTGTCCCAGCGCACCCCACCGATACTTGATCAGTTTGGGATCTAGGGAATTTGGAGGCCAGGTCAACACCTTGTCCGTCGGATTTAGTTTGAAGTTTAATGTGAGGATAAGGGACAGTTCGTAAACATGTTGGAAGTGGTCAGAAATAAGCACATTATTCTGTCCCTGCAGACGTTGCGAGCTGCATCTCGATAACTGGAAGTGACAGACTGATAACAGGATATGCAACCTCATCCCGAGGCTTGCAGTGTCACTTTCTAACCTGCGGTTCAGAGACTCCTCTTTGAGAGGTCCAGGAGGCGTCCATAAAAATGAGAAGTAGTTTCTTCTCATGGCAGTTTAATTCACTGGAAATGATCCCAGTTAGCGAGCGTATAATGAGGACTAATTCAGATAATAGGTTTCACTCCACTCTGCCACTATTATCTGCCCACATGGAGAGGAGAGATGACAGGAAGCATCTAGACTAAAAATGAGACTCTGAAAATAGACACAGATACTGAGGCTGTTCTCTCATTTAACCAATAAATAATCCCCTCAGCCTCATACTAACATTTTTAAAGTGTTGGCAGTAGCAAACATAAATATCTGTTTCATTTATAGAGGCTCAGATTCTAGACAAACATCTTAAGAGCCTCAATCAGCTTCTGGGAGTTGTGTCTCCGACGTTTTCGAGTAGCGTTTGCGAGATGCTTCGGCTTCACGAGCAGCTAATCTGCGTGTTTACAGCAGCAGAGTCTCGTTTTGCATTTAAATGACCTGATTGATGAACAGCTCCTCCTCCTCATCGCCTCCGGGTTCATCTTCATCTGCAGAGGTGGTGTCATCAAAGGAAATGCTGCTCTGAATGAAACCTGACAGGTGGTCCTTATAGGCCTCCAGCACGGATTCATATTTTATGGCCCAATCTACCTGAGACCTTTTCAACCGCCACTCCTCTTGAACTGCAAATTTCCGGTCACATTTACTCCACTCTGACCCAGCGGACATCTCTGATGATCCAGAGAGCTGACTCTTCTTTACTTTTCATCGAATCTTTCCTAAACCGTCGTCACATCCTCAGATTGACCTCCTGTGGGACTCTTCAAGGTCCTTAAATCCTCCAGGTAGGTCTGTGAGGGTGCTGAAAGGTGGACGGTGTTTTTATAGAGAAAATCTGCCGCTCTGCTTCATGTTGAGAGATTCATGTTGGTTTTTTGACGTAAAAATTCAAATTCAGGCAGAAAGTCTCTTTAGAATAAAGTCTGGATGAAGCTCAGGGACATGACTTTCCAGACTATTGGGGACTGAAGAAAGCCCGTTGCGTTCCATGGCGAACACCTCAACTCCTCTGAGGTTTAAACGCCTCCGGGTAACTCGCCGTCTTTCTACTCCAGCTGTTACTCGCAGCTCTTCACATGAGTTATCTCTCATTTATCCAGATGCCTCTCTCCAACACGCTGAAACCGAAATCTCCACCAGGTCTTATCTGATTTTTCTAGTTTACTGTGTCACACACTGAGCCGATTTCGTCATCATGTTCCCACCTCCCACCTCAGGCTTTGCTCGTCAGTTGGAACTGTTACTGTGTCCTCATTCTGACTTTCTCTCATTATTTGAACCCAAAAACATTACAGATGTTTCAGCACTTCAAACTGCAACCATGAAACATGTTAAAACAATTAAATTTATAATTTAACCTGGGATTCAAACTGGAGGAGGCGGATGTGGCGCGATAAACAAAGATTTACTTTAAGCGCAGATGTAAACTTTATGGAATTAATACTATTTGGAAATGTCGGTGATTAAAGGTGATACATTATTTCATCATCAAAAAGCATATGCTATGAGAGGAAGAGTAAAAATCCTCTTAATCACGTGCAATGAAATGTTTAACTAAATCATAAAATTTGTATTAAAGGATCTAGTCTTATAAATAAGCTCCAAAACATTATTTCTTGAAACATTGGAGCCATTTTTGAATCTTAATGTAGTAAATTTACATGTGTTTGGTACCCTATATATTGAGTTACAGTATATGATTTATTTTTTTATTAAAGGCCCATTTGTCTCCTGCAGTGAAAGCTGAAACTGCTCTGCCGTCTTTAATGGTTCATTTAAGATCATCATTAGGATGTTGAATTTGTCTTAATGGATGTTTTATGGTATTCATCTTTCTTATTGAAAGCATTGGGGAGCTGTAACTGTTACTGTAAGAAGGAACAATCACAATTTCTATTGAAACATCTTAAATAAGGGATTAAATGACAAGAAGAAGAAATTCTAAAATCACCAGATTTGACTCAATGTCGACTGCCGCGACTTTGTGTCTTCCTCTGGATTATAACAGTCATTCAGTCGGTTGTCTTCCTCCGTCCCCGGGAGCAATCTAATTAATGATCGTCCCTGTTGTCCCGAAGCTGCTGCAGAGTCTCAGCACTGACGATCACTGCAGGAAGTCCGAGGTTTAAGCCTGACTCGGGTTCACGCTGAGCAGTAACGGGACGGCTGCGGGTGCCTTCAGTCAGGCCACACTGTGTGAGACGAACTAATGAACCCATTGTTTCACTGTGTCAGACTGGACGGTCACATTGCCTCCTGTGACACACAAACACTTTGGTGTTGTTCTGGCTTGCTGTTTTGTTTTTTTTCTCGCTCGTATCTGAAAATTTTAAATCAGCCTTTGGATGTCAAGATGCTGTTACATTAAAGATGGAGCTGCTTTTCTATGAGAGGATTTGTTATGTGCAAGAAGGAAGCAACGGTTTAGTCCACCACCCACACAACAAAATAAGCAAAGAGGAAGGAGACTGCTGTACTGTACATGATGCTGGATTTAAAGTCACTTGCACATGTTTTAAAAGAAGGACAGTGATCTCAGCTTACAGCTAAGTAGTAACTATTAAAGTAAGACATTATTCACATGTGAGGTCATGAACGTCACAGGACTGTCCAACCATTAAAGTGTCCCTGCAGGCAGTGGTTTGTTAGGAGTTTATAATTAGGCTCAAGTGGCATTATGGTTATTGCAAATATGACTAAAGAGCCATGAAGCTGGTGCAGTGAGGAGGAGGTCAGGGTGGATGGATGCCTCGGCAAACATTTTTGCAGAATTGTAAATCAAGCCAGAATCTATGCAAACATATTCAATTAAATCAACTGAAAAAAATAAAAATAAATCAAAGCAGCTTTAGTTGCTATGTATGTACAGACATACTACGAGCTCAAGGCAGCTCAAGGCAGAGGGGTATCTGATGCTTGTTCAGGTCGGAGGACTTGTCGGAACATTTCAGGGCTGTCGGGCTAAACGTTATTTAATCACAGCCTAGTGTAATTTTCCAAAGCTTGGAGTCTCTCATTTTCAATTCTGATTAGACTTATTGAATTCTCCAAATTGTCTCTGATCCACAGAGTCCAGAGTCGTTCATCACCGTCATGGAGCTGCTAATGATTTTGTTTCAGGTGGAGCTTCGGGGGTTCATTTACATTTTGACACATTTTGTCCTGATGGAATTAGCAACATGTGGTGCAACTTCTGTGCAACCTGTTATTTGTTCTTCAAAATAAATAGTACGCCCTGAGTCATTAAAAAAAAATAAATAAAAATCCTGAAAATGAATTAACTTAGAATCAACATTTGTGTTGCTGTGGCCAAATTTTAGTAAGTATGTGAGACTTGGTTAAAGCTCCAATTAGTCAGTTGTTTAGGGCATAATTAGCTTTGTTTAAACAATCCTGCTCAGTAGATTTACTTGCAACAGTCTGAGGATTAACGTTAATTCCTCGATCGTATTTTCTTTTAATGAATTTTAAATTCGGAGCGTTTGCCTCAGACCTGATTGCTGCTGATTTCTGGTGCTCAACACTCATGTTTTGCAGGAAATCGAATAAAATGCGTCTCGAGTGAAAGTTTAAACGGGCTCGTCATGTGGAGCCTCTGTGAGCGTTTGAGGAGGCAGAAGGAGAATCAAAAGAGCCACTTGTCATCAAATGTCCTTTAACCGCTCTCATACTTCTCTCTCAACTCTTCAACATGTAGATTATTGTGTTTCATCTTGGTTTCTAGATTCTAATTAATGAAATTCAGAGAGCAGCCCATCGAGTCACGTGTTTAATGACTTAAAGGGAAATAAACAGACTTTGTTAAAACAAACAAAAAGAGGTTAATTAGAATATAATTTCATCTGACCTCTTGGTCAATTTAATCTGAGTCATGTGCAGTTCAGGCTCAGTGTGTTGTGGGAGTGGTTTCCTTTAATTTATTCATTCATTCATAAGGGTGGAGGCACTGGAGACGTATTTAGCATGACAACAGTTCTCGTTAGGCAGTGTGACCAAATAGATTCAAATTAACGCACAGAAACCTCTCAAATGTTGGCAGCTCACACAGTCTCGAATAACTCCAGGACTGATTTCTCTTATTAGATAAATAATAAATAATCAATTTCGCTCTCATGAGGAAGAAACCTGCTGATTTTGGTGACATTTCATCAGTGCATCGCTAGCCTGCCGTGGCCACACTCGTCATCTGATAAAATGGCAAGAAATTTTAAAATCTCTCATCAAAGATTGGATGCATCTCTCACACACTGCTGAGAAAACACACCGACGAACTGGTTAAAGTCTGGTAACCCACCGATCAGAGGGTGGATGAAATAGGTGGCGCACACCTTAGCCACAGCTCTGTTGAGCCATCTATTCCTTTAGCCCTCAGTAGTAATGACTTCATGAGCTTCTTTACTAATAAAATTGTCGGCATTAGAGAAAATATTCAAGGCATCCTTCCAACAGCTGTTAAAGATGCAAGTACAGCGACATTAGAAACTTTTGTACGACCTTATCAATATCTGGAATCCTTCTCCCCAGTAGATCTTCTTGAGCTCTCTTCAACAATTACAGCATCTAAACCATCAACCTGTCTTCTAGATCCAATCCCAACTAAATTGCTCAAAGAAGTTTTTCCATTAATTAACATCTCCATATTGAACCAGATAAATTTATCTTTATTAACAGGATATGTGCCTCAGTCTTTTAAGATTGCTGTAATTAAGCCCTTACTTAAGAAAGCCACTTTAGATCCAGATGTTTTAGCCAACTATAGACCAATCTCCAACCTTCCCTTTATTTCCAAAATTCTAGAAAAAGTTGTTGCTAATCAGTTGTGTGACCACTTAAACAAGAATGGTCTGTTTGAAGAGTTTCAGTCAGGTTTTAGAGTTCATCATAGTACAGAAACAGCTCTGGTTAAAGTTACCAATGATCTCCTCATGGCTTCAGACAGTGGACTTGTCTCTATACTTGTTCTGCTAGATCTTAGTGCTGCATTTGACACTATTGATCATAATATTTTACTACAGAGACTTGAAAGTGAGGTCAAGATTAAAGGAACTGCATTAGACTGGTTTGAATCCTATCTATCTGACAGATTCCAGTTTGTTCATGTCAATAATGATTCCTCTACTTATACAAAAGTAAGTTATGGAGTTCCTCAGGGTTCTGTGCTAGGACCAATACTCTTCACGTTATACATGTTGCCATTAGGCAAGATTATTAGAAAACATGGCATAAACTTTCATTGCTATGCAGACGACACCCAGCTATATTTATCTATGAAACCAGATGAAACTAATCAGTTGGTTAAACTCCAAGCATGCCTTAAAGACATAAAGGCTTGGATGACCTGTAATTTCCTACTCTTAAACTCAGACAAAACAGAAGTTATTGTATTCGGTCCTAAGCATCTCAGAGATTCATTATCTAATCACATGGTGTCTTTGGATGGCATTACCTTGGCCTCCAGTACTACTGTAAAAAACCTTGGTGTTATATTTGATGAGGATATGTCCTTTAAATGTCACATAAAGCAAGTGACCAGGACTGCCTTCTTTCACCTGCGTAATATCGTCAAAATTAGGAACATCCTGTCTCAGAGTGATGCTGAAAAACTAGTTCATGCATTTGTGTCGTCCAGACTGGATTATTGTAATTCATTACTGTCTGGCTGTCCAAATAGCTCTTTAAAAAGCCTCCAGTTGATTCAAAATGCCGCAGCAAGAGCATTGACAGGAATTAGCAAGAGAGATCATATTACTCCAGTTTTAGCTTCTCTTCACTGGCTCCCTTTAAAGTCTAGAATAGAATTTAAAATCCTCCTCCTTACATACAAGGCCCTTAAAGGCCTAGCTCCATCGTATCTTAAAGACCTTATTGTACCATATCATCCCAGCAGATCACTTCGGTCTGAAAGTGCAGGCCTACTCGTGGTTCCTAGAATTTCAAAAAGTAGAATGGGAGGTAGAGCTTTCAGCTATCAGGCTCCTCTCCTATGGAACCAGCTCCCAGTTTGGGTTCGGGAGGCAGACACTCTCTCTATTTTTAAGGTCAGGCTTAAGACTTTCCTTTTTGATCAGGCTTATAGTTAGGGCTGGACTAAACCATCCCTTAGTTATGCTGCTATAGGTCTAGGCTGCTGGGGGACGATGCACCAAACACATGTCCTCCTTCTTTCTTCTCTCTCCTCTCTCGCATCCTCCACTTTCTTTTCTCTGGCACAGAGCTCTTGCCCTCTAATTTCCTATATACTACTAGTCATACAATTCTGTGCTATTACTATGTAGAATGTTTACTGCTGTGTGTGTCCCACCCCCCTTCCCCCCCCTTCCCCCCCTTCCCCCCTCTTCTTGTGAGTATCTCTGGCCTGGAGTGGTGTGTTTCCTGTGGAGCTCTATACTACATCTGTTGTCGTGGTCTCATCAGCCTGCCTAGTCTTCATGGAATCCTGAAGTTATCCACTCCTACCTGAATGAACAATTCTCCAACCTGCCTATGATTCCTCTTACATTTTCAAACTGTCATGTAACATCATCAGTTTGTATCATAAGATTCCACATGTACACTTTAGTCAGATATGTGTATCTATGACAGATGTATGTTTATCTTGCTGTTCTCTTCTCTTCTCTCTTTGCTGTTCTCTTCTCTCTTTCTTCTGTCTGTACCCGGCTGGCCTTAGGCAGATGGGTCCCTCCATATGAGCTGGGTTCTGCTTGAGGTTTCTTCCTGTTAAAAGGGAGTTTTTCCTTGCCACCGTTGCCTTCAGGCTTGCTCTGGGGGTTTCAGGCCGGGTTTTTGTAAAGCGTCTTGAGACGATTTGTATTGTTATTGACGCTATATAAATAAAATTGAATTGAATTGAATTGAATTAGTTGCTGTTAAGTGATTCACTTTTGAAGTTTATTCACTGCAGATATGTTTTATAACTGACACAATAGCTGAAACGAAACCTCTCACTTCTCAGACACCCGCCATAATTTATTAATTACTTCAGACGGAAATTTCAGCAGAGGAACTTAGGACTGGCCTCCAGGCTACTACACATCACACTGATGAGTGCTCAGAAAGATCAAGGGAAAGACAGACTTTTACCTCTCGTAAGTAACAGGAAATTCCTCGAAGGGCTTCACCCATGGCGGTGGGAGACGGCAGCTGAAGGAAGAATAATTAGAGATTAGACAGTAAGAGAGGCAGCGAGGAGGATTTGTCCTGTTGTCATCATGTCTGCTGACGAAAACAGAAGACAAAGTCCTCTTAAAAGTTTGGAGGAAAGGAAGGTGAAGAGATTTGGAAATGTGGAGGAAATCCAATTATTTTCCGTTGTTCCAGAGTTGTTGTAACAAATAATACCGAAGACGACTTATTGAGTGTGTAATAGTGTTCTTGTACAGCTGTCTTTCTGAGGACCACAGTTTTATACCATCAGAGTGAGGACATTAGGGCCGGTCCTTCTTTACAAGGCTGCCTGAGGGTTAAGACTTGGTTTTAGGGTAAAGGTTAAGGTAAGGGTCAGGGTTAGGCACTTAGTTGCAATGGTTAAGGTTAGAGTAAGGGGCTCGGAAATTCATTATGTCAATGAATGTCCTAACAAAAATAGCCATACAAATGTGTGTGTGATTGAAGGGGGCGCGATTACCAACATAACAAGTTGAAATCATGATTTCAGACTGTGTGTGTATGTGTTACCGGCGGCGGATGCTCCAGGCAGGTGTGAAAATGTTTCGTCTGGCCGGGTTTCACACGTTTCAGAGGAACCCGGGACTCCCCGATTAACTCATTATGAGTCAACTTGTCCTCGTCACACACAGTCAACCTAGGGAAGGGGAAGGGTTAAGGGACCAGGTGACACTGATTAAGTATACCTCATTAAATTCTGAATCGAAAAACATCTTTTTATTTATCTTTTATTTATCTACCTCTCAAAATCAAGTTCAGGTAAAAAAGCTAAAAATCCAAACGTGTTCTTTCAGATAGAAAAATGTTTACAGACTGTTTTCTATCATTACATTTTCAGAAATCACAAACATCGCGTTGAATATTGTAGGGACATACATTTGACTTTTCCGATTTCATAACTGAATTATGTTCTGTAGAAACACCCAACATCCAGGTGCTGCAATGCAATATTAGGTTACTGCGAACCAATGAGAACCGGCTTCTTCTCCTCCTCCTCCTCCTCCTCCTCTTCCTAAGTGAAAATTGTGATATTTAATTTTCTTCTGAGGAACATTTTCTCCTGTTTTATCTTTGTGTCTGTACATCACTCTCTCGCTGAAGACTCAGCCGACCCCCCTGCAGCGCCATGTTTGACTGTAACAAATTCAGCGGCGGGAGCTAATGAGGACGACTCTTCCTCTGGGATTTCCACACTGACTCAGGCTCCTCGTGTAACGGCTCTGTCAGCAGCAGCAGGTGGTGTAGAGGAAACCCTTCTCATCTTCCTGCTGCTGATGCCGCTGATGAGCTCTCAACGGCCCTGAAAAAGGTCATCGGTGTGATCAAGATGAAACTGCGGGAGCTGCCAGTTATAAAGCAAAATGTCAGATTTTGTCCAGGACATCGGTTCAGAGAAGGCCGACACACTTCTCCTGCGACTCATTTCAATGAATGAACTTTGTAGATTTTCTTTTTGATACCGCGTGAAAAAAAAGAAAAACTAAAAAACAAACACTTGTCCCTGATGTGAATTGACGGCTTGAACAGCGAGAAAACAAAAGAAGATTTATGCACACAGCGAGTCCAAACGAAGAAAAAAAAAAGTCTTGCTGCTTTTCAACAAATCACATCAGATCAAACGGGGAAGCCTCACCCGAGACAGACATATTAAAACAGAACGAGCGCGGCCGGGAGCTTCAGATTAAAACAAATACAAACCGCATTTTAAATGTGGCGGTGAACAATGTGGAGACTCTGAAAGGCCGGGAGACAGAATGAACAGTCTGCTCTCAAATAAAATCACAGAAGTGAAAAAAGCACTGTCAGTGTGACTTCTGTTTTCTATTATTTACGAAGTGAATCACCACCAGATTTGCAGCTGCTGAGTTAGATCTGTTGAAAGGTCAGCAGCCTGCATAGCTGCAAGCTAGAAATTTCTATTTGGACCTAATGTGTCCCAGGATGTAACCTTCCAGTCCAAACGGCAACTTAATAGACATGGCAAGTGAAGACATTTTTAGGAAAGTTGGGACATTTTCTACCCTGGAAGCCAGACCTAAGTTCCTTCACCCAAAAAATATTGAGAGATTTTCAGTCTGGATTCACTCTGTTGGGAACTGATCATCTGATGTAGTCATACACTGATCTGTGCACCTTTGAGCTGATTCAGGTTACAAGAAAAGGCTGCTGTTGGAGAAGCAATATGTTAAGATTCTGCTAATTCATCTGCTGTAACACAATAAAATAGCTTTAAGGGATTAAATCAATTTGTCAAGAAGCATAAATCACATAATCTGTTGCTCTGATTGGTTGGTAGGACTATCCTCTTATGTGCAGACGTATCATTTTTTTAGAAAGTGAGAGGAAAGTGAAGACATTAACAGAAAGCGACAACATGTTCAGAAAATCGTCGACACCTTTCAGAAACTGAGGACCTTTTCTGGAAGGTGCTATCCATACTTAATGAAAACCTCTTTCCTTGTAACGTCCCTGCCTGGTCCCCGCAAAAGTAGGAGAAAAAGAAACTCACGGTCCCCTGGGATAAAGCACAAAATGTATTTTTCTCGTGGCTGGTTTTAAGCTGAAGACGAGTGAAAAGTCAAATCCCTGAGGAGCCTGAGAGCTGAATGTTGGCAGGAAGGGTGTGAGGGAGCAGTGAAGCACATCGCAAGGTGAGCCCGTCTCATACGTTTACAGTGTGTTCTTCTAATTAACTTTGTCCAACATGTTTTGACAGGAGACAAAAACGGCAGGGCGGATTATCTTCGCTGTGACATTTATATTGCGAGACAGCGGTGGGGACGTGATGTGGAACAGGAGCCTTTTCTCTACCATGTGTGACCCCATGCACAATCACTAAAGGATATTTACTGCAGCATTTGTTGTGCAGCCATTACTGAGAGCCCCAGGACTTAAAAACCCAACAGCCAATTTATACTCTTGCTTAAAGTTACAGAAAATTCACTCAGATATTCTTGCAAAACTGAGGACATTTGGGGGGAAAGAGAGGACGTTGTCCAAATGTGAGGATAGAATTTGGGCTACTTGTTAAACTGGTAAAAAAAAACAGAAAGGAGACCAGTGGGAGACAGGAAGGAGACTAAAGTAGACCAGTAGGAGACTCAAGTTGACCAATAGGAGCCAGGAAGGAGACCAGTAGGAGACGGGAGACAGGAATGAGACTAAAGTAGACCAGTAGGAGACTCAAATTGACCAATAGGAGCCAGGAAGGAGACCGGTAGGAGACGGAGACAGGAATGAGACTAAAGTAGACCAGTAGGAGACTCAAATTGACCAATAGGAGCCAGGAAGGAGACCAGAAGGAGACACGAAGAAGACTAGTGGGATACAGGACGGTGACTAGTGTGAGACTAAAGCAGACTAGTAGGAGACTAAAGCAGACTAGTAGGAGACTAGAGTAGACCAGTAGGACACTGAAGTAGACCAGAATGAGACAGGAAGGAGATTAAAGTAGACCACATGGAGACTATAGAAGACCAGTAGGAGACTAAAGTAGACAGTCAGGAAGGAGACCAGTAGGAGACTCAAGTTGACCAATAGGAGCCAGGAAGTAGACCAGTAGGAGACACGAAGAAGACCAGTAGGAGACTAAATATGACCAATAGGAGCCAAGAAGGAGACCAGTAGGAGACAGGAGGGAGACTAGTAGGAGACTAAAGTAGACCAGAAGAAGACTGAAGCTGACTAGTAGGAGTGAAGGAAGACCAGAAGGAGACAGGAGACAGGAAGAAGACTAAAGTAGACCAGTAGGAGACTAAAGATGACCAATAGGAGCCAGGAAGGAGACCAGTAGGAGACAGGAGACTAGTAGGAGACTTAAGTATACCAGTAGGAGACTATAGTAGACCAGCAGGAGTCAGGAAGGAGACCAGGAGTCCTGTCGACCAACGCTCACTTTCTTCCACATTCTTCTTCTCCTTCAGAGGTTTGTTCCACGTTGGCTCTCCTCCACATGAGATGAAACGTCTGCTCCTCTGTAATTAAATTCTTTCCGCTTCTTTCACACTTCTTCTGATTATGGAGACGCTCCAGTACTAGAAGCTCGTTCATCACCATAGAGATGAAAAGCCACGAGCTATAAACCCAACCCGTTCCTCCACGGGACATTTTTGATCAGGCTGCAGGTCGATGCGAAGCTGACGGCTGTTTGTGCCGAGCGTCTGAACAGTGAGAAGGAGATCACTTCACCTCATGAGTCCCGCTCTCAGATTCCACTCAGCAGGTTTCTGCTCTGAAGGCTGAATTAATGAAGGGTGACAACTGAGCTTCACGTCTGAATGTCAACTTGTCCCCGCGCCTGATTAATGGCTGTAAGTGTAATCAGTCTGAAATGAGATCTGGGCATTAATTACACACACACACAAACACACACACACACACCTGAGCGTCTTCCTGTGCATGTCTTCCTCTGTGATCCCGACGTAAGTGAGCGTTTCATTCCACACTGGATTCAAAGAGTTACGGATCGTCTTGGTTTTCAGTTTATTGGCCTGAAGGACACAGACACAGATGCAGTCAGACATATTGATGGTTATTGATTTTAGTTTCACTCTCTGCAGATATTTCTGTCTGCTCTCTCTGAACCTGAATTAAATCTGAAAGAAAAGGATCAAACTTAACGTGATGCACGTTCATCACGCAGATGCAGAGACTGGCTGCAGACTCTTAATTTAGTAACAAAGGGGAAAAGAGGGGTAAAAAAAAATAATAATCCACTCCACAACAGCTTGAAGAAAAAAAATAACAACCTTCTTTTAAAGTCTAGAAAACATCCATTCTCCAAATAGCATCAAAATGAACTCATTAAAAAAAAATTAATTAACGAGCGTCTATTAAAGAGCAAACAAAACAATGACTCAACAACAAAAATATGAATAAAAAAATGTAAAAGACCGTCGGAAAGCCCAACAATTAAAAATAGAAACGATGCATGTTCACAGAGAATCAGTCCAAACACGCAGGGCCGGCGCTAGCCATTTGGGTGCCCTAAGCGCAAATGCTTGGTGGTGCCCCCCCCAACCAACCAACTACCCACCACCAAAGGAATAACAACCATTCAGAATTTCTTAGGTTCTCTTTACTTCCAAAATAACTGCTGCAAATAAATAATTTTACATTAACAATGGCACCAAACATGAAAAGAAATGCATTTTTGATTGAACCATCATACAAAAATATTGCACACATTAGTCTTTTATATAGGCCTATGTGTCACTGGAACATTTAAAATTCAAAACTCTATTTTACCTTTAAAAGAGGTCTGATGAGGCACAATATAATTCTGTACATAATTTGACAACTCTGTGAATATGAAAATATACAAACACTGAGATTGTGTTTTTTTTTTTTTCTAATTGCAGTTTCACCAACAGATGTCGCCCTTGGCCTATGAACCTCTTGAAAATGACCGCATAGAACAACGAAACTTATCTAAAGCGGTCTAATTTGGCAAAATCACATCACGTTCAGTTGCAGGGTTTTTCTAAAGTTCACCTTACCAAGAGCCGTTTCCCACTCACCATTTCATTACGTTGTGAAAGTGTCACTTGTAGCGTTACCTTTTCACTACACATCGTTTGATCATAATTGATAACAAACGCCAAAAAAGCGTCCTGAAATGCAAAGCAAACTAGGCTAATAGGCTAACGTTACTTACCTGACTATATCTCTGATGGCTAAAAGAAATAGCAAGCCCAGTTTAAGCATAATCAAACATAGCATTGCTAGCTGACTAACTGATAAGTCTACCGTGCAAAAACGCAACACAGGTTCTTTTTTATTTATTTATTTGTGATCGTACAGCAGTAATGTTACAGTAGCCCACACAGCAGCACAGGTTCGCGTGGCCGTCATCAGATCTGGAAGTCGCTGAAAAGGCTCTTTCGAGGTTGTGGCTTCGAGTCAACTTCAGTGAGGCGCGGTGGTTTATGGGATGAGTAGTTCCTTAATTCTCTCGGAAATGAAAATATGTACACAGTCTTGTACCTTTGACTTTTTTTGGACTTTCTCTTCGTTTTTTCACTCGAAATGGTATGCTTATGAGTTCAGCCGTAGCTGGTTATCCTAAGACATGCACTAAAACTCTTTAGATACGGATTTTTCCAAAACGTCAATGGGAGAAATGAATGGGAACCGTACTTCCGGCACCTCCGCTCTCTTTGGCTGTGGGCGGGACTGTGACGCTCTATTGAGGCATAATCGAACAGACCACTGGGAGGTGGGGAAGGGGGGCACCAGAGGGAGACTGGAGAGAGGGCCGCACAGGAGATTCACCTTTTTCTCGACTAATTTGGTCTAGGCCTATATTACTTTTGTATTGCTTTTGTATATTAACATGCTTTAGACATATTTTATTTGTTATTTATACTAGTAGCCTATTGTGATGATTTTTCACGACCCAGATTTTTTGGTGCCCCCCCAGGCACTTGGTGCCCTACGCGCAGTGCGTGATGTGCGTGTGCGGAGCGCCGGCACTGCAAACACGTTTCATTCGACTTCTTGTAAGTAAACTAAGAGACACAGGATGATTTATTAATCAGTAAAAGCTGCTTCTCTGTTTTTGTGGAAAACTGTAACTCAGAGTTAATCGCATAATCACTACACGCAATGGCTACGATTAAACTTATGATCAATATATTCGTCCAGATAATGAATATTTGAACAAACAATAGAACTAATTTATACTGTTCTCAATGTGTTTGCTTTTCTAATGAGACAGGACGTACAGTCAAGTCTCAGGAGGTTTTTAACCTCAGCTTATTGATGATTTTATATCCTTTATTCAGCACTTGATTCAAAATATCAAATCTCATAAAAACAAATCTGCAGGAGAACATCACTGACTCTTGCTGTCCTTCAGTTTCAGAACAGGAATCGTAATGCTTGGGCTCCAGTCTACGTCTGTGAGCTCTATAAAAGCCTCTTGCTCTCTTAAATTGCCCTTAAAAAAAAAATAACATTTTTGATCTCTTTTGGTATTTCATACCAGAACTGGTCACGGAGAGAATCAGATATTTGATTTACGTCTGCAAGACGCTGGAAGTGTTTACTTTACAAAATAAAAAAAAGGCAGTTAACTTCAAGGTCAGCTGAAGTTTAATCAATTATGGCAAAGAGAAGCTCTAAAAAGGAATTAACAGGAAATGCCTCATAGAGTAAAGTTAACAGATTAGTGCATCTGCCGTAAAAACACAGAACATGATTCAGATATAAAGCAGAATTATTTACACAAAAGTAAATTCATTTGAATGAAAACATGTTCATCTTCCAATTCTTCATAACTTGTGTAAATTGTGATGTTATGACATTACAGCTACTGTAAAGCAAGGAGTCCTGAATCAGGACGGTTAGACCAACTCAGATTTGCCAGACGAAGAATGGATTCAAATCAGTTTTTCACTGAAATTGTTCTCTGTGAAGCGAGAGAGGAGATCTGAGGCAGCAGAAACCACAGTAACTTCATGACATTAATGCTGTTTAGCCTAAACGTCCCTTTAGCTTCAAATATTCTGACATTAAAATCATCCAGATGAGTCATTACCTACAAAATACATTAATATATAAAAACCTCACTGACTTCTAATATAACGTCAGTACAATATTTATTCTGCACTGAAAGAAATGTCTTGGGTTCACTTTTCAGAAGACAACTCCATTCAGATACAGTTTCCTTCGTGTCTGCTGTGAGGAAGGATTTCATTTTATGGCTTTTTAAACGGCTTCGTAAAACTCCTGAAATCAGCTGGACAGAACAGCAGGCAACTCTAGGAAATCTCTGTCTTTATATTCGCGGTACGTGTCTCACCTTGCAGGCTCCGGGCAGCAGGTGCAGTTTGACGTAGGGGTCGGCCAAACCGTTGAAGTCCATCGGCTTGAGACCCTGAAGACAGAAAAAAACAGGAGAGCCGGTGAGACTAGTGACGTTTTACTGCTGATCCCTTTCCCCTTTCTGAGCACAGATGTTGATATCACCACTTTTCGCTGTTATTATTATTTGGATTATGAAAAGTTTTACTTGAGGCTTTAAAGGGTTAAAGTAATATGAATCACATGACCCGTGAGGACTTTCTGCTTTTCTTATTGTTGGATTGAACTTTATAGTTTAGACCCAAAAACAATTAAGAGCAACTTTCAATTTTCTTATACTTTCATGGAGATTAAATATATATAATTTGTGTCTTAACATTTAATGGTATGAATGTCTTCTTCAGTTTAAGCCATTAAGCGTTATTAACTATATAAATATCAATTATATCTGGTGGATATTCTATATTCTATTAATTCTCTTAATTAATATTTTATTTAAACTTTTGTATTTGAGTAGTTTCTCTTTTTCCCCCCTTTATTAAGATAAAAATAAAACATAACCTGTGCGAGTCTCCCGCCGTTCCAAAGTTTCAAGTGTATAAAATCTAAACCCGACAATTTTCCCCCCCACGTGTCCACGTGAAACGCTTGATTTGAGTCTCTTGACCTCGTCAGCAGGAGCCGATCATCATGAGAAATTGCCGCTAAATTTCTTTCAACAGCTTTGACATTTGCAGCCACGGCAGGAAGATAGATTTTTTTCCCTCTGCATATTTTTACCCCTCCCCCGCCCCACAACATTTTTAATGAGCCTGAGGACGATCAAGACGCTGACCTTCTAGACGCGCCTGTAATAAGGTCTAAGACGCGGTCACGTATGTTCCAATTACTTCTTCTCTGCATTGCAGTTTCATTTTAATGAGGTAAACACATTTAGATCTCTTATTTTCATCAAAATCAACCTATTCTTTTTATGTGGACTGGCTAGCTTTTTTTGCTCCTATTTTGGTCTCCACCAGTGCTCGCTTGGTTAATCAATAACATTTTGTCTGGGTAAACACGGAGAACATTAATACTAGGAGAGGAGGATTTAGATGGAGGGTCGTCATTAATCCTGGAACTAACTCATTCCTTCTGACAGCAAAATAATTGAAAGGAGCATTAAAGGTTTGTCCATGCAGGACCTAAATAAAATGATTTGATTACATGCAGTATGTGAATACATGCCCCAATGCATCAATCAGCATAGGAGTGTTCTGACAAAATGGTTTGGCTGCTGTGGAACATCTTATCTGCTGGAAATATATCAAATGAGGTGGAAAGATTTTGTAACTTTACCGACGTAACTGAATTCATTCAGTAGAAGAACCAAGATGGAGCCACATTTTCAACGTTGGTGTTCACGTGGATTCTGTCTTTGTTCATGTTTTCACGTGTTACCTGTGGTGCCTGGCAACAGGATGTTGTCAGTGGGGGCCTTTGGGTCCTATGGGTTGAAGGGAGGGACCTCTGTGGATCATCCCACAGATACTTGATCAGTTTGGGATCTAATGAATTTGGAGGCCAGGTCAACACCTTGTGCTGTTTTTCATGTTTTTTTTAGTTGTTCAGTCTGCATCCTGCTGGGGATGGCTGCTGCCATCAAGGAGTGTCATTGCCATGAGGTGGGGGTGGTCTACGTTGGTGCTACATGTCTAAGTAACATCCACATGAATGTCAAGTCCAAAGGTTTCCCAGCAGAACATTGAATTGTCACAATGGTCAGTGTTATTTACTTCTCCTCTTAGTGGTGATTTTTCAATTGCTGCACCCTGAGCGAACAGGTTTCAGATTATTTTTCCCAACTACTCACAGGTTCAGTCCAGTGGCAGTTAGCAGGCTTGTCCTTTCTTAGTTGATGTGACAAGTCTCAGCTTACTTCCAGCCCCACAGAAAGAAACAGATCTTCACGACAGGCCATGCGGAGTTAATCCAGCTGCTCAGGTCTGAAGCTGCTTTGCCGCAGAAACGAGTCGACACCAGCAGGGAAATCACTGACATTCAAGGGGGTACTCAAATTAAGAAAACGCAGGAGGAGACGAAGGAGACGAAGCTCTGCGACAGCAGGTGCTCAGATTATCTGCCATTCCGGAGATAATGAAGCAATTTCAACCTCCCTTTTTGCTTCTGTTAGCGCGCTTTCCTCTAATATTGCTCCTCTTCGTGTTCGGAAAAATGTAAACGTCAGTTATAAAATCAGCTGCACAAACATAAGTCTGATTATATGGGAGTTGTAGTGATCTGAGTGCGGAGGAATACTGGCGACTTTAAAAGACACAAATCTAGTTTTTCTTCCGAAGCTGGAGTGGGACATGTTGTTCTTTCCATCATTTATATGTAAATTCCACAAAAAACCTCTGAATGGAAAAACCTTGATGAGAGAAAATGTTCTCAACTTTTTGTTTTCATTTCATTGAAGTCAATCTACACTTTATTAAAAAGCCCTCATACATTATTCTTGCTGTGTAAGGAAGAAAGTGGTCGGGAGGCTCATATAAATGTCCCCTTGGACAGACAGGCTTGTCCATCACGACAGTGAGGAGAAGAATAAATTCACCAAAGATGCAAAGTTAGTGTCATTATTCAGAAGAAACTGTCACTCAGAAGCCCAATTTAAGTGTCAGAAATAATAGGTGGAGCCCAAGACGATGTTTTAAAGAGACAACGACGTCAATCTGCAGGACAGACAGAGTCGAGGTTTCAGTTTAAGAGACATTTCACCTTACTGTGACTGAAGGTGAGTCTTGATCTGTGAGCGTCCCATGAGTCTTAAACGACAGTAGAGTGTGCTTTATTATCTCAGTAGTAGTTGGCAAAGTATTGGCCCTGCAAATATTTTTTAATTGTCTCGTGGACTGGTCAGTTACCACCAAGGGTGGACTGTCATGGGCCAGGCATACCAAGCAAAAACATGAGAAAATGGGCTGGATGGCTACCTTTTGGCATATTTTGCAATGACGACCATAAACCTGTGAAGGCCTTATAGGCGGTTTAGGCTTCTGCGTCAATTTGACGCCGTAGCTATGGAGACAGCGCAGACCCTACGCAGACCATAGTGCCCTAGCTGACATGTACGTCTCCATGAATGTAACTAAGAGCTGCACCAACGCAGAGCGCAAAAGCTGTGATCGGTCCACTTGGTAGTAGCGTATTTCCACTTTAGTATTTCCGTCTGCTTCTCTTTGCAAATTGATTGTTTTGGATCAGTAAAGATGGAACACATCGAGGAAAGGTTAATTGAGGAGGTTCGGCGATGCAAACATTTGTGTGACTCATCTTCAAGTTGGCGAAAGTTTCAGTCGCCGTTGTTGAAAGTGAAGCAGGAAGTAGAAACAAAAATGAACCCGACTGGCAAAAAAGCCACAGCGCGGACTAAAGTTTGGGTGGCATTTTTACTGCTCCAACTGGCGTAGGCAATGTGCGTTTGTTATGGCGTCTATGTCCCAAAATACCCTAAATGAGTCTTTACTATGCATGAACAATACTCCTCAACCCCCCTTAAGCCCTGCTTCTATCTACTGTATGACAGATTACACCAATTTGGAAAATATTACAAGTACGCCTTTCCTTGGGATCCCCGCTGGTCACCACCTTCACTGACGATGATATGCTGCTAACTAGTTTAGTGTTCATAAATGTTCATGAACGCTTGAAGGCTTCTGTAACTTCCAACTCTGTGTCGCACTCATTACAATTTAACGGACTGCTGTTTCTGTGGTCCTGGTGTCTTAAAAATGGTTTACACAGTTTGAATTGTGAGGTTTTGTGCTTTTAAAGGGAGCAGCAATCACGGTTGATGCTATTCAGCACAGACAACACAGTTTCATCTGCTAATATTTGAATTCACTCACAGCAAGTCACAGTTCTAGTGCAGTATGGAGAGAAAGAATATGTTTCTAAAGATGAAAAACTATGTGTCTTATAAAAGGCACGAAAGCCACTGATATTTAGAGAGAGAGATGGGGTGATTTGTGAGCAATTCGGGGTTATTAAGAAAAGCTTTCCTCCGCAGGCTAGGATCCTGCAGCTCCTGCCATCCCACATGAGAAACGTTTGCAGTCGGCTCAGCAGTGACCGACGTATTCCAGCTAAACTTATTCGGAGGTGGAGAGGACATGATTGAACTGCCCTGTAGGCCGTGACGCACCAAGCCGGCGGTCAGCCATTTTCCTGTGAGTGTATGTCGCCCTAGTTTTTCCAGTCCTGCACTGTTGGCATTCGTCAGACCCCAAGTTGCTGGCTGTTGAATTCAACATATTGAACTGGCGGTGGACCGAGTTGGTGGCAGAGATAACTCTGATTGGCTGTTCAGCTTAGAGAACCAGTAATCAGCACGATTCAGAGGGGACATCTCAGTTCAGCGGTTTAGCTAGCTCTTCCTAGCCTCCCAGCTAACAGCAGCTCTTCAGATTTTCCTGTCTTTCATACATGCACAAAACAAATGTGCCTGCTGATCGCTGGCTGTAGCCTTGGCGGTGTGTTCTGGTGCAACTTGTTTGCCCAGACACATCAATTTGGAGTGTGAGCCATGCTAACTTCATGCACCATCCTCTGAGAACCTGCTCATCCTCCTGAGAGAAAATGCCAAATAGTCTTCTAGAGAAATAAAGGCGTCACTTGGACTTTAGAGTCGGTGCATATGGACTATTTCCTGGATGAAGCACCGTTTCCAGTTCCATTTCCAGTCTCGACACCTGCTCGTCACACCAAACACTTTCTGCAGCAGCCGGAGAACCTGCTGCTTCTCAATCTCACCTCCTAAAGTTTAACACCTGCTCTGGGACCGGGTGTTAACGGGTCAGTGAGCGAGGCGACCCCTCCGACTAACTGCTGACAGCTGCCTCCAGTTGCCACAGGTACATATAAGATTCATATCTGCTGTATTATTGTTCCTATTGGGGAGATGAAGGTCTGCGTTTCAGTGAAATTTACTGACCACATTAAAGTCCGAGCAGGGCGCTGAAATGTCAAAAGTCTGAGTAGTTCAGTCTGAATTTTCACTGAAATATTATCAGGAATAATAAGAATATTTTCCACTGCAGCCTTCGTGAAGGGCAAAAAATCGTGAGGGTTCACGTTAAACAAGAGCAGCTTAAATTTTATGATGGAAATCCTCGACAGATAGCAGGTTTTATTTATATAAGACAGATTTCTCTAACATTTTTCAGCATGCATCCACAGTTTTGGGATGTTTGTCTGTCCACAAGGAAACAGCCAAGGAGACAGGATCATACTCCTCAGTTTATATTTACATGGACTCTAGTATTCCTCTTATAATCACTATTCAAATGTAACCACCTCAGTCAGAATAAACTGACCCGATCAGAAGGACTTTTCAATCAGACTGAGAGGGCTGGTGTAAATTTTTGATAATCTATTCAATAGAAGTAAAACAAAAGCTCCTAAACATGTGAACACCTGATCCAGACATCTCTGGTTGGAGTAATCCATTAGAGACAGAAACATGGATGTAGAAATACAACCAGTTGAAGATGAACGAAGCCGTAAATGATGTGGGCAGCAGCGTTGAAAACGTGGAAACATCTTGGTCGTCTTCTACTGAATGAATTCAGCGTTGTCCATAAAGTTCTATCAAGTTCTACTGAGATTGATGTCATGGTGGATGTAAACACATATGTCTCATCAGCCATTTTATTTATTTCGGTCAGATTGAAGAAATATTGTTCGTGTACACCAGTCAGGCATAACATTATGACCACCTTCCTAATATTGTGTAGGTCTCCCTTGTGCCTCCAAAACAGTTGTGACTCATCAGAGAATTTGGGTCCTATGGGTTGAGTGGAGGGGCCTCTGTGGATCATCCCACAGATACTTGATCTGTTTAGGATCTAGTGAATTTGGAGGCCAGGTCAACACCTTCTGCTGTTTTTCATGAGTTGTTCTAAACCGTTTTTGTGTGTGTGCCTGGGTCAGGCTTCATCCTGCTGGGGATGGCTGCTGCCATCAAGGAGTGTCATTGCTATGGGGTGGGGGTGCCTGGTCTGGTCTAGGTGGGTGCTACATGTTTAAGTAGCATCCACATGAATGCCAGGTCCAAAGGTTTCCCAGCAGAACACTGAATTGTCACAAAATGGTCAATGTTATTAACTTCACCTGTCAGTGGTCATAATGTTGTGGCTGATCTGTGTTCAAGAAGCTGATTTCATGATTAAATTTGAGGTTTCTGATGTCTTATTCACTTAGTTTGAAAGATTTTTAGGCCTAATGACTGAATGGAGCTCCTAAATCTAACAAGAAATCTAAAATTAGGAGAGTGGAGTATCTCATTAATTTAAATCACTGGGCATGGTTTGGGATATCATGAAATCTGAAGTATTTAAGCAACATAAATACTCGGCAACATAATCTCCCGTCAGACTCTGATTCTAATCTGAAACAAAGTGCCGTTCGTTACCTTCGCCCGGAGCACGGTGCAGTGCAGCTCACTGGAGCTCTGCTCGTATCTCAACTCGAACTCCAGCGTTCCCAGAGCAGCTGAGGAAACCACACACGAGAGCAGAGGGGATGGAAACAATTATCACAACAACCACAACAAAAAAACAGCATGATTTTCACACAGCGCTCAGGAGGAGTGACAAAGTCCGTCAGAATAAATTGAAACCATGCGACAGAACAGAGAAAAATCAGAGGCGCATTCAGAGGAAGGAAATCCAATTTAGTGGAGCTGCACTTGTCACATGAATCTCAACGCGGCGCGTCACGCGTCAGCTCCTGAAATCCTCTTAAAAACGAGAGCAAACATATTCAGCAAGCCTGTTATAAGCATGCACACGTACTGCGTGGAAGAGAGCAAACATACAAGTAACACACACCGCACACAACGACACAAGCTGGTGTTCTTCCAGAGCTCTTACATAAGACAACACACATACTGTACATGTGATTCATGGCATTAGAACATTATTTTAAGATTCAGCTTTAAATACACACAACGCAGTGGCGTTCTTATGCTAAACTGAGACCTGCTGTAAACTGCTGCCTCTCAAGTATCCCGATTTTTGTGCACTAAAGCAGGACACCGTGAACAGTTCATGTTCAATGAAAATGACTACAAAGAAACACAAAACGAGATCTGACACGGCCAGAAAGTGACGCAAATAACCACAGGAGATGAAAAAAACATCAACAAAAAGGCGTAAAACAATAATGAAGAGATGCAAACCAACAAAGATACACAAGGGACCTTTAAACACAAGTTTTCTAGACTTTATAATGATGTTTTTGGACTTTTTTCTGTTTGCCTGTCCTTGTTTTTCCTGATTTATTCTGAATTTATCGCTAAATCTGTGTCTTTCAGTTGGTTTTCCTCCTGTGTTTGTCTTCTTTCCTCCCTTGTGATTAGTATTCCTTTCTCGTGTTCTTGTCTTCTTGTGAAACGTCAGTCGGTTTTCGGTTGCTGTTCCAGTTCAAAGCACCCATTCAGCGCAAACACTTGGATGTTTGCTTGCCCCGCCCGATTTATTGAGGACGCATCAGGTTAGGGTTAGGATCCTGGAGCCCTGTCTTTGCCCTGGACCTGGAAAGACTTTGTCTGTTGTGTTTCTCCGTCGAGTTCCTGTGTTTCCGAGTGTCCTTATTATCCAGTTTGGTTTCCTGTTTTATTTTGTAATCGGTTTTATCTTTGCATGTAAGCATCTACTTCTTGTTTCTGTCTTTTCCCACCACTGTAATTACACGCACCTGTCTTCCCTTGTGTCCTTTGTCTCATTGACCCATCAGCCCTTGTGTGTGTGTGTGCATACATAGCTTTGTCGAGTTGTGCAGCCTGCTTGTTTTCTAGCCCTTGATTCCGTGTACCTTTGGGTTTTGCTTTCACCTTGCTTTACCCTGTTCTTATCTGGTTCGGATTTCACCTTTTGCCTGCTACCTTTGTAGCACCTTTTGTTCTTTACTTTTGTAAGTAATCATTGAATTGACTTTCGGTTGCGCATCCCGAGTCTCCTGACAGCGTGTCTTGCACTCGGGTCCTGCCTTTCTTGCATCACCCTGACAGAAACAATCTGCAAAGAGACGCGCATTTGCAAGAAGACTCAAGACAACCGAACGGAGGCACAAACCTCTGAGGCACAAGACGACAACAAAGTGACAAAATGATCATGAAGCTGCTAAAGAAATATCCTTGAAATGATACGATCACAAAGAGACACCAGCTGTTGGTTGTTTCGTGTCTTTCAGTCTGGGGGTGGCGTTTTGAACTAATGTAGCTGTGGTGGAGACACCAGCTGTTGGTTGTTTCGTGTCTTTCAGTCTGGGGGTGGCGTTTTGAACTAATGTAGCTGTGGTGGTGGTGGGGGTGGGGGGTGCTGCTGTCTGGACCTAACCCGTCCGTGATTGGACCAGCGTCCTGTTCTCGGTGCGGTTTACCACAGAGGACAGCTTTTCTTCTCCACAAGTGAAATAAATTAAATGGATAAAATGGATATCAGCAACGCAGCTGCTGCCTTCTGGTACAGCAGCTCCAGATCCAGATCCAACTATAATTTTACCAGGGTGTTTCCATGTCATGCTAATTTAAATGTCTATTCCTCTTCGTTTCATTTAATTAAAAAAATTAAAAAATAAAACAATTAATTTCAGCTCGCTGCACTGATCAACTTCACCAGCACGTATTATAAATCACTGCAGCTTGTACAGGCTTCCGAAACACTACATTTTTCTTTTGCTGCTCTGCGTACATTTTAGTCCAAACACTTTTACT
The DNA here is from genome assembly GCF_963514085.1 of Chelon labrosus. Lineage (NCBI taxonomy): Eukaryota > Metazoa > Chordata > Actinopteri > Mugiliformes > Mugilidae > Chelon > Chelon labrosus. The sequence goes on from NC_140354.1 coordinate 11,935,498, forward strand.
CAACCGCCTGCATGTTAGTTTTTCTAAGCTAACGCACAGGCTGAAGAGGTATCTGAGCTCCTGAGCGTTTCTCCCATTGCAGTCCTGAACATGAAATAAAAAAGAAGCTCTCAGCTCTCTTCTATGTATAATGCAGGGTTGTTGTTTTTTTTATGTTTATGTTTCTGCTCCCACCACCTACACTGGCTTACCGCAGCCTGAGGCAGCCATAACATCTCTGCAAAACCACACTGCACAAACACACGTCACTGCCACAGCCTCAGCGCGATCTGAGTCTCTGCAGAGATAATGTGTGCACAAAAGAGAAAATCCTTATGAAAAAGCGTCCTTTGTGATTGAGAGTGTCTTTTCTGTTCCAGAGCCTTGAGTTTTAGTTACAGGAGACAAGACTGTCAAACGTGGACGCACTGCTCCTCCCTCAGACTTTCCCCTCTCGGATGACTCGAAGCCTCGTTATTGGAAAAGCACAAAAAAAATTGTCAGCCAGTGACTGCAAAACAAATACATGCTAATGAGGAAATAAAAAGGGTAAAACCCCCTTAATTAGTCTTTGCTTCAAAGCGGATCTGAGTCAGAGGAGCTTGAAAACATGTCAGCAGCTCTGAGAGCAGCGCTCAGTCCGAGTCATTTATCACAATTTGTTCTCACTTTGCAGCCGAAGCGACAATGGAGAGCATGAAGGAGCGCCTCTCACAGAGCTCATCATTCTTCCTCTGGAGGAAGACGCCGTGGCCCGAAAGCAATCCAGACACACTCTAGGTGTCTGCGAGGCACAGATCATGTTTCAGCTTCATCAGGCACTTGTGGCGTCTGTGATCCGCCCGATCTTCGGCAGACCAGAGGTGGAAGCCAGATGCGCTTGGAGAGGTTTGTGTGAGCTGCATTATTAATGTTCTTCTAACACAAAGACATGAATCATTCATTGGTTTGCTCAGGAGTAAACCGCTGGAGAGATGGTCATTTGTGTTGTGGCTGGTCAGACAAAAGATCTTATTGATCACGGTGAAGACTGCTGGTCCCCCTGAGAAAGAGTCATAAAGTTACTACTACCGTCTCCACAGCCTTACATCTACGGCCATCTCCTTTAAGGAAGAACTTACATCTGTCTGATTTGACGGGAACATTTTGTTGTCCATTGAAAACGAAAATCTTTTCCACATTTGTGAAGAAAATGAAAAGCAGACAACTCGTTATCTAAACCCTGAGCCTTGAGTAAACATCATGATTCATCACGAAAGATGACAAGTAATTCTACAACAGACTTGTTCTTAAGAGAGAGATTTACAAAGGCTGTCGATGAGGAAATGTTTGTGCCAATCAGATATAGGCCTGCTTGGGAACAGCCAGGAGAGCTGCACCCTCATTAATGTCAGCTACAGGTCGGTACCATCTTCAGCCTGGATTTGTTCCCATCCAACCAAATATGTGCCTTTATAAGCAGACGAATAATCTATGAGCAGTTCTTGTTCCTATTGGCAGAAAAAGTTAAAAATTGGGCAATTCTCAAGAAAGTTCTGCGCTGTCTTTTTTTAGATGAGTTCACTTCATCACTTGTGTCAAGCCCGTTTTGTGAAGTGAAGATAATTTGATGAATCTCAATTTGGGTAATCTGTAAAAGGTAAAATCTAAACCTTCAAGCTAGCTAAAGAGGTGTAATGATATAGTATTCAGTAGAGCAAACATTGTCTGGGACTCCCAGCCGAGTCCCGGGACTTGAAAAGTGGCCAAAGGTGACACAACATCTATTTTAGCATTGTTCATTTGGTGAACATTTCAAATAAATCTAAATCCAAAGCTGCAGACTCGATCTGAGCGACTAAATCAGAGCAACTAGCCAAAGTCTCAACAGACACGCTGGATTATCCATCCCTGTCCGACATATCTGATCAAGCAAACAAGACCTCAATTTATTTGTCCTCACACGCATTCATTTTGAAGAACGTGAACACATTGGCTCATGTGCATTCATTGTTTTTTAAAAAATATTTATCTGTAAACCCGCACAGCACCTGAAGCCAACTGTTTAGCCTTTCCCTCTGATGCTATTTAGCTAAAAGCTTAAGCTAATCTCCAAATAGGTAGTGTAATTATTAGATTTAAATTGTAAACAACAGTAATCAAATAAGTTGAGAAGATAATCCGCTCTCAACTCGTCGACAGCCTTCAGCTAACGGTTAATCAAACGTGTCAAAATAAACACCAAGCGGAGTCATGCGAAAAGAAGAAGCCGCCGCCTCATGACCTGCAGCTACGCTCTGGCTGAATGCAGATGTGTACAGATGCACAGCGACACACACACACACAGACACATGCCAACAGCGAGGCTCACTGCAGTCGTCACTGTCGGAGCTGTTGATCTCCACCGATGTGTCCATGCTGCTGGTCAGGGACAACGACCCGCCGCCGCCCGACCTGCCGTGGGCGAGCAAGGGAGAGAGGAGGTGAGCCCCGCCCATCCCTGAGGCCACAGACCCGGGGCTGAGGGCCAGTGGGGAGGAGGCCGGGTTCGGAGACAGGGTGGGGTTTGGGGACAAGGGGGTGGGGGAGGTAGGGGAAAGGCGCGGGAAGTAGGCGGAGATCTGTCGGATGGGTCTGATGGGGCCGGGGCAAACGTCAATGGCCATGTGTTCTTGGATGGAGATGCTGAGCTTCTTTCCTCTCCGCACCGTCATAGAGTCTGAAAAACAGACACCAAGAAAACAATCTCAGCACAAAGCTACTTAGTGGCTTTTGATTTAATCAGCTTCATGAGCTTCGTCAGCAGAAAGAGACAAAAGAAAGACTTTAGTTTGGAGATCTGTAATCCAGCTTTAATTATAAAAGGAAATCAAACATTGGTGATTTTATGAGTTTTCATTATGTCATCGTTTATACGACTCCAACATTTCAGGTGATGCCAGAGTAGCTCAGAACCTAATAAGTGAAGCACTAAACTTTATCAGGCAAACTTTGGGATTAAGGTGTATCTACTTACAACAGGTCGTATATGTTGTACAACATATACTTAAAGGTCCCGTAGGCAGGATTGCGAAGATCCAGGACTTAGCCAAAAAATTTGAACACCGACAACTTCTCAGTCCCTCCCCCCTTTCCGTTAAAGCCCAAAACGGTCTCCCAAGCCCCTCCCCCCACAAGGGAGAGCTGTGCACGATAGAGCGCGTGCATATTGGCCCTGGAATACTGTGCAAGAGCAGAGAACCGAGAGAGAGCGAGTAAACAAACTAGCATGGAACACATCGACGTAAGAACAACAAAATAGTTTTTATAATACCCTTCGTTATTGCTAAATAATTTAGTTAGAAGCATTCATTGTGGCGTTTTATTCCACAGTTTAGATTTATCAATTTGCTATGTGGTAGACATATGACCGCTACCTGTTGATGTGGTTAGACGTTTGAGAGTGAAGCTGAGGCACAGGCTATGAAATGCGTGTGCATGAGCAGTGATTGACACTCTGTTAGATACACCCCTGGGCTTGATTGGTGCATCTGAATGTGGAGCGTTGGATGTCTTGCAAATCGCGCTACAGGCTCTAGGTGGGGCCAGAGGAGCCGAATTTTTTTTAAAATGACCTGCTTCATGCAATTATACTTGAACATAGGGTCAGTTTCAGCAAATATGACAGAAAGTTAGTTTTATAAGGCTTTCCTACTGCACCTTTAAGTGAAGAGCAAAAAGACAAGACAAACAAATACCAACTCTAGACCAAAAAGTCCACAGACCAAGAGCATAAACAAGAGCTACATACATTCTGTGTCTCTAGACTAAAGCGTGGTTTATGCCTCTGCGGGACATAGACGGCGTAACCTAGGTTAGACGCTGGTGCGAGCCATTTATACTTGTGCGCTCGTCAGTCTGGCGTAATCTAACCTCTTTAGTTAACCTTTCTTCGATGTGTTCCATCTTTATTGATCCAAAACAATCAATTCAAAAATTGCTGGAGATGGAGAAGCCGCTACCAAGTGAACCAATCACAGCTCTTCTGGGCAGATGCATGTCATGCCACGGCGTTAGGGTGTGCGTAGGGTCTGGGCTGTTGCCGTAGCTACGGCATCCAATTGATGTAGAAGCATAAACCGTGCATAAGACACGTCAACTAATAGCAAGTCAGGAGCGACAAGACCTATATCAAGACAAACAAATCTCAAAACAAGACAAACTGATAAGATCAACAGATCAAAGTTAAGTCTTGTGCCAAGACCAAGACAATCAAGTCAAACTAGAAAGTATTGAGTCAAGCCACCAAGTCTGAAGTCAAAGCCAACAAATCAAGACCAGCAATCAAATCAAGACTAATCCAACTGATACGTACTCATTTTTATTTTAATTAAAAAACGCAAACCTGATCCAAAAAGGTCACGGTAAGTCCACACAGACTTACCTGATCTAAACAGCATCCATAGCAGCACCCAAAGCTTCCATGAAAGGCTGCTCTGCACACAGGATTTGTTGACTAAAAATGAAAATCACCAGTACGGCCCTTTAAGCTCGAAGCCTGGCTGACGGACACATCACAGCTCACGTTCTGAGGGTTTGCATCGACCTGTCACTTTAACATTTCCACTTCTCAGTGGAACAGCCTGGAGTCATTATAAGAAAACTGTCGCACTGACTCCTCCATTCGATTCCTGATGTGAACGGAGACACACGGCCTTCCTTATTTTCATGTTTTCCAACATCAGGTCTGACACTCGGCAGCCTCGGCAGGTATCTGACAGCAGGAGTTTAATGAGGAGTGTGTTTGTCTGAGTGCCTGAAACATGGAAAGAGGTAAGCCTGGTATGCAGGGATCGATCCGAGTTGTAAAAAGCAGAAAGAAAGCGCTGCGGCATGATGTAGGAATAGACAGGAGCGACTGAGCAGAAGTATAGGCCGTTTAACAACCACTGCGCTAAAGGAACTGTAAGGATGTGTAGATATAAGAGAAAATATACAGGAACCGCAAACTGGACTGGACCCACCCAAGTGTGCAAAGATAGCTCCCTAACAAGGTTTCCATATTCTGGTATGCTTCACAAACAGTAGAGTGAAGTCAAACAGGTTTGATGGCCTTCAGCCAGAACAATGAATCACAGAAACTCTGAGGGAAGAGTTTCACCTGCTGCAAAAACAAGACAGTTCTGACACCTGAACACACCTGAGGATGCAGAATGAAGGCTTACAGAGCAGCAGTCAGTTGTAGTCGTAGCAGTAGTTTGATTCCCTTTAACTTTCCAGGTTTTGTCTGCTATGGTCTGTTTAATTTTAGTTAAGTCTAGCTTAGTTGAATTTAATTTAGCTTTCTTAAGCTGAGTTTAACTTTAATTAGCTTGGCTTTAGTTTCACTTTAATTTAGTATAACTTATTTTGATCAGTTCAATTCTGTTTAATTTAGTTTGATTTGGTTCAGTTCTGATTAATTTAATTTTAGCTACAGTTAAATTCATTCATAATTTTGATTATTTTGGGCCTAATTCTATTTAATTTCAGTTTGCTTTTAAGTTTCTGTTTAGTTTAGATACTGAGGCTGGTTCATTGTAATTTCAGAACTGTTTCATTTCAAGCTTAGCTTAGCTTAGCTTAGCTTAGCTTAGTTTAGCTTAGTTTGGTTTAGCTTAGTTTGGTTTACTGTTGATACTAAGGCTGGTTCAGTTTAGTTTCAGATCTCTTTCATTTCAAGTTTAGTTTAGTTTAGCTTAGCTTAGCTTATCTTAGCTTAGTTTGGTTTACTGTAGATACTAAGGCTGGTTCAGTTTAGTTTCAGATCTCTTTCATTTCAAGTTTAGTTTAGTTTAGTTTAGTTTAGTTTAGTTTGGTTTAGCTTAGCTTAGCTTAGCTTAGCTTAGCTTAGCTCAACTTAGCTTAGCTTAGCTTAGCTTAGTTTGGTTTAGATAGTGAGACTGGTTCAGCTTAGTTTCAGAACTGTTTCATTTCAAGTTTAGTTTAGTTTGATAACATAGAAAGAACATAACGTCACTCATCATTGCCTCCAATCTAAAATCCAGAGTACTCATGTAACACACCCCCTGAGAAGCCATCGAGAACTTCACACGTTATTTACAGATTTATGTTGTAGACACCGGACACAATCTCATTTTTTAATGATGCACCAGTATTACTATGTTTACACTTCGTGGCATATGCTAATCATTATAGTCTGTATTTCTGGCAGCTAAACAAACCCTGAATAAATAGCCCAGAGTCCTGCCTGATGGACCTGTTTACCCTACCATTCACATCGCCCTGCTGTTGACCTTTTCAAATTAAATTTATTGGTCAAATGTGACGCCAAGGACCCCACATCCTCAGACATGACCTGCCAGACAAGTATAGCATCCAGGAGAGTTTACAAGAGGAGCTGCTGCAAGGCTGAATATACAGACCGGAGCTTAGTCATCTCACTGGGAGAGGTGAAAAAACATCACCAGAGCAGGACTTAAAAATGCAGCATTCATTACTTATTGTGAGTTAATGAAAATGATCTCAGTATACGTGAGATTATTAATATATTTTTCACATATTGGGGAAGGAATAAAGGGTTTGTATCTTTTCTTCATTCACGGATTTGTTGGTTTCATTGTGTCTGATGCAAATGTGCCTTAAGATGTAAGACGTAATAAAAGTACAGTGTGGTGAGATATAGTCTCAAATATAATTTAAATAAAGTGACAAACAGAAAAGTCTCCAGAGAACTGAGAGGTTTCCATATATGAGGAGCATGAAAACTGAATTCTGCCTCTGCATTTTGACTCTGGGGACAATAAAAACAGACTAATGGCAATAAATACGCAACTGTGACAATCAACAACACCAACGCCTCAGCGGACCACAGTCTCACAAGAACAAACGAGAAATAAAACACAAAACACAGCACAGTGCAACAGGCACCATAGATCTACACAGATCACTTCCGATACAACCAACATCAAAATAAAGCATTGCCACAGCAGGTGCATGCCATCCAATACACTACCCAGTGCTCACGGATTACTCCTTAAATTGTTTGTATATATTCATCACATTTTCCATTTGCACACTACAAGTATACATATTCAAAATAATGATGTTTCTTTGCACCTGTCAGAGAAAGTTGGAATATTAATAAAGGCAAAACATGAATCATGTGGCTCCAACATCAGCTGAAGCTTCAGCACCAAAAGCAAAGAGAAACAAATGCATGAAACGCATGAAACAAATGCCATATTTCCATCATCTTCTCTACATCTTTTGTTTTCGCTATTGTGACCTTATCTTCTGCATAGTTGTAGCTTCTTATATTAAAATAATGCTATGGAAATGGATTTTCTTTGGCTAGTATCTTCAGAATTTGGATAGCCCTTGCATTAAATCTGGATGGAAACCCTATTACGAAGTAAACGTAGAATTTCCCACAGTATATCATCTACTGTTTTTGTTGTTTGTCCGATTAAGTCGATGGATAAATTCATGTTCTCCAGGAGATTAATCCTACACTGAATCCAACATTTTCACTTGCCCAGTTGTTTTTGGATGACTAAAATATGCAGAAAATGACATTCCCATCATCCTCAGTTTGACTTTATTTCACGGCTAATGGCCAGTTGTTAGCATGCTAATAGTAAAGTAGAAATATTTTATGTGCAACCATTAGTTAGCACTACCTGTGTCTAACTATTCCTGCCTTAGAATGAAACTTGTGGTTATGACATGTGAAGTTGTGTACAAAAATGTTTGGCGTTTAAGTTGGAATAAAAATCAAACGTCAGTCATAAATTGTGATAACACTGCTGCTAACTGCAAACACCAAGGCTAACAGAACAGTTTAGCAAGATAACAACTAGGTAACGTAATGTAAGAAAAGGCAAAAGCATATTCAAAGGATTAGAAGGTGGGAACAGTTTTCATAAAATTATCAGCAGTACAACTACACTACAAGTTATCTCACTGCTAGCATGGATGCTAATGTTGCATTCAACTGCAGAGCTGCCAACTCTCACGCTTTCGCCGTGTGACACACGGTTTTGCCTGTTTTCACACGCACTCACGCCACACATCCAATTTCTCACGCAAAAAAAAAAAACGACTTTCCGTTCCTTTTCAAACTCCACGACGGTAGATGGCGCTGATGAGCGCCCCTGAACCTTTGCGCTGCGCTACACCTGCAGTGCACCCCTTTACTATCTATGCCTGCACCCCGAAGTAGACAGAAGAAGAGATACAGAGACCGCCAGGACAGCAGGAGAAACCAGAAACTACTTTGAGAAGTCTGATAAAGAAGAGAATCTGAGCTGAGACTAGGCCAGTATAACCATGCACACAGATCATAGACAAGGACTTTACCCAGCTTCTGATCTGCATCTGATACTGATTATGCCTCATTTTAGCTATTTTTGTAATGCATTCATCTGTTTTATTGCTTGAAAAAGTTGTAGCCTACTGTTTAAGCACTTTATTTGTTGCACTTTATTTGTCTCTGATGGACCATGTGGTGGGAGACTTTGAATGAAGAATAATGTCCCTCCCTAACTAATGTTGTGTCGTTTTTGGCTGAACATAAATCATTAAGTGCTCTTAAGAACACAATTATTCACAACATAGGTTAGGTTTTAGTTAAGAATTAGTTTAATACCATTTTAATCAAAATATCAATCAACCTACCTAGGTCAAATCTTAAACACTGATCTATGAATAAGGCTTTATTGTCATTTAGGCACACCGATAGTTTTCTGGTTGAATGTTCAGCTCAAGTCTACAGACTAAGACCTACAGGTCATGATGCCGAACATGAATCAGAATAAGTTCAGGTATTGCACATCTTTAGCAGACCGCCCAAAAATCCACTAGAATGCTGGAAACCACATCTACTTAATCCAAAATCTCCTGGGGGCGGACCTTCAGCTATGTCTGCTTCACAGAATGTAACCAATATTGTCCATCTTCAGTGGGCTGCCCCTATCAACAGCTTTGGACCTCTCCACAAACCACCAGAATGCAGGGTACAACATGGGTACAACATCAAATTAATTCCAATTATCTTATATCTGAGCCACCAATTTGTGTGACTGCGTGCACGGCATAATTTTGGTCACCCACGACAAAATCTCACTCCAAGGTTTTTTGAAAAGTTGGCAGGTATGCAACTGTGTTGTGGTACAAAACTGCCATTACGTAAGCAGAGAGCACAAAACGGTGGAGTTGAAATTACTGTACAGAACACAGTTTGACTACAAATCAAAGTTAAGATGCTTTTATGATGCTGATTATTTCTCTTTGTCACAGAGCAGTTGATGCTACTCTGCTAAGCTTGGCTAGTTAGCTTTCACAGGACTGCGTTATCTAGTATTTTATTTGTTATTATTTAAGATATAAGCCTAGTGATATGGTATAGCAAAATTAAACCGTAATATAATTAGAGCATCAAAACTGAGCTTTCAAATTCTATAAAACAGACGAAAAATGGCTAAATTAGCTTTGGCTAAGGCTAACTACCTGAGTGTACTCACTTCACCTTTGTTTTATAGTTATTTTCATACACTTCCACCTTCAAAATTAGCATTCATTTTAAAGATTGAACAACCCGTACCATACTCTTCTTATTATTTTTATTTATTTGCAGGGCTCACAAACACAGGAAACTGATGGATAGCTTGCAGCATGCAGAGTGGAAGTATTGTTTCTCAGGAGAAAGGAGCACCAGACTGTCTCTTTCAGGTACAGTGAAATCCAGTAACAGGTTCAGGGTTCATGCCTCACGCTGTGTTTGACAATAATCCACTTATATTCATCCTCACGGAGTTAAAACTCTACGGCTGTAAAGCTGAGATGGGTGACATGACCGACTGTAGCTCCGCTGGAGGAGGCAGAACAAGAACACCATACAGAACTGTACTCCGCAATCAGATAGTGGTAAAGCTGCTCCTGAGTGAGGGACTCCTTGTTAGCTCAAAGTGTCCAACAGCCGGCGCCAATTATCAAACGCATGGCCGTATTTGATCACTATGTTAAGTGATCAAAAAAGGGGTAGGACACATGAGATCAGATGTTCATGGATATAAAATCTGGACATGGACACGGTCTAATTGGAGAGATAATCTTTGTGTCTCCTCCTTCAAAAACTCTACTGGGTGTCGGTAACGAGGCTGAAGCTGAGTTTTGTTCTGAAAATAACAAGCGGTGGCCAGAGTGAGGGGGATGATCAAAGTGAAAGCTAGACTCTTCTTAAACTCCTCTTTTGTATTTTATGGGTCCTGACGTAGAAGATCAGAGTGGTTTGGAAGCGAATGACTTGGTTGGAGAACTTTCTGCGTTCTGTTCGGGAAGTTAACAAGGGTTTTTTTGTTTGTTTTTAAGTCGCTGATCCAAGAAGACACAGTCTGCTGAGTCTGAGTTCCCCAATTATCCCAATTATCAGAATAACTTCACAGCGTGTTCAGCTTCGAGGCGCCTGCAATGACCACACCGCTGTGACCTACCTAATATATCTGTCTCATATTCAGACGAAAAACAGTCGTAATCAGCAGGTAAACAGTTTTGTTTATTACAAAATTATTCAACTGCTACATTCGCACCTGTTGTTCTGCTCTCACAAAAGTATTAGGCCTTGACTTTATGACATATAAAACTAGTTTCACATAAATATATGACATTAGGAAATCTTTAATAATACTGCCGCCTTCAAATGGGGTCGCATTGACCGCGTTTACGAAACAACTACATATGAACGATGCCCTCTTGTTGTATATACAACCTCGTAAGTGGAACTTTTTGGGAAAGTTGTGACTTGCTTGCTGATGTTTTTCAGAGATGGTGAAGGTGGATGGTAAGTTCATATATTGTGTTTTATTTGTGTAATTTGTTTGAGGAAAATGTTTCAAAGTCACCCGGTTGTCAGCTTGGTAGCCGTTTGCCCTGTGGCTTCTAGACGCCGACAGTGTCTTTCTCACAGTTTACCACTTGAACGCCAAACATTGTGTTTTCTAAAGCATGTGAGACGTCACAAACAATTTGGATTAATCACAGCATTTACCTGCCATCAATACTGTATACTGTGGCAAAGCGTTTGAATTTGGGATTAAATCATGATTATTCTACAAAACTAAAGACTAATTTATATGCAAAAACATACAGTATATACGGATATTTACCCATATACATCAGCTGTTCTCAGCAGAATGACATGCATGCAGTTTAAATGCAGATAGCATCGTTTGCAACCATTGTAATTGTGAAATGGAATCAATAATATGCTTAAAGTTTGAGTTATTTTAATTTAATTACAAGATATAAAGTAAAATTTATGAGATAATGAGTCTTACCCTAACCCATAAATATTATTTAATAGAAAATATGATACATTAAATAATGATTTTATCTCACTGAAATATGAAACACACATAATGAATGAGAAGACACACCTGAGAGTCACCGTCCTTTACGGTTCTCTCTCTTTATTCTTGTCATTTCCTTTCTCGTTCATCTCAGCTGCTCTACTCCAGTCATGTTTAATTCAGGGGAGGCTGCGTATTATCTGTGGAAACATTCTCCCACATGAAAGTGAAATCTGCTGCTCGTCCAGTGACTGATGCTCAGTCACAGTGGGATTATTGGTGAGACTCCGCGGTGGAGAGTTAAGCTGAGGGAGAGCTCAGTGGAGTATGTTAATGAAGGCACATGAAATGCCTCTCTGCCTGCATCCTCCTCAACGTCCTATCTCACCTGCCACTCACTCCCACTGCCCTTACCCCCCATCCTGGTGAGTGCAGATGCTTTCTCTCTCCCCCATCTCTCCCCCTCTGTGTTTGTTTTTGTCTGCAGATATGTCTCAGCCTTCGTGTTTGTCTCTGCGTTAACGCTCTCGCCGGAAAGGCCTGTCACTCTGAATACTCACCTGGTGGCTGACTGGCAGATGCGAAAGGGACAGGTGAAGAGATCACAGCCTCACAGGTGACACTCATTTATTATTATTTGGCAAATCCTTTAAGAATCCGTTACGTTGCTCTGTTTGTGAAATACCACCCAGTGTTGTTTTTTACATACCATCATAAGATAATGCATAAACATGCACAATGGATCGGGTAGTTCACAGTTAAGCTTTTGTAAGATTTTTACAGCACCATGTTAATTCAGAGATGGTTGTCACTACATCCAGTGTCACACAGCAAAAAGAAACAATAAATACATAATTCGCCTTAACTTAATTTCCGACAATGTAAAGAAATACAGGATAACAAAGTTTACAAGAAACTTAACATTAAAGGGGAATTTCCGTTTTTTTACAACCTGGACCTTATTTCTGGCATAAAATACGATCATTTCGTCACCCATATAACTTTGGTGTCATTTGGAGTCATTCAGAAGATATTTAGATCCAGCAGAGTGCCAGGTATATTCATATAGTGGGAGTGACTGGGGCACCGATACGCAGCCTCTAAATAACGCATTATCTGCCGTGAAACTTGTTCATTTCACCAATATTTTGTTATGATACGCTAGTGCTATTCCCCATTGAGTCTGGAGGTACCTGTTATCGTCATCCGGGGTCTGTAGATTGACCTACTAACTTCTGACCTGGATGATGTCATCTCTGAGCGCCGCGTGCACCTGCGACGGTCGGCTTGTTTACCTGTAATTTGCTACTGCTAGTTTTTTGCAACATGGCTGAATATTTTTCTGAGGTTGTGGACGGCAACTTTGTTTATGATGGATGTCCTTACTGTTTTGAGCCAGAGTATATGGATGAGGAGCTTGTTGAAAGGAGGATGCGGAGGCAGAGAGAGAACAGCTGGCCAAAGAACAACACACCGCTGCATGTCCGCGAATAGATAACAGGTAACTCCGGACTCAACGGGGAATAGCACTAGCGTATCATAACAAAATATTGGTGAAATGAACGAGTTTCAAGGCAGATAATGCGTAATTTAGAGGCTGTGTTTCGGTGCCCCAGTCACTCCCACTATATGGATATACACTTCGCTCCACTGGATCTAAATATCTTCCAAACGACTCCAAATGACACCAAAGTTATATAGGTGAGTAAACGATCGTGTTTTATGCCGGAAATAAGGTCCAGGTTGTAAAAAACAGTAGTTCCCCTTTAAAGCTCATATTCAGAACTTTAACTCTGGCACAAGATCTTTTCCTTCATATTTTAGAGCATTTATTCAAATTCAAGTTTTCTTATTTTGCCTTTGCCAGTTTCTTCCTTCTTCTGTTTTTTTCTTAAACTGCAGTAAAGATACAAATCAATGTCCCCGATATAAATGTTCCTTTAGCGCTTGGATCAGCATGAAAAATCCTTCAGGTTCAATCATCAGTCCAAAATGAGTCTGTGTGAAAATTCTGTTGCAACACTTCAAAAGGATTACACGTCATCTGAAAGCAAAAATCCTCGGAATTCAAGCGGTTTAAATCGTCTTTGATATCATCACTACAGCAGCAACAAAATGCTGCAAGCTTTCATTTTTTCCGGTGTAAAAGGGTTTAAGGAATGGTTTGAGGTCCAAAGGTTTAAAATTCTTCATTAATATTTATTTTAAAGGCAGAATTAAAGCAGATCTGTGTTCAAAACGCGGTGTTTTTCCTTCTCAGCAATAATCTTTTGCCTCCTTTTAGACACAGATAAGAGACCGTGCACTGAACTGGCTAATTCAACTGTTAACAAAGGAATTAACGTGAGTAAAAAGAGCAAAATGCTGCAGAAAATTGGATGCATTAGGACTAAAGAACTATTTATGTAATTGCCGGTATTACTACAATTTGTTGTTAGTACTTAGCAAACAGAATGTGTGGTTCTTCAATAAAAAAGTCAGAACAGGCGAGAGAGAGAGAGAGAGCGAGAGAGAGGGGATGGCATGCAAATGGACTCGATTCTGAGCCACTGCCCCATAAACTGAGGCTGTGACTCAGTTAATGGGACGCCCGCTCAACCATGTGAGCAAAACGGGCATCCCATCCCGAGGTTTATTTAGCTCTGCGCAGCTTCAAGTTCTTGAGAGAGCTGAGAGCTCAGTCTTCACCGGTTTAATTTAAATTCAGTGTCAGGTTGGATGGATGAACAATGAAGCCTTTTCAATTCCTTATGGGTATTGTGTTCTTTAATGCTGCTCCCCAGAAATGGTATGTTTTTGATTCGCAAGTTTAAACCCATCATCCAGTAGACTCCTGTGTAGTGTTTCCGTGGTCAGTAACACAGTAATCTTCATTCTTCCTTAGTAATTGAACCCTCGGGGCCACCGTAGAAAACAAACGTATAAAATGCTTCAACTGGGCTGTTTAATGATTATGATGATTCCTCATCTTCTTCACCATTACTATCACTCAGTTTCTCTACGGGTCTTTAGCTCTAATTATTACCATTACTCCTCTTTAACACACCATTATTAATTCTCATTATTCCTCAAAGCTGCCTCTCTCTAATGAACTGACCGCCAGGTTTCAATCTCAGCTCTCCGTCTCCTTGAACACATCGGCCTCATGTGTTTCAGAAAGAAGAAAAGAAGAAAGAAAAAAAACAAAAAACAAAACCAAAACATAATATAATTCAATTCTCCTGCCAAAATTCTCCCTGCCCCTCTCTGGGATTTAAAAACCCTCCAGAGACGGAAAAAGCAGCGCATTATAATTCATACCCGGCAACAGCTGCATGCATATCAATACACAGACCTGGTGCTGGCGGCTGATGTGAGGAAGGAGGCAGAATAATACAAACATAGCCTCATTCAATAAACTCAAACTTTGCCTGTGCGCAAATGAGCTGATGCAAACTGCAAACAAGCACCTGTGGAGGAGTCTCCTCAGGGCGCACAGTCGCTTCCACACACTGGAAGCCAGTGGAAGTTAATAATCACAAAACTTCTACATCCAAATCCACACAGATGAAATTTGATTGACTTTTGTTGAGTTGTTTAATCCATAATTTATCTTCCTACCTGTTGGTTTTATTCCGCATTGCTGTTTGTCTCAGTGGAATTTCCTCTAGTTTACAAATTGAGTTAACCCATTAGCTAAGGTTCTGAGCGGGGCGACTCCTCAACCTCCGAGCACATGCCAAGCCTAATTATACCTCCTTAGCACATCCATCACTCTCCTACCACCTCCCTCCCCTCAACACCCCTCTTTACACCGTCTGGAGTCTCCTTCTCCCCAGCCACCAACAGCCAGATGTCCTCACTTCTATTATTCATCCCCACCATCCAACAGTCCTCATTAAACCTGTAATCTCCCATCATAGTGCCCCTTGCTAATGAAATGACAACATGTGTCATTTGGGGAGAACAATAGCAAGAATGAGACCTAATGTTCAAACGGGGGGCACACATTTCGAAAATCCCACTGGAATGAATTCTGCCCTTGTTACTTTACTGGTGTGTGAATGCACGTTTATTGTTTTATTAATGGAGGTAAACAGCAGGGGGCGCTAACTCTCAGGTATGTGACATTAAATCATCTCAGAAGAAGAGGAACCACCTCTGATTGGTAAAATAGTGGTAATGAAGCACAAATAATGAACAAAAATCCAACATTTCTGTTAGCGTCATCAAGTTTTTCAGCACGAGTTTGAGTGACGCTAACATAAAACAAGCCCAGACACGAACTAAAATACGAATCCTGCAATTCTTCTCACAGAAACAAATAAATATAGAAACCTATGTACAGTGCATGAAGTGCCAACGCTCCACTTTGCTGCCAGTGTTACACACAAACTCCTGAAAAATTGCACCCATTGACCTCCATTATATAAAAACAGACTATTATCAGCTGAAACTGTAAACATCCTTTGTGACTTTTTAATCCATGTAGGCGGAAGGAAAAACGGATGTCACAGATATGTGTCAATATTAGCCCTGACAGGCGGCAACTGGATCTGAAGAGATTAGAGAGTCTTTACACATCACACACTATATGATTTTATCTGCTGACAGTCAACGTTCAGCCCCGTCAGTTGAAATCTTTTTCAGTGTCAAAACTCATTCTTTTGTCGTATGTCATAACTTCCGAGTCTGTTTCAGTTGCATTTATATTTAATTTTGACTTTATTTAAAGGTCAACTTTTCCACCCCAGTCACTTGGCTGACAATAATTAAAAGATAGGAAGTCTTTCAATAATTGTGGCAACTGGTTGAAGAGCAGATCAGTTTCTAATATTTACTTGTTATAATATAACCCATTATAGATTATTTTAATCACCTAGTAGTGTGTTCTGGTATTCCAGGACAAATAAATAGGCACACATTTGGGTTTCTTTCTATTAAATCAAACATCACAATTCCTTTTTTTAATGATCAGACTACAAAAGACTGTCAATACTTAATAAGCACTGATTTAAAATCACATTTAGTTTTCCGTATAACAGTGATAGCACCGCAT